>NC_056745.1:693913823-694513823 GCF_019279795.1 Protopterus annectens
AATGAACGATCTGCCCAAAACCACTCAAGTCGAATGAAGCCACCAGTGTAGATCCCTCTTGCAGGATTCCATTATGATAATCTTGTGGGACATGGGTAACTCCTGTATGGACCATTGGGGGAAAAGTAACCACTGAAGAATTCTCATGTGTAATTGTGCAAGAAGCACCAAAGTTATTGCTGCTGCCATGGTACATAAAACCTTTAGAGCAACCCTCGCTTGTACTTCTTTGCCAGGAAGTTTGTTACTTGTTGGCATAAGGTTTGCATCCTGTTGGGAGGAAGTCTGGCTACCATTTCTCTTGTGTTTAAATCTGCTCCTATAAATATAATATGCTGTGATGGCAACAAGGCAGATTTTTCGAAGTTTATTGTAATGCCTAGTTGAGAGCAAAGGTGGATGGTGGTGTCTCTTGCCCTGGTTAGTAGATGCTCAGTGGTGGCAGTTAGGAGCCAGTCATCTAAATACGGAAACACCCAGAATCCTAGATGCCTCAAGTGAGCTGTGACTACTGCCATGCATTTGGTGAACACTCTGGGGGCTGTAGTGAGACCAAAGGGCAGAGCTCAGAATTGGTAATGACTAATGACTGGCTCCCACCTGAAAGTGTGACTCATGGATCGCTTGTCCATCTTTATGTGGTAGCACGCATGCTGGAGGTCTATCGAGCACATCCAATTGTCTTTTCCCACAAAGGGGAGTATTGACTTCAGTGTCACCATCCAGAATTTGATTTTTTTATGGACTTGTTTAGTCTGCTGAGATCCAAAATGGGCCTCCAGTCCCCTGCCTTTTTTGGAACTCAAAAGAACCTTGAATAAGTTCTGGATCCCATTTAGTCTGAGGGGACGTTTTGGATTACTCTTTTTTCTAGCAACCTTTGAACTTCTAGGGTTGCCTGGTCCCTCTGACAGGGTGGCACATCCAGGACTGACCTTATTCTTGAAGGGGGAGAGGAAAAGGGTATACAGTAGCCTCTGGATATGATCGCTTGTACCCATTTGTCGTTTGTTTTATTTAGCCAGGTGTTTGGATAGAGTGACAAGCGACCTCCAACTGCCTCCAGAGGTGGACAGACGGGCCTCCTTTCAGGAGCGCTGGAAGGGCCTACAAAAAAAGTATCCCTGTCACCCTGATTTTCAGACCCCCTCTGCTGCAAGGTTGGCATCTTCCATTGTTGTTTCCCCCTGTGCCTCTGGGGGAAGAATCACCATGTGTGTCCAAGAAGGCTCTCTGGGACTTACAGAACCACATTTTCCCCCCTTTTGGCCTTTGGGGTAAGGCCTGATAGGGAGGGAAAAATGGACTCCCATGGCAGAAAGAGTCTTTCCCTCTTGCTCGTACCTGGTCAGAATCTCTTTTACTTTTGGCCCAAACAATGACGAGCCATCAAATAGGGCATTGATAAAGGAAGACTTGAAGGGTTCTGCGAACTCACATAAGTGCATCCAGGAATGCCTCCTTAGGGAAATTCCTGTACCCACTGCCCTATTCGCTCCATCGGCCGCATAAGGGATAAGCTGCATGGAGGAGTTCATCACCGAATTTAAGGTAGAAATCTGAGAAGTCACCTTGTCTAAAACCTCCGCAGCTGTAGAACCTTGGAAGGTATGTCCCAACTCCTTCAGGAGATCCCTCTGAAGTCTAGTAAAATGGGTTAAATAGTTCAGCAATCTGAGGGTAAAGGCTGCAGATGAGAACATATACTTTCAGTACCTGTCCATCGTACGAAATTCCTTATTTGATGGATAGACAGATGAGGAAGGTTCAGACAATTCCTTTTTGGTGGCTGCTGCCACCACCACAGCATCTACCGGGACACCTTTTGTGAGGAATTCCTTGTCAGAGGGTGCTGTAATAAACTTATTTGGCCTCCTCGAAACAGGTTGCCACAGACTCTGGAGAGCCCCATGCCTTCTGACCGAGTACATTCAGGAGCTGGTCGAAAGGCAGAGTCACCCAAGAGGTGGAAGGGAAAGACCCAAAAACCCCCAGGTACACAGACTCATCCTCAAAAGGGTGGATGGACTTCCAGCCACCTCTCTGCTTAAGGATCTCTAGGATGTCTGCAAAAAATACATCCTCAGAGGGTGAATGTGGGGGCCCTTCTGAATCATCGAGGTCCATGTCTGAAGTGATGGACTCCTCAGGGGAGCCTAGATCTTTCCTCTTACAGTTCTCTTCCGAGGGACCTCCCACGGAGACATGCTTTGGGGAGGTTTTGGAAGAGATGGTTGCACCCAGTGGGGTGTCCTGAGGCTTCGGGTCTCCACACTTGGGAGGGAGAGGTGGTAAAGAGATAGAGTGGCGCTTTCTGGGGAAGGGTGTTTGGATCTGAGAGTGGAGCCGTCTGGGATGACAGCACTCTCCCCATGACCTCAAAAGCACCATGGCCCCACTCCAAGGGAGCTCCCGGCTGCGAGAAACCAGGAGACTCCCCCTGAACCAAGTAGGTAGACCCCGAGGCCAATGTAGGTGCCGAGCTCACCAGCACCGAAGCCCAACCCGAGTCTCCTTCCCAGACCCAATGGGTAGTCATCAGCCGCTAGACCCCTCAACAGATGACAGCACCGAGGAGGTCGGAGCAGAAATCAGAACTGAAGAACCTGGAGTGGATCTTAACCCCGATGGTTCCACTACAATCAAATCCAAGTACTCCGGCTCCGAAGCCATCACATGAGTCGGAGGCGGAATCAAAGAAGGGAAAGTGATGGTTGGCGGACCAGAATCCTTTTGGGCTGGGCTCAACAGAATTTTGGCCAGTGCCGGTGTCTATAACAACCTCTTGACCACCCACTCAACATCATCATCTGAGAGACTCCTGGAGGACTGAGAGGATGGGGTCACGGATTTAATGGACTGCAAAATAGGCGAGTGTAAGACTGAGGAGACCGATTCCAGGACTGGGGACCGGCTCCATATTCGATACTTTGTCGGCTCCAAAATAACCAGCGGAGGGAAAGAGGTAGCCTTTTCAGGCCCAAAAGCCTTCGGGTCCATGGATGAATCCTTAGCCTGCTTCTTCGACAGTTCAAATTCCAGAGCCGTAGAAGCAGATCTCTTTGAAGACTTATCAGATCTAGGGGACTGAGACTGGTGAGGGGATTTGGAGGAACTCGTGTTTTCCTTCTAATGCCTCAGAAAAAGGAACCTTCAATAATCCCCTAACAATCAACTTATTTTTTTCCCTCTAATAAAACCCTGGCACTGAAAGCATGGCAAAAAGAGCAGGACTCCTGCAGATGGACCGCACCCAAAAAGTACACACAACTGGTGTGTCCATCTGTCAGGGACATTTTCTGGCTGCCAAGGTCACACTTCTTGCAGTCCGAAGGATTCGCTTCTTTAGTATCTTTAGACATGTCTAGCCTAATAGTTCAAACAATCAAAACCACAGCAATTTTTTTTTTTAACAAAACACAACTAACAAACCAGGGAGACCAGAGAAGAAGTCTCTAACTCAAACGACAGTCTCTTCTAGTCAGAGGAGAAGTCTCTAACTTAAAAGACAACTCCTCTAAGAAAAAATGACAAGGGAAGGGGGGGAAGCCCTCTAAATTAAACGGGTGGAAAGGGAGTCCTCTAACTTAAATGAACTCCCTAATGATACAGAAAAAGGGTTGAACAAGATAGCTTAATACAAATAACCAACAATAATTCTCTACCTCAAAGAATTTGGGGACCGGGATAGGGAATAAGATAATGGCCTAGCGAAAGACGACAACCAGCAACAACAGTAACACAAAATTGAGACAGATGTCACAAAGATTTATATAACATGTTAATAGTAGCACAAATCAACAAAACAAGAATTTAGACCAAAAAACAGTATAAAGGAAGATAAAAGATTCCACTTAGCCTGGAACCTAGTAGGAAGCACCCAATCTAGTTTAGTGGCAAATGAGATCTGGGTAATCTCCCTAAGCATGATGAGATAGGGTATAGCCTCGAGCCGGTGGAAGCTCTCGAGCTTTCTTATAGGCCACGTCGTAACTGATTCTCGGATCCAAACCAAACCAGAAAAGAATGAAGGTGAGATAGGATAACATAACATCAATAATTAACCAACAGTTTTTTTTAAGAGAAAGAGAAAAGGATGGCACAGCCCTCTAACTTGAATAGGCAATGCCCGGAGGGGTGAAAGGGGAGGAAGACCTCTAACTTACATGGGCTAAGGGAAAGGCAGTTCTCTTAATGTAAATGAACTAACCTTAAAAGGGTAATACAAAGGTAAAAGAGAGCCCTCTAACTAAAATGGGCTATTTAAAGTGAAAACCGGGACAGGGAGAAAAGGTCTAACAGAAAAACAACAGCTAACAGCAGTATAACCACAGAAACATGCTGAAATAACAAACAATTAACACAAGTTATTTGCAGAAAAAAAAAAAAACAAGAAACAATTTCCCACAAATATGAAGTAAGAAAAAGTCTACTTAGCCAGAGCCAGTAGGAAGAGCACCCAATCTTGTTTAGCGGCAAACGAGATCTGGGTATCTCTTCTAGTGCATGATGGGATAGGGTTTAGCCACGAGCTAGTAGAAGATCTCGAGCTTGTATATAAGGCCAAGTCAGATCCAAAGATTGGATCTGAACCCAACCTAGTAAGAATGAAGGCAAGATAGGACAAAACATTTAAAGTTTTCCTCAGAATTACAGAGTTGGGTTTGGGAATCGGCAGGAGAAAAACCCTATCTCTGGCAAAATTACAATCAATAGGCATAATTTCCTCCAGAAAAACTTTAAACTTTACATGGAATGCCCATCCGTAATGGATTCTGCATACCAGGATTTATAACTTGAAATGCCTGTCTGTCCAAGGTAAGGAACACATCTTTTTTAAAAATCATGACTTCATCAGAAGAACAATGTTTCAATTTTTGTTTTTGCTTAATAGGAGTTCCAGAAGAAGAGGATCAACTCACAGGAGGGAAGTCTGCCCAGTTCAATAGTCTCTTGACTCAATGATTACCATGAGAAGAAACTCCTGGATTGTCTCCCAGACCTAGAGAAGATGATTCCCCCATGCACACCTCGGACACTGAAAAAGCTGAAGAGGATGTGGCTGACCCCCTGTTCATGTGGGCTGAAAGGACTAAACTGCAGCCAGAAAGATAAATAAGTGGTCTGAGAAACAAACAATGGCCACTGCAGGATCACCGACTGTTGGCTGAGGTGAAAACTGAGCCTGTGGCAACAAGAATTCCTTGGCAAGTTATTTTTTTCTTTTTTAGGTACTGCAGGAGAAAAATTAGCCAGACTGGAGTAACTATCCATGCTGTAGCCAAGGAAGAAGCATCAAAAGCGGTAACAGTAGCTGGAGCAACTCAGTCTGGAGGTAGGTTGTCACTGAGTGTTCACAAGCAACTCATTTAACACTGATAACAATTTTCCCAGTGCCTTAACTTATAAAAATTAAAAGTAGAACAGAATTCACCTATCAGTACTATTAAAGCACTCACTCACACACACACACACACACACACACACACACACACACACACACACACACACACACACACACACACACACACACTAACAGACTCAAAATGGCAGACAGGCTGTCATTAAGTGAGCCTAAGCATTACACAGACACGTAAAATCTTGCCTGTTTCCTGTTTCACAAAATTAAGTTTACAAAAGCAGTGCATAATTTTTCACAAAACTAGCCCCAAACACATTAATAAACAGTCTGGTACAAAAGGAAGAGCTCAAGTGAATATGTCACAGGAAGATATTCTGGAACTTTCTGTAGAATGTCAGCAAGAAATGGATAACAAAGAATATGCCCGTAGCTTAGAAGAAAATGACCTAAGGGAACAGTTGCTTGATTTAATAGAGATGGATAGACACTAAGATCAATAAAGAAACAGATTACAGAAAGTCAGCAGGACCTAAGATGTTAGAAGTCTGATAAAGCAAATGAATGCAGTAATCAAGACTATTAACAGAAACAAAGAAGTCATGTACTCACCATAATGTTCCATGTGTTTTCCATTTTCATTCATCCACAAATATTGGGTTCAGATAACCATAATGCACTAGTTCCCTACTGTGCCTCATATCTTGTTTACCTACTTTTCGTGAATATAGAAAAGAACAAATACCAGTATCTAGAGCTCACACAAAGGAACATTGGTTGCTCTAATATCTTCTGACCCTTCCAGAAGTCAAACTGATAGGGGGACTGGAGGGAGGGAAGTTGAAGAATGAAAATGGACAACAGAGACGGAACATTATGCTGAGTACACAACTTCTTTACCTGATGTCATTTTTATTCATTCCTCAACTATTGGGACAGAGTCCCCAGCTACCTCAATCCTGAGAGGACTCTAAGGAAGGATTTTCCTGAGCACTGCTGAGCCGAAAGCTGCTCTTCTCCTGGAGACCAGACCCAATTTGTAATGAACACTACAGGTATGAGGGTTAGCCCGAGTTGCAACTGCAAAAATATCATCCAAGGAAGATATGGATAAAAACACTGAAGAGGTTGCCATAGACCTAGTAGAATGAGCTTTTAGAGGCTTTGGCAAAGTCAAAACTACTTTTTGGTAAACAAATGCAATGCAGTTAACCATTTGCTAAGGTCGCTATAGGTAGCATATCTACCACAAGAGGAGTGGTTTCTGGCCCAGAAATTGTAGTTTATTGCCCATATGGGCAGTTTTTCCAGGTCTCCCAACTTTCTTGTTTAAAAGCTCATATTTGCACTTGTTTCCTGCCTTTCCTGTAACTAGTCTAGTCCAGATACATACTTGCTGATTCCAGGACTGTTTGTAAGCATCTGAGCGGTGCCAAAGTCTGCTCTTCAATTTTTCCCTTAGATCTACTAGTTCTCTCCTCTCCTACACTTTTACTAGCTTATTAGTCTAGCACTTTACCAGACTTCTTGTAGCAATTATTGTAGCACACAAAAGTGCTACCAGCACTAAACGTTCTACAAGGAAACAGATCCAGTACTTATTACTAATGCCCACCCCTCCAGGCATGTCAAAAGATCGGTTCTCCGTGCTTTCTTCTATTAACCTGGTGAGCTTAGGCATCCTGAGGCAATGTAGCAACTGCCCCATGTACACCGACAATCCCCACCTCTTACCTCCTAGCACTCAGACTTGCGAGAAATGCACTTATATATCCAAACTGGAAGCCATGCACTCTCCAGCCAAGACCTGAATAGCTGGTCAAGAGGAAAAGGTCAACACTTGCACCACACCACATGGAACACATAGCCCTCCAGAACACACACCAGCACTGCCATTACATAAAAACACAAACCACACACCCACTTTTGCGGCAATTCTCAATAAAAATCTACCTAAACAGCAGAGATCTCCAAGGCAGAAATGCATTTGACCACTAAAACACAAAATTAATCACATTACACATAACTCTCCTAAACAGTGTGCCACTCAAGCAAAGCCCCTAAGGCAAAACAGCATGCCCAACACACTAGTCACAGGTGGCTCGATAGTAAGGCACACTGATGTCCCACTCACTAGGATGAATAAGGAGAAAGCAACAGTCAGCTGCCTGTCAGGTGCCTGGATCTGCCACATAACACACACTCAGGTCCCTCAACAACAGGTACAAATATGACTCGGTCATTGTACATGTGGATGTGAATGACCTGAGACATACCTCCCTGGACTACGTGAAAAGAGGCATGGAGGAGCTCTTGGATTATGTAGCCCAGACGGGTATGACCATAACCCTGAGCAGCATCCTATCATCACCCAGAATGATACCACAGTACAAGCAGAAAATGAGTGATTTCAACAATTGGCTAAGGATTTGGTGTCATTCTAAGAGGATCCAGTATCTGTCTGCCTGGGATGACATGACAGACAGACCTCGATGCTTTGCCAAAGATGGCCGGCATCTGTCACCCCTGGGCTTCCGGATACTGGCCAAGGCTCTTGCCACCCCTATAGTGACTTTTTTAGGTGGTGTTCCAAAGACCAAATTACCACCGTAACAGCTACAAACAAATGCAATCTGAGGGTCATGCTGCTCAATGCTAGAAGTCTAAATCTCAAAATGCACTTGCTCAAAGCACTCCTTAAAATGGAGAACATTGACATTTGTGCTGTAACAGAGACCTGGTTCAAGGCAGCAAAAAGCACCCCTACACTACCAGGCTATAACTCTTTCCACACCTTCTGGCCACAGAACTTGGACTGAAGCTCCAAAGACAGTGGTGTTTCCATATTCATAAAGGATGCGAACACCTCTAGACTGGTAGCTCAACATAACGCATCAGAGATACTTCAGGTGCAGCTAACATTGGGTAGGACAGTGATTCAGGTCATAGCCTGCTATAGGTCCCAAACCATGTCCCAAGACTCACACTCCATGTTCCTAAGCACTCTGGAAAATATTAGGGTCCAACCTAACACTCTCATACTAGGCCACTTCAACTACCCTTCCATTAACTGAGAGAACTACTCATGTACTAATACACTTGCCCAACATTTCCTGGAGTTCATTAATTCCAATGCCCTAGACCAGCTCGTTCTTACCCCCAATAGAGGTAGCAACATCCTTGATCTGG
Organism: Protopterus annectens; assembly: GCF_019279795.1. Classification (NCBI taxonomy): domain Eukaryota; kingdom Metazoa; phylum Chordata; order Ceratodontiformes; family Protopteridae; genus Protopterus; species Protopterus annectens. Next base: position 693,922,372 of record NC_056745.1, read on the forward strand.
TCATTACTAACATGGGCGAACGTTGCTCTACACCAATAGTCATCTCCTCCCTGCTTAGTTACGACCACAAACTAATAAACTTGGAAATCCACATCCCACCCGCTCCCTCCCAAAGGTAACCACCATGAAAAACTTCTCCAAAGCTCACTTTGGGCTCCTAAAAACAGAGGTGGCTAACTTCATGGCACCTATGCAAATGGAAAATAGTTGCATGACTGCCAAATCATACACGAATGCACTGTACGAACACTTACACAAATGCATGGATCTCGCCATACCCAATAGAACCAAGATGCTCTCCTCCAAAAAAAGGAAGCCAATCTGGTAGTCCCCTGCCATACACAAACTCTACAACAGAAGGAGGAAATTGATGCCAAATAAGGTGAAGTCCCAAGACTGGAAAACCTCCCTTATCAGCCTCAACAAAAAGTTGAGATCCCTCATAAAATCCTCTAAAGCTAGCTATGAAAACAGAATTGCAGCAAATAGTAAAGACAACCACAAGGCCTTCTACAGTTATGTAAAGAATCTCCACGGCAATACCCAGATTTGCTCTGAGCTACTGCACAATGGTACATCCTATACCGAGCCAACAGATACTGCCAATATACTAGCCAACAGATTCAGTGCCAACTTTACCCCCCCCAAAGGACCAATCAGAATACCAGCAGATTGCCAGGCACCCAGTATTACTACTGCACAGGTTAAAACAGCACTGTCCAAGGCCAACAATACAGCTTCTATGGGACCTGACAATTTCCCTGGCTGTGTTCTACATAAACTACAGAGTGAACTGGAACCTCACCTGTGTGTCCTGTTCAATCACAGCCTCACCTCAGGCTTTGTCCCTACTGAATGGTCCACTGTTACAGTCATCCCTCTCCACAAAGGAGGAGTGACTACAGACCCTGGGAACTATCACCCCATTAGCCTGACGAGTCTGATATGCAAAGCTATGGAACACATCATTATGGACCTAATAAGCAAGGATATAGGGAATCTCCAAACTCTGGATCTCACACAGTTTGGTTTTGTGAAGGGTAGATCATGCCTGCTCAATTTGGTTGATATCTTTGAGTCATTCATCAGAGCTGTGGATGAAGGCAAGGTGGTTCATACAGCCTACCTTGATCTGGCCAAGGCCTTTGATACCATTCCCCACTCAGGAATCATAGAAAAACTCACTAAGCTAGACATCAATTTCTATACAACTAGATGGGTTGCAAACTGGCTCACAGATAGAACCCACAGTGGGAGAGTAGCTGACTCCAAGTCAGACTGCTGACCACTCACAAGTGGAGTCCCACAGGCTTCGGTCCTGGGTCCTCTACTGTTTGGTATCTACTTCTCTGAAGTCCACGCCAACATGAAGGGACTCTGGCTGACAAAGTTCGCAGATGATTGCAAGTTGGGAGTTATTATTAACTCCTGAAGTGATGTTAACATCCTACAGAATGGCCTCACTGAGTCCAACAATTGGTGTCAGAACCAAGGCCTTAAGCTCAATGTCAAAAAATGTGTCGTCATCCTCTTTGGGAAAAACTCATTTCCCATGAATTACCACATTGATGGTAGTCCACTGAACACAGAAGGCGTTATAAGAGATCTGGGAACACAGGTTGACAGCAACCTCTCTTTTGATCACCACATTGCCACTGTGGTCAGAAAGTCCTTTTATGTCACACATCTCATTACTAAGGGGTTTGCATCCAGGAAGAAAGAGGTCATTGTCTCCCTCTACTCTTCACTCATTAGGCCAATCATCGAGTACAATGCCCCATTTGGCATGTACCTCACTAGACACCTGCAACAACTGGAGAGGCCGCAAAAGTACCTCACAAAGAGGATCCTAGGCCTTAAACACTTGTCCTATATCGACAGACTCAAAAAACTCCGACTATTCTCTGTCTCATATCACCTACTTATAGGTGATCTCTGCTTGACTTACAAAGCCATGTCTGACCCAGCTCTGTTAGAAATGCTACATCTAAAGAAATCCCAATCCCGCCGCACCACATTCTCCAGAGACCTCAACCTCATTACCATAATCAACAGAAGGTACTGGAGGGACAGGTTCATAACCTAGACACTGCCCATGCTAGGGAATAGACTTCCCATGCATGTCAAGCAGAGCACCTCGCTGACCCTCTTCAAGAGAAATTTTGAGTGGATCGGAAATAGAAAATTCACCCTGGTGATAACTCCAGCAGTTCTACTTGACATAGGCAGTGGGAACTAAGGTCGAGTGGCATGATGCCAGGGTAATCCTATGGCTAGGCTTGTAAAGGCTTCAGGGCCATTAGCCTAGTATACACCTATGGTAATTAGTTTACCCAGTTTTAAATCAGAAAATGAGACAAATAATTGATCTGATTTCCTGAAAATTTTTGTCCTGTGTAGGTAAAAACAAAACTGTCTGTGAACATCCAGCAAATATACCACATATTCTCCTTTGTTTGAAAAATCTGGAAAGAAAACTGGAAGACTGATAGTTTGAATTATATTATATTTTGACACCACCTTAGGAAGGGAAGATGGTTTAGTTGGTAAAGATACCCTATAACCTTATGAAAAAGCAAATAAGGAGGTTTAGTATGCAGGGCTTGATGTTCTGATACCCTTTTAGCAGATGTAATGGTCACTAAAAAGATAGTCTTCCAAGTTACAAACTTCAATTCACATTTGGCTGACAGTTCAAATGGAGACTGAATCAAAGATTATAAATTCAAATCCTACAGGGGAGCTGGATCTTTAAAAGGGGGTCTAAAAGAAAGGTTCCTCTTATAAATGCCTTACAAAGTTTGAAAGAGGCTAACAATGAACTGTTCACCTCAATGTGAAAGTCAGAAATGGCAGCTATTTGCACTGCAACAGTTGAAGAAATAGCACCTTTATTACAGATTTTTGCTAAAAACTCTAGAACCTTAGATTCTGGTGCTGAAAAAGGGTCAATGCCATTCTGCTGTGCCCAAGTAACAAACCTTTTCTATTTGCTTCTGTAATTTTTTCTTGTAGAAGCTTTATAGGAGAATAAAGGAATGTGTCGAACAGGGGAAGAGAGCCTGGACTGTCTTGCTATTAATGAAAGTGGAGAAACCATACTGTTAGTTTTAGGCTGAACATGTCTGGGTGTACTATGTTTGTTTTTCAGATGAAGCAGGAGGTCACTAAAAAGACAGTCTTCAAAGTTACAAATTTCAATTCACATTTGACTGACAGTTCAAATGGAGACTGAGTCAAAGATTGCACAACTAAATTCAAATCCCACATGGGAGCTGGATCTTTAAAAGGGGGTCTAAGAAGAAAGGTTCCTCTTATAAATGCCTTACAAAGTTTGAAAGAGGCTAACAATGAACTGTTCACCCCAATGTGAAAGTCAGAAATGGCAGCTAGTTGCACTGTAACAGTTGAAGAAATAGCATCTTTATTAAAGATTTTTGCTAAAAACTCTAGAACCTTAGATTCTTGTGCTGAAAAAGAGTCAATGCCATTCTGCTGTGCCCAAATAACAAACCTTTTCCATTTACTTCTGTACATTTTTCTTGTAGAAGCTTTGTGGGAGGATAAAGGAATGTGTCGAAAAGGGAAAGAGAGCTTGGACTGTCTTGCTATTAAGGAAAGTGGAGAAACCATACTGTTAGTTTTAGGCCGAAGATGTCTGGGTGTACCATGTTTATGTTTTTTGGATGAGACAGGAGGTCTGGAGATGGCTTCAGCATACAAGGGGGTGAAGCAGGTGAGGCCAAAGAAAGGGGAACCAAATTTGATGAGACCAATAAGGAGCAATGGGGATGACTGTGCTCTTCAAATGAGATGCTTTCTGAAGGAATTTGGAGATTAGAGGGACAGGGGAAAACACGTAGAGGAGACCGGGGGAGGGGGCAATCATGGAGAAGAGCATCTCCTGTGTGATTCTCTCAGTGGGGGGCCCACGGCAAAGAATCTGCTGCACTTGTCAAAAAGAGATGCAAAGAAATTGCAGCAAGGTTAGCCCCCCCCCCTTGACAGACCATCTTTTTCGCTACTTTCATATTGCGTGACCACTCATGAGGCATTAGAATGGACCTGCTTAATTTGTCTGCTATCACACTGGATTTCCCAGGAATGTGCATTGCTATCATAAATCGATTGGCTGAGATCACCCTTTGCCACACCTTCCAGGCTTCTCGACACAGGAGTTTGCTGACCTGTTCTCAGTCTGGATCGCAGTGGTCATGGAGGTGAGAGTGTCTTGGAAGGCCTGCAATACTAGGAGGAAAGCTCTCATTTCTAGGACACTGATATGTGCACTGGCCATTTTGGGGGAACATGTGCCTTGGACTGTCTGTCCCAAGAAGTCCCCCCAACCCAATCTGGGAAGCATCCATGGTAACTACAGCCTTGGGCTAATGGATCGTGAAGGGGTGGTCTTGCATAATCTGACTGAAGTAAATCCACCAAAAGGAGGTCATTTTTCCAAGCCTGAGTTATCTTCATTTGGGTGGATAAGGGATGATGTTGAATGGACCAGTGGGTATGCTGGGGTCCATTGAAGAATTCTCATGTGGAATCTTGCTAACAGAACCAAAACTATCATGGCAGACATCAACCCCAAAGCTTAAAGAATCAATCAGATTGAAACAGAGGAATTTTGAATGATCTTTCTGACCTGGAATTGTATGCTTTGCACCCTTGGTAAAGGACGGGAAGCTGTCAAGAATACTGTGCTGAACAAAGCTACAATAAACTCTAACATTTCAGATGGTCATGGTTCTAGATGAGATTTTCTGTGATTGATATTAATTCCCAGGTGGGAGCATAAATGGAGTACATAATCTCGTGCTTAGGTTAGATGATGCCTAGGCAGAGTGGTTATGACCCAGCCATCCAAGTAAGGAAACATCTAGAATCCTTGCAGTCTCAAGTGAACTGCTACTACTGCCGTGCAGTTGGTGAACACCCTGGGGGGCTGTGGTGAGGCCAAAGGGCCAAGCTGTGAATTGGTAATGACTGGCTCCCAGCCAGAAGTGTAGGTAACTTCTGGACTGTCTGTTCATTTTTGTGTGATAGTACCCATCCTGAAGATCTATTGAGCACATCCAGTCTTCCTTGTGCAGGAAAGTAAAAAAGTGAACTGAACCATGACCATTCGGAACTTTGTGTAACAAACTAATTTGTTCAGATTGCTGAGATCCAAAATTGGTCTCAGTTCCCTGTTTTCTTTGACACTAAAAAGAATCTTGAGTAGGTTCCAGACTCTTTCTGATCTGTATGGACCTCTTGGATGACTCTTTTTTGTAGAAGCTTTTTTATTTCTATGCTGCTGCTTTCCCGTGACTGCGTGGAACAGCAGGAATTTTGTTTACTGTTAAAGGAGGAGAGAAGGGTATTATATAACCTATGGAAATAATCCTCTGCACCCAAGTATCTTTTGTAATCTCTAGCCAGGCTTTCTGGTGAAGGGATAAATGATTTCTGACTACCTCCAGAGGTGGACAATCAGGCCTCCTGGTAGGATCTGTCAGAGAAAGTAACCTGAGATCCTTGGGCCTCCTCTGCCATGCGGGCAGCGTCTTCCATTAGAGTTTTCCTCTCTAACCCTGGGGGATCAATCTCCATGTGGATCATGGAAAGGACCCTGCGACTTTCTGAACCACATTTTTTGACCACTTCATTGGTTTCTACAGAAGGTTCTTTGAGGAGTCAAAAAACATATGCCCATTGCAGACAGGGTCTTACCATCTGGCTCACACCTGGATAGTGTTTCCTTAACCTTAGGGTCAAACAAAAAAATGTCTGTCAAAGGGAGCATTGATGAAGGAAGACTTGAAGGGCTCCACAAAGTCAGACACAATCAGGTATGGCTCCTAATGGAAATGTGTGAAACCACCTCCCTTGAGGTACCTTCAGCTGCATGTGAAATAAGCCTCATGAACTAATTTGAAATGGAATGTACAGTAGCCAACTGTGAGGCAACATAGCTCTCGGCCTCAGAAGTAATGGCCCAAGTGAGGGATTTGGAGAGTTCTTTAATCAAATCCCTCTGAAGTCTGGTGAAGTGTGCCAAATACTTCAGCAACTGAACAGCAAAAGTCACTGAAGAATATACATGCTTCCAAAATCTGTCCAGTGCCCTAGATACCCTGTTATGGGTGTGAACAGAGAAACTTTGTTGTTCAAGTTCCTCTTTTGTGGCCTCTGCTATGACCATGGCATCAACTGGTATTCCCTTGTTCAAAAAACCCTGTCCTTTGGTGGTGCCATAATCCTGTCTGGTCTCTTAGGGATCGGCTCAACTGAGTCAGGTTCCTTCCACACCCACTGACAGATCAAATCAATGAGCTTATTGGCAGGCAGAGTCACCCAAGAAGTAGATGGGCCATCCCCCAAAGGCTTCCAGGAATACTGATTCCTCTTGGGAAGGGCTGCTGGTTGACCAACCACCCCTTTATTTGAGGATCTCTAATATGTCTCCAAATGATATGTCATCAGGTGGTGATCTTGGGGACCCCTTCCTCTCATCAAAACTCAGTATCTTCCAAGACAGACTCTTGATGAGAGTCCAAGTCCCTCCTTTTGCATTTTCTCTTCCTAGGGACTTCTTTGGTGGGGATTCTGGAGAAGTACTGGAAGAAATCAATATACCCTGAGGGGTATCCTGGAGACTTTGAGCTGGCTGTCCTTGTAGAATAGAAATTGAGGCTCAAAATGGAAAGACAACTGGATCTGGGAAGTAGGAGCCAAGGAAAGTGGATGTGTCCTTTCACACGGAGCAGAGAAAACTCACTGCAGTACCTCAAAAACACAATGTTTCAGGGGAGAAAGAAACCGATGGCTCCGAGAAGACATGCTTCCGAATTGTTGACTCCTTCCGACCCGAAGGCAAACCACTCAAGGCAGGGGTCAGAGCTGAGATGTCAAGAGCTGAGGCTCTTGGAGTCGACTCTAACACCTCATAACTGGCACCAAGACTACGGCTCCAAGAGTCATCCGTCTCCCACGTGGTCAGAGTCTATGTACTCAGACATGGTACTGGAGTAGAAGATATAATGACCTTCCGGTCCAATAAGGATGTATCTGGAATTCTTGGATCCAACTGCTCTGAAACCAAAGGTTGGATCAGAGAAGGAGACAAAATAAGTGGGGTAGTACTAATGAAGGTCTCCGGACCTGATGGAGTAGGAGCCGGGAGAACCCCATTTGAATTTGCATTGACAGAAATGTCCTCGTTATCCTATTCACATCCACTAAGGTCAAACTTCTGGAGCACTGAGAAGATGAAGCAATGGATGAGGTCCTGGAGTGGTGGTGTCTCTCCAGGAAAGGAGATGGGAGAAGAGAGGTTATAAAATCCTGAGTGTTAGGAGACCAGCTCCGATGAGATCCATCTTTATGTTTCTTTGGATCCAACAGGTTCAGATCCAAGGTTTTAGACTTTGAATATGAAGAAATCAGATCAGAGGCTTTAGAGCTCAGGTACGATGGGATCGGATTCCATGATTTGGCTATTTTCGAAGGTGGCTCCGAACTTGCAGCAGAAGAGCTTGATGTGTCCTAAAGACTTTCTTGGGGGTTTAAGCCCTAGATGCCACCTCAGAAGATGATGATGGCATTAGTCCCCTTAATATTAATTCATTCTTTCAGCAATAAGGGCCCTTGGATTAAAGCTGTTACATACCTCACATACAGAATTTAAAAGGGCTGGCCCTAAGCAATATACACATAACTCGTGTGCATCAGACAAGGGGATCTTATGGCCATAGGCCTTACATTTTTTAAAACCTGAAGGTTTTTCCGACATTGCTACTAAACAGTTTCAAAAAAAGAGAAATGAGAAAGAGAAAGAAAGAGAAGTTTTTTTTTTTTGTTTTAATAATTTAACTAAGAGAAAATACGATTAAATACCAAGTTATAAGAGTATATACGACCAAATAACCAAAAATATACCAAACATATGCTAAAAAGGACCGTAGCTCACTGCAAATGCTTACTTTCAAAAAATCACTTTTAATAGAAAACAAATAAAAACAAACCCCTGAGGGTTAAAACTATTTTACACACAGGTTAAGCGCTTTCATCTGCTAACTGCAGACTTCATCAGAACAGTGAAATATGTGTAGCTCCCCCCTATATAATACATTTTTAAAAAAGTCAAGATCCAATGGGAATGTTCAATCAATTAATCTTCTCATGAATAAAACAAAATATAACCTTATGAATATTCATTAATTCTGCTCTTCAGCGATGGTATATTTTTAGTTATTTGGTCATATATACGCTTACAACTTGGGTATTTAAAAGTAGGTTTGGTGCCATGGACTCACTGGATAAAATTCCGTCAATGTTCTCGCCAGTTAGAAGAGATGATATCCACCGGTTACAGTGTGAGATGGACATCTTGAAGGGAGAAATAACTAGGCTGATAGAGGTGTTAGTCAACCAAACTTGCACAATGACAACCAACCCTGCTTGAAGACATCATCAAGGAACTTGGAGGAAGGGAGAGGTGAGAATCATAGGCCTAGAGACAGAACAAGCCATGGAAGTATGGAAGTCAGCATAGCAGCGGAAATGGACCCTCTTATGGGGATGCAGCCAGCCACGAAATGGTGTTGGAGGGCTTTTTAAACAAAAAACGCACAGGCGACAACTCGGAGGACGTTTATGAAGCTGCAGGGGTTAAGCCAAAGAGAGCGGCCCCTATTAGGACTTATTCAACAGTTGCACAACTACAGAACTCAGGTACTGTGAATTACTCAACTTTCAAGAGTAATGGCAAACAGCAGTCAACTGCTAGTAAAAGAAATATTAATGTATTATGTGGGGCAGGGTTGGAATTGTATTTAGGGCAACAGTTTACTTTTAACAAAGAGAAACTGGGCCCTATAGACAATTGTGTTGACAAACATCAAGAAAGTGATGAAAAGACTTTGAAAGACTTGATACATGACTTTGGGAAACAGCTGGAGTTATTTGAGGGTTACAAATGGATAATACATACTTGAGTAGATGCCTTCAGTTAAAAATTGTGCCTATGGGGCATCAATTTTTTAAGATACCAGTGGGAATGGAATTAAATGCAGAAAATAAAAAAGAATGTAATTTGTTGTTTGACAGTTTTGGTTTTAAATTTATGGAGTTTTTAATTAAATGTAATGACAATTTATGTTATTTGTTAAAGGATGTTGAACAACTGAATGAAAAAATACAGAAAGATATGTTATTTAACCAGTGGGAAAAATTATATGTGAAGCAATATGACTTTGTAGATGACAAGAGTAAGAAAATATTTAACAAGAAGTGTCGCAAATTACAAAGAGATATTGAACAGTATGATAAACAAATGGCATATACATGGAAGAAGGAAGACAGAGCACACAACAGTACTTATGGTAGAGGTAGGAACTATTACCCATACATGGATAGAAATGAAAATAGAACACATTATAATGGTGAAAAAGTTTTTTAGGCAGGAATCAACAATGGACAGGGGAGCACAGGGATGCATGGGGGGAATCAGAAGAGAGGGGGGGGTGCACCATTTGCAGGGGAAGGAAGAATGGAGAAACAAAGCGGAAATAAAGCAGCACAATGCTGTACAATTCAGTATAGGGCAATTTAATATATACAATCATACACAATTAAAGCTTGAAAAAACACACCATGTTGTTTACAAAAGGCATGAAATATGTCCCTTATGAAAAATTCAATGTAGTAGACACCTTATTGGAGTATAACTTGTACTTGAGGAAATTAAATTTGGCCATACACTTTCAGGACAACCAAAGAAGTGTACAGGAGAATGTATTTAAGAAAAAAAGCAAATATACGCCCCCTTTACATCCTACATTAGCTACATATGAGAGGTTGGTCACAAAGGAAATCAATAAGCTACAAGAGAAGTGTATGAAAGGAAAGAGAAGATATAATTTAAGTAGGGAGGAAAACAAATTACTAAACAAAATATGTTATGAGGCTGATATCTGAGTTATGAAACCAGATTTTGGGGGTGTAGTACTAGTAGAAACACAGGATTATAACAACAAAATATTTGAAATACTAAATAATGATAGCAAGTATATAGTATCTTCTATCAATGAAGTTAATGTTGGACATAGAAGGATTGATTTATATCTAGAGGAGTTCCTTGTGGACAACAGGATAGATATGAATTTGTAAAATTTTTTGAGAGTGGAACATCCAGTACTTGCCACCATAGTACGGATCCCAAAGATCCATAAAAGTATTGAAGATCCCCCTTATAGGCCCATTATTTCTGGTAGTAGGTCTAAGACATTCCCATTTGGGAAAGTAATGGATGGCTAAAACCAATATATGATAGAGTGCATCATATAGTGAAAAACTCATGGGACTTTTTGGGAAGGTTAAAACCAGAAATTGGGAAGAAAGGGTTAGTGTTTGTAACCATTAATATGGTGGATTTGGTCTCCTGCATCCCAAAGGAAGAAGGATTTGAAAGATTTAGTAACAGTATTCACAAGTACATGAGTGGGAAAAGACTAGTTTAACTTGTGTGTTTATGTTTATTGTACTGGATTTTAATTACATCCAGTTTGAGGGTGAATTCTATAGACAAAAAAGTGGGGTAGCCATATGCAAATATGGTGTTACTAGACTGGGAAAGTGAAAATATTTTGGACAGTCAATATGCTAGTAAGTGTATACGTTACACTAGGTTTTTGGATGATATTTTTACTTTATGGGATGGTACAACAAGTGAAGTAGATGCATTTGTGAAGTATTTGAATGACATCAGTAGTTATTTAAAATTCACCCATAGTAGTAGCACAACAGGGATAACATATTTAGACACCTTTGTTTCAAATGGGACAGCAGGATTTAAATCCAGAATATATAGAAAAGAAACCTTTAGTAACTCATATGTAGAATACACTAGTTAGTAATTCATATTTAGAATACACTAGTTGTCACCCAGCAAGTCAAAAAGAGCATAATTAAGGGTCAGTGCATAAGACCTGCGAGAATAACATCTGATTTCAATGAAATGAATAAAGAGTTAGAATATATAGGAATATTATTTGGAGAAAGGGGTTACCCCAGATATTTAATTGGTCTTGGTACTGGGTTGGAGAAAAACAGGGGAGACCATGAGAATGAAAATGAAAATTCCTAACACAGGGCTTGTGTAGTGGAGTACAGTCCATATGCTGAGGAGATAAAGAAAATAATGAGGAAAACAATTGGCACATTCTAAGAAATTACAACTTGGTTTACAGTAAAGTGGGTACAGGTCCTATGTAAGTTCACAAGACTGGGTCTAATTTATTTATTTATTTCCAGTATGATAATCGGGGATGTCCACTGGGCCCAAAAGCTCATTTTCAGTGGAGGCCCGGGGAGAAAAGCTCCATATTACAACCACATTGCACACTTAAAGCTCCATATTACAAACACATTGCAGACTTAAACAATTTACAAACAAAAATAAAAATTTTATACAACTGTATTGTTAGCACAGACAAAATACACATACATATGAAATGCAAATGAAGTAAATCAGAAGAGAAGTGTAGGAAAGAGGTGGTGCAAAGAAATAAAGGAGAAGAAATGCCAGGAGGAGGAAAAAAAAGAACAGTTGGACAAAGATTCATTTTATGTTTGTGGTCAAAGATACATTTTACGGTAGTGGTCAAAGATACAGTTGCAAGAAGAGGCATTATAGGCAGTGGGGAAGTGAAAATATAAAAAGTATTTACATAGAGTTTATACGGGGGAAAATGATAAAGAAGTTACGGGAGGGGAGCTGAAGAAAGAGTTGGAAGAAGAGGGGCGGGAGGGAGAATAATGAAAAGGGGACGTAATAGGATCTAGGTAGGAAGTATACAATTACATTTCCAGTTTTGGGAGAGGTGAGAATGGAGTAGAGATTTGAATTGTTCAGGGCTTGTAGTGATTCTTAGCAGGGGAGGAAGCAAGTTTCATTTTTTGCTATAGTATAAGAAAGAAGTAGGTGGCCAGGGGGTCGTTTAGGTTTGTGCACTGAAAGAAGATTTTGGTGGGCTGATCTTAGGGACCTGAGAGGAGTGTAGAAAGGCAAGATATTAGATAGTGCAGTGCAAGCAGTGGGTTTAAAAAATAGTTTGTGGGCAGTAGTAAGTTGGAGGTAGTCAAGATTATTATGGAGTTCTAGCCATTGAAGACTATGGAGGGAGATGCAATGGTGTGTAGAATGAGTAGAGTTAGTAGCAAATTTGGCAATTTTGTTGTAGCAACTTTCTAGTTTTGAGGAGATAGAAGCTGTGAGGTTGGTTAGAAGAGGAGCACCATACAATAGAGAAGGTAGAAGGAAGGTGGAGGCGAGGGTTTGTCTTCTAGCTAATGATAGAAAGGGAGCGTTTCTATAAAGCATACCAAGCTTCTGACGTTTTTTTTTTTATGTTTAGTTGAATATGAGTATTAAATTTCAGGTGTTCATCAATGGTAACACCAAGTAGTTTGGCACAAGTAACAACTTCTATTGAGGAGTGGGTGAGGCTGGTGATCTTGAAAGAGTGCTTATCAATTGGGAGGGCTTTTGAGGGGGAGAAAAGAATGATATGGGATTTATTGGCATTAAGGGAGAGATGGTTTTGAAGCATCCAATTCTCTGTAGTTGTGAAGGCCAATTGGGTCTTGGCCTGGAGCTTGGGAAGGCTAGAGGCTGAGCAGACTAAAGTGGAGTCATCTGCATTTTGAACTATTTGAGAGTTTGGAATTGCAGAGTGAAAATCATTGATGAAGACATTAAAGAGCCTTGGTCCGAGAATAGACCCCTGTGGAACTCCGGTAGGGGTAGGAAGGAAGGTAGAGGTACCCGTTTGCCATTTCACAGCTTGGGATCTATCAGAGAGATAACTTTTGAACCAAGAAAGGAAATGTAGGGAGAGAATGAGGTTAGAAAGGTGATTAAGAAGGAGTGTGCGGGATATAGTGTCGAATGCCTTGGAAAGGTCGAGAAGGACAGTGGAGACAATATCTCCAGAGTCACGGGCAAGGTTGACAATGTCTAAGAAAGAGAGGAGAGCAGTAGTGGTACTGTGGCCAGGACGGAAACTGTGTTGAGTAGGGGTGAGGAGTTGGTTATTGAGGAGGTGGGGCATCAGTTGCAGGTGGATACATTTTTCAAGGACTTTTGAAATTGGGGAAAGAATGGCTATTGGGCGGAAATTACAAATGCTATTATTTTTGCCTCCTTTATGAAGGGGCAGGATGTAGGCAGCTCGCCATAGTTTGGGAACATAAGATTCCTGGATGGATCTATTGATGAGAATGCTGATGGGTATGGCAATACCATCTGCAGCGAGCTTGAGAAAGAGTGAAAGGATATTGTCGGGGGCATTGGAGCATGGCTTGAGTTTGGAAAGAAGTTTTTTGATACAGGTGGTTGACACAGGTTTTAGATAAAAAGTGGGAGGGGGTTTAGGGGAGCAGGTATGGGGATAGCAGGGGGAAGTAGGCTTAGGCGTAGGGGAGAGGTGGATTTGGTGAAGGTTTTAGTAAGTTCAGCTATAGAGTTAGTAAAGAAGGCATTAAAAAGGGTTGCTATTTCTGTGTCAGTCTTATTGTTGTTGGGACAGGGATTGGATTTAGTACCAGGGTGTAAAAGGGAGTTGATGGAATTCCAGAATATTTTGGGATTTTTTGAGAGGGTAGACTGTAGTTTGGTGTAGTACGATTTTTTTTATCTTTTGTGATAAGTTTTTTGGATAGATTGCGGAGTTGCTTAAATTGAAGGAGTGTAGCTGGGTGTTTATTTTTATTGTAGAGTTTCCATGTTTTGTCCCTTTGTAGCATGAGAGTTTTAGTGTCCTTAGTTAGCCAAGGGGCAGCATTGTATTTTATTCGTTTTGTTCGAGGTGGGTCTTGGGAGTTTCAGATTCCAAGGAAGGTAGTATTGAAGACTTCTAAGGCTTCATCTAGAGGAAGAGTTTTTAGGATATCTCAATTTGTTAGTTTAACAGTTTCAGAAAATATAGAAGGGTTGAAGTTAGTGAGGTTATGAGTGTGGGCATATTGGTGTTGATGAGGGAGGTATTGGGCAGCTCGGTGAATAAAGGCTGGAAGATGGCCACTTACTGAGTGAGCTAGTATACCAGAGTCAGAGATCTTATTAGGGTGGCTGACTAAGATCCAGTTCAGGATGGACCCTGGGGGGTTGTTTTTGTTAGGTCTGGTAATGTTGTTTATTAGCTGAGTAAAATTATAAAGACTGATAGAGTGGGAGTATTGTTATTAATTTTATTCCAGTCGATGTTGACATCACCTAGAATGTAAGTCTCAAGTCTAATGTTGTTTGAAGCCCATAGGAGAATATTCTCTAGGGTGGAAGTGTTGTCACCAGGGGGAATATAGATGGCTATACTACAGATACTTTTAAAGTTGTTCATTTTGAGGATTCCTATGATTAGTTCGGCATTATTAAATTGAGGAATGGGATTCTGGTAAGGGCAGAGTTTCAGCAGGCAGTTGTAGATTAAGGCTACTCCACCTCCTTTTTTGTTTTGGTGGTCGAATCGAAGAGCTTGGAATCCAGGTGGTATAATCTCATAGTTAGTAATGTGTGGTTTTAGCCACGTTTCTGTGACTGCTACTATGTCAGGTACAGTGTGATTTAGCCAAGCATGGAAGTTTATTATTTTGTTATTTATACTCTGGGTGTTAATGGTAATGAACTTAAGGTATTTATGGCTGTTTCTAATAGAGGAGGTAGTGGGAGAGAGATTATTACTGGATGTGGGCCCAGGGTTGGGGTGGATGTCACCTGCTAGAGCAAGCCAAGAAGAGGGAGAGAGGAGGAGAAATTAGAAGTTATGTACTTACCATAACGTTCCATCTGAGTAGGTGGATTCATTTGTCTGCAACCTGTGGGTTATGGATCCGATATCGGATCCGAACCGGCATGGTTTATCCAGCTATGGATCCGAGCTCTTAGCTCCTCCCCTCACCCATAATGCCCTGCTCTCCCTACATGACCTCAGATCAAGTTTGCCCTGTATCACAATACCCTAGAAATGGGTAACACATTATATGCAGGAAACTGACAAGGCTAGGGGGATAGGAGGGGGGGATGGTTGCAGACAAATGAATCCACCTACTCAGATGGAACGTTATGGTAAGTACATAACTTCTAAATCTGAAGTAGGAGATTCATTTGTCAGCAACCTGTGGGACAGAGTCCCCAGCTACCTGAATCTTGGGCGGCCGTCATGGAAGGATATTCCGGAGCACCGCGGAGCCAAAGGATGCTCTGCCTCTAGATGTGATATCCAGCTTGTAATGAGAAATAAAGGTATGAGATGAAGCCCAAGTGGCTGCTGAACAAATGTCATCCAGAGGAATCCTAGCTTTAAAGGCCGCTGAGGTAGAAACTGACTGGGTCGAATGGGCATGGACTCCCTCTGGTGCGGACCTCCCAGAAGCTTGGTAAGCTAAAAGAATACACTGCGAAATCCAGCGTGACAAGGAGACTTTGGAAATTGGTTTACCCAGATTGAATTTGGCAAAGGAAATTAACAATTGGTCGGATTGCCTATGACCAGCTGTCCTGTTAAGATAAAAATGAAGCTGCCTGTGAACATCCAAGGAATGCAGCTTGTATTCACCCTTGTTCTGGTATTTAGGAAAGAAAACAGGGAGGCTGATGGACTGATTAATGTTTGCTTCTGAAGCTACCTTAGGAAGAAAGGAGGGATTGGTCCTGAGGTATACGCGGTCCGGATGGAAGACCAAGTAAGAGGGCTTCATAGATAAGGCTTGAAGTTCCGAAACTCTTTTGGCCGAAGTAATGGCTACTAAAAATGCAGTCTTGAGAGATAAGAATTTTAGATCTACTGTGGCCGCAGGCTCGAAGGGAGGAGCGGTCAAGGCCTGAAGAACCAAGGAAAGATCCCATGGTGGAACTGCCTGCTTGACAGGGGGTCTAAGCAGAAAGGTGCCTTTTAGGAAGATTTTACCTAATTTGGTGGACATAAGAGGTCCAGAGTCATGACCAACATGATAGTGAGAAATGGCCGCAAGCTGCACTTTGACCGTGGAACTACTGGCACCATCATTAAAAAGAGTGGTAAGGAAGTCTAGCACCAAAGGAAGGGGAACCGTGAAGGGATATAGACCCTGCCGCTCCGCCCAAATGGAGAATCGTTTCCATTTACTGCGGTAAATTTTTCTGGTACAGGGTTTATGAGCCGCTACCAGGATGGCCTTAATGGGGGACGAGATACCGGGAGTCTTGATTAGGAGTGGAACTGGAGCAGCCAAGCAGTTAGCTTCAGGTTGTCCAGATTCGGAGTTGGTAGGTTCGATGGGTGTGAAATCAGATCCAGAATGGGATCTAGAATCCAAGGTGGATTCACTGAGTGAGACCTTAGGTAAGGGAACCAGATCTGTCGAGGCCAGAATGGGGCAATGAGGATCATTCTGCACCCCAACCGAGAGGCTTTCTGAAGAACCTGGAGCATCAGAGGCAAAGGGGGGTATGCGTAAAGAAGACCGGGAGGCCAAGCATGCACCAGAGCGTCTCTCGGGGAATCCCCTGGAGGAGGGATTAGAGCGAAAAAACTGTTGCACTTGGTGTTTAAGGGAGATGCAAAGAGATCGCAACAAGGAGTTCCCCACTGTGCGAAGATACGTTTCGCTACTTGAGCATTGAGAGACCACTCGTACGGGGAGAGAATGGTGCGACTGAGCTTGTCCGCAAGGATGTTGGACCGACCCGGAATATGCGTTGCGATGAGAAAGCGGTTGGTGGAGATCGCCCATTCCCACACTCTCATGGCTTCTCGACATAAAGGATAAGACCTGGTTCCCCCCTGTTTGTTGATGTACCAGACCACAGACATGTTGTCTGACTGAATTGCAATTGTTCCCAGGGGAAGAAAGACCTGAAGTGCTTGCAACGCCAAGAGCACTGCTCTCATCTCTAGAACATTGATATGCAGGGAGGTCTCTGAATCGTTCCACGTGCCTTGGACCATCTGGCCTGCAAAATGCCCCCCTCCCACCCGAGGCGGGAGGCGTCCGTGGTCACCGTGGCGAGAGGGGGAGAAGCACAAAAGGGGCGGCCTCCGTGGAGATCCTGGGAATGGAGCCACCACAAGAGAGACCGCTTGCAAGCCTTGCTGATCGCAATGGGATGATACAGGGGGAGAGCAAGGTATGACCACTGAACTTGAAGTGTCCACTGAAGGACCCGCATGTTGAACCTGGCGAGTGGAAGAAGAGAAATCGCTGCCGCCATGGACCCTAGAGCCCTCAGGACCAATTCTGCCGGAACTGAGCTGGAGTGGAGGATGGCCCGCACCTGGAGTCGCAGATTCCGAACTCTGTCGGCTGTGAGAAATGCTCTTAACTCCCTCGTGTCTAACCTGGCACCTATAAATTCTATCAACTGAGTAGGGGCCAGGTTGGATTTTGCTACATTTATCGTGATGCCCAGGCAGGGAGCTAGATGAAGAAAGGAGTCTCTCGCCAAGGATAGTAGATGCCTTGTTGGGGTGGTGAGAAGCCAGTCGTCCAGGTACGGAAAGACCTGCACCCCCTGAAGCCTCAGGTGGGCCGCAACCACTGCTAATACTTTGGTGAACACCCTGGGGGCTGTGGTGAGACCAAAGGGAAGGACCCTGAACTGGTAGTGACTGGCTCCCAGCCGGAAGCGAAGAAATCTCCTGGAACGTCTGTCCATCAGTATGTGGTAGTACGCATCCTTGAGGTCTATAGAGCACATCCAGTGATTCTCTCCCAGAAGGGGGAGGATGGATTGCAAAGTGACCATCCGTAACTTCTCCTTGGGAACTGCCAGGTTTAACAGGGACAGGTCTAAAATTGGTCTTTGGTCCCCCGTCTTTTTTGGCACTAAAAAAAACCTGGAGTAGAACCCTGATCCAATCTGGTCTGGGGGGATGGGCTGGATGGCTCTTTTCCTCAGCAGATGGCCAATTTCTGCTGAAGCGGCCTCCCACTGACTGGGTGGAACGTCGGGGAGGGATTTTAGCTTTGGGACGTGATGAAAGGGGATCTTGTATCCTCTGGATATAATGCAGAGGACCCAGCGGTCTGATGTTATGGACTCCCATGCCACTAGGTTCTCCGAAAAACGTCCCCCGACTTCCTCCAGAGTGGAGCAGTCGGGCAACCCCTCAGGGCTGCTGCGCGGGCCGTTCAGAGAAAGGTTCTCTGGACCTGAAATTCCTGGGAGCTCCTCTGCCCCTTGGGCGGCGTCCTCCCTGTCCTCCTCTGCCACGGAAGGACTGGTTGTCCGGAGCAGGTTGGGATTGCTGCGACTTCCGGAACCACATCTTCTTCTGGACCTTTTGGTTCCTAGAGTAGGACCTCTGGGGCACAGAGAAGCGGATTCCGATGGCAGACAGCGTCTTCCCGGCCTTCTCGCTCTGGGTCAAGGTGTCGCGAACCGTCTTGCCAAAAAGGGCAGAACCATCAAAGGGGGCGTTCGAGAAAGACGCCTTGAAGGGCTCCGTGAAATCGCAATGGCGGAGCCAGGCCTGGCGTCTAGTGACTAGGCCTACTCCTGCAGCTCTAGCGGCTCCCTCAGTAGCATGGGATAGCAACCGCATAGAGGTTTTCGTCACGGACCGAAGAGTGGCCATTCGGGTGGAGTGCAAAAGTTTGTCCTCCTCCGACATGGACTCTGGGGGGGATGCAGCATATTCTTTGATAAGATCGCGCTGCATCCTGATAACATGTGCCAGATAGTTGAGCGCCCTCACCGAGAAGGTCGCTGAACTAAACATTCGCTTCCCCAAGCGGTCCATCATCCGAGACTCCTTGCTCGGAGGATGGACTGAGGGACTCTCCTGAGCGAGTTCCCTCTTGGTGGCTGCTGCCATCAACATGGCATCTACCGGAGGTCCCTTACTCCAGTGGGCACAGTCGGCAGGGGGGCTAAGAATTCTGTCTGGCCTTTTGGGGATTGGCTCCACGGTCTCCGGTTCCTTCCATGCCCTGGTGGTAATAAGGTCCACGAGGGGGTCGGCAGGAGGGGACACCCAAGAGGTAGACGGGCCCGCTTCGAATGCCTCCAAGAACACGGACTCGTCCGAGGAAGACGTAGGGGCAGATCACCCACCCCTTATATGAAGCATTTCCATAATGTCTGCAAAGGAGACATCCTCGGGGGGTGATCTTGGGGAGCCTTCCCCTTCCTCCAAATCCGTGTCTTCAGTTAAAGACTCGGGGGAGTCTATGTGCCTCTTTTTACACGTGTGCTTGCGAGGTGCTTCTTCGGGGGGGGGCTGTCCGAGGAGCCCTCGCAAGCAGTGTCTTGTTCCAATGGAACAGCTTGGGGCATTGAAGCGGGCTGTCCCAGTGGCCGGATGGCGGAAGCCTGACCCAGTGCAGATGGAGTGCAGGACGGAGCCGAAGCAAGTGCCGGGGGTCCGGAAGCCCTCAACAGAGCCCTCTCCACTACATCAAAAGCCGAAGGGGAGCCAGCCCCGGCCAAAAGATCCGACAGCCGGCTCCCCCTCGGATCCGAGGAGTGGATCGGAGCCGGCGCCGAGACACTCGGATCCGAGGGACCAGTGCGCTCCGACATGGACGGCGCCGACGGCACACTGAGTCCCCCTGATCCGAAGCTCGGAGCCAGGCTCCGAGAGGTCGGGTCCGAAACACTCGAGGGCAGGGTCGGATCCGAAGTACCTAGCACTATCGGCGCCGACCCACCCCCGGCTCCGAAGCTGTCCGGCTCCGAACACTCCGAGCCTGGGTAGCGGGTCGGAGAAGGAGCTATAGGCTTGAAAAATGGGGTCGAGCTCCCCCCCGGGGGGGGGGGGGAGGCAGGAGCACTCCCATCTGCATCTGGGCCTGGATGAACCTTCGCATCATCCGGTCCAGATCAGCGTCTGAGAGACTATACGTAGACCTCGAAGAGGCTACCGAGGTAGGCCTAGAGTACCGCCTTGATAGCCTCGAAGGAGGTCGGGTCTCCTCCTCCTCAGGCCCCGGTGAAAAGGATGGGGACCGGAGCCGAGAAGGAGGAGAGCCAGCAGCCAAAGAGGCCGGGGGAGAAGCCCGCTTAGCTGGCGGGGCCAAAACGGAGGTCTCGGCCCGCCGCTTATTTTGCTTCTCCCTCCAGTCCTTCTTCCTTGCTTCCCTCTCCTCTGAACCCGTAGAGGGAGTTTGAATCCCGGGAGGAGGAGGGGTGCAGGTAAAGCAGCAACCGCCGGAGCGGAAACCACTAATGGGGCAGAGGCCGAAGCCGAGTCAGGGGGCAAGAGTCCCGCCAAGACCAGCTTCGACCTCCGCTTCTTCAATGCCCTGGGGTTGAACCCTGCACAGATTGAACATCCAGAGGTGAGGTGTTCAACCCCAAGGCATCGAACGCACCGAGTGTGGCCATCAGCGGGGGAAAGCTTATGGCCACACTCGGAGCACTTCGAAAAAATCGCCTTTGGGGCTTCTGACATAACTAAAGTTTTTTTTTTTTTTAAACCAAAAAGAAAAAACAAGTAATTAGTGCTAAACTAGCACGCACACAAGGCCCAAAATACAACACACTCAAACAAAACTCCGAACCAGCGAGGGGAGGGAATTACAGATAAAATTTGAGATAAAATTTTAACCCAAAACTATCAAAAACCTAAAGGAAACCTAACACAATCACACAGAATTAACCAAAAGAAGGCAATCTGAAACTTTTCAAGAGTTTTAGAAACACTTAGCTGAAGAGCTCAAGACGATCCAACTGGTTACCAGCGCGGCAAATTAGATCTGAGGTCATGTAGGGAGAGCAGGGCATTATGGGTGAGGGGAGGAGCTAAGAACTCGGATCCATAGCTGGATAAACCATGCCGGTTCGGATCCGATATCGGATCCATAACCCACAGGTTGCTGACAAATGAATCTCCTACTTCAGACCTTTGGATTGTGACATGAAGTTAGAGGGAGATACAGTTTTGATTTGGTAGCAAGAGGTTTTAAAGAAACTGTAAGGAGTTTTAATTTAAAGTAATGAAATAGGTTTGGTTAAGTAGGGAGGGGGATATTAAATAAAAGTGGAGTGTCAAAGGGTGGGGAAAGGAGAGAGTGGAGGTGAAGGGGAGGCAGAATGAGGGGGTAGTTTGGTAGAGGAATAGGAGGTTGCATTATAGAAAGTTATTAGGAGGAGAATACATGTAAAGGAGGTGAGTGAGTTGAAGTGGAAGAGACATGGATCAATAGAGTAGGATAGACTTTAGAAGAGGAGGCAGAGTAAATGGGGAGTGTTTGGAGATTGCTATTTTAATACTCTTATTACAGCGTGATAGTATGCACCCACAGCATATTTTTAAGAATATCATTAGAGGCCAGTGGATGAGAACCTCTAGGCTAAATGCCACAGAAGAAGGCTTCCTAAATGAAGTGAGTGACCTCAAGATAAGGCTAGAAGAACGGGGCTATAGCTCACAAGAGATTGAGTCCAATCTCTTAGATGTCAATAAACTTAGACTGAACAGAGCAGCCCCTTATTTTGGACCAGTTATTACTGGTGGATCCGTTACAACAGACAATGGTAGAGATGATAGATCAACTCATGTAAGGGTTTCTTTACCATATAGTACTGATTGTCCAGCAATCAAGAATATTATTACGAAACACTGGCCTATTCTCTGTACTGATGACGCCATCGGTAAACTTGTGGGGACTAAACCCTCTTTTTTATATAGGAACAAATTAAATTTAAGGAGAATGCTATGTTATTCAAAAAGGGATGAATGGTCAATGCCTCGAACACACAAAACCATGTGGACGCTGTAATTATTGTAATTCTCTTGACCCCAGTCCATTTTTTGAACATCCTGACATGCACACTAACTTTAGCATACGTGCTGTAGCTACCTGTGATACTACTCATATAGTTTATTTGGCAGTGTGCCAAATATGTGATGCATTTTATGTTGGCAAAACCAATCGTTTTAAAGACAGGATAAGAGAACACCTTTACCACATTAGGAAGGCTTCACCTCACAATGCCTTAGCTAAGCACGTAGCCCAAGCAGGTCCTGAACATTATTTCCTATTTAGAGTTCTTGAGAATATTAAACCCAGTATACGAGGAGGTGACATCAGGAACCATACTGAGAGTAAGGAGAGTATGTGGATAGTTAGATTGAGAGCACATAGGGGTTTAGGTCTCAATGAGAGAGCCTCCATTAAACCTATGTTAAACAAACGGAGGAATGTTTGTAGATTTTATAATAAATGATGGCACATATATGTTTCTACCCCTTGAAATAGATTTCTTTTGACATATATATACATATTTATTAGAGCATCTTGAGTGTTCATGGAGAGTTTTTTATATGTTTTTTATATTCATTTTATACATCTCAGTATGTTTATATGTGCATATATCTTTAAGCTTAGATTAACTCATGAATATGCAACAAGAAGCAGCCAATAGGAGATGTTTTAACTGTATAAATGTAGCCTATGTACTTGAAGTTCTTTGTTACATGATCTGATGAAGCTCAAATGAATGAGTGAAAGCGCTTATCTGACCTGCAGTGGAATTAAAGTTGGATTTTAACCTGAGGATTTTGCCTTTCATTTGGATTTTAACCTGAGGATTTTGCCTTTCATTTCTACTTGTGACTCTGCATCAGCCTAGTTGCTCCTTTTGGTTTCATTAATATTAAACAGAATATTAGGCACACTAAGTAGAAATACTAGGTACTGATATTCAAAACTTAGGCAGTATATCACTGTTCTACATATACAACATAACAAAAGACAACTTAAAAAAAAAAGACATTTCCAGTAGTATAGTCAGTAATAGATTTGGTAGACACAGAATAATGTCATACAATTGCAGCAATGCTACTCTGTAAGTGGAGAAGTACAATTTGCATTCAACAGAGACTAAGGTAAGGAGCAAAGAATGTTGTTCTAGTGCAAGCAAAGTCAGCAGAAATATAGGTAGGAAAACATGGGTGCTAAATTAACATGGCTTATTCAAAGTCAAAAAGTATTTCAACTGAAGCATTAGTATAAATAAACAGTACAAATCAGAATAGGACCTTTATAAACTGCAGGAGAGTACATTTCAAAAGAAAAGTTCCTGAAACAAGATCGCCAAGATGCTACATTAGCTTGGGGGTTGTTAACGTACAAGAAAGCAGCAGCGCAGCATCACTAATAGTTCTAAATGTTTGTCAATATAGTATATTCAAAAAGAAGTTATGTACTTACCATAACGTTCCATCTGAGTAGGTACTTCATTTGTCTGCAACCTGTGGGTATCGGATCCGACTTCGGATCCGAGCTGGCAGCTTTCCAAGCTCCAAGATCTGAGCTCCTAGCTCCTCCCTCCTACCCATAATCCCCTGCTACCAACCATATTACCTCAGATCGTTTTTTTTTTTTGCCTCACCAACCTGGTAACACAAAAAAATCAACTGCAAAGGTGATCAGAAAATCCCGAAAGGTTCGGGGGATGGCAGGGGGGGTCGGTTGCAGACAAATGAAGTACCTACTCAGATGGAAGGTTATGGTGAGTACATAACTTCTTTATCTGAAGTAGTTACTTCATTTGCTCTGCAACCTGTGGGACAGAGTCCCCAGCTACCTTATAGGAACCTGGGTCGTCCTTACGGAAGGATATTCCGCAGCACCGTGGAGCCAAAAGAAGCCCTACTTCTCGAAATCACATCTAGTTTATAATGAAAAATTAACGTATGAGAAAAGGACCAAGTAGCTGCTGAACATATGTTGTCCACTGGAACCCTAGACCAAAAGGCTGTTGAGGTGGCTACAGATCTTGTAGAATGAGCACGGATACTAACCGGGGCTGGTTTGCCAGATGATATATACCCCTGAATAATACACTGACGGATCCAATTTGCTACAGTCACTTTGGAAATGGCTTTACCCATGGCTAATTTTGCATACGAGACAAACAACTGGTCCAACTTGCAAAACTCTCTAGTCCTATGCAAGTAGAAACACAGCTGCCTGTGTACATCCAATTTGTGTAATGTGTATTCTCCCTTGTTTTGAAATGTTGGAAAAAACACTGGTAGATTTATCGATTGATTTATATTTGCTTCTGAAGCCACCTTAGGCAAGAAAGACGGGTTAGTCCTGAGGGACACTCTATCTTTGTGAAAGATAAGGTAAGGAGGTTTCATACACAAGGCTTGCAATTCTGAAACCCACCCTTTTGGCCGAAGTAATAGCCACTAAGAAGGCTGTTTTCCATGACAAGAACTTCAATGGACTTGAGGCCACAGGTTCGAAAGGTGGACTCGTCAAGGCTTGCAAGACTAGAGTGAGATCCCATGAGGGAACCACAGACTTTATCGGTGGATTTAAAAGGAAGATGCCTCATAAGAAGGTTTTGTACAACTTTGTAGATGCTAAGGAACCTATGCCATCACCCACATGAAAATGGGAGATGGCCGCCAATTGCACCTTAACCATAGAAGCGCTTGCTCCCTGCTGAAAGATCAATGAGAGGAAGTCCAGAATGGTCGGAATAGGGACAGTAAATGGGTCCAAGCCCTTGTCTTTGGCCCAAATGGAAAAACGTTTCCATTTACTGTTGTAAAGTTTTCTGGTAGATGGCTTATGAGCCGCAATCAGAATGGTCTTAACGGGAGATGAGATACCGGGAGTCCTAGCCATTAATGGAACTGGATCAGCCAAGCTGCAAGCTTGAGGTTGACCAGGTTCGGGGTTGGGCAACCCGCGGGATGAGAGATCAGTTCTGGACTGGGATCCAGAATCCACGGCGGAGCCACACTGTGAGACCGCAGAAAGGGGAACCAGATCTGCCGAGGCCAGAATGGGGCTATGAGAATAACTCTACTCCCCAACCGACAGGCTTTCTGAATGAATTTCATCATGAGTGGAAGGGGGGGATAAGCATAAAGGAGCCCGGGAGGCCAAGCATGGACTAGAGCGTCTCTGGGGGTCTCCCCTCTGGGGGGAATTATTGCAAAGTACTCGCTGCATTTTGTGTTTAAAGGAGAAGCAAAAAGATCGCAGTGAGGCTGACCCCATTTGTGGAAGATCTGCTTCGCAACAGATGGATTCAGAGACCACTCGTACGGAGTGAGAAGCACCCGACTTAGCTTGTTCGCTAATATGTTGGATCATCCCGGGATGTGCGTTGCTACCAGAAAACGGTTGGTGGAGATCGCCCATTCCCAAACTCTCACGGCCTCTCGACACAGGGGATAGGATCTGGTTCCTCCCTGTTTGTTTATATACCAGACTACAGACATGTTGTCTGTCTGGATCGCAATAGTCCCCGGGGGAGAAGGTTGTGGAGAGCTTGCAACGCCAAAAGCACCGCCCTCATCTCTAGGACACTGATATGCAATACGGTCTCTAGGGAAGTCCACGTGCCTTGAACGGATCTGCCTGAATAATGCCCCCACACCCGAGGTGAGAAGCGTCCATGGTCAACGTGGCTTCGACCGGGGGAATCACGAAAGGCCTCCCTTCTCTGAGTTCCCGCGTATGTAACCACCAAAGAAGGGAGTCCCTGCAAACTCTGCTCAGTGGTATCGGCGTGTTCAACAGGTGGAACAAGAGGGACCATTGGACTTGAAGGGTCCATTGTAATATTCGCATTCGCAGACAGGCATGGAGGGAAAGACTGATCGCTGCTGCCATAGACCCCAGTGCCCTCAGGACTAACTCCGCTGGAGGAGTAGGACTCCGGAGAAGGGCTAACCCCTGATAAGACAAGCTGTTCAGTCTGACTGATGTTAGAGTAGCTCGGAAGATTTGAGTATCCAACCTGGCCCCTATGAATTCCAGGGCTTGAGTGGGGGACAGGCAGGACATCTGCTGGTTTACTGAAATGCCTAGGTTGTGGGCTGGAGTCAGTGCGTAATCTCTCACCACAGAGAGCTGATGCCTGTTGGTCGCAGTAAGGAGCCAGTCGTCTAGGTACGGGAAGACCTGAATGCCCTGAAGTCTCAGGTGGGCTGCAACCACCGCCAAGACCTTGGTGAACACTCTGGGGGCTGTGGTGATGCCGAATGGAAGAACCCTGAATTGATAATGACTGGCTCCAAGCCGGAAGCGGAGAAACCTCCTGGATCATCTGTCCATCAAGATGTGGTAGTGCGCATCCTTGAGGTCTATGGAGCACATCCAGTCATTCTCCCGCAGAAGGGGGAGAATAGATTGAAGAGTGACCATCTGGAACTTTTCCTTGGGTATGAACAGGTTCAGAGCGGAAAGGTCTAAGATGGGTCTGAGGTCCCCGGTTTTCTTTGGCACCAAAAAGAACCTTGAGTAATAACCCAATCTGGACTGATCTGGGGGGATGGGCTGGATGGCTCTTTTTCTTAGCAGCTTCAAAATCTCTGAAGCCGCTGCCTCCCTCTGATCGGGTGGGACATTGGGGAGGCGTCTGGTTTTGGGGGGGAAGATTTAGGAATGGAATGAAATAACCTCTGGAAATGATACGGAGCACCCATCGATCCGTTGTAAGGGACTCCCAGTTTGACAGGTGCTCTGTCAATCGCCCCCCGACTGCCTCCACAGAGGGACAGTCGGGCAAGCCCTCAGGGCTGTTGCGTGGGTCTGTCCGAGAAAGGTTCTCTAGACCCGAAATTACGTGGCCCCTCCCTCTGCCTCTGGGCCGGCATCCACCTTGTCCTCCTCTGCCTCTAGAGGACGAGTGGTCCGCAGCTGGATGGGATTGCTGAGACTTGCGGAACCACAGCTTCTTTTGTCCCCTCTGATTCCTGGAGAAGGATTTTTGGGGACTAGAGAAGCAGACTCCGACAGCAGACAGCGTCTTCCCGTCCTTTTCGCTTTGGACCAGCGTATCACGAACAGTCTTGCCGAAAAGAGCAGAACCATCAAAGGGGGCGTTCACAAAGGACACCTTGAAGGGATCCGCGAAGTCGCAAAGACGGAGCCAGGCGTGACGTCGTAAGACGACCCCTGCTCCACTGGCTCTAGCGGCTCCTTCCGAAGCACGAGAGAGGAGCCGCATAGACGTATTAGAGATGGATTTCAGAGTGGCCATTCGTGTAGTAAACACATTCCTGTCTCCGACCGACATGGACTTCGGGGGGGCTGCAGCGTATTCCTTGATCAAGTCTCGCTGTAGCCTGATGGTATGTGCCATATAGTTCAGTGCCCTTATGGAAAAGGTCGCTGAAGCAAACATCCGCTTCCCAATCTGGTCCAACGCTCGAGATTCTTTATCTGGCGGGTGGACCAAAGAACTCTCCTGAGCGAGTTCTTTCTTGGTAGCCGCTGCCACCAACATGGCATTAACAGGGGTTCCTTTGGCCCATGACTGTCTATCTGTGGGGGGACTTAGTATTTTATCGGGACGCCTAGGGATTGGCTCCACGGTGTCAGGTTCCTTCCACTCCCTGGTGGTAATTAAGTCCACCAGGGGGTCGGCTGGAGGGGACACCCAGGAGGTAGATGGGCCTGCCTCAAACCCCTCCAGGAACACAGATTCATCAAGGGAAGGTTTTTGGGCAGACCACCCCCCTCTAATACGCAACATTTCCATGATGTCTCCAAAGGAGATATCTTCAGGGGGTGACCTTGGGGAACCCTCCCTATCATCTAAGTCCGTGTCGGTGGTAACGGACTCAGGGGAGTCCAGGTGCCCCCTTTTACACCGACGTTTCCGAGGAACCTCCTTGGTGGGGCTATCCGAAGAGGGCTCGTCCATGGGTTGTTGTTCCTCCACGGGAACTAGCTGGAGGGCTTGGGCAGGCTGTCCCGATGGTCGGATGATGGAAGACAGACCCTCATACAGTGGGGGTATGGGTGGATCCGAAGCCTGAACCGGGGATTTGGAGGATCTTGACAGTACCCTCTCCACTACCTCAAAAGCCTAAGGAGAATCACCCTCACCAGCCTCTGAGAGCAATCTCCTTGGCTCCGAGGAAGGGATCGGGGTCGGAGCTGATGCAGTCGGCGCCGAGAGAGAGGTACGCTCCGAAGCCAACAGCTCCAAAGACACAACAACTCCCTTGGATCCGATGCTCAGCCCTCGGCCCCGAGAGCTCAGATCCAACAAACTCGAGGGCATAGTCGGCGTCGAAGAGACCAGCTCTATCGGCGCCGACAAATCCCTGGGTCCGAAGGGGCCCAGATCCGATGACTCTGAGATCCAAAAATGAGTCGGAGAAGGAGTGATCGGGGGCAAACATGGGGGCCGCACTCCCCCCCAGAGGGGGGGAGGCAAGAGCACCCCCATCTGCATTTGGGTCTGTAAGAACAGACGCATCATCCGATCCATATCCGCTTCGGAGATGCTTCTGGTTGACCTGGAAGAGGTAGTCGAGGCAGGCTGGGAGGGCCGCCTCGACGACCTTGAGGGAGACCAATCTTCCTCCTCCGGCTCCGGCGAGAAGCTAGGCGAACGGAGCCGAGAGGAGGAGGATCCGGAGACTCCCGAAGGAGACTTAGCTACTTTAGCTGGCGGAGCCGAGGGGGAGATTCGGCCCGCCTTTTACGGGATCTATGTCCCTCCTTATCCTTGTGCCTCTTCTCCTTAGTTGAGGAGGCACTAGTTTCCCCAGAGCTCAAACCCGAAGAGGGAGGTTGAGTCCCGGGTTGAGCTAAGGGAACAGAGGGCGCCGAGGCTGCCGAGGCAGCCAGAGCCCGAACGGGAGAGGAAGAAGAAGCTTATTCCTGGAGGAGTTTTCCCGCCAGGATCAGCTTGTTTTTCCTATCCCAAAGTGCCCGGGGGTTAAAGATGGTCTGCCCCCCAGGCACAAAACGCACTGAGTGTGGCCATCAGCTGGGGAAAGCTTGTGGCCACACTCAGTACATTTAGAAAAAATGGCCTTAGGCCCTTCCGCCATGTTAGCACTCACACACACACCCAAATGCTAAGGGGGGAGGGGGAGTGACTAAAGAAAACTAATTAACTATACTAAGGAAAAAATTTAAACTAGCACTAAAAAGGGGTAGAAAAGGGTTTACTACCACACACACACGATTTTTAAACTCTAGAAGAGGTTATAATCAGAAACGATCTCACCCAGCCAGGAACTCTTCAAAAAGGAAAGCTTCTTCAGCCGCGGTAAAAAACGATCTGAGGTAATATGGTTGGTAGCAGGGGATTATAGGTAGGGGGAGGAGCTAGGAGCTCGGATCTTGGAAAGCTGCCGGCTCGTATCCGAAGTCGGATCCGATACCCACAGGTTGCAGAGCAAATGAAGTAACTACTTCAGATCAGTATTCTTCAGTAAAAGTAAGGGGTAGGGCTAGTATTCTGCCTCGCTATTCATATGTAGCAGTTTAAAGCAAAGTATTTATTCTATATAGGTTATTAAAGAGCAATCTTCAATAGCAGTAAATATAGGGCTAGTATTCAGCCTCGCTCTTCATGTAAGGCATGAGTAGTTTAAGTAAAGCGTTTACTCAACAAGGATAGCAGCGGAGACTCAAGCCGCTATTCACAATACAGTATAGCCATTCCAAGAGCGGGAACACAAACCCAGGTAGTTGTAGCCATTGACAATTCCCAAGTTCACTTACACAGAAAGTAAAATATGCTCCCCAGTGCAGACGATCCAAGTATTTTAGCATAGGAGAGGATTACAAGTGTATAAAGCAATAATCCTTTATAAACAATGACAGTTCAACCAAAACATAGCAAAATATTGCTGTATAAAGCAATAATCCTTTATAAACAATGACAATTCAACCAAAATATAGCATTGGAGCCTCTAGCTTCAGAGTGTATAAAGCAGATACATTTAAGTTCTATTTGTCAGTAAATAGAAGCGGAATGGCATACAACTATTTACGATAGCGTATATCCATTCCACGTGTAGGAACGCAAACACTGGTAGCCGTTAGTAGCGAATATTGCATAAGAACATTTAGCGTATGTTAATGGTTGCTACCTAAGCAAATAAAACGATCCATATTCTCACAATTAAGTGGAAGGATAGGACAAAAATAAAAATAACTAGTCAGATACAGCAGGGCTCACCGTAATTAAAGTATGGACTCTGAAGCCAGGGACGAACAGCAGCTGAGAGGTAGGCCAGGGGAAAAAAAGATGGCGTCGCATGGGACAAGGAATATTTATAAAGTCAGGAAGGATGTAGGAGGGAGGGGGAGGAGAAAGAAAAAGGGGGTGAAGGCAGGTAAAGACCGGAAGTAACTAGGGCTCTGCAGTAGAGTGAGAGGGCAGGGAGGGAGCCAATACAGCAGCTATGGTAGGCAGTTTAGACTGTCCAGCTAGAGTTAGTCATGACAGTATAGATAGGAGAAAGAGAAGGCACGAAACGAATGGGGCCAGGTGCAAAGTAGCTATTGCTAAGAGGGAGCAGTGGGAAGGAAAGAAAGAAGAAGAGACAGGGTCCAGTCCACTGAAGGAGAGAGCCAAGGAGAAACTATCAGTGGAGAGCTGAATTGGTAAGGTAAGTTTGGGGATGGGTAGAAGGTAAAGGCCTAGGTAGTAGGGATAGTAGACATGGAAAAATAAGTGAATTAGAGTACAGGTAGAAGGAAAGAAAAAGATGTAGGGGCAGCAGTTCTGCAATAGGTTTGAGAGAGTGAAAGGTAGAATAAAGGGTGACACTGGAGACAGGCACACTAGAAAATGTGGGCAGCGTCAGAAGTGTAAGGAGATTATAGAAGAAAAATTAATTACATTAGGGGACATCTACCACACTAGAGTAAGGTTTAAGAAAGGGAGTTGTTTATCGCAACATGTCATATACTTGATCAAGTGTATGGCATGTCCGAGTTATTATGTCAGCAAGATGGACAGACAATTGAGGAACAGAATATATGACCATACCTACTGTATAAAGAAAAAGATAAACACAATGCTTTGTGTAGACACATACTTAGATATGATGCAAGCCATGTGTTTAAATTTGGGATTTTAGAACAGGCAAAGGTGGATTTAAGGGGAGGAAATGTTAAGGTCAAATGGCAACTCAGGTTAAATGCAACTAAAGAACCTGGGTTGAATGACTATATTCCCACTAAACCAATCTTGGATGCAAGGATATGAATGACATGTTGTAGTAGGGTATGTATGCACAGAATAAAGTCAGAAAGAAGTGAATAGAAAAATAAAAAAAAGAAAGTTGGTACAATAAGAAAGGAGCCAACATGTCAGGATACAATGTTTAAATAACAAAGTGCAATGTTGAGTGTTAAAGATGTGTATATTTTTTAACATAGCACAAATGAGCATTTTTATATGTCATATATGTTTTTTTTTTTTTTTTTTTTACACGTGTTCTTATAGAAAAGGACCTGTACCGACTGGCTAGACAGAGGGACCAAGCTAGTAAAGATGTGCAGCAGGTAAGGGTGATAAAAGATAATGAGGGAAACGTACACACAAGCGAGGAGAATGTGATGAGCAGATGGAAAGAGTACTTTGAGAGGCTGATGAATGAAGAGAATGAGAGGGAGAGAAAGTTGGATGATGTGCGGATAGTGAATCATGAAGTGCAGTGGATTAGCAAGGAGGAGGTAAGGATAGCTATGAAGAGGATAAAGAATGGAAAGGCTGTTGGTCCAGATGACATACCTGTGGAAGCATGGAGGTATTTAGGTGAAATGGCAGTGGAGTTTTTAATTAGATTGCTTAATGAAATCTTGGAAAGTGACAGGATACCTGAGGAATGGAGAAAAAGTGTTTTGGTACCGATTTTTAAGAATAAGAGTGATGTGCAGAGCTGTAGTAACTACAGCGGGATTAAACTGATCAGTTACAGCATGAAGTTATGAGAAAGAGAAGTGGAAGCTAGGTTAAGAAGGGAGGTGATGATTAGTGATCAGCAGTATGGTTTCATGCCAGGAAAGAGCATTACAGATGCAATGTTTGCTCTGAGATTGTTGATGGAGAAGTACAGAGAAGGTCAGAAGAAGTTGCATTGTGTCTTTGTGGACTTAGAGAAAGCATATGACAGGGTGCCTAGAAAGGAGTTGTGATATTGTATGAGGATGTCGGGAGTGTCAGAGAAGTATGTAAGAGTGGTATAGGATATGTACGAGGGTAGTGTGACAGCGGTGAGGTATGCGGTGGGAGTGACGGATGCGTTTAAGCTGGAGGTGGGATTACATCAAGGATCAGCTCTGAGCACTTTCTTATTTGCAATGGTGATGGACAGGCTGACAGACGAGATCATACAGGAGTCCCCGTGGACTATGATTTTTGCAGATGACATTGTGATCTGTAGTGAGAGTAGGGAACAGGTGGAGGTGACCCTGGAGAGGTGGAGATATGCTCTAGAGAGAAGAGGAATAAAAGTCAGCAGGACTAAGACAGAATATATGTGTGTGAATGAGAGGGAGGCTAGAGGAATGGTGAGGATGCAGGGAGTAGAGGTGGATGAGTTTAAATACTTGGGATCAACAGTTCAGAGTAATGGTGAGTGTGGAAGAGAGGTGAAGAAGAGAGTACAGGCAGGATGGAGTGGGTGAAGAAGAGTGTCAGGAGTGATTTGTGACAGACAAGTACCAGTAACAGTAAAAGAGAAGGTCTACAAGAGGGTAGTGAGACCAGTTATGTTATATGGGTTGGAGACAGTGGCATTCACAAAAAGGCAGGAGACAGAGCTGGACGTAGCAGAGTTAAAGATGTTAAGATTTGCACTGGGTGTAACGAGGGTGGACAGGATTAGGAATAAGTATATTAGAGGGTCAGTCCAGGTTGGAAGGTTTGGAGACAAAGGCAGAGAGGCACGATTACATTGGTTTGGACATGTGCTGAGGAGGGATGCAGAGTATATTGGGAAAAAGATGCTAAGGACGAAGCTGCCAGGTAACAGGAAAAGAGGAAGGCCTAAGATAAGGTTTATGGATGTGGTGAGAGAAGACATGCAGGTGATTGGTGTGACAGAGCAAGATGCAGAGGACAGGAAGAAATGGAAAGAGATGAAACGCTGCGGTTACCCCTAACGGGAGCAGCCAAAAGAAGAAGTTCTTATACTGTACAACAAAAGTGTAGTATTGTGTTCTAAAGAAATAAATTTTTTACCACAGAAAAAATTAACATTTCTATATGTTATATAATGTGTTTTTATACCTTAATGTGATATACATAAGCATATGTGACTGTCTTATAGGCACACTTAGAAACTGTATGGTTACAGGGTGTAATACAAAACTGTGCAGGTTGAATGAGCAGAATTAATGAATATTCATACAGTTATGTTTTATTCATGAGAGGGTTAATTGATTGAACATTCCCATTGAATCTTGACTTTTTTAAAAATGTATTATAAAGGGGAGAGCTACACACATTTCACTGTTCTGATGAAGTCTGCAGTTAGCAGATGAAAGCGCTTAACCTGTGTGTAAAACAGTTTTAACCCTCAGGGGTTCGTTTTTATTTGTTTTCTATTAAATGTGATTTCTTGAAAGTAAGCATTTGCAGTGGGCTACGATCCGTTTTAGCATATGTTTGGTATATTTTTGGTTATAAGAGAAAATACAAGCAATGATAATTAACAGAGAAATACCTGAAAAGGTAAAAGAAAGAAAAGGATTACTAACAATGGTAATTTAAGGAATATACACTAAAAAGGTCTAACATGGGCAAGACAGGAAAAGCTAAAGGGGTGAGAAGGTTCTATCAAGGTAGAAATTCAAATATAAAAGATACATTTTTAAATTACTCACTGAGCACAAGAAATACTTGAAAGCTAACAGCGACCAAAGTCCAAACATGAAAATGGCAAATGAGATCTGAGGTATGGTAGGGGACTACTGAGAGGAGCTTGAGAGCTTTCAGTGCTCCATGAGCTGTAAAATGCGACCAAGTCAAATCCCAACCCAGCAGTTGAGGAATGAATGAAAATGACAACATCAGATCTTTTGTTATAGTAGCCCAGGTGTCTGGGTGCTAGGACAATTGTACCCCGACTGCCTCCACAGGTGAGCAGTCAGGCAACACTTCAGGCACAATGAAAGGATCTGTCCAGAAAGGAATCGCAGAAACCCTGATTTTGTGGGCCTCCTCTGCCTCTGGGGCAATGTCTATCATTAGAACTGCCTGTTCTGCCTCTGGAGGAGTTGTCCCCATATGGATCTTGGAAAGGCCCCTGAGATTTGCAGAGCCACATTTTCTTACCTCCTCTCTGATTTCTAGAGATTCATTGAGGGGTAGACAACTTGATTCCAAAACCAGACAGTATCTTTTCTTCTTTTTCACTGCAGGTAAGCATTTCTTTCACAGATGGATCAAATAAAAATGTTCCATCAAAGGAAGCATTGATGAAAGACATCTTGAAAGGCTCTGAAAAGTCACATAGCTGCATCTAGACATGTCTACTTATGGCAATGCCTGAAATGGCAGCCCATGAAATGCCTTAAGCTGTGTGAGAGATCAGCCTCATGGACATGTTGGAAACTGACAAAAGAGTGGCCAGCTGAGAAGATGATCTTTGAAATTCTCTGCAGGCATGGACTGAGAGAGAGAATTTGAGATTTCTTTGGTCAAATCCCTCTGTAGTCTTGTGAAATGTGCCATGTAATTAAGAGACCTCAAAGTGAATGTCACTGAGAAAGACTCGCTTTCAAAAATCTGTCCAGTGCCCTAGAATGTTTCTGACAGGTGGACAGATGAGTTTTGTTCTATTAGCTCTTTTTTAGTGGCTGCCATCAGCACCACAGCATATACTGGGACTCCTTTGCTCCAGTGAGCCTATCTTTAGGGGGAGCTAAAAATCTGTCAAGTCGTCTCAACATCTCCAATGGAAACATCATCTGGTGGTGATCTGGGGGCCCCTTCTCCTTCCTCAAAATCAGTATCCTCAGTGAGAGATTCCAATGGGGGAATCTACGTGCCTCCTCTTGTATGCTCGCTTCAAATGGATCTCCACTGGGGGATGTTCAGGGAAGCTACCAGAAGAGAGGGGGAGTTCCTCTACAGGAACTGACTGAAAGCTATCTGGAACTGGCAGTCTCTGTGGAACAGGCCTGATGAACTTAGAGCTCAGAACCAAAGAAGGAATAGGAAGTGGATCTGAGAGATGAGAGACTGGATCTCAAGAGAGAGAAAAAGCCCTTTCCATGACCTCAAAGGCAGATGGACCCAGAGAAGCCATGGCTACCTGCACCACAGCCAAGACTATTATGGGTAGGGCACAACTCCAAATGGATCTGTGCCTGGAGGGAGGGACCAGACCAGAACTGTCCAACACCAAGGCTCTGAGGGGGCAGGGATGGATCCAATAACACTGGAGTCAATCCTGACCCCACAGATCGGATGCCACCACTTTGACTAAAGAACCCATTCCAATCTGATGGAATAGGAGCGGAACTTGTCAGGGATGCTGTCAGAGTCGAGGAAGTGATTCTCTTCAGATTGGAGTCGAGGAAGTGATTCTCTTCAGATCGGATGCCGGAGATCTCTGAGCTGTGGGATCCTGGTGCTTTGAAAGTGAAGGATGAATCAGAGAAGGAGACAGTACTGTATGAGAAGTGGCTGGAAGAGTCACAGATCCAATAGTGGACGGAGTGGAAATGATCCCTATCTGGATCTGAGCTCTGAGGAACTTTTGCATCATCTTATCCACATCTGCTTCTGAAAGACCTCTGGAGGACGTGGAGGATGTGGTAGACCAGGGCCTAGAATGCTTTCTGGGAGTTTGTAAGAAAGGGGAATGGATCCTAGGGAAGACCAGATCCAAAATGAATTCTGGGGTACTGGCTCTTGGAGTATGTGAAGTACTGAGTTTCAGATCTGAGGGCTTGGGATCTGAAACCTGAACGGTATGGTTTGCTGAAATCATGATCAGATCTGTGGCTTTAGGATCCAAAGATTTTGGATTTGAGGAGCATACCTTCAGGTCTGAGGATGCCAGATCCAAAATCTTTGCAACTTTCGGAGGCAGTTCTGAGGAAGTCCTGGGGGACTTAGACAAGGAACGCTTCCTACACTCCAAAGGAGCTTTTGAGCTTTTATGGGGGGGGGGGGGTTGAGCCCCTGAAGAAGAAGCTGCAGAAGGAAGAAAACCCTTCAGTATAAATTTGCTGCATCTGTCTGATAATGCTGTAGTGTTAATGGCAGCACATATAGAGCAGTTAGTGTTTAAATGAGCTGCTCCGAGACAATACATGCACTCTTTGTGGGCATCCGAGTTAGAAATTTTATGCCCACAAGAGGTGCATTTTTTAAATCCTGCCGGCTTGTCAGACATGAAAGTTGAAGGACGATAGAGATGAAATTAAATGAATAAGACTTTTTTTCAATTATTGAGGTAAAGAAGAAATTACCAACAATGGCGATAAAAATTACCCTGTAACAGCAGGTAGAAAGGGCAGAAGGGTGTAGAACAGAAAGTTACCAACTATGGTAACTGTGGCGTGGATATCCCACCACTGCCAACTAATATGTGAAGTTGGTATCCCACCACTGTCAATCAATATGTGATGACCCTCCACCTCTGGACCAGTAATCAAGGAGCCTCAATCCTTACCACTGGCACCAGTGGGGGATGTTCACTGGGAGGATAACAGGTATACACACAGTATTTCCAGATGTAGCTCTCTCCATCAAGTACAATTTCCCTTAAGAGCACACAAACACCACAGTTAGTCCAGAGCTGTTTTCTCCCTCTTTCTCCAGATCCCCAGTAAGACTCCCCACTGGTAACAGCTATAGAGTTTTGTCCTTAGCCAGGGTTCCAAGCCAAGTCCTCTAGCAGTCTCTCTGTCCAGCCAGTGTTTCATGTCCCTGCCCAAGTAGCTGACCCACACACTCTTAGAGATTTGTTTTACACACACACACCTGGGAGAGGCTGGCACAAGTTTACTAGCTGTGCACCCTTCTGCCCAGACTATAGGGTAGTTATCACTGCCACCAGAACCCCCACCAGCTACTTTAAGGCCCTTAAGAAAGGGCATCCAATTTTACTGTGTAATATTAATATTAATACACATGGTAGTTTGATCAAGAGCAAGGCTATTACGAGTGGCCCACACAGTGTCACCAAATACATATGCAAGTTCTCTCAAAACTTAAATACCTCTACAAAGATCAGCCACAATGAAATAAGAAGTTATGTACCTACCATAACGTTCCATGTTAGTTGTCTTCTCTCGCCTTCTTTCTTGCTTGATGGGTTCGGAGCCGATCCCTCGGCTCCGACTCGGCACTTGCTAAGCTCGAGAGTCACTTTTACCAGCTCGAGGCAGCCCCATATCCCATGATGCAAGGCGGTAAGTACCCAGATCTCGTTTGATGACAAAGGGCAATAGCACCAAGCATAAAATACTTCCCAAAGGAAGAAAGAAAAAAACTTACAGATGGAAGAAGGACCAGGTCTGAATGGTCTTCAGCATAACAGTTTCTTATAACAAGGTCTGTCCAGGCCAGGGGGAAGGAGGGAGGGTCGCACACAAGAAGGCGAGAGAAGACAACTAACATGGAACGTTATGGTAGGTACATAACTTCTTAATGTTAAGTTGTCAATCTCGCCTTCATTCTTGCTTGATGGGACCGCGTCCCTAGCACCTCTATCCTGGGTGGCTCAATGGAACAAACTCTTGAGGACTGTAGAGCCAAAACTGGCTCTGTCCCTGGAGGCCAAGTCCAATTTGTAATGGGAAACAAAAGTGTGAGGAGTGGCCCAAGTGGCCGCTGCACAAATAGTGTCTAAAGGAAGTCTAGCTTGAAAAGCTGTAGAAGTAGCTAAGCTCCTAGTTGAATGTGCTTTAGGTTTTGAGCACAGCTGTTTTCCCCTGAGCAGATAAATTTCAGAGATGACCGAAGAAAGCCATCTAGACAAAGTCACTTTAGAAACAGGAAGGCCTTTTTTATTATCCGCATAGGAAACAAAAAGTTGATCAGATTTTCTAAATTTTTTTGTTCTGTCCAAATAATATCTAAGTTGACGGTGGACATCAAGATAATGTAGCTTTTGTTCAGCTCTATCTGAATAGTTAGGAAAAAATACAGGGAGATCAATGGATTGATTCAAATTGTTCTTTGAAGCGACCTTAGGCAAAAAGGTTGGGTTAGTTCTCAAAGATACTCTGTCTTTGTGAAAAACCAAATAGGGGTCGAACCGAAGAGCATGAAGTTCAGACACCCTCCTGGCGATGTAATAGCCACTAGGAATAAAGTTTTCCAAGAAAGATATTTCAGGGAACAAGAAGCAGCTGGCTCGAAGGGGAAGAATCAAGGATGTCAGCACTAAATTTAGATCCCACTGAGGAGGAGGATTCCTGATTGGAGGTTTTAGTAGGAAAATTCCTTTCAAGAAGGCCCTGCAGAGCCTATGGGACATAATATTATGATCTGCTATCCCGACATGAAAATTGGAAATAGCAGCCAATTGAACTCTGACTGTGGAAGAAGAGGAGCCTGCATGAAAAATCTCTGCTAAGAAGTCCAGGACTGCCTGAACAGGGGCAGTAAAAGGATCGATATTCTTGGCCTTAGCCCAATAAGAGAAACGTTTCCATTTGCTTGTATAAATCCTCCTGGTAGAGGATTTTAGCGAAGCTACTATGATGTCTCTAACTGGGTTAGAGATCAAAGGAAGCCTGGCTAAGGAAGGAAGTGGAGCAACCATGCTGTGAGGTTGAGAGAAGGGATTGACCGGTGCAGCTGACCCGATTGGTGTATCAGAAGATCTGGCACTGGGTCCAGATGCCACGGCTGCACCAAAAGGTGATGATGGAGGAACGGGAACTAAACTTGTCGAGGCCAGTAAGGGGCAATGAGAATCAATTTGGCTCTCAAAGCGGTAGCTTTCTGGATA
Source organism: Protopterus annectens (assembly GCF_019279795.1). Taxonomy (NCBI): domain Eukaryota; kingdom Metazoa; phylum Chordata; order Ceratodontiformes; family Protopteridae; genus Protopterus; species Protopterus annectens. The sequence goes on from NC_056745.1 coordinate 693,961,053, forward strand.
ACCTGAGGGATCAGAGGAAATGGAGGAAGGCATAAAGAAGTCCCTGGGGCCAATCCTGGGTCAGAGCGTCTCTGGGGGATGGCCTGATAGAGGAAGAGGCTGAAGAAGTCTGGACATTTGCTGTTTTGGGGAGTAGCAAAAAGATCGCAACATGGACGACCCCATTCCAGAAAAATCTCTTCCGCTATAGATTGCTTGAGAGACCACTCGTGAGGCATGAGAATAGCTCTGCTCAATCTGTCCGCTACAATGTTGGTTTTCCCAGGGATATGCGTTGCTACCAGAAACCGATGAGAGGAGATCGCCCATTGCCATAGTCTGAGCTTCTCGACACAAGGGGTAGGACTTGGTTCCGCCCTGTTTGTTGATATACCAAACTACAGACATGTTGTCTGTGTGGACTGCAATTGTCCCTACGGGAAGAAAGTCGTTGAGGGCTTGCAACGTTAAAAGCACTGCTCTCATCTCCAGGACATTTATGTGCAGATGGTACTCGAACGGCTGCCACGTCCCATGAACCATCCTGCCCTGATAATGACTCCCCCACCCGATCAGGGAGGCATCCGTGGTGACAGTGGCTATCGGGGATGGGGGTACAAAGTACCTGCCTTGGTGAACCTGAGGAGATGTGATCCACCAAGCAAGATGCTCTTTGCATGTCTGTGTCACCAGAATCTGGTGACGCATTGGAAGTTGCTGGTATGACCATTGTGTGAACAGCATCCACTGAAGAAGGCGCATGTAGAATCGAGCCAGTGGAAGAAGAGTAATGGCCGCAGCCATGAGACCTAATACCTTTAGAACCATTCTGGCCTGTACTTTCTTGTTGGCCAGAATGATCCTGACATGACTCTGAATGTCTGAAACTCTTTGATCTGTAAGGGTAGCTGACATCCGAACAGTGTTTAAGTTTGCGCCTATGAAGGTAATAGACTGGCAGGGCGATAAGGATGACTTTTCAAGTTGATTGAGATGCCCAAATGAGAACAAAGGTTTATTGTGTAATCCCTGGCTTGTATAAGCTGATGCCTGGTGGTGGCTGACAGGAGCCAGTCGTCGAGATACGGAAACACCTGGAATCCTTGGCGTCTCAGGTGAGCCGTGACCACTGCCATGCATTTGGTGAACACTCTGGGGGCTGTAGTGAGACCAAAGGGCAGGGCTCTGAACTGGAAATGACTGGACCCCAGCCGAAAGCGGAGAAATCTCCTGGAGCGTCTGTGAATTTTGATGTGATAGTACGCATCCTGAAGATCTATTGAGCACATCCAGTTGTCCTTCTGTAAGAAGGGCAGAATTGACTGAAGAGTGACCATTCGAATCTTGTCTTCCTGACAGACTTGTTGAGTCTGCTGAGATCCAATATTGGTCTCCAGTCTCCCGTCTTTTGGGGACCAAAAAGAACCTTGAGTAGATTCCGGCTCTGAATGGTCTATTGTAACTGGCTGAATGGCTCTTTTGCAGTAGTTTTGAGACTTCTAACTCTGCAATTTCCCTTAGACCGGGTGGTACATCTGGAAGGGAATTTGAGGGGAAGGGACTTTCCTCGAAAGGAATTATGTAACCCTTGGATATGATCGACTGTACCCATCTGTCTTGAGTGAGGGAATGCCAGGCTTCTGGGTACAGTGATAATCTTCCCACGACTGCCTCCAAGGAGGGACAGCCGGGCAACATCTCAGAGATGCTGAAAGGGCTTGTCAGAGAGAGGCTCTCTGTTTCCCTGGTTTTTCGGACCCCCTCTGCCTCTAGAGCAGCGTCTGTTGTTGTTACCCCTCTGCCTCTAGGGGTAAACTGACCACGTGAATCCGGCGTGACTCCTTGGGATTTACGGAACCACATTTTCCCACCTTTCTGTCCTTTGGGATAAGGTCTAGAAGGGGTGGAAAAACGGACTCCAACAGCAGAAAGAGTCTTGCCGTCCTGTTCGCACCTGGTCAAGGTTTCCTTCACCTGAGGGCCAAACAAAGCTGACCCATCAAAGGGAGAATTTGTGAAGGACGCCTTAAAGGGATCCGCAAAATCACATAGCCGCATCCAGGCTTGGCGTCTAAGAGCCACACCTGTACCTGCAGCTCTACTCGCTCCATCCGCAGCATAAGATATTAGCCGCATGGAGGAGTTTGCAATGGAATTGAGGGTTCCTAGCTGCGAAGCAATTTTTTCTTGAGCCCCTGCAGCTGTAGGATCCTGAACTACTTCACCCAGCTCCTTAAGGATATCCCTCTGGAGTCTGGTGAAGTGACATAGGTAATTCAGCGAACGCATAGCAAAGGTCGCTGAGGAAAACATCCGCTTACCGTACCTATCCATGGTCCTAGAGTCCTTATTAGGAGGATGGACGGCACGGAAGGATCTGCAAGTTCCTTTTGGTGGCCGCAGCCACCACCATGGCATCAGCGGGACACCCTTGGTGAGGAATTGCTTGTCACACGGGCAGTGATAAATTTTGAAGGCCTCCTAGGGACTGGCTCTACAGAGTCAGGAGCTGCCCACGCCTTCGTGCAATAACCTGCATAAGGGGTCGAAAGGCGGAGACACCCAGGAGGTGGAGGGCCGAGATCCAAACGCCTCTAGGTATACTGACTCATCCTCAGAGGGATTGTTGGTGGGCCAGTTTCCCTCTGTTTAAGGAGTTCTAGGATGTCTGAGAAGGAGACATCCTCAGAGGGGATCTAGGGGATCCCTCTGACTCATCAAAGTCAGTATCCAGTGACAGACTCGGGAGTCTACATGTTTCCTCTTACAAGTCCTCTTCCTAGGAGGATCTCCCGAAACATCAGGAGAATCCTCGGAAGAGGGGGAAATTCCCAATGGGGAAACATGAGGCGGAGGATCTCTGGGTCCTGTAGCAAGAGAAGTGGCAGAGATGTCAACAGGTACTATAGAGGGAGGAGCTACGGGAACAGACTGCTGACTGATACCAGTGGCCAGCACACTCTTCATCACCTCGAATGCTCCCCTCCCAGGCAGGTCCGAGAGAACCCGTTCCGAAGAGCTAGCAACTCCAGGGACGACCGAAAGGGAAGTCTCCGAGGCAGATGTCGGAGCCGAGCTCACCAAGGCCGAGGCTCCAAGGGGAAGAGCGGGTTCGGACAAGGGTCCGATGCCACTCACCCCTTCGGAGGAGACCATGGAAGCCTGACCACCGAATCCCTCTAAGGAAGGTCTCGAAGAGGAGATAAGAGTAGAGGCTGAAGGAACAGAAGGGGCTATCCGTCCTCCAGCCATAGCAGTAACCATTCCCGAAGACTCCAACTCCAAGCTCTGGGGTAGAGTTGAAGGAGGAACTGTAACGGGGTGTGGACCAACAGTCGTCTGTTGAGACGGACTATGTAACATTTGGGCCAGTACCTGTGACTTAAGTAATCTACTGACCACTCTCTCTAGGTCATGATCTGACAGTCTGGATGACCTTGAAGATCGGCTCCGATGGCTCCGTTCTGAAAGAAGAGGTGAAGCCGGAGCCGAAAGTATCGGCTCCAAGGAAGGAGACCTCGACCTCTTCCTGGAATGAGCCATCGGAACCGATACTATAGATCCTGTCGGAGCCGACTTCTCGGAGCCGACAGGAAGCCTCGATGTATCGGCTCCAGCCGGAGCCGATACAGCCACCAAAGTAACGGTGTCGGAGCCGATCGGGCCGACACCGATGCCTGTGCCACATGGGGGCCGGAACCGATCGGAGCCGACACCGAAGTGGTCGATGCAGATTCGGCACTGATAGCCATCGGTGCCGAAGGCTTTGTTAAGCCAGAATCGGCTCCAGCCGGAGCCGATCTCGACTCGGAACGAGTCGGAGCCGAGGCCGCAGGCTTAGACACAGAAGCCTGGGCCTTGGAAGATTTAGCTGATTTTGATGGAGCCGACTTAGAGAGCCCTCCGGCAGAAGGCCCCTAAGTATCAGCTTGTTGCGTCTTTCCTGCAGGACTCTCTGGCTGAAGGAATGACAAATAGCACAGGAGTCCTGCAGGTGAAGAGGCCCCAGGCAATACAGGCAAGAAGTGTGACCGTCTGTCAGAGACATCTTCTGACAGCACGAGTCACACTTCTTAAAACCTGAGACCCTCTCCTTTGACATGGTGCTTCACAAAACACACACACACACCAGTCAAAAATTTAAATTAAAGAAAATACCAAAAAGGTATTCCTAAAACAAACACACACACACCCTAACAGGGAGGGGATGGGATGGGTAAAGTTTGACTAAAAAATATTAAAAGAGACAGGGATTTTCTGTCAGGAAATCTAAATAATTAACTTATAACTAACAATAAAAGGTTTTTTTAACAAAAAGGGGCTTTAATATCAATAAAGAGAATCACTTACCAGGAGCTGGTAAAAGGAGGACCTCATAAGCGAAGCGGCAAACGAGATCTGGGTACTTACCGCCTTGCATCATGGGATATGGGGCTGCCTCGAGCTGGTAAAAGTGACTCTCGAGCTTAGCAAGTGCCGAGTCGGAGCCGAGGGATCGGCTCCGAACCCATCAAGCAAGAATGAAGGCGAGATTGACAACTTAACATGGTTTAAATATATTTTATTATAAAAGACAAGAAAATACTAAGTATATATTCACAGTGACATTAGAGTTCAAATCACAGGAAATATTTACAGTAACACTGAAGGACATGCCCAGACAAATAAAGAAAAACAATATCTAAACTAAGCTTCACTATATTCCTGACTGCATTTAAGAGAGTTACTATTCCCTATTTACTTAACAGAGTACGGCAGATGATGTGGGGAATGGTCCTTCTTGTTCTTATCAAGCCCAAGGCAGAATACAGAATGCTCAGTCTCACTAAGAGACTTCTCAAAATAATATCTAAAATATTACATCTGAGACAGCTTGCAGAATGGCATCACTTCTGGTCAACTGACTTCTAGTTCCCATGCAAAACCCCATTGCTGGAAGCTGGCAGGACTTAGCACCTACCTGTAAAAATACACACACAAAGGCTTTTGCTCAGATCTTTGGCAGGTGCTGGAAGTCATAATGCAATTGCATACCTCCACACTTCCAGAGTAGTAATTAATTCACCACAAAGACAATACAGAACGCTTCCTAGTACAAACCTTGTGTCTCTGACTGCCTTTAAACCTGTGAGATAGCATCTTTATGGCCAAGCCTATCAAGTGATTTAATTTCAGACATTTTTTAAAGTTTGCTGGACTGAGGTTAAACTCCTGTCTGCCAGTTTCCTCTGTTAAAACATATAAATGTAAACAGTTACAATAGTGCATGCACATTTCTGCTCTCTCCAGTAGGGCACACTGTGGATATATTTCAAAGAGAAGCACTTTACAAATACCTTTTCAACACAAATGTCTGTACAAATCAGTTTGATATACTCATGACATGCAGTTCTACTACATTTGTAACACTGGCATCATGTATGGCATACAGTTCTAATACATTTGTAACACAAGCATCTTGTAGAAATCAGTTTGATATTCACAAATGACACATAATTATTTACAAAATTCCAGTAAGCTGTGCTGGCAGTGCCTGCTTTCATCACAGTAACAATAATGATATACTATATAAAATTATAGTAACTAGTTTGACAAGAAAAGGAAGCTGGAAAACTAAGAGGGAGGTGGTAGATAAAAAGGACAGGAATTTAAGATAAAAAAATAACTTTCACTTACAAAAAGAAGTAGAAAAGCTTTAGAAAATTCTTGAGAGAAGGACCCTACGCCTGAGCACGATGGTGGCAAAAGTGATCTGGGTTATTAGAGATGGACTTGGGCATTAAGAGTAGATAGAGGAGCTCGAGAGTTGGATCCAAAGTCTAAAGTATGAGGCTCAGTTGGATCCATAACCCATTCATTGAGGAAGAATGAAAAGGACAACATCAGATAAAAGGCAATAATTTCTGAGTGGAGGGACTCCCTAAAGCTAGAAATGAAGCTCTTAGCTGATTGCTGCTCCTGTGAATCCAGAGAGATGCTTCTTCTCGAGACAGCAAGAAAGTAAGCTTCACTTTCACTGCCTACTTCCCTCCTTGGGATTAGCTAATCAGCAGCTAGAGTTCATAGGTTGGTACTAAACTATCGGACCTAGGGCCTATACAAGCCTAGCCATAACAATTCCCTAGCTATTTCTTCCCACAATATTTACTTCCCTGTGAGTAAGAACAGTGAAGGAGTTGGGGGAAGCCAGAGCTTTTTGAAGCTGGCTGGGTGTTTCCTAGACATGAACCAACCCATATAGCCTAAAGGCTACTGCAGCAGTGAGAAGGATGAACACACTGTGTGAATGAGAAAACAATAAGGCCAAAGCTTCTGGGTTCACCCTGATAAGAGGTAATTGAGCCAGATCAACCTTATCCATTTAACATATACTAAACAAATAGAAACAAACGGATAAGTCTAATAGGTGATGAGAATGCAAGTTGTCCATAAACTTGATTAGACTAAGAAAACAAAAATAAGGAGAGTACAATAAATTAAATTTTCTTTGTCACTGCTATATATATGTTTCTAAGGAGAAGAACCTACATAATGAGTTAACATATTTATTTTCTGGGCAGATTACCTTGGTGCAATTAGTGTGGTGGAGCTGTCATATCAATGACTATGAATTATAAAAATGAAAACTAAGGATTTTATGCATCTTTGATTTCTTCTGTGAACAAATGACAGACAGACTGCTTTATATCAGAGAATGAGAATTACTCAGATAAGTACAGTGTATCACTGAAATAAAGGTAAAATATGAATCTATTTTAATAACAACACTTAGGTACTCAAAAGGAATACATTCAAACTCCAAATAATCAGTCCCAGCCTAAGTGTCAACACAATTGTCACATTTCTGTCTTTATCAGTGATTTGGGTCGGACAACACTGACAAATTATAAAAGTGCTGGTCAATGAGAAGAGGGTTATATGTTTGTAAACTGCTTTCTCTCCCCAAAGGTTGAGAAATAGGTAATGACTCACTCACCAAAAGATCAAAAAGGCAGGCTTAAGACAGCACAAGAACCTGTTTTGAAGGGGAGGGACCAAACACCACAATATAATGTCAGGATTATATGCCCTGTTAAGGAAATATGAACATGACTTGATCCTTCCTGCCAACCACTACTGCAATGACTCCAAGATGCAAGTTTGGCTCTCAGCTCCAAGCATCCCCAAAATGCTTACTTACAATGAAGAAAAACAGTGGCATTACCAGAAGCCAAGATGTCACTAAGTGGGACAATATATTGGGGGTGTGGGTTAGTGCACAGAGCTGTAGATGAGTGATGGTTGTATGGCTTGGAAGAGATGACCTGTACAACTAATCCTACTAACTGCATTAAAACATTAACTGGCTATGGAGTTAACATTACAGTACATTTCACCTGACATTCCACTTCTTCCTTGAGAAAGTAAGACCCAATGGTTCCTAACTAAAAAGATCACAGGCTTGAAAGACAAGAGATACCAGGAGAGGCTGGAGGTACTGCCCCTTTATTCCATGTCCTACAGACTCAGTGTGATCACTGGCTAGCCTTGCAGGTTTTTAGGGCTCAGTAGTCCAAGACCTCTTATATTTCCACAAATCAAACAGCCCCACTAACACTTGAACTAGGGCTCTAAACTTGCTTCAGCAAAAACAACATGGTGAAAAGACATATTTCTAAGGTGCTTACCTCTTCTCCAGTGCAAAGTCTACCAAATTAGCAACAAGACACACTTTCTTCCTTCAAAAAGAAATTACACAACTGGATGGATAGCCACAAATATACCCCTGTTATGAATGGCTTGTTGCTCCTTGAAAAATGAGGAAAGGAATATGGGTGGGTACTGGCAAGATGCAAATGGCTACTGGGCCCAGTTACCTTGTGTACTCTATGATTATAAGAATATCTACAATATTTTGTTTGCTTCACATGTTTTTGTAATTGGTAATCCCACTTGGAATTAAACATTTACTTTTACAACTGAGATTCAGACAACCAAAATTAGGAAACTACGGCCAGTCCTACATAGAAATATAGCAAATGGTCTAACAATACTGCAATGTGGCATTTGAAAAGCACCACAGATTTTTTTTCCATTTCTTTTATGCAGCCTTCTCTGTAGGTATTTGTTATCATACGCTTACTTCACACATACCTGTTATTACGTGAAGTCAGTGCTGTGTTTATTGTGTGCACATATTCACAAAATGAAAAACACCCCAACTCTCCAGAAGATCAAAAAGCCATATGGCACATAGTATTGCAGAGATTATTGTGCTATAAATGTTGAAGGCAAGGTGAATGCATGAGGGAACTGGGGCACAATAATGTAATAAAGCATACTTTTAAAAAAAGGAAAGTGACAGCTAACCATAACATCACAAAGGCATCCATTTTAACTTGTGTAATCCATGTGCCTTACCTCTACACTTTTTCAAATTGGTAGCATAATGCATACTTCTTTTTCCACTTGATTCTACTTTATCACTTTAACACATACACACACACACATGTGCACACGCACACACGCACACACACACACACACACACACACACACACACACACACACACACACACACACACACACACACACACACACACACACAAATTAAGGCTTTGTTTTCTGGTAGAAACATTTATTTTTATCCTGAGTACCTCATTTTCAATTTTGCATACATTTTTTAAACATCTCTATGGGTCATTTATACTGCATTCTCTTCTCTTTTTTAAAGAAAAGAACTTGTCTTTTGATTAATCTTCATAAAGGAATGTAGACAGAAATACAAAATCGGTAGGTAAAGAAATACACACAGATAATTAAAGTACATGTAATTAAAATGCTATGCATGTACAGTAGTTATAAATATATTTTATCTAAGGGAAATACAATGTTTATAAATTTGCTGTCTCTAGTAATGGCAATACTCAGATCTGCTCTGAGTTACAGCACAATGGCACTAAATATACAGAACCAACTGATATTGCCAACATCCTGGCAGATAGGTTCAGTGCTAACTTTACCCCCCTGTCATCCCCTAAAGGGCCCATCTCTATACCAGAAGAATGCAAAGTTCCTGTAATCACGGCTGCACAGGTGAAAAACACACTATCCAAAGCCAAGAACACAGCATCCATGGGACCTGACGACATCCCAGGCTGTGTTCTACACGAACTACAGAACGAACTGGCACCCCACCTAAGTACCATGTTCAATCATAGCCTCACCTCAGGCTATGTGCCCACTGAATGGTGCACAGTGACAGTTATCCCACTCCACAAAGGGGGAGCCACCACAGACCCCGGAAACTACCTCCCCATTAGCCTAATGAGCCTGGTCTGCAGGGCTATGGAACGTATCATCATGGGACTTATAAACAATGACATTGGTAATCTCCAAACTCAGGACCCCACCCAGTTCGGGTTTGTAAAAGGCAGATCATGTCTCCTAAACCTGATAGACTTCTTTGAAGCAGTCACCAAAGCCGTAGATGAGGGTAAGGTGGTTCACACAGCCTATCTAGATCTCGCCAAGGCTTTCGACACCATCACCCACTCTGGAATTATAGATAAACTCACTAAACTGGGTATAAATCCCTATGTCAACAAGATGGGTTGCCAACTGGCTCACTGACAGAACCCACACTGTGAAAGTAGCAGACTCCAAATCCAACTTCAGACCAGTGACAAGTGGAGTACCACAGGGTTCAGTCCTGGGTCCTCTCCTGTTTGGTATCTACTTCTCTGAAGTACAGGCCAACACAGCAGGTCTTTGGCTAATGACGTTCGCAGATGACTGCAAACTAGGAGCCATAATCAAAACTCCAAAAGATGTGGGCATCCTACAAAAGGGCCTCACTGAGACAGATGCCTGGTGTCAAAGCCATGGCCTCAAGCTCAATGCCAAAAAGTGCATTGTCATCCCTTTTGGTAAAAACTCAGTACCCATGAACTACCACATAGGTGGTAGTCTACTTAAAACCTAAAGTGTGATAAGAGACTTTGGGACACAGGTGGACAGTAGTCTCTCCTTTGATAATCATATTGCCACAGTAGTCAGGACATCCTTCTACGTGGCACGCCTCATCACAAAAGGTTTCTCATCCAGGAAAAAAAGAGGTCATTCTTCCCCTCTACTCGTCACTCATTAGACCCATTATAGAGTACAATGCCCCTTTTGGTATGTACCCCACAAGACATCTACAACAACTGGAAAGGCCACAGATATACCTCACAAAGAGGATTACCAGCCTCAAAGAGATGCCCTATGCATCAAAAAACTGCAGCTTTACTCCGTTGCATACCGCCTACTCAGAGGCGATCTCTGCCTAACACACAAAGCTGTGTCAAACCCAGGGCTTTTAGACATGCTCCACTTAAAGAAATCCCAGTCCCTACGAGCTACACGCTCTAGGGACTTAAACCTCGTCAACACAATAAACAGAACATGCTGGAGGGATAGATTCCTGTCCCAGAGACTTCCCATACTCTGGAACAAACTACCTATCTATATCAAACAAAGCTCCTCATTAGCACTCTTCAAGAAAAATCTTGATGATTGGATGGGAGATAGGAAATTCACCCCGGGGATCACTTCTGTGGCTCTGCTCGACAGTGGCACAGGTAAATAATTTTCTTGGGTGGTGAAAGCCAGGGTACCTTTGGCTAGGCTTATATAGGCCCTAGGGCCAATAGCCTAGCTCCTACCTATGAACCTATGAATATGAAGAAAGACCATGAAACAAGAATGGTCATCTTTTGATATAAAATATATCTGGTAATTTGAAGTATCAGGATAACCAAACAAAAAGACCCTTTCACCCAAGTCATATTTCTCATAAATGTCAGTTTATTTAAACGCAGTCAGAATTTTTGCTAAGGAAGAGGGTTCTGAACATTTAATTAGTAATAAAACAGTAAAACAGTCACACTCTATTCTGCAGACACTTACAATGTCGTGTCATATAACAGGCAGACATTTCTATAGGTTCAACCACACTATGTGACAGGTTCCTCAGTTCTTCAACAGAATGTACGGACCTGTATCCTAGTCTTGATAATGTTGCATTACATACATTCTGTACAGTCTTGACTATATCAAAGGACAAATTTAATCTCCAGCTTTCAGCAACAGCAGATGAGTTCCTGCTGGTGGAAAATTTATTATACTCAGATGGAGTTATATTTACTTTTGTGTTTTGTAATATCCACTTAGAAATTCTGTCATTCCAGTTCAGGCCTACAAATTTATATATTTCTTTGGCTTTTTTCACTGGTTCTTTGGCTAAATCCTCATACCTTACCAGCATGTACTTTCCCCTGAGCCAGGATGGCTTGCTAAGACCAGTATCTGCAGAATTCAACATATCAGTGCATAATGTTGTGATCTGAGTCAGGTCGATATTGTGAGGTCTTTGTCCTGTTACATTCCATATTTTCCACATCCTGAAGTGAGTAAAGAAAGTAGCTATCCTAGATGTTAGAATTCCCCTAGGATCCCTCACCAAATGTACAATCTTCAAGTTCAGTCGAGGATCTTCTACTAGTGTTCTCAGGTCTTTAATTTCAGGGACTCGGACTATCTTTATGGCCATGTGACTGCAGTTCTGACATGCCTGGGATGCAAGAGTTAAATTTAATGAGTGGCACATTTTACTGCACACATTCTCCTCGACTTCTTCCAGGTCCTGTGGCACATCACAGACTGGAGGTGAGCACAAAGCTCGACTGGCACCTCTCCTGAAAAATAATGGTGTGTCATGGTCTTTAGGCACTGGCTTGATATAATTTTCCAGAAAATAGAAATCACAATCACACAGATTGCGCAGGAGGTCCCTGAAGGCCCCAAGTAGGAAACTCTTGTTCGCTTGGCTCTTATTTCTGGTATTAGGCTTAGTGAGGGCAATCTGGACATGGTAAAGAGGTTCAAAAAGGTAAAACACATCAGGATGCTGGTTGAATATTTGACCCATAAAAGAGGAACCACTTCTGGTCATAGCAAAAATAATAATATGCTTTCTACCCTGCTCTTGAGGGAACTCTTGGGAAAATGGTGGTTCTTCACACATTGGTGCTCCTTTGTAATCTGTATGTAAACATTAAAAAATAAATCATTAGAAATGCATCACAGGAATGTTGGCATATCTACATCCATCCGTCTACTGACAAAAATGCTGAATTTACTGGTATTTAGGGCATGCATAGGTTATTTCTCTTTTTGTATATAATGTGTCTCTTGCATTCTTTTGAAAAGAAATGTAGTGTATGTAGAAATGTTGCCAATTCTTATTATAGAAAATTATGTCTAGTAAATGAGTAGCCTATAAAACACACAAAGCATATATAGTTACAATGTTACCTCTAGAAAGTAGTGTTGCTTCATCAACATGGAGTGTGCAACTGTTTCACATGAGTTAAATGGCATTTGTAAAGTAAACAGAAAAAAACCTTTATGCCAAGTTGTTTATAGAATATGTGTTACATTTGTTAGTTCCAGTAAAAATTCAGTTTCAAATATATTACTACCTCTTGGAAAGGACTAAAAAAAAAACACTCATTTTGGTGGTCTTACGCAGTGCTACATATCACCTAAAAATAAATGTCATTCTGTCTAGTGGGAATGAAAAGATTTCAGAATTACAACTATACCTTCCAATAACGACACAGCACCACTAACAAAGGATAAGACATGAATATCTCAGAAGCATGAAATGTAACTAGGCCTAAAATATGTCTTTTTTTTTTACTGCGACAAGCCTTAATGATGTGTAACTGCTACAGATAAACAGCATGTAATGTTATCCCAACTGATGAAGTTGAGATATACATTCTTGAGATGAAAGCGCTTACTGTAGGGCCATTACTGTGTTATATTATGAGCAGTCTTGTTTGTGGATTTTGATAAGTTTTGGTCACTTTACTCTTAATTTATTGGCTTATACAGAAGTTATGAAATAAGTGTGCCCCATTACATAATGGAACATGGTCTAGTAGGAAGCACACCACTTTTCTCCTTAAAGGCTTGCAGTGCACGCTGTTGCTACCAATAAATTATAGTTATGTACTCACCATAACTCTGCATATGTGTCATCTCTCTTTGTCCTTCCTCAACTGATGGATTTCAGATCCGACCCTCAGATTCATCCCCTGCCACTTGACAGACTTTAGGCTTCGTAGCTCGAGCTCCTCCTCTTACCTATAATCACCTAAGTACCTGTGAGTTACCTCAGATCGAGTTTGCAATCAAGTTATCACACACAATGCCAAAAAACAGAAGAGGCAGTCCACTGTATTTCTGAGTATGTAATACCACAGGATAAATGATGGGAAACATGAAGAAATCAGAGAAGGAGACTCTGGAGACCACACAGCAGACGTTATTCGGAAGTATCCTTCAGGTCATACCAAGATGAAAAAAGACAACACAAATGCAGAGTTATGGTGAGTGCATAACTAATATCTGATGTTGTCTTTTTCATCCATTCCTCAAATGATGGGACAGAGTCCCCAGATAAAATCATCTTGGGTGGTCCTCAAGGAAGGTTATGTCAGAGTACTGCAGAGGCGAAAGCTGTTCCATTCATAGACACTATGTGTAATTTGTAATCAACTATATAAGTATGAGCGTTGGACCATGTAACAGCTGCACAGACGTCATCTATAGATGCTTTAGACCAGAAAGCAGATCAAATGGTCATAGACCTGGCGCAGTGTGCTTTAGGATGTTTTGGTAATGACAGATGTTTGTTTCTGTAAATAAAGGTGATGCAGTCAGTAAGCCATCTGGCTAGAGTCACTTTTGACACTGCTGTGCCAAATTAGGCTTTAGAAAAGTATACAAAAAGAAGTTATGTTCTTACCATAACGTTCCATTTGTGCTGTTCATCTTCATTCATTCATTACTGATGGGTGTCGGTTCCATCCTCGGAACTAAGTTGACCTTATAACAAGCTTGTACCAGCCAAAATACTCTCGTGCTAAGTTTTACCCATAGTGCCCCTCTCCGTTATCTCAGATCGAGTTTGCCCGTGATAAAGAAAGTAGAGGCTTTTTCTGAGCAGGTCTGCTAATGCAGGATTTGGACCAAATCCGAAACTCCAGGAGCCCTTTGAAGGGGGAAGGAGGGTGGGACGTAATGAATGAAGATGAACAACACAGATGTAACGTTACGCTAAGAACGTAACTTCTTTATCTGATATTGTTAGTCTTCATTCATTCCTTACTGATGGGACACAGTCGCTAGCTACTTTATGTCCTGGGTGGACCTTATGGAAGGATGTTCCTGAGTACCATTGAACCAAAGGATGCTCTCCCCTGGAGACCAAATTCAATTTGTAATGAGTGATAAAGGTATGAGGGATAGCCCAAGTTGCAGCTGCACAGATATCATCCATTGCAGCCTTTGAGTGAAAAGCAACAGAAGTCGCCACTCATCTGGTGGAGTGTGCTTTGACCTTCTTCGGTAGAAGAATTGTATTATGTTGGTACGCAAAGATTATACAATGTCTCAACCACTTAGATAAGATCACTTTAGAAACAGAGTTTCCCAATTTAGGACCTGAATAGGAAAAGTACAGTTGTGCGCACTTACCATAAATGTAGATGTTAGAGTGTATTCCCTATTGCAGTCATTACATTTGGGTTATCTGCTTGCAGGTATCCCTCAGTCGGCCTGATTATCAAAGTCTTGGGTCCTGCATCGGTTGCTGTCTCATCTTCCATGACGTCAGGTAGTCAGGGGTATAAAGCATACAGCTGACGCTATTACATCAGTTTTTCTTGCCCCAGATGTCAGGTACCCCCATAATGGGAAGCAATTATATACAAGGTTACACCTCCAACAAAAAGCAAATACACCAGAAAGCTTAAATACAGTAAACAAGAAGAAAGGTATAGCCAATAGAAGTCAGGGGGCTGGAGGGAGGGTAACCAGGACTGCAACAGTGAATACACTCGAACATCTACATTTATGGTAAGTGTACACAACTGTACTATGTTCTGTGTTTCACTGCTGCAGTAATTACATTTGGGTAGATTCCCAAATCTAAGGAAGGGAGGAGGCAGTTAGAGAGCATTAGGACCAGCAAGACTGCAATGGCAAAACCAGCTCTGGATTTAGAAAAAAATTGGCAAGTGGTAATGCTTGGTGAAGGTATGTACAGAATTCCAGGTAGCAGCTTCTAGGATGTCCCTGGTAGGAACACCTCTGAGAAAGGCTGTAGAAGTAGATGCAGCCCTGGTGGAATGGGGTCTTATCCCCTGTGGGGTAGGTTTTCCATGGTGCTTATAGCAGAAATGAATGCAATGGCCTATCCACTTTGAAATGGCCTTCCCCTCTGCCCCTGCAGCAAATGCAACCAGCAGCTGTTCAGATTTCCTGAGAGGCCTAGTCCTGTCCAAGTAAAATCTAAGTTGTATGTGCATGTCCAGGGAGTGCAGTATTCATTCCCCTTTGTTCTGTGGATTAGAAAAGAAGGTTGGCAAATGAATGCCTTGATTAAGGGCCACACTGGATACCACCTTGGGCATAAAGGAAGGATTGGTCCAGAGGGACACCCTGTCCGCATTCAAGATGATGAAAGGCTCCACTGCCATGAGGGCCTGTAATTCAGACACCCTTCTTACTGAAGTGATGGCTAGAAGGAGGGCTGTTTTTCCAGAAAGGAATTTCAACTCTGCAGTTGCAGCTGGCTCAAAGGGAGGTAGAGTGAGCTTTTCCAACACAAAATTAAGGTCCCAGGCTGGAGTAGGGGCTCTCCTGGGTGGCCTTAAGATTTTGGCCCCTCTGAGGATTTGCTTCAGCAGTGAATGAGAGAAGAGGGGTGGCTCCATATTATAATGTGCTGAAATGGCCGAGGCATGAATTTTAATGGAAGAGAAGTAAAGGCCCTTGTGAAGCATCTCAGTTAAGTATTGAAGAATATGCGGTAAATTGGGCACTGTTGTGCCCATCCCAAGTTTGGCTCCAGGAACAGAATCTTTTCCACTTTTCAGTATAGGATTTTCTAGTACTAGGCCTCCTTGCCTCCAGAATGACATCCATGACTTGCTTATTGAAGGATGGTAATGAACAGCTCAGGTAATTAGCCAGGCTGCAAGGTTCAGGGTTTGAAGCTGGAGGTGCAGAAGCTGGCCCTCCAGCTGGGACAGCAGGGAGGGGGTCTGAGGCAGGTGCCATGGTTCCAGCAGTGACACACTGCACAATAGGGCGTACCAGTGTTGGCGTGGCCAGTCTGGTGCAATGAGTGTTGTCCTTGGTTTGTCCTGTTTGATCTTTAGTAGAACTTTGGAGAGGAGAGGCAGAGGGGGAAAGGCATAAACTGATAGTTTTTTCCAGGTGAAGGACAGGGCATCCACTTTCCAAGCTTGTCTGTGGGGAGTCCTTGTGCAGAATTTGTCCAAAACAGGTTTATCTCTGGACTCCCCCACTTGTTTCTCAAAATACTGAATATCTTTGGTTCCAGTTTCCACTCGTGTGGGTTCATGAGATTTCTGCTTAGGTCGTCTGCCAGCTTGCCTGGCAGGAATTGAGCTTGTAGGTGCACTTGGTAGCTCAAGGCTGTGTTCCACAAAGCCATGGCTAGTCTGCAGAGAGGGTATGAGTGGGTTCCCCCCCTGCTTGTTTATGTACCACATAACAGTGGTGTTGTCCGCCTTTGCCAACAATTGTCCTGGAAGAATGTGGTCCTTGAAGGCTGTCAGAGAATTCGAGACTAGCTTCGGTTATATGAAGCTATTAATCGAGCAATACAATGCAACATTAGAGACTTTAACAACGGAGATAAGTGAATTAGAGACTGATATATCAAAAATGTTGAATGAAGATGAGTTCAACACACTATGTGTAGATCTTAAATCTACGTTATCTATCATCGATACCAAGTCTGTCCAGGACAAGAAAAGGAAGTTGGAGAGGGACTATCTCGACTTCCAAAAAGGCCAAGTGTTCTCTTGGCCGAGAGATAGAACACATACACGTCCCAGGAATGATTTGTCTACATCTAGCCCTGAGTTGAACTCCACAGACAGAGCGAGCGTGATTGACAACCAGAGCCATGCCCCTACAGCGATGTCAGCCGCATGTGCTGAGTCATCAGTGTTCGACGAACCTAACACAGGCGCCAACAATACAGTGAGACCTAAAAGACAAGTTACTATAGAAGCGTTGATTCATTCCAATGGTGCCAGCAACAATCCACCTAAGAGGGATGTAAGGCAAACGGAACACAACGCTACCAATGGAGCACGAAGGAAGTCGCCAGCTGTAAGTTCGACAGCAGGCGAAATAGAAGACGACACACTAACACAGACGGAGGGTTTTCCATCTTTTCCCCTCCCCTTCAAGCAGATAGAAAAGAGGACATGGCAACCACAGAACACGGCGAGGAAAAGAAAGGGAACGGAGGAAATTTACGAGCAACAGAGAAAGGCTCTGAAGTCCATTACCAGGATTTAGTAGTCAATATATCCAGGTATGAATTCAACGTATATGAGCTGTCCGTCCTTAACAAAGGACTGAACTTTATACCTTCTGGTTATTCTGATGTGACTGACTTGATTGTGGACATTAAAATGTTCACTAGGAACATAGCATTAAAAATGTTCTATGATAATGATGATATGGCTATGAATACAAATGTACATAATATTTTTAAAAAACCTTCTACTTTCATGCCACCATTACATCCTTCATTGGATATATTTGAACGTGCATGTGAACAGGATTTATTGGAATTATACAACAGTAATAGCTTTAAATCAGAATTTGTTAATGTTACTAGAGAGGAAAGGATGGCTATTTCTAGTTTACAGAACAACGATAATATTATAATTAGACAAGCAGATAAAGGAGGCGCCATAGTGGTGATGGATAGGAAGGAATATATGGGTAAGATTGAGACTATGTTGGCTGATGTTGACACCTACTGTCCTTTGACTATGAGTTCCTTGAACACCTTGATTACCAGAGTACATGGACATCTATATGATATGCTTTTGAGTAATGTTATAGATATGGATTTGTATAGATATTTCATTGTAGAGAACCCTTTGATACCCACCTTCAGAGGCTTACCAAAGATACACAAAACAATGACTGACCCACCTTTGAGACCCATTGTCTCCAGCAAAGGGTGGTTGACAGAATCAATATCCATATATTTGGACAAACAATTCAAACCCATCATTAATAAAACAAATTATATACTACGTGATACCCAACAATTTTTGGAGAACCTTGCTTTAAGCAATACTCAAAGGCACATAGATAAGAACGACTTTTTCGTGACGTTATTCACATCCATACCAAACATTATTGGTGTGGAGTTTGTAAGGTTGTTTTTGTTAAAGAATGGGGTCAGCAACAATAACATCATAAAATGGATGTTACTACTCGAAGTAGTTTTGGAAAATAATGTTTTATGTTATGAGGATGTATATTTTTTACAAACAAAGGGGGTAGCGATGGGCACCCCATGCGCGAACTCCTATGCCAATCTTGTATTGGCATATTGGGAGGACACGTATGTCCTTAACAATACATTGTTCCATGATCATATACAATATTATAATCGTTTTGTCGATGATGTTTTTGTTGTGTGGCGAGGAAATGAGTCAGAACTCTTAGATTTTGTTAGATACCTAAATGGGACTACAGAATTTTTGGAATTTGAAAGTGCACATTCATGTACCAAGATAGAATTCTTAGATGTTAGGTTAACTAAAGAATCAAATGGGATCCATACTGAAATGTACAGGAAGCCATGCTGGCGGAATAGTTTTCTTCACCGCACCAGCATGCATCCCAAACATATTCATTCCAACATCATCACTAATCAGTTATATAGAGTATCAAAATTGACCACTGATGATGCCACTTTTGCAAAACAGAAAGAAAGACTATTAAATGACTTCGCTACCAGAGGTTATAACAGTGATTTGATACAAGTCACTATAGATACCAGTGAAAAAATAAGGACTGGTAAAGGGAGACCATTTTTATGGGAAAGTTGCTACAGAGTCTAAAGTAAACAATAAACCTCGGACCCAGGTGAATAGACTTGTCATTCCTTATACAAACAGGAATAGTCAAATTAATAAGATTATCACCAAGAATTGGAAGTTTTTAGCTATGGATGATAGAATTGGCTCTCTAATAGATGATAAACCAAGGATAGCATATAGGAACATGAAGTCCCTCAAGAGACTATTATGTTATGAAATGAAGAATAATAATTCCATCAGATCTCAAAGAAAAGGCACGTTTCCATGTCGGACATGCAATCAATGTTCCTACATAGCCAAAGATAATATATTTATACACCCACATACTGGACGCACATATACATTTACTTGTTATGCGGACTGTAAAACCAGAGATCTCATATATCTAGCACAATGCCAGACATGTCAGAAATACTATGTAGGGAAAACAAACAGAACCCTTCGTGAGCGTATAAGGGAGCATATTTACGCAATCAACAAAGAGAACACTACTAATGCGCAAGCCCGACATATCATAGATAATGGATCTCAGCATTGTTTCAAGTTTAGGGTGTTAGAATTAATAAGGAAGACCATTAGATTAATCAATTTAAGGAACTACACTGAAGAAATTGAGAGCAAATGGATACTTAGGTTACAGGCACATCAATATGGGTTAAATGAGAGAATTAATTTAAAACCATTTTTGGCAGCTAAACCTTTAAAACACTAGATTCATAGGACATAACATTTTTCCCCATGGTTGCATCATATGTTTTTAACTTTTTAATATGTCACAATAGTAACTTTGCATACATTGTTTTAAAAAATTTTTAGAAGTTAGCCTTTTACTTAAACTGTTAATTGGAATGTTAATGAATTATAGGTGTGTCTATATACTATTTAAAGTGAATTGTGTTTTACCATGGCATTGAAGTCTGAAGAAGCGTTACTACAACGTGAAAGCGCTAACTGTCCTAGGCATTTTGTTTCCAATAAAGGATTTGTGTTATTTCAGCCTTTGGTGTACCCTTGGATTTGTTTTTCCTGACAGAGAATTCTGTACAGCTAACATTTCTTTCTGGTTGATATGCAGGTGCATTTCACTCGGGTTCCATTTGCCCTGAATGCACTGCCCTGCCAAGTGAGCCCCCATGCATAGCCTGATGCGTCTGTTGTTAAGGTTTGGGCAGCAGGAGGTAGAATGAATGGCAGTCCCTTGTTGTGGTGGCAGGCCTCTGCCCACCAAAGGAACACTGTCTTTATACAAGGAATGATAGGAATCATTGATTTTAGGTCCTGAGAATGTTGACACCATAGGCTTTTTAGATACCATTGTAGTTTCCGCATATGCAGTCTTGCATATGGAATTAGTAAAATGCAAGAGGCCATGAACCCCAGGGCTTGTAGTATTTTCCTTGCAGACAGCCGAGTCTTTGTGGCCAGTAGTTTAAAGTAGGCTGTCAAATAAACTTGTTTCTCTGGCGTGAGGTAAGCCATCTGGGAAGTTGTATTCAAGCTTGCTCCCAGGCATACAATTTGTTGGCAGGGTACTAGGTGTGATTTTGTTTTGTTTATGGTGTACCCCAGTGAGGTTAGTAGTTTCTGTACAAACACCAGATGAATTAATAGTATGTCCTAGCTTTCTGCCTGAATTAGACAATCGTCCAGGTATGGGTATATTTGAATATTTCTTTACCTGCAGAATGCAATGACTGGAGCTAGGCACTTTGTGAATACCCTGGGAGCAGTAGATAAGCCAAAGGGCAGTGCAGAGTACTGATAGTGTATGTAGCCTGCTCTGAAGCGTAGGTATTTTCTGCAAGATTCCCTAATTGGGATGTGCAGGTAAGCTTCCTTTAAATACAATGTTGCCAACCAGGCATTTTTTCCTAGCATGGGAAGCAGCTGATTAAGAGTTAGCATTTTGAATTTTGGGATTACCAAAAAGGTGTTTAGGATAGACAGGTCCAGGATAGGACGGCAAGAATTGTCTTTCCTTGGTACCAAGAAAAGTCTTGAGTAAAAAACTTGCCCCCATTCCTCTTCTGGGACAGGTTGAATAGCCCTGATACTTAGGAGAGAGACAGAACCTGCTTTTGAGCCTCTGACCACTGATTTGGGGGTAGGTCTGGCCAACTGTTTGGTGTTGGTAAGGAGTGGAAGTGGAATCTGTATCCTTGGGTAACTATATTTAAAACCCATATGTCCTGGGTAATGAGTTCCCAGTTTTTTGCATGCAGGGCGATCTTTCCCCCTAAAGGAACAGTCAGTTGAACAGGGCTTGGAAGGTTTAAAGTTAAGTCATTGTGACAGTTTACCATAGGGGGGTGTCTTACTATTTCTAGCTTTGGAAGTGGGAGCCCCCCACTGCTTAGGCCTGTGAGTACCTTGAGACTGAAGCCTGGGTGGTCTGCTGGTCCTGGGTTTGGACTGAGAAGGCCTGGAAGAGACAGGAAAGGACCAATTCTTAGAAGGCCAGTGCCTACTAAATTTGGGAGGCTGTACTTGCAGGAAATCTTTAACAGTTTGCATAGATTTAACTTTTTCCTCCATCTTTTTAAGTACTTCTTCTGCTTTGTTGCCAAACAGGCGGTCTTGGTTTAAGGGAGCATCCAGTAATTTAGCTTTAACATGATCTGGCAAAGCATGCCTTCTAAGTACAGACCCAGTGACAGCAGCCCTGCAAGATGCCTCTAATAAATCAAAACCACATTGCAAAGTATGTTTACCAACTTGTTCAGCAGAATGCATTAAATCCTGTAATTCTTTATTTTCATCACATTCAGGAATAAACATAATGTTCTGTTTAAGCAATTCAATAATATGCTGCTGATACTTTACATATGAAACGCAGTTTAAGGCCCTAATGGCCAAAGTAGCAGAAGTGTATACCTTCTTACCCCATCTGTCCAGGCCCCTGGAATCTCTATCAGAGGGGGTAGGGTTTTTGGCAGTAGTAGCCTTAATGCCTTTGAGTCCCTGTGAAATGGTCTCTGGATCCGCAGTAGGATTCTTAAAGAGGAACTTGTGAGAGTCAGACACTCTGTAATACCTGTCAGTTTTCCTGGGAGCCAGAGGTATAGTGTCTGGGGCCAGGCTAGATTCTAACAAGGCATCATCTACAATGTCCAGTACAGGAGGGATACCTAAAGGCCTGTGTTGAGGTAGGAGTAAGAATTCCCTAAGCCTCTTTTTGGAGTCAGAGTAACCCTGGCTTTCCCAGCAGGAATGCTCCCTAAGAGTATGCAAAGTTTCACCAAAAGAGAAATCTGGAGGGGAAGCAGAGAGAATTGAGTCCTCTGCATCAGAATCCTCATAGGTAGACAAGGGCAAATCCTGGTCATCAGAAGAAACAGAAATTTCAGAATCCTGATCAGAAGAATCAGAAGGAAAATCAGTTCTAGGTCTCTTAGAGGGAGAAGGGTGGCTTCCCCTGATTAGAGTAATAAGGTCTTCAGCCATTCTTATTTGTTTTTTAGGCATAGGGGCCTGACCATGTGGGGTGGGCATCGGTTTTCTAGGCGTGAATCAAGTTTTAGGCCTTGAAGAAGGAGATGGCGTTGGTTTAATATGCAAGTCAGTAGGCCTGACTACACCCTCAGAAGCCGGTGCCTGCACAGTGGCTCTGGACCCATACAAGTTAGAGACATCCGCAGGTTTCATAGTTGAAGAAGCATCTCGTGGCATACCGGATTCTGAATGGGTCTCAGTAGAGGCCTGCAAATCTGAATTAGCGGGTATCAGGGGCTGCAAAAACACCTCACTGAGTACCAGTGAACTGGCGACTAGCTTAACGGAAGCGTCGTCGGCAGCTTTGGACCTATGCGGTCTGTCTCTGTCTTTATCTTTGCACTTTTTTGGAATTTCGGTAGTCGGGTGGCTTACCGAAGCCATTTCTGGATACTTGAACCAAGTACCAAAATAGTTAGATGCGAAAATGAACCGACGACGAATAGTTCGAGATTGAATAAGGCACAAAACTGACAGCGAGGGACGTCGTGGTCTGGGCCTAAGCAAGGAATGCAGTACGAATGAAAATCTTTATGAGGTATTTGCTTTTCACAAGTAATACAATTGTTAACTTTTACTGACATCGGTTTAGAGCAAGAAAAAGGATCCCCAGCGGGGTACTTGGGTTTGTTGAAGACTTTGGATCTGAAACTCGAAAACGAAAATTTCAGGAGTCGGCCGACCGGCACTTGCGAACTGCTTCTGCTTCGGGCAATGCACGGCAAGAAAGACTGATGTAATGGCGCTGGCTGCATGCTTTATACCCCTGACTACCTGACGTCATGGAAGATGAGACAGCAACCGACGCAGGACCCAAGACTTTGATAATCAGGCCGACTGAGGGCTACCTGCAAGCAGATAACCCAAATGTAATGACTGCAACAGTTAAACACGAAGAACATCAAGCAACTGGTCTGATTTATGTACTGATTTAATTCTACTCAGATAAAATCGTAATTGTCTATGTACCTCCAGCAAATGAAGGCAGTATTCTACTTTATTTGAGTAGTTAGAAAAAGGACTGGTAGGTTAAATGTCTGGTTCAGTGTCAATTCTGAAATAACTTTGGGCCAAAAGGAAGGGTTAGTCTGCAGTGATACTCTTATCATTATTAAAGACGATTTAAGGGCGTTTTATGCACAAGGCCTGAAGCTTGGATATGCATCTTGCTGAGGTGATGGCTACTAAAAATAGTTATTTCCAGGATAAGAACTTTACATTGCAAGTGGCAGCAGGCTCAAAAGGTGATCGTGTCAGGAATTGCAGTACTAGTGATAAACTCCAAGGTTCGATTGATTCTTTGAAAGGTGGTCTGATATGAAAGACCCCTTTCAAGAAGGTTTTACAGAGGCGATGGGAGATTAAGGATGAGTCTTGGAATCCATTATGGAGGTTTGAGATAGCAGCCAAATGTACTCGAATGGTGGAGGCTGCTGCTCTTGCATGAAGAGGACCTGACAAATAATCCGAAACCACACTAACAGGAGATGGGCAAGGGTCTAGTTCTCTCTGCCGGGAATAAATAAGGAAATTCTTCCAGATTTTCCTGGTGGATGGTTTATGTGAAGCCAAAAGAATGCTACATACCGGGGAGGTAAGGTTATTCTGCCTGGCAATTACTAGAAGTGGAGAAGCCAAGCTGTTAGCTTGAGACTGCATATGTTTGGGTGAATCAACCTCTGCAGGTGCGAGATCATTTCCGCAGTTGGATCCAGAATCCATGGTTGGCATACTAGATGAGGCCAAAGGAAGGGAAACCAAACTTGTTGGGGCCAGTAGGGTGCAATGAGAATTACTCTGCTTCTCAGCTGAAGGGCCTTCTTTAGAAATTGTGGGATCAGGGGACAGGGAGGGAAAGCATACAGAAGTCCTGTGGGCCTATCGTGTATTAGAGCTTTCCTCGGGGACTCCCCTTGTGGAGGAATTAGGGCAAAGTAGCTGCTGCATTTGTGCTTTACTGGAGAGGCGACTAGATCGCAGCAAGGCTGGCCCCAGCAGCTGAAGATCTTTGCCGCTATGGTTGAAATGAGGGACCACTCATGAGGCAGGAGGATACAGCTGCTCAGTTTGTCTACAATCTCATTAGAATTCCAGGGAATGGATTGCTATCAGAAAGCAGTTGAGAGCTATAGCCCATTGCCAAATTCTCATGGCCTCTTGACACAAGAGTAGGACTTGGCTCCCCCTTGTTTGTTGATGTACCAGACCACTGACAGCAATTGTCCCTGATGGGAGGACAGATTGGAATGCTTGCAAAGCTATAAGCCCTGCCTTCAGTTCTAGAACACTGATATGCAGGTTGGCCTCCATTGTTGACCAAGTGCCTTGGACCGTCTTTCCCTGAAAGTGCCCCCCCCACACACACACACACACACACACACACCCTATCAGGGAAGCATCCATGGTCACTATGGCCTTGGGATGAGATGGGGAGAAACAGTAACTCCATAGGTCTTTTTCTGGCTTCATCCACCAAGTTAAATCTTCTTTATGTCTCTTTGTTATGTGGATCTGAAAGGACATAGGATGATGAGAAGGGACCACTGTGTTAGTAGGAGCCATTGAAGAAGCCTCATGTGCATGCTCGCTTGAGGAACTATTGTAATTGATGCTGCTAGTGATCCTAGAAGTTGAAGGACAGCCCGAGCTGGAACTTTGTCTTGAGAGAGTATCACCCAGAGTTGGAACCACAGTCTTTCTCATCTGTGATCTGGAAGGGAGACTAGGCAAGATTGCGTATTGAAAGTTGCTCCTATAAATTCCAAGGTCTGGGAAGGAGTCAAGTTGCATTTCTCCCTGTTTACAGAGATTCTTAGGTATTCTGTTAGTTTTAGTGTGTAGTTCAAGGCTGTAACCAGTAGACACTTGGTGGGGGAGGTAAGGAGCCAATCGTCTAAGTACGGAAACACTCTGAATCCTTGCAGTCTCAAGTGAGCTGTTAACACTGCCATGCATTTGGTGAACACTGTGAGGGCTGTAGAGTTCAAAGGGTAGCGCCTGGAATTGGTAAATACTGACTCCCAGCTGAGAGCAAAGAAATCTTCTGGAGCATTTGTCTATTTTTATGTGGTAATACGCATCCTGAAGCTCTGTTGAGCACATCTAATCATCTTTCTCCACGAAGGGTAGGATAGACTGTAACATGACCATCTGGAATTTTGTTTGATTGGCAAATTTGTTCAGAATGCTGAGATCCAAAATTGGCCTGCTGTCCCGTCTTTTTTGGCACTAAAAAGAACCTTGAGTAAAATCCGGATCCTATTTGGTCTGGTGGGACTGCTTGGATGACTCTTTTTTGAGACAGCTTTCTTATTTCTCGAGCTTCTGCTTCCCTTTGACTAGGTGGAACATCGGGAATTTGTCTTGATGGCTTTGGGTAGATATTGAATGGTATGTGATAACCTCTGACTATGTTATTCTGCACCCAAGAATCTGTGGTTATTGTTTGCCAGGCAGGATGGTGCAGAGAGAAACATCCTCTGACTGCTTCCAGAGGAAAGCAATCAGGCCGCTCATCAGGAGCACTGGTAGGGCTGTCCAGAGAAAGAATCTCTGGACTCCTGGTTACGCGGACCCCCTCTGCCTCTGTAGGGGCATCTTCCTGATGAGTTACCCCCTCTGCCCCAGGGAGTAAACTTGCCACGTGTGTCACAGAAAGGACCTAGGATTTCCTGTGCCACATCTTTCCGTTCCTCTCATTCCTAGAGTAGGGTCGTTGTGGGGGGGGTGGTGGAAAAACATACTCCCCCAGCAGACAGAGTCTTGCTATCCTTTTCACATCTGGCTAACATGCCTTTCACTTTTTGGGCGAAAGGGAAGAAGCTTCCAAGGGTCCGCAAAGTCACAAAGGCGCATCCAGGTGTGATGTCTCATGACAACGTCTGAACCCGCAGCTCTAGCTGCCCCTACAGTACCATGAGAGATTAACCGCATGGACGAGTTGGATATGGATTCCAGGGTTGCAAGCTGCGAGGCAACTTTTGTCATGTACCTTGTCAGAAACTGGTCCTGCTAGGGGTTCCACAGATTTCTGAGATTAGGTCTCTCTGAAGCCTAGTAAAGTGTGCCAAGTAATTCAAGGACCGAATGGCAAAGGTCGATGAGGCACACACTCGCTTTACTAACCTGTCCACCACCCGAGACTCCCTATTCTGGGGGTGGACAGTCTGGCTCTCCTTGGCAAACTCTTTCCTAGTGGCAGCTGCCACCACCATAGCATCTACCGGCAGGCCTTTGGACCAGTGCGGACCTTCTTCATGTGGAGACAAAATTTTGTCTGGTCTCCAAGGGATTGGTTCAACAATATCAGGACTCTTCCAAGCTCCCTGGATGATGACGTTGGACTAGTTCATCTGCAGGCGGGGTCACCCAAGAAGTACAGGGTAGAGCATGAAAAGCCTGCAAGAATACAGACTCCTCAGGGGAAGGGTTGGTGGGCTTCCAGTCTCCCCACTGCTTTAAAATTTCCAGTATGTCTCCAAAGGAGACATCCTCAGGGGGCAACCGTGGGAACCCCTCCCCTTCATGGTAGTCCGTATCTTTGGTGAGGGACTCTTCAGGGGAGTCCATGTATTTCCCTCTTGCACAATCTCTTACGTGGTACCTCTTCAGTGGGGGCTTCTGCCGAGGACTCCGAAGACAGGGCACCCTGCATTAGGGTTTCTTGAGGCTCTTGTGCTCAATGTCCCGATGTGGTGGCCTGTGTCAGCTGCAGTTCAGAGGGAGGACATATCTGGAATTCCAATGCCAATGGTTTACCTACAGAGGCAAGGGCCCTATCCATTGCTTGGAAAGCTGGCCCGCCTGAAGAGGGGTGGGAGCCCAGAACCGAGAAGAACAACCTCGGAACCGGGGTCACACTCCACTCCGATGAGCCCACTGCCAAGGAAGGAGCCCCAAGAGGACTTGGTACTGCCAAGACTCCTGGAACTGTAGCAGATGGTGCCGTAGAAAAAACTGGCACCATACTACAGGTCACAGTGCTGGCAGACCAGTCACGATCCCAAGGATGGCTCGGTCTCAAGTGAGTCGATGACCAAAGGGTTGGGTCTGGAACCACGGTGAGGTCGACCAGTGGAACCGAAGAAGTGGGAACCAAAACAGGCATCGGTGCTGGGTGCTTCAATACCTGCAAGGAGGTCAAAGGAGGAGAATATGCAGGAGTCCATGGAGAAAAACTCCCAAATCCGGTTGGGAGGGGAGCCCTGGAAGGTGTTGAAATTCCTCTGGCTGTCAGCAGCTGATCCACAAGTCGCACCACGTCCAATTCCGAGAGGCTCCTGGAGGATCGGGTTGATATCCCCGACGGAGAATCGGGCCGTTCCAAGAAAGGGCTATATTTCTGCCCAAGAATGGATCTGCTGTAGGGGAGTATAGGGTCCGAGGTACAGTTTTTCCTATCAGCACCATGGCCTCAGGACCAGTAAGATGTATAGGGAAGGGGGAGGTGACTGGTGTTGGATGTACTATTGTTGGTGCCAAACAGGATGGGGCTGAAGCACTAGCTGGAGCCATGGTTGGTGCAGTGGACATTATCGGAGGCAGTGTCACTGAAGACGGCACCAAAGTAGATGATCGTGGTCTTGGAATTTAGGAGGTGGTGAGCCCTCCAACCCAGAAACAGCTTCTGAAAAAGGAGTTTTTAGAAGGCCTTATAGAATTAGTTTGTTCTTTCTCCCATTTAGGGAACGAGAAATGAACCCTTTACAAATTTTGCATGGTGGTTGAATAGAGAGGTGCAGAACACCCAGGCAGTAGAGACAAGATAAATGAGTGTCCAAGTTGGGCATTTTACGACTGCATTGATCACATTGCTTGAAACCTGTTGTCCACTTCTTTTCAGACATGGTGGGAACAACTGATAACAATTATGTATATCAAACAAAAACAACATAAATTACAAACTCTAAGTAAAAGAAACAGATAGAAAAGGGAAGGAATACCAACAATGATATTTAGATTACCTCAAGAGGTAAGGGGAAAGAAGGTAGAGAGAGGGAAGGCCTCTACCAAAGATGATACTTGAGATTACCAAGTTGGTAAGGAAAGCAAGAAAAAACACTTAATAGGGGGTAAACTTTTAGCGACTAATAAGAGAAGAGGATTATCAAAGTATAGAAGAGAAATTCTGTGGAAAAAAGTTTTAGAATAATAAGTTTTTATAGTATTTAGCTGAGAGCTGGCTTGACACGTCTTGATATCTAATTGGCAAATGAGATGTGATGTGACAGGGAGAGGGGCATTATGGGTAAAGCTTAGCACGAGAGCTTTTTGACTGGCATGAGCTTGTTATAAGGCCGACTTGGTTCAGTGAACGGAACCAACACCCAACAGTAAGGAATGAATCAGATCAGTTATTCTGACTTCCTGAAATCTTTAGTTCTATGAATGTAAAATCTGAGCTATGAACATCTAATAAATGAAACATATATTCTTTCTTGTTAAGATAATTTTGGAAAAAAAAATAGTAAGTTGATTGACTATTTCAGGATAGCCTCTGCAACCACCTTAGGTAGAAAGAAATAGTTAATCCAAAGTAACACCCTGTCCTTGTGAAAGACCAGTTAAGGTGGTTGAGGAGAAAGTGCTTGGAGTTCTGATATCCGTCTAGCTGAGGTAATGGCCACAATAAAAAGTGTTTTCCAGAGCAGAAATTTTAACTCAGTTTTTGCTGACAGTTCAAAGAAGGGCTCGAAGAACCAGTGTATGGTCCCATGGAGGTAAAGGATCTTTTACTGGAGGGTGGAGTAGTAAGGCCCCCTTAAAAAAAGGTTTTACATAACTTCAGAGAAGATAACGAAGAACTATCTGCACCACTGAAAATCTGACATGGCAGCCAATTGCACCTTAACAGCTGAATAACTAGCTCCCTGACTGAAGATGGAAGCTAGAAAATTGAGAATAGCTGGAAGAGGCATGGAAAAGGGGTCTGTCTCTGAAGGGCTCAAACAGGGAATCTTTTCCATTTACTTTTATAAAGCTTTCTAGTGGAAGCTTTCTGGACTGATATAAGAATATGGCGAACAGGTGAGAAAAGCCTGAACTTCTAGCCATCACTGGAATTGACGAAATCATGCAGTCAACTTGAGGAATAGAATGCCTTAGTGAGGCAGCCCAGATGGATGAGTCAGAAGGACTTGTAGAAGATCCAACACCCATGGAGGATGAAGAAGATGAGCCACAGGAAGGAGAACCATACTTGGCAAAGCCAGAATGGAACAATGAGGATCACCTTGCTCCTCCTCTGGTAAGCTTTCTGAATAAACTTGGAAAAAGGAGGAGTGGGAGGAAATGGGTATAGTAGATCAGTGGGCCAGTCATGAAAAAGAAGTTATTTACTCACCATAATGTTCCATCTGTATGGTTTATTTTCATTCAGTCTCACAAAAAGGTTCCTGATCTGAGGTCAGATCTGACTTGGCCATTACTACAGCTCATGGAAACGTTCAAGCTCTTGAGCTCTCTCCTACCCACAATGTATTGTCACCCTGTCACCTCAGATTATACCCATAGCTTTAGGGACAGAAGAAACATATGATGAAAAAGGACCTTTATACTATAAATCACAGAATGTATCTGCAATGCAGAGACTAAACTGTTGTTGAAAAAAAGGAAACCGGTTATAACTAGATTAGAATGATAAAAAATCCAATAACCAGGATGTACACAAAACCAGGAAGTAACCAAACCAAAAACCAGGAAGCAGAACAGCCAGCAGTTAGTCGGTAAAAACGAAATACTTTAATCCAGTTGAACAAGCCTCAAACACACTTTTTTTTTTTTTTTTTTTTTTTCGGTAAAAACGAAATACTTTAATCCGGTTGAACAAGCCTCAAACACACAAGCGCTTTCGCTCAGAAAATTCTGAGCTTTCTCAAGTGACACCATCTTATTACAACAGGTGTCTTTTATAACTTACTAGTCTTTCTGTTAATTTAAAAAAATGCTGTTAATCAGCGCTTTAAAGGAGCTATTCCTTTTG
Source organism: Protopterus annectens (assembly GCF_019279795.1). Classification (NCBI taxonomy): domain Eukaryota; kingdom Metazoa; phylum Chordata; order Ceratodontiformes; family Protopteridae; genus Protopterus; species Protopterus annectens. The sequence continues at coordinate 693,991,483 of NC_056745.1, forward strand.
TTACATACATCCCACCCCCCCAAACATTAAACACAGAAAAAAATTTTTAAAATACAAAATAAATCTTTGTAAGTATACATTACATTCATTTGTTAATTAAAAAAACTATATTTCAACCCTGAGTTAAAATAAAGACCAAGCATTTGAAACTTCCTAGGTGGTTAAAATATGCAGTGTGCCTTACTCTAAAAGACAATAAAGAAACATACATTAAATATTGTCTCTTTCAAAATGTGTGTTGCTGTGTAAAAATATTCCATTAAAAACCATGAATTACCTGCTAGTTGTTACAATCCACCAACCTTACTAGCAGATCTTTAAGCATTAAAAGGTTCTTATTAATGAATGAAAGGAGCTAGTGGGTTGTAAAACATTCCTAGGTCCAATGCCCCTTAGGTGCCACTACTACACAAAAACATTTGTATATATATATATACGCAAATTGGTCTCTTTGGGGGACCAAGTGCCTTGAACTGTCTTTCCCAGACAATGCCCCCCCCCCTATCTGAGTGGTGTCTGTGGTCACTAAAGCCTTGGGATGAGGTAGGACAAATGGGCGACCTTGCGGAGGCTGATCTGACTGAACCCGCCATTTGAGATGGTCCTTGCAAGTTTGAGTTATTCGTATCATTGCTGACATGGGATGGGTGAAGAAGGACCATTGAGTTTGCAGCATCCACTGTAAAATTCTGATATGGTATCTCGCCAGAGGAACTAGAGTAATGGCTCCCACCATCAAGCCCAAAGCTTGTAACACTTTTCTGGCCGAAAGTTTTGAACTGCAAATTATCTTCTTTGTTTGGATTCTAATGTTGAGAAGACGAGGATAGGGAATGGAGGCAACCATAGATAATGTGTTGAATAGTGCTCCAATGAACTCTAGTCCTTGGGTGGGTTGCAGTGGAGACTTTGCATGGTTTGTAGTGATTCCCAGCATTGAACAGGTCTGTAAAACCTGATCTGTCGCATGTACCAGTTGATGCCCAGTTGGGGCGGCGATGAGCCAGTTGTCCAGATAAGGAAATATACGTATTCCTTGCAGTCTCAAGTCAGCTGCTACTGCTGACATGCATTTGGTAAACACTCTGGGGGCCACAGTGAATCCAAAGGCAGAGCTCTGAAATGGAAATGACTGACTCCCGCTTAGAAGTGAAGGTGACTCCTGTTCATTTTCATAAGATAGTACGCATCCTGGAGGTCTATCAAGCACATCTAATTGTCCTTGCCCAAAAATAGTAGAATTGACTGTACTGTGACCATTTGAAACTTTGTATGCATGACTGACTTGTTTAACATGCTGCAATCCAAAACTGGTCTCCAGTCCCCCGTTTTCTTTGGCACTAAAAAGAACCCTGAGTAAGTTCTGGATCCTTTCTGGTCTGGTGGGACCTCTTGGATCGCTCTTTTTTCTAGCAACTATAGGATTTGAGCTTCTGGCTCCCATTGACTGGGTGGAATATCCAGAAGTTTGTTTGTCGTCAGAGGAGGAAGGGAAAAATGGTATGGAATAACCTTTAGTAATAATTCTCTGCACCCAAGTATCGTTTGTTAAATCTAGCCAGGCCGATTGGTGCAGAGAAAAATGTCCCCCAACTGCCTTCAGAGGATGACAATCAGGCTTCCATTCAGGAGCGCTGATAGGATCTATCAAAGAATGTTTCTCTGGACCCATTATTCTGTGGGCCTCCTCTGCCTCTTGGGCATCTTCTATTATTCTCGTTTCCCCCTCTGCCTCTGGGAGAACCAGTTCCACATGTGTTAGGGTCAGACTTTGTGACTTCTTGAACAACATTTTATGAACCCCTCTCTGATTCCTGGAAAAGGATCACTGGGGGGGGGGGGGTCAAAAATGTACTCCAGTAGCAGAAAGCATCTTCCATCCTTCTCACACCTGGAAAGCATTTCCTTCACTGTAGGGCCAAAGAGTGATGATCCGTCAAATGCAGCATTGACAAACAAAGACTTAAAAGTCTCCTCAAAATCACTTAGGTGCATCTAGGCTTGTCTCTTCATGGCTAAGCCTGGACTTACTGCCCATGTGGCACCCTCTACAGCATTAGATAACAACCGCATGGACGAATTAACCACAGACTGGAAGGTATTCAGCTGTGGAGCAACAAAAGTTTGAACCTCCTCGGCCTCAACCTTTGCCAACAAGCTGGAAAGTTCTCTGATTAAGTCCCTTTGCAGTCTCATAAAATGGGCGAAATAGTGCAGCGATTAGATAGCAAAAGTCACTGAAGTGTATACTTGCTTCCCCAGTCTGTTCATTGACCTAGACTCCTTGTTAGGAGGGTGGACAGTTGAACTCTCTTCTGTGAGTTCTTTCTTCGTGGCCACCGCCACAAACATGGCATCAATTGGTACACCCTTACTCCAGTACTGCCTTTCTACTGGGGGGTGCCATGATCCAATCAGGTCTTTTTAGTATTGGCTCAACCGAATCCGTCTCTTTCCACACCTTCCAACAAATCAAATCCACAAATTCATCGGGAGGCAGGACAACCCAGGAGGAAGATGGACCAGCACCAAGGGCCTCCAAGTATGTGTTCAAAATTGAGGAATAACCAGCCTTCAAAGCAATAGCCAATAAATAAAAATGAAGACCAAGGCTGTAATGAAAGGCTGAAATGAAAGGCAATAAAAACGCTCTTTATTTTCCACAGTTCCAGACAGAAGACATGTCTTCTGTGTGGAACTGTGGAAAATAAAGAGCATTTTTATTGCCTTTTGCTTCAGTGGGGTGCTTCCTACAGCCTTGGTCTTTATTTTTGTTTAAGAGCCTCCAAGTACACGGATTCCTCGGAGGAAGGGGTGTGGGCAGACCAACCACCCTTCTGCTTCAGGAATTCAAGAATGTCTCCAAAGGAGACATCTTCGGGTGGTGGATTGGGGGACCCTTCACCTTCACTGAAATCAGTATCTGTGGTAAGAGACTTCTCCTGTGAGTCAAGGTTTTTCCTCTTACACCTTCTCTTCTGAGGGATTTCTTTAGTGGGATGATCTGGAGAAGTACTGGAAGAGATAGGGATCCCAGACTGGGTAGACTGGAGGCCGTGGGCTGGCTGTCCCTGTGCAGAATGATGGGGATCATGCAACAAAACCAGATGGGTAGCCAGGGATGGGTCTGAGGGGGGAGGACCAGTCCACTCTAAAGATTCATAGAAGACCTTCTAAACCACCTTGAAGGCTGATTTCCCCAGGGATAAGGAAACCAACGGAGCAGATGACAAGGGTATCTGGTCCATTGACCCCCCCTACTCCCAAAGGACGACTGCCTGAGGAGGAAGCCAGAGCTGAGCTGTCCAGCACTGAGGCTCCAAGAGGGAGAGAAGGCTCAGAAAATATCGTAGTCAATACCACCCCCAGACCTGACATGGAGGCTTCGGCTCTGGGAGCCCTCCGGATCCGTACACATCAGAGCACAGAAGCTCAAGGTTATAGTCAGATCCGACGAACCAGTTTCCTCGGACACAACCCAGATGGGCCCAAGATGCTTGGACCCAAGAACTCTGAAAGCATGGGGTCAATCACAGGAGGAATAAAAGGAGGACATCCCAGATCCAATGGGGTTGGAACCAACAAGATACCCTTTTGGATCTGCTTGGTGACCAGTTCCCTCACCATTTTCAACACATCTGCTTTGGTGAGGCTTCAGGTCGAACCACAGGACACAACAGAAGCAGGCCTGGAATGTCTCTCCAAAAAAACAAAAAAAGAGAAGGGAGCTGAGATGGAGCCAGGTCTACAGAAGGCAAATAAGTGTGTTGAGGCAAGGCTTTCAGATCTGAAGACTTTTGCTCTGAAGATAACGAGGCCTTCTTCGATTCAGAGACCTTTGACACAGCTAGACAGGTCAGATCCGATTCTGACAATTTCTTCGTCAGCTCCAAAGAGGCTGGAATCTCAGATAACCTAGGCCTTTTCCCATGTTTGTGGGAAGAAGTCAAGGGCTGATCTTTCAGTAAGGCCATAGAAAAAGAGAAGGGCAGCATGCCTTTTAAAATCAATTTATTCTTTCACTCACTGATAGCCCTCGGGTTAAAAGCCCCACATATCTCACAGTCTAGGTCCAAATGCTCTGGACCTAGGCAATATAAGCAAAGAGAATATCTGTCAGAAACATTTTAAATCCTTTCTCAGATATAAGTCAAAGAGAAAGAAGGAAATATTAGTACAAAATAAAAGATACGGAACAAAAAAGGGATAAGGAAAACTCCTTTTTTTTGGAAAGGTGGCAATAAAGGGAGATGGAAAACAAAGAGAGAGAGTCTGAAGGAAAGAAGAATAGAAAAAAATTACAAATTCAAGTAAATATCACCTAATATCTCCACAAAGCTCGAGAGCTGTCAGTAACCACATCTGATCGTGAAAGCGGCAAATGAGATCTGAGGTGACAGGGCAACAGTGCAGTGTGGGTAGGGGAGAGCTCGACAGCTCAAACGTTTCCACGAGCTGTAGCAATGGCTCAGTTGGATCCGACCTCGGATTCAGAAACCATTCATGAGGATGAATGAAAATTGACATCGACAGATCTACAGCATCTCTCAGTGACTCCCCCCTCCAGGAGGATCTGGCAAAGTACTTGCTCCACTTGGTAGTCTGGGGAGAGGCAAAAAGGTCACAGCACTGTTGACCCCACTGGCGAAAGATCATGTCTGCCACTGACTGGTGGAGAGACCACTCATGAGCAATTAAAATGGACCTGCTTAGTATGTCTGCTAGCAAGCTGGTTTTCCTGGAATATGCATTGCCAAAAGAAAGGGGTCAGAAGAGATCACCCACTGCCACACTCTCACTGACTCCCTGGAAAGGTAATAAGATCTGGTTCCCCCTTGTTCGCTGATGTACCAGATTACTACCATGTTACCTGTCTGAACTGTAACCATCCCTAGAGGGACAACATCTTGAAATGACTGCATCTGCTTAGTATGTCTGCTAGCAAGTTGGTTTTCCCGGAATATGCATTGCCAAAAGAAAGGGGTCAGAAGAGATCACCCACTGCCACACTCTCACTGACTCCCTGGAAAGGTAGTAAGATCTGGTTCCCCCTTGTTTGCTGATGTACCAGATTACTGCCATGTTACCTGTCTGAACTGTAACCATCCCTAGAGGGACAACATCTTGAAATGACTGCATCTCATATAGGACTGCTCTCATGTCTAGGACAATGATGTAAAGGTTGGCCTCTGTCAGAGTCCTTGTGTGTTGGACTGTCCTTCCCAAGTAATGCCTCCCCACCCTAGTTGGCAGGTGTCTGTAGCCACTATGGCTGTGGGGGAAGAGAGTATGATGAGGCGGTCCTGGGAAACTTCCTTCACATCAATCCATCATGGTATGTGTCATCAGCAAACTGCTGTGATGCAAATGGGAGTCAACACTGACTGATGCCTGATCAACCACTTTACCACTAGGGTTCACTGTTATATTCTCATGGGAAAATGTGCCAAAGGAACTAGAACTATGGAGGCTGCCTTGGAACTCAACAGTTGTAGCACTAGTTTGGCTGGAGGTGAACAAAGAGTAGATATATGTATTGCCTGTTTACTTAAGGTCTCCAGTCTTGATCGAGAAAGACTTGTTACTTGTGATTTCATGTGTAGAGGTGCACCAATGAACTCCAGAATTTGTGTTGGACAAATTTGAGACTCGGAGTAATTCATGGTAATGCCCAGCTGTGAAAAGAGATGGAGTAAGTGGTGCCTGGCTTGAGGGAGCCAGTCATCTAGATATGGAAACATTCAGAATCCGTGTGATCTTAGATGAGCTGCAACCACTGCCATACACTTGGTGAACACCTGGGAAGCTGTGGTGAGATCAAAGGGCAGAGCTCTGAACTGGTAGTGACTGCCTCCCAGCCAGAAGCGCAGGTGACTTCTGAAGTGCCTGTGCATCTTGATATGATAGTACGCATCCCGGAGATCTATACAGTACATCCAATCATCCTTCCTTAAAAGAGGCAAAATGGACTGAACTGGGACCATATGGAACTTCGAGTGTTTCACAAACTGATTTAGATTGCTGAGATCCAAAATTCTTCTCAAGTTTCCTGGTCTTCTTTGGCACCAAAAAAAATCTGCAATAAGTTCCAGACCATAGATGGTCTGGTGGGACTGGTTGGATGAGTTTTTCTAGCAGCAGTTTTATTTCTGGAGCTGCCACTTTCCTCTGACTGGGTGGAGCATCTGGAATTTCTCTGTTGCATTTTGGGGAACAAGGGAGACTGGTATCTCTAGATATGATATTCCGCATCCATGAATCTTTGGTAATGGCAGTACAGGCTTGTGGGTGCAGAGATATGCATCCCCTAACTGTCTCCAGAGAGCAGCAGTCTGGTAATCTTTAAGGGATGCTGAAAGAGATTATCAGAAAATGAAGCTAAGAAGCCCTGATGTTGTGGGCCACCTCTCCCATGAAGATGGCATCTTTCATTGGTATCACCCCTCTGCTGCAAATGGCTCTTTCTCCATGGGAGTTTTGGGAAGAATCTTGCGATTTTCTGAACCACAATTTTCTACACCCTCTCTGGTTTCAAAAGAAGGTCCTTTGAGGAGTAGAAAAATGGATTCCTATGGCAGAAAGTGTCTTCCCAAATTGCTTGCTCCCAGAGAGAGACTCTTTCACCTTAGGACCAAATAAAGTGGACCCATCAAAAGGGGCACTGACAAATGAAGACTTGAAGGGCTTCACAAAATCACAAAGGCACATCCAGGAATGCCTTCTAATGGTTAAGCCTAAAGCTGCCACTCTAGCACTTCCTTCTAAGGTGTGAGATATCAGTCTCTTGGGACCACTGAATAATGACTGGAGGGTGGCCAGCTGTGAAAAAATGTTTTTTTACCCCTGCAGAAATTAACCCTGAGAGGGTATTGGAAAACTGTTTGATCAATTCCCTCTGAAACCTAGTGACATGTGTCAAATAATTCAGAGACCTGAGGGCAAAGGATGTTGAAGCAAACGTAAAAAATAGAAGTTATGTTCTTACCATAACGTTCCATGTTAGTTGTCTTCTTCTCGCCTTCTTTCTTGCTGGATGGGTTCGGAGCCGACCTCGGCTCCGACTCGGCCACTCTAAAAGCTCGAGAGTTGGTTCCACCAGCTCGAGGCTGCCCCTATATCCCACAATGCTAGGCGTGAATTACCTCAGATCTCGTTTGTGAGCTAGGCCCAGCTAAAAATACAACCAGGAAAAACTGGAAAATTTCCACCTCTATAAACAAGGGGAAGAGAAAGGGTGACCTAAGACTGATCTAGGAAATATGCACAGCAGAGCATATACCTATCGCAAAGAGGTGGTAGAAAGAGAGGTCACAATCAAACTCCTCTAGATCTGTCCAGGCCAGGGGGAAGGAGGGTGGGACGCAAGAAAGGCGAGAAGAAGACAACTAACATGGAACGTTATGGTAAGAACATAACTTCTATATGTTAAGTTGTCTATCTCACCTTCATTCTTGCTGGATGGGTCCGCGTCCCTAGCACCTTGTCCCGGGTGGCCTAACGGAACAGACTCTTGAGAACAGTGGAACCAAAGTTAGCTCTATGTCTAGAAGCTAAATCCAACTTATAATGAGAAATGAATGTGTGAGGAGTAGCCCAAGTAGCCGCTGCACAAATGGTGTCAATAGGCAGTCTGTCTTGGAAGGCTATAGAAGTAGCCAAAGCTCTGGTGGAATGGGCTTTAGGTTTGCTAGGCAGCTTTTGGTGTCTAATTTCATAAACAAGGGAAATCAGAGATGTTAGCCATCTGGATAATGATACCTTTGAAACTGAAAGTCCCTTTTTGCCTTCTGCGTAAGAGACAAAAAGCTGGTCAGATTTTCTGAATTGTTTGGTTCTATCCAAATAGTACCTTAACTGACGGTGAACATCTAGCCAATGCAATTTTTGTTCAGACCTATTAGAATATTCTGGAAAAACACAGGAGGTCAATGCTTTGATTTAGGTTAGACGAGGCTATCTTAGGTAAAAAGGACGGGTTCGCTCAGAAGATACCCTGTCCTTATGGAACAACAAATAAGGAGGTCGACAGCTGAGTGCATGAAGTTCTGAAACTCTTCTGGCTGAAGTAATAGCTACCAGAAAGAGAGTCTTCCATGATAGCAATTTTAAAGAACAGGAGGCTGCAGGTTCGAAAGGGGGGAGAATCAAAGAACTGAGAACTAAATTAAGGTCCCAAGGAGGAGGAGGATTTCTTATAGGAGGTCTGAGTAGAAAAACTCCTTTCAAAAAGGCTTTGCAAAGCTTGTGGGACATTATGGCAGACTCTGAAATGCCCACATGAAAGTTAGATATAGCTGCCAATTGAACTTTGAGAGTAGAAGGAGAAGAACCTGCATGAAAGAGTTCAGCTAGAAAATCAAGAACTATATGGATGGGAGCAGTGAAAGGATCTAAGTCCCTTCCTTGAGCCCAATAGGCAAAACGTTTCCATTTACTCAGATAAATTTTCCGAGTGGAAGATTTGTGGGAAGCTATCAAAATATCTCGAACAGAGTGAGATATTTGAGGAAGCCTGGCTAAGGTTGGAACTGGAGGAACCAAGCAGTGAGGTTCAGAGAGGGGAGGGAGCGATGTAACTGACCCGATTGATGGATCAAAAGATCTGGAACTAGGTCCAGATGCCAAGGTTGCTCCAATAGAAATTGATGTAGAAAGGGGAACCAAACCTGCCGAGGCCAGTAAGGAGCAATGAGGATCAATAAGGCATTCTGAGCGATAGTTTTCTGTATCACTTGAGAGATTAGTGGGAAGGGAGGAAATGCATACAGAAGTCCCCGGGGCCAAACTTGGACTAGAGCGTCTCTGCTGGGCTGGTCTGGTAACGGGAATAGCGTGAAATAATCTCTGCACTTGCTGTTTTGGGGAGTAGCAAAAAGGTCGCAGCAAGGCTGACCCCACTTGAGAAATATTTCTCTCACAACAGAGTCTTTCAGAGACCACTCGTGAGGCATGAGGATAGCTCTGCTCAACTTGTCCGCGATTTGATTGGACTTCCCGGGGATGTGCGTTGCTATCAGAAACCGCTGAGAAGAAATCGCCCATTGCCACAGTCTGAGTGCTTCTCGACATAGGGGATAGGACCTGGTTCCGCCTTGTTTGCTGATATACCACACTACAGACATATTGTCTGTCTGGATTGCTATCGTTCCCAAGGGAAGAGAGTCTTGAAGGGCTTGCAACGCTAAAAGCACTGCTCTCATCTCTAGAACATTTATGTGCAAGTGGCATTCGTCTGGTTGCCATGTGCCCTGGACAGTTCTGCCCTGATAATGCCCCCCCCCACCCGATCAGGGAGGCGTCCGTTGTCAGAGTAGCAACCGGAGGGGGAGGAACAAAGGGTCTTCCCAAGAAGAGCTGAGGGAAGACATCCACCACAGAAGATGATTCCTGCATGTTTGCGTAATCATAATGGTGTGGGACATCGGAAGTTGCTGGTATGACCATTGTGTGAAGAGCATCCATTGAAGGATTCTCATGTGGAATCTGGCTAATGGAAGCAGAGGTATGGCAGCCGCCATAATCCCCAATACTTTCAGAACTAACCTGGCTTTGACTCTGTTGCTGCTGATGGAGAGCGAGACCAGTTTGTGTGTGTCTGTTATTCTCTGATCTGTTAGTCTACAGACATGTTGACTGTGTCTAGATTTGCCTATGAAGGTAATAACACGACAAGGCGACAAAACAGACTTTTCGCAATTTATTGAAATGCCTAAGTTTTGACAAATGCGAAAGGTGTAGTCCCTGGCCATTAGAAGAAGATGCTTGGTGGGAGCTGTGAGGAGCCAGTCGTCTAAATATGGAAACACCTGGAATCCTTGATGTCTCAGGTGAGAAGCTACCACTGCCATGCATTTGGTAAACACCCGGGGCTGTGGTGAGACCAAAGGGCAGGGCTCTGAATTGAAAATGACTGGTTCCCAGCCTGAAGCGGAGGAATCTTCTGGAGTGTCTGTTCATTTTTATGATAGTACGCATCCTGAAGGTCTATAGAGCACATCCAGTTTTCCTTTCCCAATAGGGGAAGGATGGACTGTAGCGTGACCATCCGAAATCTTGTTTTCTTGACCGACTTGTTCAAGATACTGAGATCCAAAATTGGTCTCCAGTCCCCTGTTTTCTTTGGAACTAAAAAGAACCTGGAGTAGATTCCGGATCCTTGCTGGTCTGCTGGAACTGGCTGAATTGCTCTTTTTGCCAGCAGCTTTGAAATTTCCAAAGCTGCAAGATCCCTTTGAGCGGGTGGAACATCTGGAAGGGATTTTTTTGATCGGTTTGGAATGCGAACGAAGGGAATGGAATAGCCTTCGGAAATGATGGACTGTACCCACTTGTCTTGAGTTAGGGATAGCCAGGCTTCTGGGTACAGTGACAATCTTCCCCCGACTGCCTCCCAAGGTGGACAGTCGGGCAACACCTCAGGGATGCTGAAAGGGCTTATCAGAAAAGGTTTCTCGATTGCCCTGGTTCTGCGGGCCCCCTCTGCCTCTAGGGCGACGTCTACCATTATTGTTCCCTCCTCTGCCTCTGGAGGGGAACCGACTCTGTGCGTCAGGCAAATTCCCTTGAGATTGTTTGCGGAACCACATTTTCCCACTTTTCTGGCCTTTGGGGTAAGGTCTAGAAGGAGTAGAAAAACGGACTCCGACGGCAGATAGAGTTTTGCCATCCATCTCACACCTAGTCAAGGTTTCTTTCACTTGAGGACCAAAGAGAGATGATCCATCAAATGGGGAGTTAGTGAAAGACGTTTTAAAGGGGTCCGCAAAATTGCATAGTCGCATCCAGGCATGCCGGCGTAAGGCAACACCTGTCCCTGCGGCTCTACTCGCTCCATCAGCCGCATATGAAAGGAGGCGCATGGAGGAGTTAGCTATCGAATTAAGGGTAGTCAGCTGGGTGTTCATTTTGTCCTGAAAATCTGCAGCTGTAGTATCCTTCAACATCTCACTCGCTTCCTTGATCAAGTCTCTCTGGAGACGGGTGAAATGGCATAGGTAGTTCAGCGAACGCATTGCAAAGGTCGCTGACGAAAACATCCGCTTCCCACACCTGTCCATAGACCTAGATTCTTTGTTAGGGGGATGAACAGGCACTGAAGGATCAGCTAGTTCCTTCTTGGTGGCAGCAGCTACCACCATAGCATCCACAGAAACACCTTTTGTGAGAAATTGTTTGTCAGTTGGTGCTGTTATAAATTTTGAAGGTCGCCTGGGGGGTAGGGTCCACTGAATCAGGAGCCGTCCAGGCCTTCTTTGCCACCACCTGCATGAGGGGATCAAAGGGGGGGGACACCCAGGAGGTGGAAGGGCGAGAGCCAAATGCCTCAAGATACACAGATTCATCCTCCGAAGGGTTAAGGGCTGGCCAATTTCCCCTCTGTTTCAGGATCTCTAGAATGTCTGCGAAGGAGACCTCTTCAGAAGGGGAACGTGGGGAACCCTCGGAATCCTCTAAATCTGTGTCAGAGGTGACAGACTCAGGTGAGTCTATGTGCTTCCTCTTACACTTTCTCTTCCTAGGGGGCTCCCCTGCCAATTCAGGGGAAGCCTCGGAAGAGGACGAGATCCCCACAGAGGATTCTTGAGGAGCTGGCTCTCTGCGGTCTGGGATGAGGGAGTGAGTCGACATAACCAAAGGCACCGAAGAGGGAGGGGCAGACGGAGCCGACTGTGGAGTCGAACAAGGTTCCAACACACTCCGCATGACCTCGAACGCACCCCTGTCTGGCAGAGCCAGAGGTCCCCGCTCCGAGAAGCTGAGAACCTCCCTCGGCACCGACAGAGATGGCTCCGAGGCCGATGTCGGAGCCGAACTCACCAGTGCCGAAGCACCGAGAGGGAGAGGGGGGTCGGACAAGGGTCCGATGCCACTCACCCCCTCGGAGCCGACGAAGGAAGCTCGGCGCCGAGATTCTTCAAAAGAAGAAATCGGAGCCGACGACGGAGCCGAAGACAATTGTATCGGCTCCGACGCTACCACAGTCTCGGTCCCGAGACGCCCCGGCTCCAAACACAAAGGAGTCGGAGGAGGAATATTTATAGGAATAAGTTGAGGCATCGACTGATGAGTCGGGCTCTGGAGCATTTGGGCCAGTGCCTCGGACTTTAAAAGTCGACTCACTACCCTCTGGAGGTCGTGATCTGAGAGCCTCGATGACCTGGAGGAGTGAGATCTATGGCTCCGTTCAGACAGCAAGGGAGACGCTGGAGCCGAATGAACGGAGCCAAGGGACGGTGACCTCGATCTCTTTCTAGATGTCGGCTCCGATGGTCTGATCGGAGCCGACCCAGGAATCTCTAATGCCTCGGCTCCGGACGGAGCCGAGGGAACCACAGATACTGTAGTCAAAGACTCATCGGCTCCAGCCGGAGCCGATGAAGCAGCAAGCTTCGAAGCCTTAGGCCTCGACTCTGAAGCTGGAGCCGAGGTCTTGGAAGCCTTAGAAGGTTTTCCCGATGTAGCAGAAAGGGAACCTTCAGGCTTAAGCAAACCCCTTAATATGAGTTTGTTTCTTCTTTCCTGCAGGACTCTAGGGCTGAAGCCATGGCATACAGTACAAGAGTCCTGCAGGTGTAAAGGTCCCAGGCAATACACACAAGAAGTGTGACCGTCTGTCAGAGACATTTTCTGACAGCACGAGTCACACTTCTTGAAGCCTGAGACCTTTGAATCCTTGGACATATTCAAGGAACCGAAGTGTAACCACACACAGTAACACACACACACAGATTACACTGTTAGAAATCAAAGTAGAATTATTTAAAACAAAACTTCTGAAAGGTAAGTTAAGTTAAATATTCCTAACCAAAACACATACACACCCTAGGGAGGGAAGTAAGGGCCTGAAGGCCTAAGGAAAGAACTTATAAGTTCTTGAGAAAAAGGGGCTGGAAAAAAAGGTAGAAGGGATAATATCCACTACACTAAGGGTAATAAAGGGAATAAACTAAGCTAGCGTAAGTTTAAAGTTATTAAACTAATCTAACTTTAACTAACCTGGAGCCGGTAGAAAAACACCTCGATCGCTGTAGCGGCAAACGAGATCTGAGGTAATTCACGCCTAGCATTGTGGGATATAGGGGCAGCCTCGAGCCGGTGGAACCAACTCTCGAGCTTTTAGAGTGGCCGAGTCGGAGCCGAGGTCGGCTCCGAACCCATCCAGCAAGAATGAAGGCGAGATAGACAACTTAACATCCCCATTTAAAAACAAGTTCAAGGTTAGGGTGCTAAACGGTAGGAATCTTACCAAGAAACTGCACTCACTGGAAGCAGTGCTCACCTTGGAAGACGCAGACATTTGTACAGTCACAGAGATCTGGTTTATGGCTGTGGACAACACCTCAGCCATACTGGGGCTACACCTCCTTCCACACGTTCAGACCACAAACTGAAGGCATGAAAACTAAAGGAGGTGGTGTATCAATATTCATTAAAGATAAATGCTCCTAGTGCTCCTAGACCCAGTCAGCAGCCCTATCCCTCATGGAACCATCCCTCAAAACAAGCAGTCCTACAAGGCTTACAGCAGAAAGATGCTGCCCTACTGAATAACACAGAAAACCTGTTCTAAGCTGCCCACCGGCTAAAAGCCCTGATAAGGTTATTATTCATCTGAAACTATCTGTGCATTTTACATTTGCTGACCTGGGTCTATAGCACTATTCCCTAGCCCTAGCTACAGTACCAAACCCTAAAATCTTCACCTCCCCCATATTTTATCTACAAAATTGGAAGCTAATTACACAGATTTCCCCAAAATCAAAACAAAAAATTGTTAAGTAAAAAAGGGTAAAAAGCATACCCCTGACTTACAATTAATACAGTAATTTTATTAATTCAAGCCTATCCTGTTAATCTAAGCATACTTACTTGCAGGTTTCTTGTGTGTGGTTAAGCCCTGGGCCTATCACCTTTGCTGCGCTCGGGCTCGCTCCGCACCCTTTTCTGCCCCCAATTCCTACCCGCCCCCACTGTGTCTAGCTTTATAGCCACTATACCACTCCCCCTCCAGCTGAACCAATTAATAACTCTCTACTCAGCCTAACTCATCCCACTTTCACCCCTCCTTTTTTCCTATCCAGTCCAATCAGTACTGTACTGTGTACTCTACTCCAACCCACACCCTCCCCCAGTAGAAAATATCCAACCTCAAGATCCTGAGGGTCCTAGGCCTACAACACCAACACAGCCTCCAACCATGATACCAAAGTATCTGCTAACCCTCATGCTATTAACATATTTCCTCTCCATTGATGAAAATCAGTCTTACCTAGGATTTCACCACCCAAAATCTCAAACTAGCCAAGATGTATCTAATAATACAGGCTACCCACTAGTTACAGCTATTACCAACTCCTTAACCACAAAACACTATCTGCCTATTAGACCCAGATACATCAGCTCAAAATCTAAATGCTATCAAAAATTTATAAACAAAATCCTGAAAGTTATAGCAATTATACGCAATAACCTGGCAATGGATGGAGATGTTCATCCAAAACCTGGCCCTGCCACCTTAGACATGGCAACTACTATGACAACTAACCCAGTTAAATCACTGTCTATTAATAAGGCCCCCAACTCCCTCCTGATCTGCCAACTAAATATACGAAGCATAACTAAAGTACACAATCTGCATGCCCTCCTACAAGTCCATCCCCCTGATATTCTATGCCTAACTGAAACCTAGCTGAAACCATCAACCTCAGATAATGAAATCCTACCACCTGGGTATAATATACTTAGTCTCGATCGCTCCACCAGGAAGGGAGGAGGGTAGCTGTACTCTTCAAATCTACACTAAATATTACCTTAGACCCCAGTCAACCACCCCAGTTAATAAGGCACAAATAATTGCTACCAAGCTCCAAATTAAGAAAAACAAAAGCATAAATATAGTCTGTGTGTATATTCCACCAGGGAATAATACCAATTCCCTAGAATACATCCTCCAATGTTTAGCCAGTAACTATCCACAAGAAACCATTGTACTAGGAGACCTTAACATAGACTTGAATAAGAAGTTATGTACCTACCATAACGTTCCATGTTAGTTGTCTTCTTCTCGCCTTCTTTCTTGCTGGATGGGTTCGGAGCCGATCCTCGGCTCCGACTCGGCCAATATTAAAGCTCGAGAGCTAATTCCACCGGCTCGAGGCTCCCCTATATCCCACAATGCTAGGCGGTAACTACTCAGATCTCGTTTGATAGCTATACCAAGCAATCCTAGTCTCCATAGAATGGAGTAGGGAAACCCACCTCAAAACAATCTGCGTAAAAAGTATTGCAGACCTCAGTAAGGATAAAAGAGGTGGAAGAACGTGTGGGAATGACAACTTCCAGAGGAAGAACACAAACTGAATTCCTGTCGGTCTGTCCAGGCTTGGGGGAAGAAGGGTGGGACGCAAGAAAGAAGGCGAGAAGAAGACAACTAACATGGAACGTTATGGTAGGTACATAATTTCTTCATGTTAAGTTGTCAATCTCGCCTTCATTCTTGCTGGATGGGACCGTGTCCCTAGCACCTTATCCCGGGTGGCCTATCGGAACAGACTCTTGAGAACAGTGGAACCAAAATTGGCACGGCTTCTGGAAACCATGTCCAATTTGTAATGTGAAATGAATGTATGAGGAAAAGCCCAGGTGGCTGCTGCACAAATGGAATCTATTGGCAGCCTATCCTGAAAAGCTACGGATGTAGCTAATGCCCTAGTTGAATGAGCTCTAGGTCTTGAGGGTAGTTTTTGATGTCTGATCTCATAGATGAAGGTAATTGTAGAGGTGAGCCATCTAGAGAGGGATACTTTAGTAACTGGAAGGCCCAATTTCCCTTCCGCATATGAAAGAAATTAGAAGTTATGTACCTGCCATAACGTTCCATGTTAGTTGTCTTCTCTCGCCTTCTTTCTTGCTGGATGGGTTCGGAGCCGATCCTCGGCTCCGACTCGGCACTTGCTAAGCTCGAGAGTCACTTTTACCAGCTCGAGGCAGCCCCATATCCCATGATGCAAGGCGGTAATTACCCAGATCTCGTTTGGTATCTAGAGGAAAAACTGCCTATAAAAACTTTCCACTAAGGAAAGAGAAACACTAACCTAAAAAGGCTATAATGGAAACCAGGTAATCAAGGACAAGAACTATCTGGTGTCCAAGGAAGAAGAATCTTCCAAGAAAAGGGGAGATCAAGGTCTGTCCAGGCTAGGGGGACAGGAGGGAGGGACGTAAGAAAGAAGGCGAGAGAAGACAAATAACATGGAACGTTATGGTAGGTACATAACTTCTAAATGTTAAGTTGTCAATCTCGCCTTCATTCTTGCTGGATGGGACCGCGTCCCTAGCACCTGTATCCTGGGTGGCTCAATGGAACAGACTCTTGAGAACAGTGGAACCAAAGCTTGCCCTGTCCCTGGAGGCCAAATCCAATTTGTAATGAGAAACGAAAGTATGAGGAGTGGCCCAAGTGGCTGCTGCACAAATAGTATCTAAGGGTAGTCTAGCCTGGAAGGCTGTAGAAGTGGCTAGACCTCTTGTGGAATGAGCTTTAGGTTTTGAGTTCAGCTGTTTGCCCCTAAACTGATAAATGTCAGAAATGTTGGAAGATAGCCATCTAGATAAGGTCACTTTAGAAACAGGGAGACCTTTTCTATTTTCAGCATAAGACAGGAAGAGCTGATCGGACTTCCTAAATTGCTTTGTTCTGTCCAAGTAATATCTAAGTTGGCGATGAACATCTACGTAATGCAATTTTTGTTCCGCCCTGTTAGAATAATTTGGAAAAATACAGGGAGATCAATGGATTGGTTTAAATTTGTCTTAGAAGCAATCTTGGGCAAAAAGGATGGGTTGGTTCTCAAGGATACTCTGTCTTTGTGGAAGACCAAAAAACACAGAGAACCAGCTGAGAAAGTCCAAAGCAAAAATAAGGTACTGTAGAAACGGTCAGTGACCACTCAGAGCCCACCAGGAATTAAATTCAGTCACCAGAGTTTATTGAAGCTTGCCTGCTTCATAAGCAGACTTCTTCAGAATACATACAATGCAGTCCAACCTACTACATTTAAAACCCTTAATTGGTCATTAAATTAGATGTACTAAGTATTAATTAAATGCCTTAAAGGCAAACAAGCTAAAAAACTTTACTTGGGTTACAAATTCCACACAGTGAGTAAATCAGACATTGCTTCAAAAAGTATATTCTTCATAAAAAATAAATAAAAAATATGTATGTATATGAAAGAAGAACCAACATAATGTTTTCCAAATGACTGAGTGTATAAGCTACATATATATGTTCTAGGGATTGTGCCAGTATATTAAAAAAAACAAAAACTAGAGACACCTAGTAGTATAAATGAACTATAATATATAGAAGTAAACCTTATGATTATGACTAATGTAAAATATATCAATGAAATATAAAAATTCACAATGTGGTAAAGTAAAAAATTCATTTAGAAGGTTAATTAAATAAATCAATTCATACATCCTTATCAAAGTACTAAAACATAAGAACTAAAAACATGTGTTCAAATGCAATACATTTTAGAATAATTTAAAACTGGAAAACTTTAAAAGATATCCATACCACATATACCCCTTACACATAGGTGCGTAAATGTGCTAATAACAGCACCAAAGCCTACAACTACCTTTTGAGACTTAAAATGCTTAGTAAACAAGATATAGAACATGCTTCATTAAGACCTGGGGTATGGTAAGCTTCTAACCTAATCTGCCAATGCAGTTCTAGTGCCAATAACTTTAAAGAGGCTGGACCGCCTCTATTGTCAACAATAAGTTGGTCTATAGCTGTGAATTTAAACTGGTGGGTGGGGAAGTCAACAACATGTTTCGCAAGAGCATTCGTTGATTTATGTTTTTTAATAACGTATTGATGTTCATAAATACGTTCCCTAAACTTGCGTTCAGTCTTCCCCACATAGAATGCCAAACAATTTTGGCATGAAGCTAAGTATACCAGCATCTTAGAATTACAGTTGATTCTATGTTTCATTTTGTACTCTTGGTTGTTGACAGAAAATGTGTTAGATTCAATAATGTAGTTACAAAAATTACATGCATGGCATCTGAACATACCCGGAGATCTTGTACTAGGAGGTTTCATCTCGAACCAAGACTTGAGGTTCTTATCCCTCCTGTAAGTCACCTTTGGAACAGAACCTAGTTTTGCAAACACCCCTGGATCAGCTCTTAACAAATCCCAGTTCTTCCTGACTATGTCCCACAAAATGTCATTGTCAATGGCGAAGGTGGTAATAAATCTAGGTAGGTCCACCTCAGTGATCCTATCAACACTTGTTGTACCAAAATTACCAACAGGAGATGTAAGCAAGGTAGAAACAACTCTTACTTTAAATGGTAAAATTGGTACATACACATTGGACCTCCTTTTAAGTGAGACTTCCTTGATTAAATCATCAATAAGCTTGTAGGGGTAACCCCGGCTCAAAAACATCCCTGTGGAAGACCAAATAAGGGGGACGAACACAGAGGGCATGAAGTTCAGACACTCTTCTAGCCGAGGTAATAGCGACTAGAAAAAGTGTCTTCCAAGAAAGAAACTTTAATGAACATGAAGCAGCCGGTTCGAAAGGGGGAAGTATCAAGGATGTCAGCACTAAATTTAAGTCCCACTATGGTGGAGGATCTCTAACAGGGGGTTTAAGAAGGAACACTCCTTTGAGAAAGGCTTTACAAAGTTTGTGGGACATAATGTTGTGGTCTGCAAAGCCGACATGGAAGTTCGAGATTGCAGCCAACTGAACTTTGACTGTGGAAGACGAAGAACCTGAGTGAAAAATTTCCGCAAGGAAATCCAAGACTGACTGAATAGGGGCAGTAAAGGGGTCTATGTTCTTAGATTTTGCCCAAAAAGAGAAGCGTTTCCACTTGCTAGAATAAGTCCTCCTGGTAGAGGACTTAAGAGAAGCTACTATGATATCTCTAATGGGGTTAGAGATCATAGGAAGCCTGGCTAAGGAAGAAAGTGGAGCAACCAAGCTGTGAGGTTGAGGGAAGGAACGGACCGGTGCAGTTGACCCGATTGGTGGGTCAGAAGATCTGGAACTGGGTCCAGATGCCAAGGCCGCACCAAAAGATGGCGATGAAGGAACGGGAACCAAATTTGTCGAGGCCAGTAAGGGGCAATGAGAATCATTTTGGCTCTCAAGACGGTAGCTTTCTGGAGTACTTGTGGTATCAAAGGAAAGGGAGGAAAGGCATAAAGAAGTCCCCGGGGCCAATCTTGGGTAAGAGCGTCTCTGGGGGGATGGCCCGGAAGAGACTGTTTTGGGGTGTAGCAAAAAGATCGCAGCATGGGCGGCCCCACTTCTGAAAAATCTCCTCCACAATGGATTGCTTGAGAGACCACTCGTGAGGCATGTGAACTACAACAGTCCCTAAAGGGAGAAAGTCGTTGAGGGCTTGCAACGTTAAAAGCACTGCTCTCATCTCTAGGACATTTATGTGCAGGTGGTATTCGAACGGTTGCCATGTGCCATGAACCATCCTGCCCTGATAATGCCCCCCCCACCCGATCAGGGAGGCATCCGAAGTGACCGTGGCTACCGGGGCCGGGGGAACAAATGGTCTGCCCTGATGAACTAGAGGAGAGGAAATCCACCAGGATAGATGGTTCTTGCAGGTTTGTGTCACCAGAATCTTGTGACGCATGGGAAGCTGCTGGAAGGACCATTGGGTGAACAACATCCATTGTAGGAGACGCATGTAAAAGCGGGCCAGAGGAAGAAGTGTTATGGCAGCTGCCATGAGGCCCACCACTTTCAGGACCAACCTGGCTTGTGCCCTTTTGCTGGATAGGATGATCCGAACGTGGTTTTGGATATCTAGGATTCTCTGACTTGTTAGGTTTGCTGACATCCGAGTAGTGTCTAGATTTGCACCTATAAAGGTTATAGATTGGCAGGGCGACAAGGAAGACTTTTTGAAGTTGACTGAAATTCCTAAGTGACCGCAGAGACGTAGAGTGTAATCTCTGGCTTGGAGAAGTTGATGCCTGGTGGTGGCTGAGAGGAGCCAGTCATCGAGATACGGAAACACCTGGAATCCTTGACGTCTCAGGTGAGCCGTGACCACTGCCATGCATTTGGTGAACACTCTGGGGGCTGTAGTGAGGCCAAAGGGCAGGGCTCTGAATTGGAAATGACTGATCCCCAGCCGAAAGCAGAGAAAAAACTTCTGGAGCGTCTGTGAATCTTTATATGATAGTACGCATCCTGAAGGTCTATGGAGCACATCCAGTTGTCTTTGCCCAGAAAGGGCAAAATCGATTGAAGTGTGACCATCCGAAATCTTGTCTTTTTGACAGACTTGTTGAGCCTGCTGAGGTCTAAAATTGGTCTCCAGTCTCCCGTCTTTTTGGGGACCAAAAAGAACCTTGAGTAGATTCTGGACTCTAAATGATCTTTTGGTACTGGCTGGACGGCCCTTTTCTTTAGAAGCTTTGACACCTCTAATTTTGCAATTTCCCTGAGACTGGGTGGTACGTCTGGAAGGGAACCTCTTTGAGGGAAGGGGCTTTCCTCGAAAGGAATCTTGTAACCCTCGGATATGATTGACTGTACCCATTTGTCTTGAGAGAGGGAAAGCCAGGCTTCTGGGTACAGCGACAATCTTCCCCCGACTGCCTCCAAGGGTGGGCAGTCGGGCAACACCTCAGGGATGCTGGAAGGGCTTGTCAGAGAGAGGCTCTCTGGAGCCCTGGTTCTGCGGACCCCCTCTGCCCCTAGGGCAGCGTCTGTTATTATTACCCCCTCTGCCTCTGGGGGTAAACTGACCACGTGCGTCAGGCGTGACTCCTTGTGATTTCCGGAACCACATTTTCCCTCCCTTCTGACCTTTGGGGTAAGGTCTAGAAGGAGTGGAGAAACGGACTCCTATGGCAGAAAGAGTCTTGCCGTCCTGCTCGCACCTGGTTAAAGTGTCCTTCACCTGAGGGCCAAACAACGTTGTCCCATCAAAGGGAGAGTTTGTGAAGGACGCCTTAAAGGGGTCTGCAAAATTACAGAGCCGCATCCAGGACTGATGTCTGAGGGCCACTCCTGTGCCTGCAGCTCTACTCGCCCCATCGGCTGCATAAGAAATGAGCCGCATGGAGGAGTTGGTTATGGAATTTAGGATTCCCAGCTGAGAGGCGATCTTTTCTTGAGCCCCTGCTGCTGACGGATCCTGTACTACTTCACCTAGCTCTTTGAGGATGTCTCTCTGAAGTCTGGTGAAGTGACACAAATAATTCAGCAAACGCATAGCAAAGGTCGCTGAAGAGAACATCCGCTTGCCATACCTGTCCATGGTCCTAAACTCCTTGTTAGGAGGATGGACTGGCACGGAAGGATCTGCAAGTTCCTTCTTGGTGGCGGCCGCCACCACCATGGCATCAACTGGGACACCCTTAGTAATAAACTGCTTTTCAGCGGGGGCCGTGATAAACTTTGAAGGTCTCCTGGGGACTGGTTCCACCGAATCAGGAGATGCCCACACCTTTCGAGCTATGACTTCCATAAGGGGGTCAAAAGGCGGAGACACCCAGGAAGTGGAGGGTCGAGATCCAAAAGCCTCCAGGTATACCGATTCATCCTCGGAGGGATTAATGGAGGGCCAGTTCCCCTTCTGTTTCAGGAGTTCAAGGATGTCTGAAAAGGAGACATCCTCAGAGGGAGATCCTGGGGACTCCTCCGACTCATCTAAATCGGTATCTGATGTTGTAGACTCAGGGGAGTCTAAATGCTTCCTCTTGCAGGTCCTCTTACGCGGGGGTTCGCCTGAAGGATCAGGAGAAACCTCGGAAGAGGAAGTCCTTCCCAATGGGGAAACCTGGGGCGATGGATCTCTGGGTCCAGGAGCAAGAGAGCGGGAAGAGGCATCTACAGGCACCATAGAGGGGGGAGCTAAAGGAACCGACTGCTGGCTAAGCTCTAGGGCTAGCACACTCCTCATCACCTCGAAGGCTCCCCTTCCAGGGAGGGCCGAGATCCCGCTGAAGAAACAGGGATCCCTGGTCCCACCAAAGGGAAGGCTCGAAGCAGATGTCGGGCAGAGCTCACCAAGGCGAAGCTCCGAGAGGGAGAACGGGTCGGACAAGGGTCCGATGCCACTCGCCTCGGAACCGACCAGGGAAGCCCGACGCCCGGATCCCTCCAAGGAAGGTCTCAAGGAGGAGATAGGAGTCGAAGACGACGGAGCCGAAAGGTGTGGTATCGGCTCCGAAGCAGCAACAGTCATGGTACCAATAATCTCCGGCTCCGAACTCTGTAAGAGAGTCGAAGGAGGAATCTCAGGGGGGTGTAGAATAGCTGACGTCTGATGAGACGGGCTATGGAACATCTGGGCTAGTGCCTGTGATTTTAATAGCCTACTCACCACTCTCTCTAAGTCGTGGTCTGAGAGCCTGGACGACCTTGATGATTGGCTCCGATGGCTCCGCTCCGAAAGCAAGGGAGAGGCTGGAGCCGAGTGTATAGACTCCAAAGAAGGAGATTTAGACCTCTTCTTGTATGGAGCCATCGGAGCCGAAGAACGTTCGGCTCCAGGCGGAGCCGACAACTTGTCGGCTCCGAGAGGAGACAAAGATATCTCGGCTCCAGCCGGAGCCGAGACCTGCTTCGACGCAAGGGTGTCGGCTCCAGACGGAGCCGACACAGGTGTCGAAGCCAGGGTATCGGAGCCAACCGGCGCCGGTACAGAAACTTTCAACAAGGAAGGATAGGCTCCGGAAGGAGCCGATGTCGACTCCGGCGGAGTCGGAACCAAGACCACAGACTTGGACACCAAAGCCTGGGTCTTGGAAGGTTTGGAGGGCTTCCCGGAGCCGACCTTAGCCGGGGAGCTCTCTGGTTTAAGAAGACCCCTGAGGATCAACTTATTTCTACGTTCCTGCAGGACTCTCTGGCTGAAAGAATGACATATAGCACAGGAGTCCTGCAGGTGTAGGGGTCCCAGGCAATAAATACAAGAAGTGTGACCGTCTGATAGAGACATCTTCTGACAGCACGAGTCACACTTCTTGAAACCTGAGACCCTAGTATCTTTGGACATATCTAAGTCCTAAAACACTCACACACACCAATCAGTCCAAACAAGACACTAACAAATAAAAATTATAAATAACTAATAATAATAATTAGTTATTACTATAAGAGTGACAACACACACACACCTGAGGGAAATCCTGACAGGAACTGTGAGGGTGGGAAAGGCCTAAGGCCCGAATACGCTAAAACTAAGTGAACTAAGGGGAAATGGGTATGGAGCTAAGTGAATAAAGTACACTGAAGGGTATAAAGACTATAAAATAGGGTTTGAGACACCTAAAACCTGACAAATAGCAAGAAAAATATCACTTACCAGGAGCTGGTAAAAAGACTGACCTCATCAGAGAAGCGGCAAACGAGATCTGGGTAATTACCACCTTGCATCATGGGATATGGGGCTGCCTCGAGCTGGTAAAAGTGACTCTCGAGCTTAGCAAGTGCCGAGTCGGAGCCGAGGATCGGCTCCGAACCCATCCAGCAAGCATGAAGGCGAGATTGACAACTTAACATCAATTGATTAGATTTCCTGAATTGTTTAGTCCTGTCTAAGTAATATCTAAGTTGGCGATGAACATCCAAAAAATGTAGCTTTTGTTCCGACCTGTTTGAATAGTTAGGGAAAAAGACGGGGAGATCAATAATTTGGTTTAGGTTTATTTGAGAGGAAACTTTAGGCAAAAGGATGGATTAGTGGAGGGATACCCTGTCTTTGTGAAACACTAAGTAAGGAGGACGACTGCACAGAGCATGGAGTTCAGATACCCTTCTCGCTGAAGTTATAGCTACCAGAAAAAGTGTCTTCCAAGAAAGCAACTTCAGAGAACATGAAGCCGGTTCAAGGGGAAGAATTAAAGATGCCAGAACCAAGTTCAAATTCCATTGAGGCGGGGTATCTTTGATTGGAGGTTTGAGAAGAAATACGCCCCTTAAAAAGGCTTTACAGAGTTTGTGAGCCATGATGCTAGACTCCGAGACACCAACATGAAAATTAGATATGGCAGCCAATTGAACTCTAATGGTAGATGCAGATGATCTTAAATGAAAGAGTTCTGCTAAAAAATCTAGAATAGACTGGATAGGTGCTGTAAAGGGATCTATGTTTTTTGACGTTGCCCAAAAGGAGAAGCGTTTCCATTTGCTACTATAAATCTTCCGGGTAGAAGATTTATGAGAGGCTATCAAGATATCTCGGACCGAGCGAGATATTGAGGGAAGCCTGGCTAAGGTTGGAATTGGAGAAACCACGCTGTGAGGTTTAGAGAGGGCAGAGATTGGTTCAGCTGACCCAATTGGTGGGTTATCAAATCTGGTACTGGGTCCAGATGCCAAGGCTGCTCCAAAAGGTAACGATGAAGAAAGGGGAACCATATCTGTCGAGGCCAGTAAGGGGCAATGAGGATCATTGTCACTCTCAAGGCGATGGCTTTCTGAATTAGTTGAGATATCAGTGGAAAGGGGGGAAAGGCATATAGAAGTCCCCGGGGCCAATCGTGGACTAGAGCGTCTCTGGTGGGATGGCCTGGTAACGGTAAGTGAGTGAAGAAGTCGTGACACTTGCTGTTTTGGGGAGTAGCAAAAAGATCGCAGCAAGGCTGGCCCCATTTTAGGAATACTTCTTCTAGAACTGATTTCTTTAGAGACCACTTGTGGGGCATGAGAATTGCCCTGCTCAATTTGTCTGCAATAACGTTGGATTTCCCGGGAATGTGCATTGCTATCAGAAAACGCTGAGAAGAGATCGCCCATTGCCAAAGTCTGAGTGCCTCTCGACATAAAGGGTATGATCTGGTTCCGCCTTGTTTTTTGATGTACCACACTACGGACATGTTGTCCGTTTGAATTGCAATAGTTCCAGTGGGAAGAGAGTCGTGAAGGGCTTGCAACGCTAAAAGCACTGCTCTCATCTCTAAGACGTTTATGTGCAAGTGGCACTCGAAAGGTTGCCACGTGCCTTGGACTGTCCTGCCCTGATAATGCCCCCCCCACCCGATCAGGGAGGCATCTGTAGTCAACGTGGCGACTGGGAGGGGAAGAGTGAAGGGTCTTCCTAGGAGAAGTTGATGTGATGTGATCCACCAAGACAGTTGATTCTTGCATGATTGAGTTATCAATATGGTATGGGACATGGGAGCTGTTGAAAGGACCATTGAGTAAACAGCATCCATTGGATGATCCTCATGTGAAAGCGAGCTAAGGGAAGAAGGGGAATAGCTGCTGCCATGAGTCCTAACACCTTCAAAATTAGGCTGGCTTTGACTTTGTTGCATTGTAAGAGAAGGGAAACTTGGTTCCGAATGTCTGACACTCTCTGCTCTGTGAGTCTGGCTGAAAGATTGAGTGTGTCTAAGGTGGCGCCTATAAAGGTAATAGATTGACAAGGCAGATTTTTCGAAATTTATCAAAATGCCTAGAGCTTGGCAAGATTGGATGGTGAAGTCCCTGGATAGAAGAAGCTGATGTCTGGTGGTGGCGGTAAGGAACCAGTCATCCAAATATGGAAACACCTGGAATCCTTGACGTCTCAAGTGAGCCGCGACCACTGCCATGCATTTGGTGAACAGACAGGGGGCTGTAGTGAGACCAAAGGGCAGGGCCCTGAACTGGTAGTGACTGGCTCCCAGCCTGAAGCGGAGATATCTCCTGGAGCGTCTGTTCATTTTGATGTGGTAGTACACGTCCTGAAGATCTATCGAGCACATCCAATTGTCCTGACCCAAGAAGGGTAGAATGGACTGTAGCGTGACCATCCGGAATTTTGTTTTCCTGACATACTTGTTTAAGTAGCTGAGATCCAGTATGGGTCTCCAGTCCCCTGTTTTCTTTGGTACCAAAAAGAATTTGGAGTAGATTCTGGATCCTTGCTGGTCTGCCGGGACTGATTGGATAGCTCTTTTTGATAGCAGCTTTGAAATTTCTAATGCTGCTTGTTCCCTTAGACCGGGTGGAACATCTGGAAGGCATCTTTTGGGTTGGGTTGGGATATGAATAAAGGGAATTTTGTAACCCTCGGATATGATCGACTGTACCCATTTGTCTTGAGTAAGGGAAAGCCAGGCTTTTGGGTACAGGGATAACCTTCCCCGACTGCCTACGAAGGTGGACAGCCGGGCAGCCCCTCAGGGATGCTGAAAGGGTTTGTCAGAGAACATTTCTCTGCTACTCTGGTTTTGCGGACCTCCTCTGCCTCTAGGGCAGCGTCTATTATTATTCCCCCCTCTGCCTCTAGAGGGGAATCGGCCTTGTGCATCAGATGAGACTCCCTGGGATTGTTTGCGGAACCACATCTTTCCTCCCCTCTGACCTTTGGGATAGGGTCTAGAAGGGGTAGAAAAACGGACTCCTACAGCAGAGAGAGTCTTACCTTCTACCTCGCACCTGGTCAATGTATCCTTCACCTGTGGACCAAACAAGGATGATCCATCAAAGGGAGAATTGGTGAAGGACGCCTTGAAAGGCTTCGCAAAGTTGCATAGCCGCATCCAGGCGTGACGTCATAAGGCAACACCTGTGCCTGCGGCTCTACTCGCCCCATCTGCTGCATATGAGACCAGTCGCATGGAGGAGTTAACGATGGAATTCAAGGTTGCCAACTGGGAGTTCATTGTGTCTTTGAACCCCTCAGCTGTAGGATCCTTTATCAGTTCACCCATATCCTTGAGTAAATCTCTCTGGAGACGAGTGAAGTGGCATAAGTAGTTCAGCGACCGCATTGAAAAGGTCGCTGATGAGAACATCCGCTTGCCGTACCTGTCCATGGTCCTAGAATCCTTATTAGGAGGATGGACAGGAACCAAAGGATCAGCTAACTCCTTCTTAGTGGCTGCAGCCACCACCACGGCATCAACAGGGACACCTTTGGATAAAAAATCTTTATCTCTAGGGGCAGTAATAAATTTAGATGGTCTCCTCGGGGTGGGTTCCACTGAGTCAGGAGCCGTCCAAGCCTTCCTTGCCACCACTTCCATAAGGGGGTCAAAGGGAGGGGACACCCAGGAGGTAGAAGGGCGAGAGCCAAACGCCTCAAGATACACTGACTCATCCTCCGAAGGGTTAAGGGCTGGCCAGTTCCCCCTCTGTTTCAGGATCTCAAGGATGTCAGCAAAGGAGACATCCTCAGAGGGGGATCGAGGGGAACCTTCGGATTCCTCTAAGTCAGTGTCAGAGGTGATAGACTCAGGGGAGTCAATGTGCTTCCTCTTGCACTGTCTCTTCCTTGGGGGATCTCCTGCCGGGTCAGGAGAGGCCTCGGAAGAAGAGGAAATTCCCAATGGGGAAACTTGAGGAGTTGGCTCTCTGCGGTCTAAGACAAGGGGGTGAGTAGAAATCACCGCAGGCACTGTAGATGGAGAGGCTGAAGGAGCCGACTGTGGGGCAGAACCTGGTTCTAGCACGCTCCGCATGACCTCGAAGGCACCCCTGTCAGGCAAGGCCAGAGGCCCCCGCTCCGAAGAGACAAGGACCTCCCCCGGCACCGACAGGGACGGCTCCGAAGCCAACGTCGGAGCCAAACTCACCAACGCCGAAGTCCTGAGAGGGAGAGCGGGGTCGGACAAGGGTCCGATGCCACTCGCCCCCTCGGAGCCGACGAGGGAAGCCTGGCGCCGAGATCCCTCCAAGAAGGAGATCGGAGCAGACGACGTAGCCGAAAGGGAAGGTATCGGATCCGACGCACCGACAGTCATGGTTCCGACAAGCCCTGGCTCCGAACTCAAAGGAGTCGGAGGAGGAATGTATTGGAGAACGGAAATAGCCACTGACTGGTGAGTCGGGCTATGCAGCATTTAGGCCAGTGCCTCAGACTTGAGAAGTCTACTCACTACCCTTTGCAAATCATGGTCAGATAACCTGGAAGACCGTGAGAAATGAGTTTTATGGCTCCGTTCAGAAAGAAGAGGGGATCCTGGCGCCGAATGCACGGAGCCGATACAGGGGGATCTGGACCTCTTCCTAGACTGTGGCTCCGATAAAAGTATCGGAGCCAACGGAGTTTTATCAGCCTCGGCTCCAGTCGGAGCCGAGGTAACAGTATGAGGCTTGGAAACATCGGCTCCAGCCGGAGCCGATGTCGAAGCCGACTTAGTCTTTCCAGCAGTTGACTCTGGAACCGGAGCCGACTGTTTGGAAGTTTTGGAAGGCTTCCCCAACACAGACTGAGTCGGGGGGCCTTCAGGCTTTAATAAGCCCCGCAAGATTAGTTTATTCTTGCGTTCCTGCAGGACTCTAGGGCTAAACCCATGACAAACAGCACAAGAGTCCTGCAGGTGCAAAGGCCCCAGGCAATACACACAAGAAGTGTGACCGTCTGTCAGAGACATTTTCTGACAGCACGAGTCACACTTCTTGAAGCCTGAGACCTTGACTTTTGACATAGTAAAAAGGAGTGCCCGACACAACACAAACACACTACAGACACACCCTTTACAGAAAAAATTATTAAATTATTAAGGCTAAAGCAAGCCACAAACACACACACACACACACAAGCCCTTAACAGAAAAAAGGGACAACTAAATTAGTCACTAATGGACTGGGGGAAGGGTAGGGGCCGAAGGCCTACAAGATAAGGGAAGAAAGGGAAAAAAGACTCGGAAAAACAGGGGTCGATTTATCTAAATACTTGATTAAACTAAAAGGTTATGGTATGACAACAAAAAGGGGGTTTAAGAAGTACCTAATAAGGTAAAACTCTAACTCACCTGCCTGAGCCGGTAGAAAAGCACCTCGTCAGCTATAGCGGCAAACGAGATCTGAGTAGTTACCGCCTAGCACTGTGGGATATAGGGGAGCCTTGAGCCGGTGGAATTAGCTCTCGAGCTTTAATATTGGCCGAGTCGGAGCCGAGGATCGGCTCCGAACCCATCCAGCAAGAATGAAGGCGAGATTGACAACTTAACATAAAGAAGTTATGTACTTACCATAACGTTCCATGTTAGTTGTCTTCTTCTCACCTTCTTTCTTGCTGGTTGGGTTCGAAGCCGATCCTCGGCTCTGACTCGGCCATCTTCAAAAGCTCGAGAGCTGCTTACTGGCTCGAGGCCCCCTATATCCCATGATGCCTGGCGCTAGATACCCAGATCTCATTTGGTAAGTCTAACTGCAGACATAATAATAAAGGAGTCCTATCCTAGAATGCATAAATCCTACTGGAGAGACTATTAGTCAGAAAGGAATAACCAGAGAAGACTCAGCCAGTGAAAAATCAAGAGGAACTCTTCTCGGTCCACTAGGATAGGGGGATGGAGGGTGGGACGCAAGAAAGAAGGCGAGAAGAAGACAACTAACATGGAACGTTATGGTAGGTACATAACTTCTTTATGTTAAGTTGTTTAACTCGCATTCATTCTTGCTGGTTGGGACCGCGTCCCTAGCACCTAAAGTCCTGGGTGGCTCATCGGAACAGACTCTTCAGAACAGTGGAACCAAAATCAGCTCTGCTCCTGGAGACCAAATCCAACTTGTAATGCGAAATGAAAGTATGAGGGTTGGCCCATGTAGCCGCAGCACAAATAGATTCCATGGGCAACCTAGCCTGAAAAGCCACCGAAGTAGCCAAAGCTCTGGTGGAGTGACCTTTTGGTTTGACTGGTAATTTTTTATTCCTGAGATGATATATGAATGTGATGATAGAAGTCAACCACCTGGATAAGGTTACCTTGTAGACCGGAAGACCTTGTTTACCTACTGCATAGGACAGGAAAAGTTGATTTGATTTTCTAATGTCTTTTGTTCTATGCAAATAAAAGCGTAGCTGCCTGTGAACATCTAACTGATGCAACTTATATTCTGCCCTGTTGGAGTGGTTAGGGAAAAACACAGGAAGGTCTATGGTCTGATTCAAGTTACTCTCTGAAGAGACCTTAGGAAGGAAAGAAGGATTAGTCCTAAGAGCAACTCTGCCATTGTGGAACACGAGGTATGGGGGACGGATAGAAAGAGCCTGTAGTTCCGAAACTCTTCTGGCTGAAGTAATAGCTACCAGAAAAAGGGTTTTCCAAGATAAGAACTTCAGTGAACAAGAAGCTGCGGGTTCAAAAGGGGGCAAAATTAGCGAAGCTAAAATCAAATTTAGATCCCACGGTGGTGGAGGATCTCTGACTGGGGCCTGAGCAGAGTGGTTCCTTTGAGAAAGGCTTTACAGAGCTTATGGGACATGATACTGTTTTCCGATAGGCCAATGTGAAAATCTGAAATTGCCGCTAACTGAACTCTAATTGTAGCGGAAGTGGACCCCGCATGGAAGAGATCCACAAGAAATTCCAAAATGGAGTGTACAGGGGCTGAAAAGGGGTCAATACTTTTTTGCCTCTGCCCAGGAAGAAAAACGTTTCCACTTACTAGCATATGTTTTCCTGGTCTTAGACTTGTGTGATGACAAAAGGATTTCACGCACAGAGGGGGAGATATCTGGGAGCCTGGCTAAGGTTGGAAGTGGAGCAGCCACGCTGTGAGCTGGAGAGAGTGCAGGGATTGGTGCAGCCCGCCTGACTGATTAATCAGGAGGTCTGGAACTAGGTCCAAAGTCCAAGGCTGTTCGAGAAGATAGTGATGCAGGAATGGAAACCATATTTGTCGAGGCCAGTAAGGGGCAATGAGGATAATTTTGCAACCCAAAGCAGTAGCCTTCTAAATTAGTTTCGGTATGAGGGGGAAGGGAGGGAATGCATAAAGAAGTCCCTGGGGCCAATCGTGGACTAGGGCGTCTCTGGGGGAATGCCCAGCAAGTGGAAGGAGAGAGAAGAAATTGCTGCACTTGCTGTTGAAGGGAGTTGCAAAAAGGTCGCAGCAAGGTTGGCCCCATCTGCGGAAGATTTGGTCCGCAATTACCTGGTTCAGAGACCACTTGTGAGGCATGAGAATTTCTCTACTCAGTCTGTCTGCTATGACGTTGGACCTCCCAGGGATGTGCGTTGCAATCAGAAAATAGAAGTTATGTTCTTACCATAACGTTCCATGTTAGTTGTCTTCTTCTCGCCTTCTTCTTGCTGGATGGGTTCGGAGCCGACCTCGGCTCTGACTCGGCCACTCTAAAAGCTCGAGAGTTGGTTCCACCGGCTCGAGGCTCCCCTTATATCCCACAATGCTAGGCGAGAGTTACCTCAGATCTCGTTTGTAAGCTAACCCCAGCTTATAATAGTAACAGAATAACTATAAACAGAGTCCACCTCTAACAACAGGGAGAAAGAAGGGTGACCTACATCCTGATTCAGGAAATATGCAAAGCAGCATATGCCTAAGTAAAGAGGTGGTAGAAAGAGAGGTCACAATCATAACTCCTCTAGGTCTGTCCAGGCCAGGGGGAAGGAGGGTGGGGCCAAGAAGAAGCGAGAAGAAGACAACTAACATGGAACGTTATGGTAAGAACATAACTTCTATATGTTAAGTTGTCTATCTCGCCTTCATTCTTGCTGGATGGGACCGTCCCTAGCACCTTGCCCGGGTGGCCTAACGGAACAGACTCCTGAGAACAGTGGAACCAAAGTTAGCTCTATGCCTAGAAGCTAAATCCAACTTATAATGAGAAATGAAAGTGTGAGGAGTAGCCCAAGTAGCCGCTGCACAAATGGTGTCAATAGGCAGTCTGTCTTGGAAGGCTATGGAAGTAGCCAAAGCTCTGGTGGAATGGGCCTTAGGTTTGTTAGGCAGCTTTTGGTGTCTAATTTCATAAACAAGGGAAATCAGAGATGTTAGCCATCTAGATAATGATACCTTTGAAACTGAAAGTCCCTTCCTGCCTTCTGCATAGGAGACAAACAGCTGGTCAGATTTTCTGAATTGTTTTGTTCTATCCAAATAGTACCTTAACTGACGATGAACATCTAGCCAGTGTAATTTTTGTTCAGACCTACTGGAATATTCTGGAAAAAAGACAGGAAGGTCAATGCTTTGATTTAGGTTTGACGTCGAGACTACCTTAGGCAAAAAGGACGGGTTGGTTCGTAAGGATACCCTGTCCTTATGGAACAATAGATAAGGAGGTCGGCAGCTGAGTGCATGAAGTTCTGAAACTCTTCTAGCTGAAGTAATAGCTACCAGAAAGAGAGTCTTCCATGATAGCAATTTTAAAGAACAGGAGGCTGCAGGTTCGAAAGGGGGAAGAATCAAAGAAGTAAGAACTAAATTTAGGTCCCAAGGAGAAGGAGGATTTCTTATAGGAGGTCTGAGAAGAAAAACTCCTTTCAAAAAGGCTTTGCAAAGCTTGTGGGACATTAAGGCAGACTCAGAAATACCCACATGAAAGTTAGAAATAACTGCCAATTGAACTTTAAGAGTAGAAGGAGATGAACCTGCATGGAAGAGTTCAGCTAGAAAATCAAGGACTATTTGGATGGAAGCAGTGAAAGGATCTATGTCCCTTCCTTGAGCCCAATATGTGAAGCGTTTCCACTTACTCAAATAAATCTTCCGAGTGGAAGATTTATGGGAAGCTATCAAAATATCTCGAACGGAGTGAGATAATTGAGGAAGCCTGGCTAAGGTTGGAACTGGAGGAACCAAGCAGTGAGGTTCAGAGAGGGAAGGGAGCGATGAAACTGACCCGACTGATGGATCAAAAGGTCTGGAGCTAGGTCCAGATGCCAAGGTCGCTCCAATAGAAATTGATGTAGAAAGGGGAACCACACCTGTCGAGGCCAGTAAGGAGCAATGAGGATCAACGAGGCCTTCTGAGCGATAGCTTTCTGTATCACTTGAGAGATTAGTGGGAAGGGAGGAAATGCATACAGAAGTCCCCGGGCCAAACTTGGACTAGAGCGTCTCTGCTGGGTTGGCCTGGTAAAGGGAATAGAGTGAAATAATCCCTGCACTTGCTGTTTTGGGGAGTAGCAAAAAGATCGCAGCAAGGCTGACCCCACTTGAGAAAAATTTCTCTCACAACAGAGTCTTTCAGAGACCACTCGTGAGGCATGAGGATAGCTCTGCTCAACTTGTCCGCGATTTGATTGGACTTCCGGGATGTGCGTTGCTATCAGAAACCGCTGAGAAGAAATCGCCCATTGCCACAATCTGAGTGCTTCTCGACACAGGGGTAGGACCTGGTTCCGCCTTGTTTGTTGATGTACCACACTACAGACATATTGTCTGTCTGGATTGCAATCGTTCCCAAGGGAAGAGAGTCTTGAAGGGCTTGCAACGCTAAAAGCACTGCTCTCATCTCCAGAACATTTATGTGCAAGTGGCATTCGTCTGGTTGCCATGTGCCCTGGACCGTCCTGCCCTGATAATGCCCCCCCCACCCGATCAGGGAGGCGTCCGTTGTCAGAGTAGCAACCGGAGGGGGAGAAACAAAGGGTCTTCCCAACAAGAGCTGAGGGGAAGACATCCACCACATGAGATGATTTCTGCACGCCTGCGTGATCATAATGATGTGGGACATTGGAAGTTGCTGGTATGACCATTGTGTAAAGAGCATCCATTGAAGGATTCACATGTGGAATCTGGCTAATGGAAGTAGAGGTATGGCCGCCGCCATAATTCCCAACACTTTCAGAACTAACCTGGCTTTGATTCTGTTGTTGTTGAAAAGGAGTGAGACCAGTTTGTGTATGTCTGTTATCCTCTGATCTGTTAGTCTCGCAGACATGTCTACTGTGTCTAGATTTGCGCCTATGAAGGTAATAGTACGACAAGGCGACAAAACAGACTTTTCGTAATTTATTGAAATGCCTAACTTTTGACAAATGCGAAAAGTGTAATCCCTGGCCATCAGAAGGAGATGCTTGGTGGGAGCTGTGAGGAGCCAGTCGTCCAAATATGGAAACACCTGGAATCCTTGTCGTCTCAGATGAGAAGCTACCACTGCCATGCATTTGGTAAACACCCGGGGGGCAGTGGTGAGACCAAAGGGCAGGGCCCTGAATTGAAAATGACTGGTTCCCAGTCTGAAGCGGAGGAATCTTCTGGAGCGTCTGTTCATTTTTATGTGATAGTGCATCCTGAAGGTCTATAGAGCACATCCAGTTTCCTTTTCCCAATAGGGAAGGATGGACTGCAGCGTGACCATCAGAAATCTTGTTTTCTTGACTGATCTGTTCAAGATACTGAGATCCAAAATTGGTCTCCAGTCCCCTGTTTTCTTTGGAACTAAAGAACCTTGAGTAGATTCCGCATCCTTGCTGCTCTGCTCGGACTGGCTGAATTGCTCTTTTGCAAGCAGCTTTGAAATTTCCAAAACCGCTAGATCCCTTTGAGCGGTGGAACATCTGGAAGGGATTTTTTTGATTGGTTTGGAATGCGAAGAAAGGGAATAGAATAGCCTTCGGAAATGACGGACTGTACCCATTTGTCTTGAGTCAGGGATAGCCAGGCTTCTGGGTACAGTGACAATCTTCCCCCGACTGCCTCAGAAGGTGGACAGTCGGGCAACACCTCAGGGATGCTGAAAGGGCTTATCAGAGAAAGCTTCTCGATTGCCCTGGTTCTCTGAGCCCCTGCCTCGAGGCGGCGTCTACCATTGTTATTCCGCCTCTGCCTCTGGCGGGAACCGACTCTGTCGTCAGGCGAAGTCCCTTGAGATTGTTTACGGAACCACATTTTCCCACTTTTCTGGCCTTTGGGGTAAGGCCTAGAAGGAGTAGAAAACGGACTCCGACGGCAGAAAGAGTCTTGCCATCAGTCTCGCACCTAGTCAAGGTTTCTTTCACTTGAGGACCAAAGAGAGATGATCCATCGAACGGGGAATTAGTGAAAGACGTCTTGAAGGGTCCATAAAATTGCATAGCCGCATCCAGGCATGTCTACGTAAGGCAACACCTGTCCCTGCGGCCTGCTCGCTCCATCAGCCGCATAAGAAAGGAGGCATGGAGGAGTTGGCTATGGAGTTAAGGGTAGCCAGCTGAGTGTTCATCTTGTCTTGAAAACCCGCAGCTGTAGGGTCCTTCAACATGTCACTCGCTTCTTTAATCAAGTCCCTTTGAAGACGAGTAAAATGGCACAGGTAGTTCAGCGAACGCATAGCAAATGTCGCTGACGAGAACATCCGCTTCCGTCTGTCCATGGACCTAGATTCCTTGTTAGGTGGATGGACAGGTACTGAAGGATCAGCTAGTTCCTTCTTAGTGGCAGCAGCAACCACCATAGCATCCACAGAAACTCCTTTTGTCAAGAACTGTTTGTCTGCTGGTGCCGTTATGAATTTTGATGGTCTCCTGGGAGTGGGGTCCACTGAATCAGGAGCCGTCCATGCCTTTTTAGCTACCACCTGCATGAGGGGGTCAAAGGGGGGAGACACCCAGGAGGTGGAAGGACGAGAGCCAAATGCCTCAAGGTACACAGATTCATCCTCCGAAGGGTTGAGGGCTGGCCAATTTCCCCTCTGTTTGAGGATTTCTAGAATGTCTGCAAAAGAGACATCTTCAGAAGGGGAACGGGGGGATCCCTCGGAATCCTCTAAATCTGTGTCAGATGTAATGGACTCAGGTGAGTCAATGTGTTTCCTCTTACACTTCCTCTTCCGAGGGGGCTCTTCTGCCAAATCAGGAGAGGCCTCGGAAGAGGATGAGATCCACAGGGGTTCCTGAGGAGCTGGCTCTCTGCGGTCCGGGATGAGGGAGTGAGTCGACTTGACCTGAGGCACCGTAGAGGGAGGGACGGACGGAGCCGACTGTGGAGTAGAGCCAGGCTCTAACACACTCCGCATGACCTCGAATGCACCCCTGTCAGGCAGAGCCAGAGGTCCCCGCTCCGAGAAGCTGAGAACCTCCCTCGGCACCGACAGTGATGGTTCCGAGGCCGATGTCGGAGCCGAACTCACCAGCGCCCGGCTCCGAGAGGAAGAGCGGGTCGGACAAGGGTCCGATGCCACTCACCCCTCGGAGCCGACGAGGGAAGTCGGCGCCGAGATTCTTCGAAAGAAGAAATCGGAGCCGACGACGGAGCCGAAGACATCGGTATCGGCTCCGACGCTACCACAGTCTCGGTTCCGAAGCGCCCCGGCTCCGAGCTCAACGGAGTCGGAGGAGGAACATATTGATGGACAGGGGCAGGCATCGACTGATGAGTCGGGCTCTGAAGCATTTGGGCCAGTGCCTCGGACTTAAGAAGTCGACTCACTACCCTCTGAAGGTCATGATCCGACAGCCTCGATGACCTAGAGGAGTGAGATTTATGGCTCCGTTCAGACAGCAGAGGAGATGCTGCAGCCGAATGAACGGAGCCAAGGGATGGTGACCTAGAGCTCTTCCTAGATGTCGGCTCCGAAGGTCTGGTCGGAGCCGACAAGGATTCTAATACCTCGGCTCCAGCCGGAGCAGAGGGAACCACAGAAGCTGTAGACTCATCGGCTCCAGCCGGAGCCGATGCAGACGTAGGTTTAATAGCCTTAGGTCTCGGCTCAGTAGCTGGAGCTGAGGACCTAGAAGCCTTGGAGGGCTTCCCAGAGACAGATAGGGAATCCTCAGGCTTAAGTAGACCCCTTAGGATCAACTTGTTCTTTCTTTCCTGCAGGACCCTGGGACTGAAGCCGTGGCATACAGCACAGGAGTCCTGCAGGTGCAAAGGCCCCAGGCAGTAGACACAAGAAGTGTGACCGTCTGTCAGAGACATTTTCTGACAGCACGCATCACACTTCTTGAAGCCTGAGACCTTTGTGTCTTTAGACATCCTAAAACAAGAAAGTGTAACCACACACACTCAAACAGACACACTGATTACACTTTATCTTATTTTTTAAAACTCAAAAATAAAACAACTATCAAGGGTTTTAATTAAGAGTAACACACACACACCACTAGGGAATGGGGGAAAGGCCTGAAGGCCCGAGGGAGAACATTAAAGTTCTTGTGGAAGAAATGGGATTTTAAGGAAAAAAGGGTTAGAAAGCCACTAAACTAAGGGAAAAAGTAGTTAAAATCAAAAATAAAGGGGTTTAAGTATCCTAACTTACTGAAAGTTTACTTACCAAGAAGCCGGTAGAAAACCAACACCTCGATCGCTGTAGCGGCAAACGAGATCTGAGGTAACTCTCGCCTAGCATTGTGGGATATAAGGGGAGCCTCGAGCCGGTGGAACCAACTCTCGAGCTTTTAGAGTGGCCGAGTCGGAGCCGAGGTCGGCTCCGAACCCATCCAGCAAGAATGAAGGCGAGATAGACAACTTAACATCTGTTGGGAAGAGAACGCCCACTGCCAGAGTCTGAGGGCTTCTCGACATAAGAGGTAGAACCTGGTTCCGCCCTGCTTGTTGATGTACCACACTACGGACATATTGTCCATTTGAACTGCAATGGTCCCGGTAGGAAGAGAGTCCTGATGAGCCTGCAATGCTAAGAGCACAGCCCTCATCTCCAAGACATTTATGTGCAGATGATACTCGTGAGGTTGCCAGGTGCCTTGGAATGTTCTGCCCTGATAATGCCCCCCCCACCCGATCAGGGAAGTGTCTGTTGTCACTGTAGCCACTGGAGGGGGGAGAACAAATGGTCTGCCGTGAAGCACTGACGTGGAGACCATCCACCACGCAAGATGCTTCTTGCATGCCTGAGTGATCATAATCATGTAAGACATGGGAAGTTGCTGAAAAGACCATTGGATGAAAAGAAGCCACTGGAGGATCCTCATGTGAAAACGAGCTAGAGGGACAAGTACGATCGCTGCTGCCATGAGACCTAGCGTCTGAAGGACAAACCTGGCTTGAATCCTTTTGCATGCTAATAAAATCTTGACATGCTGACGAATCACTAACATCCTGTCTGGAGGGAGGCTCGCTAACATGTCTTTGGTATTTAAATTTGCACCTATAAAGGTGATAGATTGACAGGGCGACAATGCAGACTTTTCGAAATTTATTGTGATACCTAGCCTGGAGCAAGTGTGGATGGTGCAGTCTCTGGCTCACAGAAGGTGACGTCTGGTGGTAGCAGTGAGGAGCCAGTCGTTGAGATATGGAAACACCTGGAATCCTTGCCGTCTCAGATGAGCGGTAACTACTGCCATACATTTGGTAAACACCCTGGGGGCTGTGGTGAGACCAAAGGGCAGAGCTCTGAACTGATAATGGCTGGCTCCCAGCTGGAAGCGAAGGAATCTTCGGGAGCATCTGTCCATTTTGATGTGGTAGTACGCATCCTGAAGATCTATGGAGCACATCCAATTGTCCTGACCCAGGAAGGGTAAAATGGACTGAAGCGTGACCATCCGGAACTTCGTTCTTTGTACAGACTTGTTTAGTCTGCTGAGATTCAAAATGGGTCTCCAGTCCCGTCTTTTTTGGTACCAAAAAGAACCTTGAGTAAATTCCGGATCCTTGTTGGTCTGCTGGGACTAGCTGGACGGCTCCTTTTCTTAGCTGTTTTGAGACCTCTTGCACTGCTTGGTCCCTTAGATTGGGTGGAACATCTGGAAGGGACTTGTTTGAGCTTAAGGGGTGCAAATGAAGGGAATTCTGTAGCCTCCGGATATGACGGACTGTACCCATTTGTCTTGAGTTATGTCTTGCCAGGCTCTTGGGTACAGCGATAATCTTCCCCCGACTGCCTCCAGAGGTGAGCAGCCGGGCAACCCTTCAGGGATGCTGGAAGGGCTTGTCAGAGAAAGATTCTCTGCTGCCCTGGTTTTGCGGACCCCCTCTGCCACGAGGGCGGCGTCTGTTATTGTTCCCTCCTCTGCCCCTGGAGGGAAACTCACCACGTGTGTCCGGCAAGGCTCCTTGGGATTTCTGGAACCACATCTTTCCACTCTTCTGACCCTTAGGATACGGTCTGGAAGGAGTGGAAAAAATGGACTCCTATGGCAGAGAGAGTCTTGCCTTAGTGCTCACACCTGGTAAGGGTATCTTTCACCTGTGATCCGAAGAGAGAGGAACCATCAAATGGGGTGTTGGTGAAAGACGCTCTGAAAGGTTCCGCAAAGTTACAAAGCCGCATCCAAGCGTGCCTCCTTAGGGCCACGCCTGTGCCTGCGGCTCTACTCGCACCATCGGCTGCATACAAAATGAGCCACATGGAGGAGTTTACCACTGAGTTGAGTCGCTAGCTGGAAGGCTACTTTAGCTTGGGCCCCCTCAGCTGATGGATCTTGGAGGGTATCTCCAAGCTCTTTGAGGAGATCCCTCTGAAGATGGGTAAAGTGACACAGGTAATTCAGGGACCGCATGGAAAAGGTCACTGAAGTGAACATCCACTTCCCATATCTGTCCATCGTCCTGGACTCCTTGTTAGGGGGATGGACAGATGAAGAAGTTTCAGCCAACTCCTTCTTTGTGGCCGCTGCTACCACCATGGCATCAACGGGGGAACCCTTGGTCAAGAACTGTTTGTCCTGCGGGGCAGTAATGAACTTGGCAGGTCTTCTAGGGGTCGGTTGCACTGTGTCTGGAGCCGTCCATGCCTTCCGAGCCACCACAGACATCAGTGGGTCGAAAGGCGGAGACACCCAGGAGGTGAAAGGTCTTGATCCAAAAGCATCCAGGAATACCGACTCATCCTCGGAAGGGCTTAGGTAGTCCAGTTTCCACTCTACCTAAGCATCTCAAGGATGTCTGAGAAGGAGACATCTTCAGAGGGGGATCTTGGGGACCCTTCTGACGCCTCTAAGTTGGTATCCAATGTGACAGACTCGGGGGAGTCAACATGCTTCCTCTTACATTTTCTCTTACGAGGTGGCTCCTCTGAAGGATCAGGGGAGGCCTCAGAAGAGGAGGATACACCCAATGGGGTGTCCTGGAGCACTGGATCCCCACGCTTGGGGTCTGGAAGAGGGGCAGAGGCTGATGCATGCACTCTTAGGGGGAGGAGCCGATGGGGTCGATAGTGGACTCAGGGGCCAGTAGACTCCTCATCACCTCGAAGGCGTCCCTACCCGGACGCATAGAAGGCTCAGGCTCCGAAGAAACCAGAAGTACCCCCCCCCCGCACTGAGGTAGATGACTCCGAGGCAGATGTGGGAGCTGAGCTCACCTGCACCAAAGCACCGAGAGGGAGAGCGGGGTCGGACAAGGGTCC
Source organism: Protopterus annectens (assembly GCF_019279795.1). Classification (NCBI taxonomy): domain Eukaryota; kingdom Metazoa; phylum Chordata; order Ceratodontiformes; family Protopteridae; genus Protopterus; species Protopterus annectens. The sequence goes on from NC_056745.1 coordinate 694,031,485, forward strand.
GATGCCACTCGCCCCCTCGGAGCCGACAAGGTACTCTTGGCGCCCAGATCCCTCCAGGGAAGGTACCATGGAAGGGATCAGAGCTGATGACGGAACCAAAAGAGAGGGTATCGGAGCCGACGGCTCCACGACTCGAACCCCAACAAACTCCGGGTCCGAGCTCATAGGAAGAGTCGGAGGAGGAATATCTACAGCTGTGGACGGAGCCGACTCCTGATGAGGAGGGCTGGACAACATTTTAGCTAGGGCCTGCAATTTTAAGAGCCTACTGACCACTCTTTCCAAATCATGGTCTGAAAGTCTAGAGGACCGAGAAGAGTGGGATGATCGGTGACTACGCTCCGACTGGAGCAGGAGCGACTTCGAGCCGACGACGACTCCAAAGAAGGAGACCTGGATCTCTTTCGACTCTCAGCCGGCTCCGAAGACCGTGTCGGAGCCGACTGGGGGGGGGGGGGACATCGGTTCCAGCCGGAGCCGAAATGGCTTGTGTGGCTTCACCCAACGACAGCTCCAAACTGGGAGCCGACGGTTTAGGTGGCCTGGAAGATTTTGCTGGCTGAGCCTTCGCCGGTGAATGTTAGGGTTTAAGCATACCCCTCAGAATCAATTTATTTTTGCGCTCCTGCAGGACTCTTGGACTGAAAGAATGACAGACTGAGCAAGAGTCCTGCAGGTGCACAGCGCCCAGACAATAAACACAAGAGGTGTGACCATCTGTCAGAGACATCTTCTGACAGCATGAATCACACTTCTTGAATCCGGACGGTTTTGGATCCTTGGACATCCTAAGGAGAAAACCAAGGACAAGTTTTCACACAGATGGTTAAGGTAACCAACAGTAAAAAAGTTAACACTCTACAGTTACCTGAAACCACTACAAATACCAATACAACCGAAAAAAAATATCTAAAACTATAACTAAACGCTAACAGTGATTAATTAGAAGAAAACATTTTTTTTTTTTTGTTTTTTTTAAAGGGAGATAGAAAGAAAGGCTAACCTCTAACTTAAATGGAAAGAACCTTTCTGTGGAAAAGGGGGAGAAGGGGGGGAGGGGAAACTCTCTAACTAAAACGAGTTTCTTAAGGAAGGTGTCGCTTATCTAGAAGAAAAACTAGCTACAATACTAAAGTTCTAACTAGCGACTAATTCTACACTAACAATATAGATTTTAATAAGAAAAAATACAAAAAATAGCAAAGCTTATACGACCTGAGCCAGTAGAACAACCTCGTAGCAGAAGTGGCAAACAAGATCTGGGTATCTAGCACCAGGCATCATGGGATATAGGGGGCCTCGAGCCAGTAAGCAGCTCTTGAGCTTTTGAAGATGGCCGAGTTGGAGCCGAGGATCGGCTCCGAACCCAACCAGCAAGAATGAAGGCGAGATAGACAACTTAACATCACTTTCTCCTCTCAATCTCCTACCACCCATGTAAACCTGTATGGATTCACACAGGTTATATCCACCCCCACTAGGATAGTAAAACATAACCAAAAAGATAGTATACTGGATTGGATACTAATCAATAGCCACCCCTAAATGTATTCTTTGTGGGCCATCCCCGATGACCTCAGTGACCACTTTCTTACCTTTATCTGCAAATACAAATCTAATTACTCCCAGCAACCCATCTACAGAACAATAAGAAATAGTAAAAGCTTAAATCCTAGTAAGTTTCAGGATGAACTTAAGGCATGTAACTGGGCTGCCCTAAAGCACCTACCCCTAGATGAAGCTTTCTCTCACTTTAACAATAAATTCCTCACCATCCTCGATTCTCATGCTTCCATTCGTTCCACGAGGGTAAAAACAAAATCTGCCCTGTGGCTCTCTAAAGAAACTAAAACAAAAATCATAGTTAGAAATAAGGCATGGGCAACATGGCATGCAACAAAAGACCCTATTAATCAAACCAAATTTAGACAACTAAGAAATGAGACAAAATGAGCTATTCTATTAGATAAAAAACTACTACCTTCATCTCCAACAAGGGAACCAAAATAACCCCCAAAATTTTGGGCAGGGATAAATAAATTACTGCACCCAGGTCAAACCACCACACCTCCCTTCAGCCTCTACCGATAAACTACCAACGGATGTTGCTAACACCTTTAATAGTATCTTTACTAAAACCATCCAAGCCCTTGCAAGCCAAATACTCCTTAACTCCTCTAACACACTGGATAGCACTCCCAGCGCCCAGCCCTCCTTTAGCTTCCAACCAGTCTCTACATCTTTTATTCGTTCACTACTCAAAAAATTAAAACCTACTACCCTAGTGGCAGACCTCCCAGCCGAATATTTGTAAAAAGCTGCTGATACCATAGTGTACCAGGTTTCCATTCTAATTAATCGGTCCATATCAGAAGCCTCAGTCCCCTCTATGTGGAAAATATCTTATGTCATACCCCTCCATAAAGGTGGTAACTCTACTGAGTTATCCAGTTATAGATCCATAGCCATCTTATCACCTCTGGCAAAAATAATGGAAAAATGCATCCATAAACAACTGTACTTTCTAACCCAAAACAACCTACTGGCTAACTCCCTGCATGGCTTCAGACTATATCATAGTACCACCACAGCTCTCCTCACCTTCTCTAATGCAATAAACTATAACAGAAACAACAACAAGTTATCTTCAGCCCTTTTCTTGGACCTGTCCAAGGCTTTTGACATGGTAAACCACCATCTTCTCATCAACACCCTGGCAACAATGTTCCTAGGCAATCACTCTCTCCGATGGTTTGAATCCTACCTGCACAACAGACAATAATACGTCTTATGGCAGAACAAACTCTCAAACCTCCTACCCAACACTCTAGGTGTCCCACAGGGGTCTATCTTGGGACCACTTCTGTTTTCCATTTTTATCAATGACCTCCACACTGTAATCCCTGAAGCCATCTGCATTCAATATGCAGACAACTCAACGTTGAGCTGCACCGGCACCTTGCAAACAGAGCTGCTATCAATAACTCTTTCAACCTAGTAGAGAACTGGCTTGCCGCTCGCTGTCTGATTCTAAATCCTAATAAAACAAAGCTCCTACTTTTCACCCCCACTCAAAGATCCACTGCGTGATCTCCCTCCATTAAGGCTAATAATGGTATCATAATCTCTCCAGATGCCCATACAAAATTGCTAGGAGTTACTATAGACAACAGTTTTAAGTTTGATGTGCATGTCAACAAAACTATCAAAAACCATTAACAGAAAATTGGGCTCACTATATAGGATTAAGCCATTCCTTACCCCATATGCTAGGATCTCCATTGCATGCTCCCATCTACTCTCTACACTCTACTATGCTTCATCTTTACTTGCCAATCCAAATAAAACTGATCTTAATAAACTCTCAAGCTGCTATAATAACAAAGCTAGATTTGCAACTGGTCTACCCTATAGAACACATCATTGTAAAAATCTAAATTATCTCAGATGGCTAGAGCTACCCAGGCAGATTCAGTATAATCAACTCATTGTTGCTCACAAAGCACCAACCAGATAACACACCTGCCCTGAAAAACATCATCTGTCCCCACTCCAACTCCAGATCACTCTGGTCATCTAATAGACTATTAGTGCATACCATCAAATCCAACAACTCAGCAGGTGACTTTCTGTTCACCAACTCTGCTGGCAAAATTTGGAATTCCCTTCCTTCTAACATTACCCTGGATACCACCCTATCTCAATTTAAAATAGCTCTCAAGGAGTATTTCAAGTCTCAGTGGATATGTCCCTGCTCCAAGCCTGACTAAGTCTTTATGCATACTGGTGTACCAAAACTATGTCTGTATGTGATACTCAAATATCTTTGTTAAGCCAGTTTAGAAGATTGTTAGACTGTACAAAGTTAACTGGACTATAAAATGGTTATATTTGTATAAATTTAACTAGACTGTAAAATGTGTTATAGTTGTTTTATGTTATGATTACTCCTGTTCTATATGACATTGTAATGATTGTATATGTACCTTTGGAGCTTTTCTTCATGGGCCTCCAATGAAAATGGGCATGTATCCAGTCGGACTATCCCGGTCAACAAATGTAAAATAAAATAAATAAATAATTAAAGAATACACCTCCAGATTAATTGATTCCCCTGGAGATACTTCAGGTGCAATTAACTGTTGGTAGGACATCTATTCAAGTAATTGCCAGCTACATGACCCCCTCCATGAATCAGAACACCCACTCTGCCTATTTGGATCAACATGATTCTATCTATCAAGAGTCATCTGAACACAATGGTTTTGGGTGACTTAAACTACCCATCCACTGACCGGGTAAATTACGCATGCTTAAACTCACTTGCCCAAAGGTTCCTCGATTTCATTAACTCAAGTGTCCTGGACCAGTTGGTTGACACCCCCACAAGGGGTGCCAACATCCTGGATCTGGTGATTACCAATATGGGAGACCACTGTAGCACCCCCACTGTGAGGTCTTCCATGGTGAGATCTGACCACAAATAAGTCTCATTCGAAGTAACTATCACATCTGACCCCCCAACAGCAACTAAACTAAAAAACTTCTCCAAAGCAGATTATAACCTCTTACGGGATGGTATAAATAACTTGCTTTACAATGAGAAGAAGAAACTGCTGTCTACGAGTAAGATGGAGACAGCCCTAAACTGGAAACACTCCATCCTCAGCTTAAACAAGCAAATAAGACTTCTTGTGAAGTCCTCCAAAGCAAACTACGAATCCAAATTAGCTTTCTCAACTAAGGACAGCCATAAGGCATTCTTTAGTTACATCTGTAACCTAAAAGGAAAGGGCCAAATTTGTGCTGAACTGTTACTTCATGATCCCACATATACTGAGCCTGTGGACATAGCTAACCTGTCGGTCGACAGGTTCTGTGAAAACATCACTCCCCTGTCCCTGCCACATGTACCCATGACATCCCTACAAACTGTCCACTACCATGTATCTCTAAAGAGCAGGTCATAAACTCCCTCCCTAAGGCCAAAAATACAGCATCTATGGGATCTGATATCCCAGGCTGCTTCCTACATGGGCTCAAAAAGGAATAAGCAACACCACTGGGTACGGTCTTCAATCATAGTCTAAGCACCAGCTTCATCCCAGCTGAATGGAAAATGGCCACCATTATTTCCTTGCACAAAGGTGGTGCTTTCACTGACCCCGGGAACTATAGATCTATTAACCTGACTAACCTTATCTGCAAGACCATGGAGTGAATCATCATGGATGTTATCAACAAAGATTAAGTAATCACCAAATACTTGACCCTACTCAGTTTGGATTTGTCAAAGGGAGATCATGCCTGTTAAACCTCTGGACTTCTTCAAGACAGTCATCAAGGCCCTGGATGAGAGGAAATCTGTGCATACAGCCTATTTAGACTTAGCCAAGGCTTTTGAAACTATCCCCCACTCAGACATCACTGACAAACTCACCCAGCTAGGTATCAACTCTTATATCTTTAGATGGGTCACTAACTGGCCCACTGACAGAACACATAGTTAAAATAGGGGAATCCAGACATGGACTGGCTGGAACCTTGGTGTTGATATTCTTATTGGGTGAATAATTTTGACTGGCTTATATATACAGATGAATGTCCCATTTCATTATACGATCTGAAGAAGAACTACTCGAAAGCGCTTATCGTTGGACAAGGGACTTAATTTTTATTATTTTTGTTCTTATTTTGTTTTATTTCATTTTTTTTCATTAAATTCTGGATTTTAACAGAACTTTTATTACTGGATTGCACAGACAGTTTATTTGCTTTCCAGCACAGTGTGGATTATTCATTGGACAGTTCACGGCAGCAAAAGGGAATATCTCCATTTTTTTTGCGACCTGTAATCAGTGGTGTTCCACAGGGATCAGTCCTGGGACCGCTACTGTTTGGAATCTATGTCTCCAAAGTACAAGCAAAAACGAAAGGTCTGTGGCTGACAAAGTTTACTGATAACTGCAAACTGGAAGCGGTCATAGAATCTCCAAATGCTATCAACATCCTACAAGAGGGTCTTACACAAACAAATGACTGGTGCCAAAGTCATGGCCTTAAATATGAAAATGTATTATCATCCCTTTCAGTGAGAGCAATACTCCTGCTAATTACCACATCAATAGCAGCAGTCTAAGCACACACTCAGTGGTGACAGACCTGGGCACACAGGTTGACAGCAACCTTACCTTTGATCACCATGTCTCCACAGTAGTATGAAGGGAATTCTATATTATTCATCTCATAAGTAACGGCACTGCCGCCAGAAAAAAGTTATAACCTCCCTGTACTCTTCCCTCATCAGGCCAATAATTGAGTACAACACCCCATTTGGTATGTACCTTTCCAAGCACCTGCAGCAATTAGAGAGACCACAAAGGTTCCTCGTAAGGAAAATTCAAGGTCTTCAGCATCTGTCCTATGTGGATTATTTGAAATCACTATCACTTTATTCTGTTTCATACAGACTACTCAGAGGGGATCCCTGCCTTGCATATAAGGCAATCTCTGACCCTACTTTACTGGAAATGCTGCATACCTGCAAGTCAAATAGTACACAGGTTATTCACTCTAAAGACCTTAACCTGGCATGTGACATTAATAGAACCTGCTGGAGGGAGAGATTTGTCTCCCAGAAGTTACCACACCTTTGGAACAGACTCCCACTTCATGTCAAACAGAGCACCTATTGGCCCTCTTCAAACTCAATTTGGACGATTGGATGAGTAACCATAAATTCACTCTGGGGGTTCCACCTGTGTCACTCTTGGACAGAGACATGGAAATAAGGGTAGAACTTGGCTAGGCTCGTAAGGACCCTATGGTCATTAGCCTAGTAATTTCTTATGATCCTATAGACACACTTCCCATACCTGTCCAGTTCCATAGATTCCCTATTAGGAAAATGGGCAAAAGAACTCTGTTTCACTAGTTCTTTCCTGGCAGCTGCTACAACCACCATAGCATCAACTGGGGGAACCTTGCTCCAATTAGCCCTATCCTTAGGTGCAACAAGATACTTGTCTAGACATTTAAGTATAGGCTCCATGACATCCACAGCCATCTAAGCCCAGCAGAAGATGAAGTCTACCATCTCATCCACTGAGGGGACTACCCAAGCTGCAGCTGAGCCGGTCCCAAAAGCCTCAAGAAACACTCTCATCCTGTTGGAAAGGGGGGGGGGGGTCAGAAAACTAACCTCCTTTCTGTCTCAGAAGTTTGAGAATCTCTCCAAATGAACATCCTCAAGGGGTGATCTGGAGAACCCTTCCCCTTCATTGAAGTCAGTGTCTTTGGCTAAAGACTCTTGTTGGCAGTCCATGTGCCTCTTCTTGCACATTCACTTCTGAGGCGGGTCTTTGGTGGGTTCTCCGGAGAAGACTCGGAAGTACCAGAAGTGTTCTGAATGAAGACAGTCTAGAGGCTTGATCTGGCTGGCTGTCCTGATGGGACTGGATGAAGAGAATCCAAAAACAAAAGAAGGTTCTACAGCGTTGCACCAACATACTTTTAATAAAAAAAAAAGAAGTTATGTACTCACCATAACGTTCCATGTTTGTAGTCCATCTCACCCTTCATTCTTACATATGGGGATCGGAGCCGATCTTCAGCTCCGACTCGGCCTATTTACAAGCTGGAAGTCTTCTAGTTAGCTCATGGCTAGGTAGGTATCCCATGGTACACCAGTACAATCCCAGATATTTTTTGCTGCTAGCTAGGAGAGATAATAACAAATATACCAAAGAAGCCAATACTAAAAGGTCTCCAGAAAAAAGGATAACAAATTTTTTTTGTCTCCAGGTACTTCCAGGCTGGGGGTAGGCGGGTGGGCTCGTAAGAATGAAGGGTGAGATGGACTACAAATAGGGAATGTTATGGTGAGTACATAACTTCTTTATGTTCTGTAGTCCTATCTCACCTTCATTCTTACATATGGCACAGCGTCCCTAGCACCTTATTCTTGGGTGGCTCAAGGAAAAATACTCGAGTACTGTGGAACCAAATGAAGCTCTAACCCTGGAGGTTAAATCCAATTTGTAATGAGTAATAAAAGTGTGAGGGGTAGCCCACGTAGCTTCTTCTTCTTCTTCTTTCAGCTGCTCCCGTTAGGGGTCGCCACAGCAGATCAACTGTTTCCATTTCTTCATGTCCTCTGCACCTTGCTCTGTCACACCAACCACCTGCATGTCCTCTCTCACCACATCCATAAACCTTATCTTAGGCCTTCCTCTTTTCCTGTTACCTGGCAGCTTCATCCTTAGCATCTTTTTCCCAATATACTCTGCATCCCTCCTCAGCACATGTCCAAACCAACACAATCTTGCCTCTTTGGCTTTGTCTCCAAACCTTCCAACCTGGGCTGACCCTCTAATATACTTATTCCTAATCCTGTCCATCCTCGTCACACCCAGTGCAAATCTTAACATCTTCAACTCTGCTACGTCAAGTTCTGACTCCTGCCTTTTTGTCAATGCCACTGTCTCCAACCCATATAACATAGCTGGTCTCACTACCCTCTTGTAGACCTTCCCTTTCACTCTTACTGGTACTCGTCTGTCACAAATCACTCCTGACACTCTTCTCCACCCACTCCATCCTGCCTGTACTCTCGTCTTCACCTCTCTTCCAAACTCACTATTACTCTGAACTTTTGATCCCAAGTACTTAAACTCATTCACCTTTGCCACCTCTACTCCCTGCATCCTCACCATTCCTCTATCCTCCCTCTCATTCACACACATATATTCTGTCTTAGTCCTGCTGACCTTCATTCTTCTTCTCTCTAGAGCATATCTCCACCTCTCCAGGGTCTCCTCCACCTGTCCCCTACTCTCACTACAGATTACAATGTCATCTGCAAACATCATAGTCCACAGGGACTCCTGTCTGATCTCATTTGTCAACCTGTCTATCACCATTGCAAATAAGAAAGGGCTCAGAGCTGATCCTTGATGTAATCCCACCTCCACCTTAAACACATCCATCACTCCCACCGCAGACCTCACCACTGTCACACTACCCTCGTACATATCCTGTACCACTCTTACATACTTCTCTGACACTCCCGACTTCCTCATACAATACCACAACTCCTCTCTAGGCACCCTGTCATATGCTTTCTCTAAATCCACAAAGAGACAATGCAACTCCTTCTGACCTTCTCTGTACTTCTCCATCAACACTCTCACAGCAAACATCGCATCTGTAGTGCTCTTTCCTGGCATGAAACCATACTGCTGATCACTAATCATCACCTCCCTTCTTAACCTAGCTTCCACTACTCTTTCCCATAACTTCATGCTGTGACTGATCAGTTTAATCCCTCTGTAGTTACTACAGCTCTGCACATCACCCTTATTCTTACAAATCTGTACCAAAACACTTTTTCTCCATTCCTCAGGCATCCTCTCACTTTCCAAGATTTCATTAAAAATCTAGTTAAAAACTCAACTGCCATTTCACCTAAACACCTCCATGCTTCCACAGGTATGTCATCTGGACCAACAGCCTTTCCATTCCTCATCCTCTTCATAGCTATCCTTACTTCCTCCTTGCTAATCCACTGCACTTCATAATTCACTATCCGCATATCATCCGACCTTCTCTCCCTCTCATTCTCTTCATTCGTCAACCCCTCAAAGTACTCTTTCCATCTTCTCAACACAGTCTTCTCGCTTGTGAGTACGTTTCCCTCATTATCCTTTATCACCCTTACCTGCTGCACATCTTTACTAGCTCAGTCCCTCTGTCAAGCCAATCAGTACAGGTCCTTTTCTCCCTCCTTAGTGTCCATCCTTTTATACAACTCTTCAAACGCCTTATCCTTAGCCTTCGCCACCTCTCTCTTTGCCATGCACCTCATCTCCTTATACTCTTGTCTACTTTCTTGATCTCTTTGACAATCCCACTTCTTCTTCGTCAACCTCTTTCTCTCTCTACCCTCCTGTACTTCTTCATTCCACCACCAGCTCTCCTTGTCCTCCTTCCTCTTGCCAGATGTCACACCAAGCACCCTTCTAGCCATCTCTCTTACTAGCTCTGCTGTAGTTTTACGGAATCTCTTCACTGCCACCCAGTGCCTGTCTTAACTCTTCCCTGGACATCACCTCACAATTACCCTTTTTCAATTTCCACCATTTGATTCTTGGTGTTGCCCTCACACTCATCCTCCTCTTCTTCAACACCAATGTCACCCTACAAACCACCATCCTATGCTGCCTAACTACACTTTCCCCTGCCACCACTTTACAGCCACCAATCTCCTTCAGATTGGCCCTTCTACATAAGATATAATCCACCTGTGTGCATCTTCCTCCACTCTTGTATGTCACCCTATGCTCCTTCCTCTTGTTAAAATATGTATTCATCACAGCCATGTCCATCCTTTTCGCAAAATCCACTACCATCTGACCTTCTCCATTCCTTTGCTTAACACCATACCTATCCATCACTTTCTCATCCCCTCTGCTCCCTTCACCAACATTTCCAATGAAATCTGCTCCAATCACCAGTCTCTCACCCTTGGGTACAGTCATCACCACTTCATCCAACTCTCTCCAAAATTTTTCTTTCTCATCCATCGCACACCCAACTTGTGGAGCATATGCACTAACAACATTTATCATTACACCATCAATTTCCAGCTTCATAAACATCACTCTATCTGACACTCTTCACCTCCAAAACACTCTTAGCATACTGTTTCTTCAGGATAATGCCTACGCCATTTCTCCTTCCATCCACACCATGATAAAACAATTTGAAACCACCTCCGATACACCTGGCCTTCCTCCTCTTCCATCTGGTCTCTTGCACACACAATATATTAACCGTCCTTCGGTCCATCATATCAGTTAGCTCTCTCCCTATACCAGTCATACTGCCAACATTCAAAGTTCCAACCCTCACTATCACAGTCCTAGCCTTTACCTGCCTTCGGGCATGCCTTCCGCCTCTTCTCCTTCTTCGGCCAACAGTAGCCCAATTTCCGCCAGCACCCTGTTGGCCAACAGTACTGGTGGCGGTCGTTGTTAACCCGGGCCTCGACTGATCCGGTATGAATTTCTGTACAGTTTTCTGCATGCATGATTTGGCAAAAGTTTACTCCGGATGCCCTTCCTGAAGCAATCCTCCCCATTTATCCAGGCTTGGGACTGGCACAAATAAATGCACTGGCTTTGTGCATCCCCAATGGCTTGGTTTGGGTAGCCCACGTAGCTGCTGCACAAATATTATCAACTGGGACCCTGCCTTGAAAGGCTGCAGAGGTAGACTGAGATCTGGTAGAATGAGCCTTGATCTTAAAGGGTAAAGGTCTACCCTCAGAATTGTAAACATAAACTATACAGCTAGAAATCCAATTAGAGTGTGTCACTTTGGAAACTGGTAAGCCTGACCTGGATTTAGAGAAGGAAATGAATAATTGATCTGATTTCCTGATTTCCTTAGTCCGGTGCAAATAAAAATGTAACTGTCTATGGACATCCTGCTGGTGAAACTTGTATTCAGCTGCGTTGGAATGATTTGGAAATAACACCGGAAGCTCTATGGACTGATTCAAATTGTCACTGGAACAGACCTTGGGGCCAAAGGAGGGATTAGTACGAAGGGACATCCTGTCCTTGTGAAAAACCAGATAAGGGGGTTTAACAGACAATGCTTGCAACTCTGACACCCATCTGGCCAACGTGATAGCCACCAGAAACAAAGTCTTCCAAGACAGGAATTTCTAAGAAGATGAATGAGAAGGCTCAAAGGGCGGAGAAGTCAATTTGGATAACACAAAATTTTAATCCCATGAGGCAACAGGTTCTTGAAAGGGGGGTCTTAACAAAGTGGCACCTTTAAGGAAGGTTTTGCACAGCTTATGTGACATCAGATTCGAATCCTGAAAACCTAGATGAAAATTTGAAATTGCTGCCAATTGAACTCTGATAATGGCAGCTGCAGATCCCTGGTGAAAAAGCTCAGACAGGAATTCCAAACCACTGGAATGGAGGCAGTGTAAGGATCAACATTCAGTTTCTCTGTCCAGATAGAGAATCTTCTCCATTTACTGGAATATAGTCTCCTAGAAGAAGGTTTATGAGAAGACATAAGGATATGAGTCACGGAGGGCAAGTCATAAAGCCAGACTAGGGATGGAAATGGAGCAGCCACACTGTCAAATTGAGGGTATGTAAGGAGGGATAAACCGAACCTGACATGTGAGTCAACAGGTCTGGAGCTGGGTCCAGGATCCAAGGATCATCCAAGAGAAGAGGCCCGAGGAAGGGGGACCAAATCTGACGAGGCCAGTAAGGAGCAAAGAGGATAAGTTTGCTTCCCAGCCATTCCGCTTTCTGAATAACCTTGGGAATGAGAGGAAAGGAAGAAAAAGCATACAGGAGACCCAGGGGCCAACCAGAGGGGGGAGATGAGGGAGAAGTAGCTGCTGCATTTAGCAGTGATTGGACTGGCAAAGAGGTGGCAGCAAGGCTGTCCCCATCTGTGGAAAATTTGTTCTGCTGTTTCCTGTTTCAGAGACCACTTGTGAGGCATAAGGATTGCCCTGCTGAGCTTGTCGGCTATCATGCCGGTTGTCCCTGGAATGTGCGTTGCCACCAGAAAATGCTGGTAAGCTATCACCCATTTCCAAACTCGCATGGCCTCTCGACAAAGTGGGTAAGATCTGGTTCTACCCTGTTTGTTGATATACCATACTACCGACACACTGTCTGATTGTATTGCAATAGTCCCCAGAGGCAGAAGGTTGTGGAGTGCTTGCAATGCCAGGAGCACTGCCCTCATCTCTAGAACGTTGATATGCAGGTGAGCCTCGTGATCTTGCCATGTGCCTTGGACAGTCCTACCAAGATAATGCCCCCCCCACCCTATCTGTGAGGCATCCGTGGTCACAGTAGCAATGGGTTGGTGAGGAACAAATGAGGTGCCCGTGGTTAACTGAATGGGTAGTGTCCACCAAAGTAGGTCCTTCTTGCAAGACTCTGTCAGTAGAATGTGATGAGATAATGGGAGGTGCTGAAAAGACCATTGGGACGACAGGAGCCACTGAAGAATTCTCATGTGTAGCCTGGCTAGTGGCACTAGTAATATGGTGGAAGCCATGGTCCCTAGAAGCTGCAGAATACTCTTGGCTTTGACCTTTCATAAGGGGAAAAGATGCCGAATTTGAAGAACCAGATTCTGTGCCCTTTCGGCAGGAAGACGAACCAACATGTCTACTGTGTCTATCTCTGCACCTATAAAAATCACAGCTTGAGAGGGCAATAAGGCAGATATTTCCCAGTTTATAGAAATTCCCAGCTGGGCACAAAGCTGAACAGTAGCATCCCTGGTCTGAAGAAGTTGATGCCTGGTGGGGGCGGTAAAGAGACAGTCATCCAGATACCGAAACACCTGGAATCCTCAACGTCTCAGGTGAGCTGTCACTACTGCCATACATCTGGTGAACACCCTGGGGGCTGTGGTGAGACCAAAGGGCAGAGCACGAAACTGGTAATGACTGGCTCCCAGCCGGAAGCGTAGATGACCCCTCGATGCCCTGTCCATTTTTATGTGGTAGTAGGCATCTTGGAGATCTATTGAGCACATCCAATTGTCTTTCCCTAATAACGGGAGTACAGACTGCAGTGTCACCATCCAGAACTTGTCCTTCTTTACTGATTCATTCAATCTGCTGAGGTCCAGAACAGGCCTCCAGTCCCCTGTACGTTTTGGCACTAAAAAAGAATCTGGAGTAAGTTCTGGATCCTACTTGGTCTGCTGGTACAGTTTTGATGACTCTTTTTGACAGCAACTTGTTGACCTCCACAGTTACCTGATCCCTGTGGCTGGGTGGAACATCCGGGATCTTCTTGGGAACAATAGGTGGAAGAGAAAAGGGTATGACATAACCTCTGGTAATAATTCTTTGTACCCACTTATCTTGAGTGATATCCAGCCAGGCTTCTGGATACAAAGAAATGCGATCTCTGACCGGCCCCATAGAAGCACAGTCGGGCCCCACATCAGGAGCGCTGGTAAGGCCGGTCCCGAAAGGAATTGCGACCTCCCTGGTTTTGCGGACCGCCCCTGCCTCTAGGGCGATGTCTACCATTTCCTCCTCCTCCTTTGCCTCTGAAGTAGGAGTCACCCTATGTATCCTGGAAAAACCTCTGGGACTTCTTGAATCACATTTTACCGCCCCTCTGACCCTTAGGGTATGGTCTAGAGGGAACAGTAAAACGTACTCCCATGGCAGAGAGTGTTTTTCCTACTTGCTCGCACTGGGTGAGAGCGTCCTTTACCTTGGGTCCAAACAAGGAGGAACCGTCAAAGGGGGCATTGGTAAAGGTAGAAGAATGGTTCCGCAAAGTTACACAAACGCATCCAGGAATGACACCTTAGGGAAATTCCTAAACCCACTGCTCTACTCGCTCCACTGGCTGCATACGAAATAAGCCACATGGAAGAGTTGATGATAGAGTTCAAGGTAGACGACTGGGCAGAAACTTTGCCAGGGACTCCCTCAGTACATGTACCTTGTAGAGGATCTCCTAACTCTTTAAGGTGATCTCTCTGAAGCCTCGTGAAGTGAGTAAGGTAGTTCAGCGATCTAAGGGTAAAAGCTGCTGAACTAAAGATACGCTTCCCGTATCTGTCCATCATTCGAGACTCCTTATTTGGCAGATGAACAGAAGTCTCAGCTAACTCCTTCTTAGTGGCGGCCGCCACCACCATGGCATCTACGGGAATACCTTTAGACAAAAAAATCTTTCTAAGGAGGGGCAGAAAGAAACTTATTCAGTCTCCTGGGGACTGGCTCCACCGCATCAAGAATATCCCACACCTTTCGACTAACTAGCTCTATCAGTTAATCAAAAGGTGAGGACACCCAAGAGGCTGAAAGTTGAGACCTGAAAGCCTTCAGGTACACCGACTCCTCATCAGAAGGGGTGACAGTGGGCCAGCCGCACCTCTGCTTAAGGATTTCCAGGATGTCTACAAAGAAGACATCATCAGAGGACAACTTGGGGGACCCTTCTGACTCCTCGAGGTTAGTGCCAGAGGTCAGAGACTCATCCTGGGAGTCTACATGCTTCCTCTTACATGTTCTCTTCCGCAGGGGTTCCTCAGAAGGACATTCCGGGGAGGTCTCGGAAGAGTGGGGCCATCAGCCGGTGGCTCCTGAGGCTGAGGGTCTCTGCTGTCCATGGAAGGAATAGGAGCTGAGACAGAAGTAGGTGCTTTAGTGGAAAGAGTGTCGGTACCTCTGGTAGGAGCTGACGATCGGGGCAGCACACTCCTCATCATATCGAATGCCGACCTCTCCAGCTCCGAAGACCTCCCTGGCTCCGAGGAGACAGAGGATGCTGTCGGCTCCAGAGACATCTGCTCCGAGATAGACATAGGGTCCGAACTCACCCTAGCCAAGAGGAAGACTCAGAACTGAAGAAGATCGGTTCCAAGCATCCCTGTCTGGGCCGACTGGGGAGCTTTGGCCCCTAGACACTACGGACGGCGCCGAAAGTGTTGGAGCAGAACTCAGCTCCGAAACAGCCACAGGGGGAGCTGGAACCAAAGGTTCCAACAGTGGTACCAAACACTCAGGCTCTGAAAGACCAGCATGGCTAGGAGGAAGAATGATTGCAGAGGGCTGAATGGACCCATGTGGCTCCGGAACCAACTGGGTGGGAACCAACAGCAATTTAGGCAAAGCAGATGACTTCAACAGTCTCAGCAATACCCTCTCCACATCTTCTTCCGATAAACTCCTGGAAGACCTGGATGACAGAGTAGGAGAGCGGGATCTCTGAGGTATTGGAAATTTTAATATAGCAGAGGCTGGCAGAGGATCCATAGACCAGCTCCGTGAAATGGTCTCAGTGGTTGGGTCCAAAATACTTTGAACCGACCCTGTAGTCACAGTAGTGCTCTCAATCGGCACAGAGATCTGTGGAGCCAAAGAGGCAGAAGACTTATCCATTTTCATGATTTTAAGAGGTGGCTCCGAGACACCAGCCAGTGCCTGGGAAGGCCTCTTAGAGGACTTTTCCTTTTTAGATCCCTGAGATCTAGAAGAAGAGGAAGAGCTAGCCAGATCTTCCTCAAAGGAAGGTTTAAGAAGACCTTTTAGGAATGAGCTTATTCTTACACTCTTGCAGCACCCTAGGACTAAACGAGTGGCAAAATAAGCAGGTTTCCTGTAAACGAATGGCCCCTAGGCAGTAAACGCAGTTACTGTGACCATCAGTGATGGACATTTACTGTGAGCATTTAATACATTTCTTGAAGCCAGATGGCTTATGATCCTTACTAACTGTGGACATTCTCACAAAAGGCACACACACAGAAAGAAGAAAAGGGGGGGGGGGACTAGGTCCTCTAATTTAAACGGGCCTAGCCCTGCAGAAAGAGAAAGACACCACGAGGAATAGGTCCTCTAACTTAAACGGGCCTAACCCGGGCAAAGAAGGGAGTGGAAAACAACTAGGTCTTCTACCTAAAAACAGACGTAGTTAAGAGACAAAGGCGGGAAAGTCACACACTCAAACCAAAATGCAGTGAACTGTAGAAAACAGGATGCTCTCAACGGAATTGCTGTTGTAAGCTGCCTTTAATTAAATAAAAACTGAAGTGCGGTCAATAACATACACTTTTCGACAAGTGAATACTAAACTTCTTCAAAGCTTAAACAGTGAAACTCTCAAACGGATTTACATTTAAACACCCATCAATTAGCACTTATTCATACATTGGGTAAACCTGTGAGACACGTAGTAAACTGTTAGCAAAAAAGGAAGAAATATCCGGTCCAACTTGTTTAAATAAAAAGGACCAAACCAAACATTCACATTATGTGTGCTCAAACATTTAAACTCAACAAATAAAAAAACATGTTTAGAAAACTATTAAAAAATCAGTACTCCAAATAGATAGGCCACTAAAAACATATATTGTTATTGTGACCAGATGGAAAAATGTCACAATAGTAAACAGAAAAGTTTTACCATTAAATATAAAGTTAAAATAAGATGTTGAGTGGGTGTTAACCTGTAATGTACTTGCACTTGTAATAAGGTTACACTTACAATAATATTTACGCCTATAAAAGGCGTCCCTCTTTCAATAGGTTACTAAAGTTTTCAAATGTGACCATGTACCAAGTTTTTTTAGAAAACAAAGAGTTTGTTTTTTAAAAATATGTAAAAAAAATATGTAAAAAAATACTTGTACAACTGATGGTGTGCGAAACCTAAACAGGTCACTAGCCCGTCTCTTTGCACTTAACCGTCCACCAGTACAGACTGTGCAAAATAGGAATGTTGGTGTTATGCATTAATACCTAAACCTGCCTGTTCCTAAAACACTTCAGTGAATACCCCCCTTGAGACTAACAATGGTGAATTAACGAGCTCAACTAGCTGACAATATTATACTAGTCACCCGGACTTCTGCGTAGAGTTGACATCCGAGTGGGGAATGGAATAGTACCAAACAAGAACTATTATTAATTCTTGCTATTGTTGAAATGTAAAAAAGATGATAAAAATAAAAGTCCGACAGGACCGATATTGGTTAACCAACCAAATGGACACCTGGGCACACATAATAAAACTCATAATGAAATTCATAATGAAACTCACTGCCTACTCGTAAGAGAGGTATAGTGAGGATGTAGTAAAGGCTGAGAATTCAAACAAGTGAAGGTAAAAAATGATGAGTGAATAGTAAACTAAAATAACAATTTTAGTAAGGTAACATAAAATAATGGCTAATGGCTTTTAGGGGGAGGTACACTACCTCTCTAGATTCTTGAGTCTCAGTATACACTGGATTGAACACATTTCATTTATACCAGGTCTCTGGTTTGCATTCACCCTGAGTTGCCAGAGGAGCTCTTTCCTTTCGAGTTTTAGGGAATCGTGGCCACCCCTTCCATCACTAACCTGTTGGTCTATGGCCCTGAATTTAAACTCGTGTCCTGGGTGGTCATTAATATGTCTAGCCAGGGCATTAGTTAGTTTGTTACTCCTGATACTGTAAAGGTGTTCGTAAATCCTTTCATTTAGTTTTCTGTCCGTCTTCCCAATGTAGAAGGCCGGACAGTAGCAACACTTAGCCAAATACACCACCTGTTTGCTGTTGCAGTTAAATTTGTGGTGTGTTTTAAATTTCCACTCACCTATTTCAAAACTGCAACCTTCATCAATGACCTTACAATATTTACACATGTTACATTTACTCATGCCTTTCCTTGTTGTGTATGTCTGTTTGCTGCCCTCAAGTAGTTCTTTTAAATTACTACCCCTTTTATAGACCAATTTTGGTTTGGTTGGGAGTTTATTGTTCAATTCAGCATCATTGGATAAAAAATCCCAGTTTTTTAAGGTGATATTAAAAATTGTATGAGAATCTAAATTGAAGGTGCAACAGAAGCTAGCCATGAAGTTCGTCCCGTTAGGAATGTTACCGTCATGGACTACTGTCACACCTTGCTTCGAACCACTGTCATTTAAAAGTGGTACGTATACCTTCATAGTTCTTTTCATTTGGACTTCATCCAAGATCTCATAGAGAAAATCATGGGGATAACCCCTCCTCACGAAGAACTGGAGCAAAGTTTCGCATTCTTCAGTGAATTCCTCATCATACGTTACCATTCTAGCTGCCCTTACTAATTGACCCTTTACCACTGATTTCTTGTGGTGTTTAGGGTGGCAGCTAGAATAGTGTAGGAAGGAGTTAGAGTAAGTCTCCTTCCGGTGGATCTTGGAAACCCAGATGTTCTTGGTATGATCTTTCCTAAGATCTACATCTAAATAATCAATCCTCTCACTATCGTAGCGATAGGTGAAAGAAAGAAAATTTGTAGAGTTATTCAAATGTCCCATGAGATCCTCAATGTCAGTGTGAGTACCATCAAACATCACAAACATATCGTCAAGGTATCTGGTGTAAAAGAGTAGTTTGGAGTTGTACCGACCTACATTCAATAAGAAAGATCTCTCCCAGAATGCCATGACTAGGTTGGCTATGCTCCCCCCACATGGGGAGCCCATGGCTATTCCTATTTTTTGATGGTATAGTTCTTTCTCAAATTTAATAAAATTGTATGAGAGAACTACATCAATCAACTCTCCTACCAATTTACTTTCTTCATTGGGTGCTCCCAGTAACCTCAACATAGTTGGAACCCAGTCTACTGCTATGTTGTGAGGGATAGAAGAATAAAGATCCTTCACATCAATAGTGACTAGTAGACAGTTGGGATAAAATTCTAAGGTGT
Source organism: Protopterus annectens (assembly GCF_019279795.1). Taxonomy (NCBI): domain Eukaryota; kingdom Metazoa; phylum Chordata; order Ceratodontiformes; family Protopteridae; genus Protopterus; species Protopterus annectens. The sequence goes on from NC_056745.1 coordinate 694,050,758, forward strand.
TGACAGAACTAAGGAAGGACCAAGAATCTTTAGTAATTTGCCTTTCCATAACCACATATTTCTGTAAAGTCCTGTCCAAAACCTTGGCACAGGTGTATGTGATACTATTCCTCCCATCTATTAGGGGTCTCATTGGTGGGTTGTTGATGTTCTTATGAATTTTTGGAATTCCGAACAGTAACGGAATTCTAGGTGATACTTGCTGCATGTAACTGTATGTTTCCCTGTCAATACGTGCTTCAATATACAACTCTTCAATAAAACCCTTGATCCTGTTGTGTGCTGTGTTCATCTCACTTATAGATGATATAGAGTATGCTTCCCCATTAAGAATCTGATACATTCTAGAATTGTAGTCATCACAGGTCATGATAGTGATGCCACCGCCCTTGTCCGGCTTCATTAGCCGGACTGGGGCTTCTCTGAGGAACTGCAGTTCCGATCTTTCCTCCATGGTTATGTTGTGGTTGTTAAAACCATGTTTAAAATTTTGATTCCTAATATTCCTCAAGTCTAATTCCATTGCCCTCTCGAAAATTGCAAGAGTCGGGTGTAGTGGGGGGTTAAAGACACTAGATACATAGAACTGAGATTGTCTATTTAAATCGTTCCCCATGAGGTATAGTAAGTTGAGTTTTCTGGTAAAAAGTTTCAAGTCTATTAGGGTGTTAGCCAGGTCGAAGTGACGGGAGGGTACAAAGGTGTGACCTCTGGATAGTAGTTCAACTGTCTCATTACTGATATTGTAATTAGAGTAATTAAACACTTTGAAATCACCACTCGCGTTTAATAAAATCCTGCAACCATCGTTTGGGGGTTCAAAGTTGTCCTCACTGTGTATCAAGTTCACCACCTTTTCCTCCTGGCCCCCCTTCCTTCCTTACCCAATGTATGAATATGTGCTAATTGATGGGTGTTTAAATGTAAATCCGTTTGAGAGTTTCACTGTTTAAGCTTTGAAGAAGTTTAGTATTCACTTGTCGAAAAGTGTATGTTATTGACCGCACTTCAGTTTTTATTTAATTAAAGGCAGCTTACAACAGCAATTCCGTTGAGAGCGTCCTGTTTTCTATAGTTTTTGTATCCAGTTTCTTTTCGTTTATCAAAATGCAGTGAAACTTTCAATAAATTAACTAAGACAGAACCGTGTTCTGACAATACCACTAATAAGCTTATGACTAAAGCAACAAAACAGAACAGAACCTCGTTCTGTTAACTAAGCCAACAATTTGGGAGTAGGAATCCTCCAAAAATTTAGACTAATAAACACGCACACACCAAACTAAGCGCAAAAGGCACCTACAAATACCAAACTATGAATAACACTAACAATAGCACACAGGATACCAATCTGATCAGGCCAAAAAGGCCAATTTAGCAAAAGAGTGCACACAAAGCGCAAATGTAAAGGTAACTATTGTAAACTACGCTAACTATGCTAAACAACTACACTAAATATGCTAAACGACTATGATATAAGAGGTTAGACTAGAAATACAAAAAATTTTGAATAAATTCAAAAACTTAGCCATAGCAAAGAGAAGCACAACTGAACTCGTCGATGCGGCAAACGAGATCTGGGGATTGTATTGGTGCACCATGGGATACCTACCTAGCCACGAGACAACTAGCAGACTTCCAGCTTGTAAATAGGCCAAGTCGGAGCCAGGGATCCACTCCGATTCCCATATGGTAAGAATGAAGGTGAGATAGGACTACAGAACATCAAAGCTTTCAGACATAAGTCCTTCTTCAGTGTTAATAAAATTCCTATACAAATAACATATCCTTTATACATAAAAAATCAATCACATGACACAGCCTACCTATCATAAATAAAGCTTAATCAAGCCATTAAAAACAGCAATTAATCAGCTTTTTCACTGAAAATATCTTAAAGGGACATATAATATCCTTTTCAGTGACTCATAAAAATGCATGTATTATTGCCAAATAAGCTGAAAACAAACATATTAAATTGATTCACTTACATATATATTTCATAAATAGCCCAAAATGTATGTAAAGATATATGTGTGTATGAATACATATGCATATACCTACATAGATGTAAGGTTATAAAACCAAAAATATTTCTTTGTCTATACATTGTATATACATTTTACATGTTATGCATATATCTTTTTATATGGTATATTGTGTATTAGAATGATTTATTTACATTGATGAGAATTATTAATGCTGCTTAGCTTTTTGTACGTATCTATTTTATATTATGTGTAAGTTATACCGTATGTCTGTTATTTTAGACAAAATTTTTTAGGGTTTTATAACCTTACATCTATGTAGGTATATGCGTATGTATTCATACATACATATATCTTTACATACATTTTGGGCTATTTATGAAATATATATGTAAGTGAATCAATTGAATGTTTGTTTTCAGCTTATTTGGCAATAATACATATATTTTTATGAGTCACCGAACAGGATATTATATGTCCCTTTAGTTAAAAAGATGATTGATTGCTGTTTTTAATGGCTTGATTAAGCTTTATTTATGATAGATAAGCTGTGTCATGTGATAATTGATTTTTATGTATAAAGGATATGTTAGTATAGGAATTTTATTAACACTGAAGAAGGACATGTCTGAAAGCTTTGTTTTTTATTAAAAGTATATTGGTGCGACGCTGTGGAACCTTCTTTTGTTTTTTGGATTTTCATGTTTTTGTTGTTGGTTCCACTTTATCATTGGTTCACTTTGTGACTGTTTGTTCTTCTACTGGATGAAGAAACCCAGCTTCCACAGAAGGCAGTTGAGTGTAGGGTGGATCCCGGGGTGGGGGTGGGGGAATAAGTGTGTTCTTTCCAATAATAAGGAGAAAGCTCTCTCCACTACCTTGGAAGCTGTAGTGATAGGGGACCTCAGCCTCACCCCCAATGGATCCAAAGAAGCCTGCGAGAGATGAAACCCAATACCCCTGGCTGCGCTATCAAGGCAGTAGTCAGAGCCAAGCTATCCAAAGCCAAAGCTCTGAACAGAAGAGATGGTTCCAATACCATCAGAGTCGATCCCAATCCACCGGATCTGGTGCCAGTGTTGCAACACTGATCTCCTTCTGGATCAGACAAGGTCAGACCCATCTATATCAGAGAAAGTGTCAGACTGAAAGAACGAAAAGTCTTTGAATCCAACACAGACACATTCGGGAATCCTAGGTCCAAAAGCTCTGAAACCACAGGATGGATTGGAGTAGGAGCTAAAGCCTGGGGCTGAGAGGTGGAGATTCAGAGCCAGTTCAACACCCAACTGAATCTGGGCTCTGAGAAATTTTCTCATCATCCTGTTCACATTCGCATCTGATAGGTTCTTGGATGACCTGAGAGAAGACAATGTTGATACTGGAAGGGAAACTCTTTGAGGCATGTCTTGCAGGAAGGGACAGTGAAGCCATGAGGAGACTAGTTCAGGAGAAAACCTCGAAGATTTAGATTTGGACCTGATTGGATCTAAATGAGATGACAGATCTAATGATTTTGGTTTTGGAGAAGACAACTTAGATACTTTCTCGAGTGGAGCTAAGTTTGAAGAAGTCAAAGGAGGACAGCAGATGAACACTCCCTTGATTCTTTACATCTCTCTGCTGTATCTCCCAAAGACTTTTTAGAGGAAGATGGTGCTCCAGAGTCTGAAGAGGCAGAAGATGTGAGGAGACCCTTCAATATCAACTTATTCTTTCTTTCAACCAAAGCTTCATTATTAAAGCTACCACAAATGTCATATGAAACTTCAAGATGTCCTGGATCTAAACAGTGCACACATAATGAATGACTTTTGAATATGGGATCTTATGCCCACAAGAGAAGCACTTTTTGAAACCAGTAGGTTTCTCCGACATCTTTACACCAATCAAAACTACCACAATAATAACAACTTATACTCAAAAAAAGAGAAGAAGGCAGTGGGAGACAAGAAAGAGAAATACCAACAATGGTAAAAAAGATATACCCCAAGGGTAACTAAAAAAATTACCAATCAGAAATACCAGCAATGGTAATGAAGACATACCTCTAGGAAAAAGAACAGAGTGAGGGCTTAAGGTCCAAGCATTAACACTAAAGGCTATGAAATATATATATATATATATATATATATATATATATATATATATGTCTACTTTGTTTCATTGAATCTCATTTCACCCCGACCACATCGCTGAAAACACAAGTTACTGAAAACTCATTTCACTGAATCTCATTTCACTAAACTTAACTTAGTATATATGGCATTGTGCAGAGTACTGTAAGGCAAGTAAAACGTATATCCCCTTTTCCCCACTGTAGTGCGATCCTGGAGTTAGCATATATATTAGGGGGGTGTTTTATATTGTGTTTCACCAAAAACTTCAACACAATACATTTTATACAATAGACATGCATAGTTACAACACCAATGACTATTTCTCTCCAGAAGACAATTTGTACTCAAACTAAGTAGGGGGTTATGCCCTCCACCCCCAATGTGAGGGTGCTGTGCCCCCACCCCCTAGCTATATAGGATCACACTACAGTAGGGAATATGGCACATACCTTTTACTTGCCTTACAGTACTCTACACAGTGCCATATATATATATATATACTAAGATTCAGTGAAATGAGTTTTCAGTTATTTGAGTTTTCAGCAAAGTGGTTGGGGTGAAATGAAATTCAGTAAAATGAGATTCAACGAAACAAAGTAGACCTATATATATATATATATATATATATATATATATATATATGGAATACATGCATTTAGTCGAAGTAACTACCTCCGAATGTCGGTTTTTCTGAACCTGAATGTCGAATTTGTAATTGGCGAATGGTCGGAATGTCGTACGAAACATCGAATTTGACATTCCCGACTGCTCTACCACCTTAACAAGCGCTACCATGGGTCAAAAGGGGGTGTGTTTCGACAATCTCCGGTTCGGACATTTGTGAACCTGCTGCACTGCTTTCGACACTTAGCACGTCGACAAGATAACTGTGTGCATATATATATATATATATTTATATTTATATCTATATCTATATCTATATATATATATATATATATATATATATATATATATATATATTTATATCTATCTATCTATATATATATATATATATATATATATATATATATATATATATATATATATATATATATATATATATATATATATTTATATCTATATATATATAAATATTTATATATATATATATATATATATATAGCCATTTATAATCTCGAAACACTGAAATGTTGAATTTCAGTATCTCGTGACTATAAACCCGAATGTTTAAAATAGCGAAAGTTCATAATCGTGAATTCGAATATCTCAAATTCACGTTTATGGCCTTATGCTATGCGATATCTGGGATTGTATGTTTATGGTGTGCGGTACCGTGTGTGGATCTAGGTGTTTTGTCAGGTAAGTGAGTGTTTTGCAAGGGATTTGAGTGGGGGTTAGAGTGTATTTGAGTGTGCTGATATGTTTGATGTGTGTGTGAGGGACTGGAGAATGTGCATGTGTGAGTTTGCTTTTGTTTCCTGTTTGTGCGATCTCGGACTTAGTATATATAAGTAGGGAGATGCAGCCCTGCTTATGTGTGTATGAGTTGTGTATGTGTGTAGTTTTTGTTTGTTTATGTTGTGATGGGGGTGTTGTGGTATATGTATGGTGTAGTGTATGCGGTTTGTTCAGTGTTTTGAATTTCGCGGTTTTGGGCTTGGGGTTTTGTAGTTTCGGTGTTTTGTGGATTCAGTTTCATAGTTTCGAGATACTGAAATTCGATGTTTCAGTATTTCAAGATTATGAAGTGAATATATATATATATATATATATATATATATATATATATACACACACACACACACACACACAATGGGAGGATAATACTGAAAACAACTATTAAAAACCTTGACGAAAGTGAGGAAATGGCGTACATTCATCACAGAAAATCAACCAACTTGCTCGAGCTAATGGTGATCATGTCTGATTGCTGAAGTGACAAACAAGATCTGAAATAAAAGATGGAATGGCATGGAAGGATGGGCATTCCTATCCAGGTTGTGAGGGTATTAATCAATGATGCTCCTTAAAGAGAGGCATGGTCCAAAGTGGGGAGTTGCCTTGGGTGTAGATGATGAATATGAAAGGTGGAGAAGGGAGTGAATAGGGCATAAAAAAAAAAAAAAAACAGATGAATGCAGAGATGGGCAGCCCCCCCCAAGATGCCCCCAGAAAAATGGAATAAGTCCTGGGATAGGAGTTTAGCTGGTGGACCTAAGCATGGATTTTGGCACTGGGGAGCCAGGCCATTATAATGATGTTAAGGTGATCAAAAGGCTATACAAGTAATTGAGTTATTGTGCCCAGACTACCTACCTTAAACAACAGAAACAAATTAGGGTTTATGCAAACCAGTGCAACATGCTGGCTAGCATTATGGATTTGAAATGTAATTGCTAAGCAAGAGACACCCATCAACTCTAGCAAAAGCAAAGGAATCTTATGTGGAATCAATACATGCATATGTCAAAGTGATGTACATGACAGAATTAAGTCCCTCAGCAGTAAGCCCAGAAAAGAAGTGATGGAGTGAATTTAAACATCCAGGAACTACTGTGAACAGTACAAGAACTTTACAACACAGATTCTATGAAAACGGTACTCGAAAATTGATTCTCACTGTCAGAGATGTAAATAATGGGTATTCACATATTTTAGTAATGTGCTAGTCTAACAAGTTTTTAATGAAGCTTTAGAAGTAAGCCTGAAGTTTTTCTAAAGTATATAAAACTGACTATAATACATTACTGGGCTATGACAAAGATCTGCACAGATCTAGCAATGGAATTTTGTTCCCATGGCAGCACAATTCTTTGCTGTCCCTTCAGAAAGTGTTTGCAAAAAACAGACTGACAGTTTATAAGACATCAATTAAGCAAGCACAACTATAAAAGCTTTTAGACAGCTTGTAAATTATGTTACATATTCACCACAGCTAGGCATCTGTGTTGTCTGTATTCATTCTTCCTTAATGAATGGGTTACAGATCCAATCCTCGGACTGACTCGGGCGTACACTTCAGACTTTGGATCCAACTCACAAGCTCCTCCCTCGACCCATAATGCCTTAGACCATCCCTAGTACCTCAGATTGAGTTTGTTGCTATAAAATGCACACTGAGAAGTTAGAGAAAGGTATAGATAATAGAACAGAGCTCAAACCCAGAACTATAGGTCCCAATAATAAAACCAACAGGTCGCTCCAGAAGATTATAGGAAGGGGGATGGAAGAGGAGGAAGAATGAAAATGGATAACACAGATGCCTAGTTATGGTGAGTACATAACTTATAAATCTGATGTTGTCCTTTTCAGTCTTCCTCAATGAACGGGAAAGAGTCCCCAGCAACGTGGATCATGGGTGGCCCTCATGAAAGGATATTCTGGAGACCTACTGAACCAAAAGCAGCTTTGTTTCTGAAGATTAGGCCCAATTTGTAATGAGTAACAAAGGTATGAGCACTGGACCATGTGGCTGCTGCACAAATATCATTAATAGAAGTTCTCAACCAAAATGTGAATGAAGTGGCCATGGATCTAGTTGATTGGGCTTTAGGCAGTCTTGGTAGAGAAATTCCCTGTTGAGTTTAGATAAAAAAAAATGCAATTAGTTATCCATTTAGCCAGCGCAATTTTAGATACTGGATAATCCAGTCATCTTTTTGTGAAGGAAACAAACAGCTGGTCTGATTTTCTGATCTCTTTACTTCTGTTTAAATAAAAACATAATTGCCTGTACACATCCAGAAGATGTAGCCTGAAAATTTTGAAACTAAAACCGATACTGGATTGGATAATGTTAGATTCAGAAGCCACTTTGGGTAAAAAGAAGGGTTAGTTCATAAGGTAGCCATGTCTTTATGGAAAATAATGTAGGGAGTCTTTGATGAAAGATCCTGGAGTTCAGAAATCCTTTCAGCAGAAGTGATGGCCATTAAAAAGTTTTTTTTTCCCCAAGAAAATACTTTGAATACTTATTTGCTGAAGGTTCAATGGGTTTTTGAGGCAGGCCTTGTAATACCACTGTCAAATTCCATGGAGGTGAAGATACTTAACTGGGTTTAAAGAGGAAAGCGCCCTTCAAGAAAGCCCTACATAACTTACAAGCAGTCAAAGAATAATTTTTGTTTCCTGTATGAAAATTTGATATGGCTGCTAACTGTAGTTTAACCACCGAAAAACTAGCTCCTTCTTTGAAAAGAGTAGCCAAAAAATCAAGAACAACAGAAACAGGAGCATTAAAAGGGTCAGCATTGTTTCTTAATTCCCAAAAGGAAAATGTTTTCCATTTGCTCTTGTAAACTTTTTTGATGGATTATTTTTGTGTATTTAATAAAATGGTACATACTGGGGAAGAAAGCCAGAGCTGTCCTGCTATTATTGGAACTGGAGAAACCATGAGGTTAGTTTGAGGGCTGGAATATTGGGCTGATTTGTCCTTGAACGGTGTGAGAGAAAATCTGGAGTTGAGTCCGGTATCCAGGGAGGATAATGAAGATGAGACCAAAGGAAGGGGAACCACACATGGAGAGGCCAGAAAGGAGCAATGAGGATGACCGAGATCTTCAACCAAGCTACTTTCTGTAGAAACTTTGGGATCAAAGGAAGTGTGGGATAAGAATAAAGAAGACTGGAAAGCCAAATGTGGACTACAGCATCTCTCGGTGACTCCCCCTGAGGGGGAATCAGGGCAAAATACCTGCTGCATTTGTTGTTGTCAGGGGATGCAAAGGGACTGCAGCAAGGGTGGTCCCAATGACAGAACATTTTCTCCTCCACTGACTTGAGAGACCCCTCGTGAGATGTCAGAATGGATCTTCTGAGTTTGTCCACTAGTACTTTGGATTTTCTCAGAATGTGTGTTGCTACTAGAAAGCACTTGGAGATCACCCATTGCCACACTCAGTCTCACGGCAGAAAGGGTAAGACCAGGATTTCACTTGTTTGTTGATGTACCAGACTGCAGACATGTTGCTGGTTTGAACTGTAATAGTTCCTATAGGGACAGCATCTTGAAATGCCTGCAACACTAAAAGAACTGCTCTCATCTTTAGGACATCGATATGTGAATTGGTCTCTTGAGGGAAACCACATGCCTTGGACTGTCCTTCCCAAGTAATGCCTCCATACTCCGATTGGGAGGTGGCCATGGTCACTGTGACCAATGGAAGGAAGAACAAAGGACTGGCTAAGGTAAAGGTCATTTGATACGGCATTTGCATATATGTGTAAGCTTGATTGGAAATGATAGGGGTCGTTGAAAAACAGATCATTGAACAGCTAGAGTCTATTGAAGGACATGTATAAAACAGCCTGCTAAAGGAACGAGAATTAGAAGTTATGTACCTACCATAACGTTCCATGTTAGTTGTCTTCTCTCGCCTTCTTTCTTGCTGGATGGGTTCGGAGCCGATCCTCGGCTCCGACTCGGCACTTGCTTAGCTTGAGAACTCCTTTTACCAGCTCAAGGCAACCCTATATCCCATGATGCAAGGCGGGACTACCTCGGATCTCATTTGGTAGCTAAAATACCCTGCTAAGGACTAACCTAGTAGAACTAGGAAAAAACAAGTTCATAACAAAGGACTCTTCTATTGAAGACTCAGGAGGAAACAACCTGAGAAGAGGAAACTCTTCAAGATCTGTCCGGGCCAGGGGAAGGAGGGAGGGACGCAAGAAAGAAGGCGAGAGAAGACAACTAACATGGAACGTTATGGTAGGTACATAACTTCTAAATGTTAAGTTGTCAATCTCGCCTTCATTCTTGCTGGATGGGACCGCGTCCCTAGCACCTGTGTCCCGGGTGGCTCAATGGAACAGACTCTTGAGAACTGTGGAACCAAAACTGGCCCTGTCCCTGGAGGCCAAATCTAATTTGTAATGAGAGACAAAGGTATGAGGAGTGGCCCAAGTAGCTGCTGCACAAATGGTATCAATGGGTAGTCTATCCTGAAAGGCTGCAGAAGTGGATAGACTCCTGGTTGAGTGTGCTTTCGGTTTAGAAGGTAGTTGCTTGCCTCTAAGCGAATACACGTAAGAAATGGTGGAAGACAACCATCTGGATAAGGTCACTTTTAATACTGGGAGACCTTTCCTGTTTTCTGCATAGGAGACAAATAATTGGTCTGATTTCCTGAATTGTTTAGTTCTATGCAAATAGTACCTGAGCTGACGATGGACATCCAAAAAATGAAGCTTTTGTTCAGCTCTGTCAGAATAATTTGGGAAAAAGACTGGTAGATCGATGGATTGATTAATATTAGTTTGAGAAACAACTTTGGGGAGAAAGGATGGATTTGTTCTTAAGGATACCCTGTCCTTGTGAAAAACCAAGTAGGGGGAACGGATGCAGAGAGCTTGAATCTCGGAAACCCTTCTTGCTGAAGTGACAGCCAGTAAGAATATACTTTTCCAGGTCAATAACTTCAAGGAACATGAAGCAGACGGTTCGAAGGGTGGTAAAATCAAGGATGCTAACATTAAATTCAGATCCCATTGTGGAGGAGGATGTTTTATTGGCGGCTTCAGGAGAAAAACTCCTCTCAGAAAGGCTTTGCATAGTCTATGTGACATAATGTTATGATCTTGCAAGCCAACATGATATTTGGAAATAGCCGCCAGTTGAACTTTGACTGTTGATGAAGAAGATCCTGACTGAAAAACTTCAGCCAGGAAATCTAAAACAGAATGCACAGGAGCAGTAAACGGATCAATGTGCCTGGAGTTTGCCCAAAGGGAAAAACGTCGCCACTTGCTAGCATAAACGGTTCTGGTGGACGACTTCAAAGAAGCTACTAAGATATCTCTGACAGGATCAGAGATCATAGGAAGCCTGGCTAGGGAAGGAAGTGGAGCAACCAAGCAGTGAGGTTGAGAGAATGAATGGCCCGGTGCTGTTGACCCGACTGGTGGATCAAAAGATCCGGAACTGGGTCCAGATGCCAAGGCTGCACCAGGAGGTGACGATGCAGAGTCGGAAACCAAATTTGTCGAGGCCAGTAAGGGGCAATGAGAATCAACTTGGCCCTCAAAACGGTGGCTTTCTGAATAACTTGTGGAATCAAGGGAAAGGGATGAAAAGCATACAGAAGTCCCCGGGGCCAATCCTGGGTTAGAGAGTCTCTCAGGGGTTGGCCTGGTAGGGGAAAGAGGGTGAAGAAGTCGGGGCACTTGTTGTTTTGGGGTGTAGCAAAAAGATCGCAACAAGGTGTGCCCCACTTCAGAAAAATCTGGTCCACTATAGATTGATTGAGAGACCACTCGTGAGGCATGAGAATGGCTCTGCTCAGCCTGTCCGCCAAGAGGTTGGACCTGCCGGGGATGTGCGTTGCTATCAGAAGCCGATGAGAGGAGATTGCCCATTGCCAAAGTCTGACAGCTTCTCGACACAACGGATAGGACCTGGTCCCGCCCTGCTTGTTGATGTACCAGACCACGGACATGTTGTCCGTTTGCACTGCAATAGTCCCTGCGGGAAGAAAGTCGTTGAGGGCTTGCAACGTTAAAAGCACCGCTCTCATCTCCAGGACATTTATGTGCAGATGGTATTCTATGGGTTGCCACATCCCGTGGACCATCCTGCCCTGATAATGCCCCCCCACCCGATCAGAGAGGCATCCGTAGTGACTGTGGCAACCGGAGGAGGGGGAACAAATGGTCGGCCCTGATGCAGAAGAGGGGAAGATATCCACCAGTTCAGATGAGTCCTGCACGATTGTGTGACTAAGATTTCGTGTCTCATTGGAAGACTGTGGAACGACCACTGAGTGAATAACATCCACTGCAGAAGACGCATGTGGAAGCGAGCCAGTGGTAGAAGAACAATGGCCGCAGCCATAAGACCTAGAACTTTCAGTATCAATCTGGCTTTGACTTTGCTGCTCTGCAATAATATCCGAACGTATTTTTGGATGTCCAGAATTCTCTGATCTGTTAGTCTGGCTAACAACTTGACGGTGTTTAATTCTGCCTATAAAGGTGATAGATTGGCAAGGCCGCAGAGAAGATTTTTCGAAATTCACTGAAATTCCCAAACTTTTGCAAAGCTGCAGAGTGTAGTCTCTGGTCTGAAGAAGTTGATGCCTGGTGGTGGCGGAGAGGAGCCAGTCGTCCAAATAAGGAAACACCTGGAATCCTTGACGTCTCAGGTGAGCTGTGACCACTGCCATGCATTTGGTAAACACTCTGGGGCTGAAGTGAGGCCAAAGGGCAGGGCTCTGAATTGATAATGACTGGTCCCTAGCCAAAGCGGAGAAACCTCCTGGAGCGCCTGTGAATCTTTATGTGATAGTACGCGTCCTGAAGGTCTATCGAGCACATCCAGTTGTCCTTGCCCAGAAAGGGCAAAATGGACTGAAGCGTGACCATCCAGAATCTTGCCTTCTTGACAAATCTGTTTAGATTGCTTAGGTCTAATATTGGTCTCCAATCTCCCGTCCTTTTGGGGACCAAAAAGAATCTCGAGTAGACGCCGGATCCTAGTTGGTCTGCCGGAACAGTCTGGACGGCTCTTTTTTCTAGGAGCTTTGTAACCTCCTGTTCTGCCAAATCCCTCTGACCGGGTGAGATGTCTGGAAGGGATTGGTGAGGTACGGGATACCTTTCGAAGGGGATTTTGTAACCCTCAGATATGATCGACTGTACCCACATATCTTGTGAAAGGGAACGCCAGGCTACTGGGTACAGCGAAATCCTTCCCCCGACTGCCTTCAAGGGTGGACAGTCGGGCAACACCTCAGGGATGCTGAAAAGGCTTCTCAGGAAGAGACTCCCTGTTGCCCTGGTTCTGAGGACCCCCTCTGCCCCTAGGGCGGCATTTATTATTGTTACCCCCTCTGCCTCTGGGGGTAAACTGCCCACGTGTGTCCGGCGCTGCTCCTTGGGCTTTGCGGAACCACATCTTCCCTCCTTTCTGACCCTTGGGATAGGGTCTAGAAGGAGTGGAAAAATGGACTCCAACGGCAGAAAGAGTTTCGCCGTCCTGCTCACACCTGGTCAAGGTTTCCTTCACCTGAGGTCCGAACAAAGCCGAACCGTCAAAGGGGGTATTGGTGAAGGACGCCTTAAAGGGGTCCGCAAAATTACAAAGCCGCATCCAGGCTTGACGTCTAAGAGCCACTCCTGTGCCTGCGGCTCTCCTCGCTCCATTGGCTGCATAGGATATGAGCCGCATGGAGGAGTTGGTTAAGGAATTCAGGATTGCTAGCTGTGAGGCAATCTTTTCTTGAGCCCCAGCAGCAGAAGGATCCTGGACCACTTCACCTAGTTCCTTGAGAATATCTCTTTGAAGCCTGGTGAAGTGACAAAGGTAGTTCAGCTTAGCATAGCAAAGGTCGCTGAAGAAAACATCCGCTTTCCATACCTGTCCATGGTCCTAGAATCTTTGTTAGGAGGATGGACAGGTACTGAAGGATCCGCAAGTTCCTTCTTGGTGGCCGCCACCACCATAGCATCCACAGAGACGCCCTTAGAAAGAAACTGCTTGTCTGTAGGGGCCGTAATAAATTTGGATGGTCTCCTGGGGACCGGTTCCACAGAATCTGGAGCTGCCCACGCCTTCCGAGCCACTACTTGCATAAGTGGGTCGAAAGGCGGAGACACCCAGGAGGTGGAGGGTCGGGATCCAAAAGCCTCCAGGTATACCGACTCATCCTCGGAGGGGTCAATGGAGGGCCAATTCCCCTCTGTTTGAGGAGCTCAAGGATGTCTGAAAAGGAGACATCCTCAGAGGGGGACCGTGGGGAACCCTCCGACTCATCTAAGTCGGTATCAGATGTTGTAGACTCAGGGGAGTCTGTGTGTTTCCTCTTACACGTCCTCTTCCGAGGGGGTTCCCCTGCAGGATCAGGAGAAACCTCAGAAGAGGAAGTTATTCCCAATGGGGAAACCTGGGGCGATGGATCCCTGGGCCTGAGAGCAAGAGGCGTCTACAGGCACCGAAGAGGGAGGAGCTAAAGGGATGGACCGTTGACCTGGCTCAGGTGCCAGGACACTCCTCATCACCTCAAAGGCTCCCCTCCCCGGGAGGCCGGAATATTCCCGTTCCGAGGAAATAGGAATTCCCAGCTCCACTGAGAGGGAAGGCTCCGAGGCCGATGTCGGTACCGAGCTTACCAATGCCGAAGCCCCGAGAGGGAGAGCGGGGTCGGACAAGGGTCCGATGCCACTAGCCCCCTCGGAGACGACAAGGGAAACTTGACGACCGGATCCCTCCAAGGAAGGTCTCATGGAAGAGATCGGAGCCGAAGACGATGGAGCCGAAAAAGGATGTATCGGGTCCGGCGCCGACACGGTCGCTGTCCCGAGAAGCTCCGGCTCCAAACTCTGGAGGGGAGTCGGAGGAGGAAGTTCAAGGGGTAAAGCAATAGCCGAAGTCTGCTGAGACGGGCTATGGAGCATTTTGGCTAGTGCCTGCGACTTCAACAGCCTGCTTACCACCCTCTCTAAATCGTGGTCAGACAGCCTGGAAGATCTCGAAGATCGGCTCCGATGACTCCGCTCCGACAAAAGAGGAGACCCCGGAGCCGAGTGGATAGACTCCAAAGAAGGGGACCGAGATCTCTTCTTGGACGAAGCCATCGGAGCCGACGTCCTCTGGGTTCCAGATGGAGCCGAAGGCTTCTCGGCTCCAATACTGGATAATATGTCGGCTCCAGCCGGAGCCGACAAGGCAACAGGAGATTGGGTGTCGGAACCGACACTACCACCTGAGAAGAAGAAAGATCGGCTCCGGCCGGAGCCGATCTCGACTCCGAAGGAGTCGGAGCCACTGGGGAAGGCTTAGAAGCTGTAGCCTGAACCTTAGGTGGCTTAGAAGGTTTACTAGACCCAGTTTTAGTGGGTGAACCTTCTGGCTTTAGTAAGCCACGGAGGATCAACTTATTCCTCCTCTCCTGCAGGACTCTCTGGCTAAAAGAGTGACATAAGGCACAGGAGTCCTGCAGGTGTAAAGGCCCCAGGCAGTAAACACAAGAAGTGTGACCGTCTGTCAGAGACATTTTCTGACAGCACGAGTCGCACTTCTTGAAGCCTGAGACCTTTCCTTCCTTAGACATAGTCCAAGAAAAAAATAACACTCACACACCCCAAACAGTCACACAATTAATCCCAATAAACACAGACACACAGATAGGGATTAAGAAAGGAGGCCTAGGCCTAACTGAAAAATTTTTAAACTTTTTATAAAAACTAGAAGTTTTTAACTACATGGGGAAATAGGGTGGGCTGTAGAAACACTACACACTATAAAAAGGAACAAGGGAGAGATAAAACCCTGACTAAGCTGTTTGAAAAATTCAAACTTACCTCAGCTGGCAAAAAGGAGACCTCTTCGCAAAGCGGCAAACGAGATCTGAGGTAGTCCCGCCTTGCATCATGGGATATAGGGTTGCCTCGAGCTGGTAAAAGGAGTTCTCAAGCTAAGCAAGTGCCGAGTCGGAGCCGAGGATCGGCTCCGAACCCATCCAGCAAGAATGAAGGCGAGATTGACAATTTAACATCTACTGTTGCTGCCAAAGATCCCAAAGCTTGGAGGATTAGCCTGGTTGTAGAGGTCAGATGAGATAGACGATGATGTACCCAAAACCTGACTATGTCTATGTGATGAGTAGGCAAAGTGACAATTTGCGTTGCTGTGTTCAGACATGCACCAATAAACTCCAGGCTCTGTACCAGTGTGAGGTTTGATTTGGCATAATTTACTGTGCTACTCAGTGAATGACAAATATGGAGCAAACAGTCCCTAGACTGTTGTAAAAGGTGCAAGGCAGGGGCAGTAAGAAGCCAGTCATTTGGTATGGAAACACTTGTAATCCTTGTAGTCTCATGTGAGATGCCACCACTGTCATACATTTAGTGAACACACTGGGGGCTGTGGTGAATCCTAAAAAAAGGCTCTGAATTGGCAGTGACTGGCTTCCAGACAAAAATGTGTTTTTGGGACTGCCTGTCTATTTTGATGTGGATAGTACACATCCTGAAGATCTATGGAGCACATCCAATCATCCTTGCGGAGAAACAGCAGAATGGACTAAACTGTGACCATTCAGAACTTTGACTTTTTCATGAACTGATTTAATTTGCTTAGAACCAAAATTGGTCTCAGGTCTCCTCTCTTTTTTGGCACTAAAAAGAAATGTGAGTAAGTTCCAAATCTTGTTTGATATGGTGGGACCTCTTAGATGACTCTTTTGTCTAGCAGCTTTTGAATTTCTTGTACGGCAGCCTTCCACTGATGGGGTGAGACATCAGGAAGCTTTTTTCTTTTGGTGGCTGGGGGTTAGGAAAATGGTATGAAATAGCCTCTGGATATTATTTTTAGCATGCAGGAATGTTTTGTTATAGCAGCCCAGGCATCTGGGTGTAAGGACAAATTTCCCCCAACTGCCTCTAGAGGTGGGCTGTAAGGCAGCACTTCAGGAGTACTGAAAGGGTCTATCTGGGAAGGAATCTCAGAAAATCTGATTTTGTGGGCCTCCTTTGCCATGAGGGTGATGTCTACTGTTAGAACTGCTCCCATGCTTCTGAAGGAGTTTTCTCTGCATGGATCCTGGAAAGGTCCCTGAGATTTGCGGAACCACATTTTCTTACTGCCTCTCTGATTTCAAGAGAAAGTTCATTGAGGGGTAGAAAAAAAAAAGAAGTTGTGTACTTACCGTAACATTCCATGTTTGTAGTCCATCTCGCCTATATTCTTGCTGGATGGGTTCTGAGCCGATATTCGGCTCCGACTCGGCCTATACTAAAGCTCGAGAGCTTTTTACTGGCTTGAGGCTAGCCCCTATCCCATGGTGCCTCACAGCAATTTCCCAGATCTAGTTTGCAAGAAAGTAATAAATACCTATCAGGTAATAATAATAAGAAAGAATCTGTAAAAATACAGGAAGGGATTAGAAACATAATCCATTCTAGGTGGACAATAAAGAGCAAAGTCAGGCAGCCCCAAAAAGAGGTCCACTAGATCCCCCAGTAACGGGAAGGGGATTGGAGGGAGGGATGTAAGAATACAGGCGAGATGGACTACAAACATGGAACGTTATGGTAAGTACATAACTTCTTTATGTTATGTAATGTAGTCCTATCTCACCGTAATTCTTGTTGGATGCGACAGTGTCCCTAGCACCTTTATCCCGGGTGGCTCAAGCGAAGAGACTCTACAGCACAGTGGACCCAAGGGATGACCTGTCACAGGAGGCCAAATCCAATTTGTAATGAGTGACAAATGTATGTGGTCTTGCCCAAGTAGCTGATGCACAAATAGTATCAATTGGGAGCCTAGATCTACAGGCACATGAAGTAGCTACAGCCCTAGTAGAGTGACCTTTAGCTTTTAACGGTAATTGTCTACCAGCTTGTTGATAAGCAAAGGATATGCAATCCGAAAGCCATTTTGAAAGAGTAATTTTTAAAACAGGTAAGCCTTTCCTTTTGTCAGAAAAGGAAACAAAAAGTTGATCAGATTTCCTGAATTCTTTGGTCCTGTGTATATAGAATCTGAGTATCCTGTGGACATCTAGCTGGTGAAGTCTATACTCTAATTTATTAGAGTGGTTTGGAAAAAACACAGGCAGCTCAATGGTAGTATTCAGGTTGTGTTCTGAGCATACCTTGGGGAGAAAGGAAGGGTTTGTCCTAAGAGAGACTCTATCCTTGTGAAAGATAATGTAAGGAGATCGAATAGTTAGGGTTTGAAGTTCGGAGACTCTCCTAGCCGACGTTATAGCTACCATGAACAGGGTTTTCCATGATAACAATTTTAAGTCTGATGACGAGGATGGTTAAAAGGGTGCAGACATCAAAGATGAGAGGACTAAATTTAAGTCCCAGGGTTCTAAAGGTTGTTTTATTGGGGGCCTAAGAAGAAGAACTCCTTTTAAGAAAGTTTTACAGAGAGAGTGTTGCATGATTGGATTTCCCATGAAACCAAAATGGAAATTGGAAATGGCAGCTAATTGAACTCTAACTGTAGCGGCTGCCGCTCCTTCATGAAAAATTGTTGTTAGGAAGGATTAAATGGATTCTAAAGGAGCTTTATATGGATCTAAGCCCCGGTTTGTAGCCCAAAGGGAAAACCTTTTCCATTTGCTAGAATATAGATTCTGAGTGGAAGGTTTATGGGATGAAATTAGGATGTGTTTGACCGTTGGGGATAAGGGAATGCACCTGGCTATACGTGGAATTGGAGCAGCCATGCTGTCAATTTGAAGGTGTGGATGGAGGGGTGGAACTGTCCCGACTGACGAATCAGGAGATGGATACAGAATCCATGGTTCCTCCAAAAGGTAGGGCCACAGGAAAGGAAACCAAACTTGAGGCCAGTAAGGATCAAGGAACTCCTCAACTGTCTTGCTTTCTGTATTACTTTGGGTATGAGTGGAAAGAGAAGAAAGACATAGAGAAGTCCCGGGGACCAATCGTGAACTACAGCATTCCTGGGTGACATCCCCAGATGGGGAATGAGCGCAAAGTCGCTGCTGCATTTGGTGTTCAGGTGAGTGGCAAATAGATCACAGCAAGGCTGGCCCCATTTGTGAAAGATCTCTTTCGCAACCATTGGATTCAGGGACCACTCATGATGCATCAGAATTGCTCAGCTGAGTTTTTCCGCCATTACATTGGATTTCCCCGGGATATGCGTTGCTATCAGGAAGCATTGAGTATCCATCACCCATTTCCAAACTCTTAAGGCCTCCCTGCAAAGCGGGTAACACTTGGTTCCCCCTTGTTTGTTTATGTACCACATAACAGACATGTTGTCTGACTGAATCGCAATCCTTCCAGTGGGAAGGGAGCTGTGAAGTGCTTGCAACGCATACAGCACAGCTCTCATCTCCAGAACATTGATATGCAAGTGGTTCTCGTGGTTTTGCCAAGGACCTTGGACTGTCTTTCCCAGATAATGCCCACCCACCCTATCTGGGAAGTGTCCGTGGTCAAAACTTCTTTTTCTTGGGGAGGAACAAGTGGACGACCTATGACAAGTTGTTTTTTGTGTAACCACCATGTCATATCCCTTTTGCATGCGTTTGTTATTAATATCTGCTGAGATAGTGAAAGGTCTTGCATCGACCATTGTGCAAACAGCATCCATTGGAGAATCCTCATATGTAGACGAGCAAGAGGAACTAATAAGATGGCATAGCCATAGTCCCTAGGACTTGAAGGACTACTTTGGCCTGGACTCTTTGTTTGTTTAATAAGGATCTGATCTGACTGCATAGAGATTCCACTCTTTCCTGTGTTAGCTTTACTGACATGGTGGTTGTGTCTATTTCTGAGCCTAGATATATAATATGCTGCGAGGGAGATAAGACTGACTTTTGCAAGTTGACAGTGATGCCTAGGCTGGCGCACAAGGACAGAGTCTCATCCCTGGTCCTTATGAGTTGATGCTTGGTGGTAGCAGTGAGGAGCCAGTCGTCTAGGTACGGAAAAACCTGGAATCCTTGACGTCTCAGGTGAGCCGATACCACTGCCATACACTTGGTACACACTCTGGGGGCTGTAGTGAGGCCAAAGGGCAGTGTTCTGAACTGAAAATGGCTGGTTCCCAGCTGGAAGCGTGTCTCCTGGAGCGCCTGTCCATTTTGATGTGGTAGTACGTATCCTGGAGATCGATTGAGCACATCCAGTTGTCTTTCCCGATAAAGGGAAACATCGACTGCAGAGTGACCATTCGGAACTTTGATTTTCTTACATGCTTGTTGAGCCTGCTGATATCTAGAATTGATCTCCAGTCGCCTGTCTTTTTTGGAACTAAAAAGAATCGAGAGTAAGTTCCGGATCCTACTTGCTCTGCGGGGACTTCTTGGATGACTCTTATTTGTAGCAACAAGATGACCTCTGATGTTGCACGGTCTAGTTGGATGGGTGGTACGTCTGGAAGAGATCGGTTTGTTGGGGTTTCGGAAATAAAGGGAATCAAGCAACCTCTGGATATTACTGTGTGTACCCAATGATCTTGAGTGATAGTTAGCCAAGCGCTTGGGTACAGCGATATACGCCCCCTGACTGCCTCCAGAGACGGACAGTCGGGCAACCCCTCAGGGTCGATGGAAGGGATAATCAGGGAAAGTTTCTCTGTCTCCCTGATGTTGCAGACCTCCTCTGCCGCAAGGGCGGTGTCTTCCCTTATATCCTCCCCCTCTGCCCCTGGGGGAGGGTTGACCTTGTGCCTGAGGAAAACCTATTTTGGGATTTGTGGAACCACATTTTCCCTCCTGTATTACCCTTGGCATAGGGTCTGGATGGGAGAGAGAAATGGACTCCAATGGCAGATAAGGTTTTTCCTTCCTGCTCGCACCTAGTCAAAGTCTCTTTCACTTGGGGTCCAAAAAGAGATGAACCATCAAAGGGAACGTTAGTGAAGGAAGACTTGAAGGATTCCGTAAAATTACAAAGACGCATCCACAAATGTCTTCTGAGAGCTATTCCTGCTGTGGCTGCCCTGCTCACGCCATCTGCCACATATGAGATCAGCCTCATGGAGGAGTTAGCTATGGAAGTAAGGGTGGAGAGCTGTGCGGAAACCTTGTCTATGGAACCTGGAGCTACTGAACCCTGGAGGGTATCTCCTAACTCTTTCAGGAGTTCCCTCTGAAGACGAGTGAAATGAGTCAGGTAATTTAGCGATCTTAGTGTAAATGCCGCTGAAGAAAAAGTATGCTTCCCGTACCCATCTATTATCCTGGACTCCTTGTTAGGAGGATGGATATAAGAAGATGTCTCAGATAATTCCTTTTTGGTGGCCCTCTAACTTAAATGGGCACTACGACCCTCTAATTTAAACAGGCCGTACAGTCCTAAGGGGGGAATAGGGGTTGAAAACTTTCAAAAAACAGACGCACAATACAGAAGAAACTATTAATATATATATATATATATATATATATATATATATATATATATATATATATCAGAAAAAGGTGATAGAAAAGGACTAAATAAGTAAAACATCATTCTACTTAGCCAACGAGCCAGTAAGACACAACCTCGAAGCTTTCGCAGCAAACGAGATCTGGGGAATTGCTGTGAGGCACCATGGGATAGCGGCTAGCCTTGAGCCAGTAAAAAGCTCTCGAGCTTTAGTATAGGCCGAGTCAGAGGCGAATATTGGCTCCGAACCCATCCAGCAAGAATTACGGCAAAATAGGACTACATAACATCTTAGGTCTTTCCTTCTTGTTCACTGCGGGTGAACATTTCTTTCACAGAAGAGCCAAACAAAAATGTTTTATCAAAGGGAACATTGATGAAAGATGCCCTGAAAGGCTTTGCAAAGTCACATGTCTCATTATAGGAATGCCTGAACCAGGTACCAGAGAGGTGCCTTCTGGATGCATTGGAATTTGACAAGAGTGTGACCAGCTGAGAAGATGATCTTTTGAAATCCTCTGCAGACATGGACTCTGAGAGACAGGTTGATAGTCCATTTGTAAAATCTTTCTGTAGCCTTGCAAAAGTGTGCCAAGTAGTTCAGAGACCTCAGGGTGAAGGTCGATGAAAGAAATATACACTTTCCAAATCTGTCCAGCACCCTACACTCTCAGTTAGGGGGGGTGGACACAGGAATTTTGTTCTGCTAGCTCCGTTTTGGTGGCTGCCTCCACAACTACTGCATCTGCAGGGACTCCTTTGCTACAGTGGGGTTTATCTTTTAGAGGGGCTAGGAACTTGTTCGAGCAACACAGTATTGGTTCAACGGAATCTGGCTTCTTCCATGCCTGTCAAGAGACCAGATTAATAAGCTCATCTGCTGGGGGGGGGGATCATCCAAGATGTAGCCTCCAAAATGCTGACTCCTCTGGAGAAGGATTATCGGAAGACAAACCACCTTTCTAACAATTTTTAATATGTCTCCCTCCAAAAGAGTCATCATCAGGTGGTGATCTGGGGAACCCTTCTCTTTCCTCAAAATCAGCATCTTCAGTGAGAGATTCCAGTGGGGAATCTATGTGCCTCCTCTTGCATGTCCTCTTCTGATGAACCTCCTTGGGGGATGTACTGGGGAGGTATCAGAAGAGAGGGGGAGTTCCGCCATGGAGACTGACTGGAAGCTAGCTGGAACTGGCTGTCCCTGTGGAATAGGCCTTGTGATGAAAGGAGATACTGCCAGCACAGCTAGCTGGAATTTTATAAATAATTATATGTTATTGGTGAATATCAAAATGATTTATACAAGATGCGTGTGTTACAAATGTATTAGAAATGTATGTCATGTGTATATCAAACTGTTTTGTACAGACGTTTGTGTTGAAAAGGTATTTGTAAAAGTGCTGTGCTTAAAATGTATCCACATTGTGCCCTACTGGAAGAGAACAGAAATGTACATGCACTACTGTAACTGTTTAAATGTATATACTTTAACAGTGGAAACTGGCATATGGGAGGTTAACCTCAGTCTAGTGAACTTTAGAAAAATATCTGAAATTAAATTACTTTATAGGACGCAACAAAAAGGCTACCTCTCAAGTTTTCAATGCAGCTAGAGTTACAGAGTCTGTGCTAAGAAGCTTTCTGTATTGTTCATGAAGTGAACTAATTGCTACTTTTGAAGCATGGAGGAATACAATTGTTTTATGACTTCCAGCATCTGCCAAAGATCTGAGGAAAAGCCCTTGTCTCTATATTTTTAAAGGTATATGCCAAATGCTGCCAACTTCTAGCAATGGGGTTTTGGCCTGGTAACTAGAAGTCAGATGACCAGAAATGATGACATTCTGAAAGCTATCCCAGCAGTAATATTTTAGATATTAACTTGAGAAGTCTTAGTGAAACAGAGCATTCTGTATTCTGTCTTGGACCTGACAACAAGAAAAAAAACATTCACCACATCTGCCTTGCTCTAATGAAGTAAGTTTCTAGGGAACAGTATAACTCTCTTTGATTCAGTCAGGAATATAGTGAAATGAGAAGTTATGTACCTACCATAATGTTCCATGTTAGTTGTCTTCTCTCGCCTTCTTTCTTGCTTGATGGGTTCGGAGCCGATCCTCGGCTCCGACTCGGCACTTTGCTAAGCTCGAGAGTCACTTTTACCAGCTCGAGGCAGCCCCATATCCCATGATGCAAGTCGGTAAGTACCCAGATCTCGTTTGGTACCTATAGGCAATAACACCTAGCACAAAAAACTTCCCAGAAGGAAAGAAAGGCAAAAAGCCTAAAGGATGGGCTATAAGGTAGACCAGACAACTAGCTGGTCTTAAGAAGCATTCTTCCATATAGGGAGAAAAAGGTCTGTCCAGGCCAGGGGGCAGGAGGGAGGGTCGCAAGAAAGAAGGCGAGAGAAGACAACTAACATGGAACGTTATGGTAGGTACATAACTTCTCAATGTTAAGTTGTCAATCTCGCCTTCATTCTTGCTTGATGGGACCGCGTCCCTAGCACCTATATCCTGGGTGGCTCAATGGAACAGACTCTTGAGAACTGTAGAGCCAAAACTGGCTCTATCCCTGGAGGCCAAATCCAATTTGTAATGAGAAACAAAGGTATGAGGAATGGCCCAAGTGGCTGCTGCACAAATAGTGTCTAATGGAAGTCTAGCCTGAAAAGCTGTGGAAGTGGCTAAGCTTCTGGTTGAATGCGCTTTTGGTTTTGAGCACAGCTGTTTTCCCCTGAGCTGATAGATTTCGGAGATGGTGGAAGAAAGCCATCTAGATAAGGTCACTTTGGAGACAGGAAGGCCTTTCTTATTTTCAGCATAAGAAAGAAAGAGCTGATCGGATTTCCTGAATTGTTTTGTTCTGTCCAAATAATGTCTGAGTTGGCAGTGAACATCAAGAAAATGTAATTTTTGTTCCGATCTGTTTGAGTAATTAGGAAAAAATACAGGGAGGTCAATAGATTGGTTCAAATTATTTTTCGAGGCCACCTTAGGCAAAAAGGTTGGATTAGTTCTCAAGGATACCCTGTCTCGTGGAAGACGAAATAAGGGGGACGAACAGAGAGAGCATAAAGTTCTGACACTCTCCTTGCCGAGGTAATAGCAACAAGGAAGAGTGTTTTCCATGAAAGAAATTTCAGGGAACATGACACAGCTGGCTCGAAGGGTGGAAGAATTAAGGATGTCAGCACTAGATTTAGGTCCCATTGAGGAGGAGGACTCCTGACTGGAGGTTTCAGGAGAAAAATTCCTTTTAGAAAGGCTCTACAAAGCCTGTGGGACATAATGTTGTGATCTGCAAACCCGACATGAAAGTTCGAGATAGCAGCCAACTGAACTTTGACCGTGGAAGATGAAGAGCCCGAGTGAAAGATTTCTGCTAAGAAATCCAAAACTGCTTGAACAGGGGCAGTAAAGGGATCTATATTTTTAGCTTTTGCCCAACAAGAGAAGCGTTTCCACTTGCTGGTATAAATCCTTCTAGTAGAGGATTTAATGGAAGCCACTATGATATCCCTAACAGGATTAGAGATCATAGGAAGCCTGGCTAAGGAAGGAAGGAAGTGGAGCAACCAAGCTGTGAGGCTGAGAGAAGGAATAGACCGATGCAGCTGACCCAATTGGTGAATCAGAAGGTCTAGCACTGGGTCCAGATGCCACGGCTGCACCAATAGGTGACGATGGAGAAACGGAAACCAAATTTGTCGAGGCCAATAGGGAGCAATGAGAATCATTTTGGCTCTCAAAACGGTGGCTTTCTGGAGTACTTGTGGAATCAATGGAAAGGGAGGAAAGGCATAAAGAAGTCCCTGGGGCCAATCCTGGGTTAGAGCGTCTCTGGGGGGGTGGACTGGCAGTGGGAAGAGAGAAAAGAAGTCTGGGTATTTGCTGTTTTGGGGAGTAGCAAAAAGATCGCAACATGGGCGGCCCCATTCTAGAAAAATCTCCTCCACTATAGATTGTTTGAGAGACCACTCGTGAGGCATGAGAATAGCTCTGCTCAATCTGTCCGCTAGAATGTTGGTTTTCCCAGGGATATGCGTTGCTACCAGAAACCGATGAGAGGAGATCGCCACTGCCAAAGTCTGAGAGCTTCTCGACACAAGGGGTAGGACTTGGTTCCGCCCTGTTTGTTGATATACCATACTACAGACATGTTGTCTGTGTGAACTGCAATTGTTCCCAAGGGAAGAAAGTCGTTGAGGGCTTGCAACGTTAAAAGCACTGCTCTCATAGCTAGGACATTTATGTGCAGGTGGTATTCGAACGGTTGCCACGTCCCATGAACCATCCTGCCCTGATAATGACCCCCCCACCCGATCAGGGAGGCGTCCGTAGTGACTGTGGCTACCGGGGCCGGGGATACAAAGGGTCTGCCTTGATGAATCTGGGGAGAAGAAATCTACCATGATAGATGATTCTTGCAAATTTGTGTCACCAGGATTTGGTGACGCATGGGAAGTTGTTGGTAAGACCACTGGGTGAACAACATCCATTGAAGAAGACGCATGTAGAAGCGGGCCAGGGGAAGAAGGGTAATGGCCGCAGCCATGAGGCCCAACACCTTCAGAACCATTCTGGCTTGCACCTTTTTGCTGGCAAGGATGATCCTCACGTGACTTTGGATATCTGAGATTCTTTGGTCTGTGAGGGTTGCTGACATCCGAACAGTGTTTAAGTTTGCACCTATGAAAGTAATAGACTGGCAGGGCAATAAGGAGGATTTTTCGTAGTTGATCGAAATTCCTAATTGAGTGCAGAGATTTAGGGTGTAATCCCTGGCTTGAAGAAGTTGATGCCTGGTGGTGGCTGAAAGGAGCCAGTCGTCGAGATACGGAAACACCTGGAATCCTTGACGTCTCAGGTGAGCCGTGACCACTGCCATACATTTGGTGAACACTCTGGGGCTGTAGTGAGACCAAAGGGCAGGGCTCTGAATTGAAAATGACTGGACCCCAGCCGAAAGCGGAGAAACCTTCTGGAGCGTCTGTGAATTTTTATGTGATAGTACGCGTCCTGAAGGTCTATTGAGCACATCAAGTTGTCCTTTTCTAGGAAGGGCAAAATTGATTGAAGTGTGACCATTCGAAATCTTGTCTTTCTCACAGACTTGTTGAGTCTGCTGAGATCCAATATTGGTCTCCAGTCTCCCGTCTTTTTGGGGACCAAAAAGAATCTTGAGTAGATTCCGGGCTCTGAATGGTCTGTTGTAACTGTCTGAATGGCCCTATTTTGTAGAACCTTTGATACTTCTAACTTTGCAATTTCCCTTAGACCGGGTGGCACATCTGGAAGGGAATTTTTGTGAGTAAAAGGACTTTCCTCGAAAGGAATCTCGTAACCCTCGGATATGATCGACTGTACCCATCTGTCTTGAGAGAGGGAATGCCAGGCTTCTGGGTACAGCGATAGTCTTCCCCCGACTGCCTCCAAGGATGGACAGTCGGGCAACATCTCAGGGATGCTGGAAGGGCTTGTCAGAGAGAGGCTCTCTGCTTCCCTGGTTTTGTGGGACCCCCTCTGCCTCTAGAGCGGCGTCTGTTATTACTACCCCCTCTGCCTCTAGGGGTAAACTGACCACGTGCGTCTGGCGTGACTCCCTGGGATTTACGGAACTACATTTTTCCGCCCTTCTGACCTTTGGGGTAAGGTCTAGAGGGGGTAGAAAAACGGACCCCTACGGCAGAAAGAGTCTTGCCATCCTGCTCACACCTGGTCAATGTATCCTTCACTTGAGGACCAAACAATGCTGACCCATCAAAGGGAGAATTCGTGAAGGACGCCTTAAAGGGATCTGCAAAATTACAGAGCCGCATCCAGGATTGACGTCTAAGAGCCACCCCTGTACCCGCAGCTCTACTCGCTCCATCTGCTGCATACGAGATCAGTCGCATGAAGGAGTTAGCTATAGAATTAAGAATTCCTAGCTGAGAAGCAATCTTTTCTTGAGCCCCTGCAGCCGTAGGATCCTGCACTACTTCACCTAGTTCCTTAAGGATGTCCCTTTGGAGTCTGGTGAAGTGACATAAATAGTTCAGCGAATGCATGGCAAAGGTCGCTGAGGAGAACATCCGCTTACCATACCTATTCATGGTCCTAGAATCCTTATTAGGAGGATGGACTGGTACAGAAGGATCTGCAAGTTCCTTCTTAGTGGCGGCCGCCACCACCATGGCATCAACAGGGACACCTTTTGTAAGGAATTGCTTTTCAGAAGGGGCTGTAATAAATTTAGACGGCCTCCTAGGAACTGGCTCTACAGAATCAGGAGCAGCCCAAGCCTTTCGAGCAATAACCTCCATAAGGGGGTCGAAAGGTGGAGACACCCAGGAGGTGGAGGGTCAAGATCCAAACGCCTCTAGGTATACCGACTCATCCTCGGAGGGATTTATGGAGGGTCAGTTTCCCTTCTGTTTTAGGAGTTCTAGGATGTCTGAAAAGGAGACATCCTCAGAGGAGGATCTTGGGGATCCCTCCGACTCATCTAAGTCGGTATCTGAAGTGGTAGACTCAGGGGAGTCCAGGTGTTTCCTCTTACAAGTCCTCTTGCTGAGGATCTCCTGACTGGTCAGGAGAATCCTCGAAGAGGGGTTCTTCCCAGTGGGGAAACCTGAGGCGGTGGATCTCTAGGTCCGGGAGCAAGAGAGATGGAAGAGATATCCACAGGCACTGTAGAGGGAGGAGCTAAGGGAATAAACCGCTGACTGGGGCCAGTGGCCAGCACACTCTTCATCACCTCGAAGGCCCCTCCCAGGGAGATCCGAGAGAACCCGTTCGAAGAAACTGGGACTCCGGCCCACCGAAAGGGAAGGCTCCGAGGCAGATGTCGGAGCCGAGCTCACCAAGGCCGAGCTCCAAGGGAAGAGTGGGTCGGACAAGGGTCCGATGCCACTCACCCCTCGGAGGAGACCAGGAAGCCCGAACACCGAATCCCTCCAAGGAAGGTCTCGAGGAGGAGATAAGAGTAGATGCTGAAGGTGCAGAAGGAGGGGTATCTGCCCTCAGCCATAGCCGTAACTATTCCCGTAGACTCCAGCTCCAAACTCTGTTGTAGAGTCGAAGGAGGAACTTGAAGGGGGTGTGGACTAATAGTCTGTTGAGACGGACTATGAAGCATCTGGGCCAGTGCCTGTGATTTTAATAATCTGCTTACCACCCTCTCTAAATCATGGTCAGATAACCTGGACGACCTAGATGATCGGCTCCGATGGTTCCGTTCCGAAAGAAGAGGTGAGGCCGGAGCCGACAGAATCGGTTCCAAAGAGGGGGACCTGGACCTCTTCCTCGAAGGAACCATCGGAGCCGACAAACCCACTGATCCAGTCGGAGCCGATAACTTTTCGGCTCTGAGAGAAGATCTAGATGCATCGGCTCCAGCCGGAGCCGATGCAGGCATCGAAATAGCGGTGTCGGAGCTGGTCGGTGCCGACACCGAAGCCTGGGCCACATGGTGGTCGGAGCCAGTACTCGGAACCGACACCAAAGTGACCATAGAAGTATCGGCACCGAAGATTTAGCCAAGGTCGCATCGGCTCCAGCCGGAGCCGATCTCGACTCCGACATAGTCGGAGCCAAGGCCGAAGGCTTTGGTACAGAAGCCTGGGCCTTAGACTTGGAAGGCTTTCCTGGAGCCGATTTGGCCGGGGAGCCCTCCGGTTTAAGGAGTCCCCTTAAAATAAGTTTGTTTCTCCTTTCCTGCAGGACTCTCTGGCTAAAAGAATGACATATTGCACAGCAGGAGTCCTGCAGGTGGAGAGGTCCCAGGCAGTATAAACAAGAAGTGTGACCGTCTGTCAGAGACATCTTAGAGTCACACTTCTTAAAGCCTGAGACCCTCTGCTCTTTGGACATAGTGGATACAAAAACAGTACACACACAGTCCCAAACAAACAATTAAAATTAAAGTATAAGCAGTAAAAACCTCACACACACACACCCTGACAGGGGGGGGGGGGATGGGAGGGAAGGAAGGCCTGACTAAAAAAATTAAGGAGGAAGGATAATTTTAGTCAAAAAGGGGCTTACAATTAACTAAAAATGAAAGATTTCTAAGAAAAAAAAGTTTAAAAGTGAAAAGGGTCTAATAGCAGTTTAAATTTAAACACTTACCAGGAGCTGGTAAAAGGAGGACCTCATCAGCAAAGTGGCAAACGAAGTCTGGGCACTTACCGCCTTGCATCATGGGATATGGGGCTGCCTCAAGCTGGTAAAAGTGACTCTCGAGCTTAGCAAAGTGCCGAGTCGGAGCCGAGGATCGGCTCCGAACCCATCAAGCAAGAATGAAGGCGAGATTGACAACTTAACATCTTAGTTTAGATGTTTTTCTTTATTTGTGTGAGTCTGTACTGCAATGTTAGTTTAAATATTTCCAGGGGTTTTGAACTCTGATCTCACTATGAATATATAGTTAGTATTGCTTTGTTCTTTTACTAATTATTAAATATATTTAAACATTTCATTGTGGCTAATCTGTGTAGAGATATAGAGATATTTATGTTTTGAGAGTACTTGCATATTTATTTGGTGTCACTGTGTGGGCCACTCTAATACCCTTGCTCTTAGGCAAACTACCATTTGTATTAATATTAATACTAGTGTTACACAGTAAGATTGGACACCCTTTGTTAAGGGCCTTAAAGTAGCTGAAAAATGGTGACTGGTGGCAATAATAACTACCTTATAGTCTGAGCAGAAGGGGGCATAGCTAGTAAACCTGTGTCAGCCCTTCCCGTGTGTGTGTGTGTGTGTGTGTGTGTGTGTGTGTGTGTGTGTGTGTGTGTGTGTGTGTGTATAAATCAAACCTCAAAGTGTGTGTAAGCTACTTGGACAGGGACACAAAGCACTGGTTGGACAGAGAGGCTGCTTGAGGTCTTGGCTTGGTCACTCAACTGAGATCTCAACTCTATATCTGCACCAGTGGGGAGTTTTATGGGGATCTGGAGAAAGAGGGAGAAACCAGCCCCATACTGACTGTGGTCTCTGTGTGCTCTTAAGGGAAATTCCACTTGATGCAGAGAGCTGCATCTGGAAATACTGTGTGTGTACTTGTTATCGTCTCAATGAAGAAACAAGCAGCTGATCAGTAGTTCTGATTTCTTTTGTTTTATGTAAATAAAAATGTAATTGCCTGTGAACATTAAGCAAATAAAGTAAGTATTCTGCTTTGTTAGTATATTCTGGAAAAAAAATACTGGTAAATTAACGGACTGGCTGATGTTGGATGCAGACACCACCTTAGGAAGGAAGGATGAATTGGTTCACAGTGTAACTCTATCCTTATGAAAGATTAGATATGGCAGTTTTGAGGATAAGACTTGAATTTTAGAAATTCATCGGGCTGAAGTAATGGCCACTAAGAATCAGCTTTTCCAAGACAGATATTTAAAATTACACTTATCTGCAGGTTCAAAGGGGGCTGTATTAGTGCTTGCACTACCAGATTTAGATTCCATGGAGGGGTAGGATCTTTAAAAGGAGGTTTCAATAACAGTGTGCCTCTTAGAAAAGCCTTGCAAAGCTTATAAGAAGCGATGAACCATCAAATCCGATATGAAAATTAGAAATTGCTGCTAGACGAACCTTAACTGTGGCTGCACTACCTCCTTCATTAAAAAGAAAGGTTAAAAATTCCAAAACATTATGTACTGGGAAAGAAAAAGGGTCAGTATGATTCTGAATAGCCCAGAAGACAAATCTTTTCCACTTTCTTGCATATAGTTTCTTTGTAAATGGTTTACAGGAGGATAAAAAGAGTTATGTACTTACCATAACTTGGAATCTGTGCTATCCAGTGTCATTATTTCTCACGGATGGGTCTTGGATTCGAGCAGGCAACTGTAAGGACTGGTCCAGAGCTCAAGCTCCTCCCCTTCCCATAATCCCTTACTGACCCACAATCCTCAGATTGAGTTTGCTAGATAACGAAAACACAAAACAGTAAAAACTGTCTGAAAACCAAAAGGTGCATTCCTCCATATCTGCCCAGTCTCCAGAAGAAGGGGAAAGGAGGGTAGGAACGTGATGAATAATGACACTGGATAGCACAGATTCCAAGTTATGGTAAGTACATAACTTTATCTGATGCTATCCGTGTCATTATTGATCACAGATGGGTCATAGCCCCCAGCTACTATGAACCCTAGGAGGCATCAGGGAAGGATATGCCAGAGCACAGAGGAACCAAAGGAAGCCCTGTTCCTAGACACCAAACCCAACTTATAATGTGTAACAAAAGTATGGGGATTAGACCAAGTAAGAGCAGTGCAAATCTCATTCAAGGTGAGCTTTGCCTAGAAAGCAGAAGATGTGGCTACTGACATAGTAGAGTGAGCTTTGACTGATCTGGAAAGAGACAGATGCCTGCTTTCATAGATGTAGGTAATACAACTGGCAATCCAACATGAAATAAATACCTTAGAAACCGCCTGACCTTTCGGCCTGAGAAAAGGCGACAAAGAGCTGATCAGACTTCCAAAAATCCTCTATTCTCTACAAATAAAAATGTAGCTGCCTATGAACATCCAGACAATGCAGTGTATATTCCCCCTATTAGAAAAATTGGGGAAGAACACAGGAAGCTGAATATATTGGTTATGATTAGCCTCCGAGGCAACTTTGGGAACAAATGAAGGATTAGTTTTAAGAGACATCCTATCCTTGTGGAACACCATGAAAGTAGGCTTAATGCTAAGACTAAAATGCAACAAAAGGCCAGTGATCCAAGCAGCTTTATTCAAATCTTAGCTACCCAGCTTAAAAGCCTTCACAGAGATCTCTAAGCTAGAGAATAAGAATAAAGCTGCTTGTTCACTTGCCTTTTGTTGCATTTTAGTCTATTTTAATTTTATGTATAGTTGTGTTGGCTTAATGCTTACAGCCTGCAACTGTGAAACCCTCCTGGTGGAAGAAATTGCTACCAAGAATGCGATCTTCCAGGACAGGTATTTTAGATTGCAGATTGTGGCTGGTTCAAAGGGCCTCTGTGTCAACGACTGTAGTACTAGAGTGAGAGTCCGTGGAGGGAAGGGATCTTTGTCAGGAGGCCTGAGGAGAAAAATCCCTTTGAGGAAGGCCTTGCACAGCTTGGAAGAAAAGGGCGGACTTTCATTTAAATGGAAATTAGAGATGGCTGCCAACTGGAGTTTGACTGTAGAAAAACTGGCCCCTTCGTGAAAAAGAGAGGTCAAGAACAACAAAATGACAGGAATAGGAGCCGAAAAGAGATCTAGACTGCATTGCTTAGCCCAAACAGAAAACCTCTTCCATTTACTGGAATATACTTTCTTGGTAGATGGTTTGCCAGGGATGTGTGTGAAGAAAGTGCCTGGAGGACATCACCCATTCTCACACTCTCATAGCCTCTCTGTACACAGGATAAGACCGTGTTCACCCCTGCTTGCTGATGTACCAGACCACCGCCATGTTGTCTGTTTGAACTGGTATAGTCCCAACAGGGAGGCTCTCCTGGAAGGCTTGCAATGATGTGGTCTGATTCAATAATTTAATTCCCTTTTGATTATGATCCAATGTTGAGGTCGGATCCAAGGAAGATTTTTCTTTGAACTTTGGCTCCAAGGATAAAGTATGATCTGAATATTTTTCCTTTTTTTCTTTTATGTTCAGAATATTTAGATATTGGTCTCTTCCTAGCCTGCTCCAAAGCCTTTGAAGATGATGAGGAAGATCTTGGAGAGGTTGACTTAGACTTTTTTGAAGGAGAAATGCCAGGTAAGGCCTCCTCAAAAGAGACAGGTAGCATGCCTTTAAGAATCAATTTGTTCTTTCTCTCAGAAAGCGCTCTTGGATTAAATCCGTGACAAATGGCACAGTCCTCCTGTAAGTGGGAGGGGTCCTAGGCAGTACACACAGAGTGTGTGTGCATCCAAAAAAGCAATTATATGTCCACATTTAAGGACATCTTTAAACCATGCAGGGTCTTTCTCTTTTTTCAGCTATTACGCAGAACACCAACAAAAAGGCAGTCAATAAACCGCACTATAAAGAAACAAGTTTAAAGTGACAGTTATATCAACTGAAGAAAAAATATTTTATTATTATATATTACTTATTTATTTACCTTTTGTTAACTGGGTTGGTCTGGCTGGGCTGGTACCCTTTTTAAGCAGAGAACTGAGGAGAAAAGCTCCAGATACAATGATTACAATTAGTTACACAAGTGAATTACAGATATAAACAACAGTGAAAATACAGCTATAAAAAAATCATGTAATGAGAATATTACTTGTCTTAAACATTCTTAAAAAGGTGCAATTAATAAACTTATAATAATATGTAGTTGAATATGGTTGTATGGTAGGGAACAGGAGAAAAAGGAAAGGAAGGACTAGAGGATAGGCAAGTCCTACTTATACCATAGAGTCAAGTCCAGGAAATAGTGGGGAGGGGGGAGGGTACGAGCAAGAAAGATATAGGTGAGAGTTGTCTGATGCAGTAAAAAGTGTTTAAAAAGATAGTTGCATTGAATACTGTTAAAACTAACAGCAACAAACTGCGGAAAAAGGAGAGAGGCAATAAAAATACCAGCAATGTTAAATACTGATTACACATTGTGTAGAAAAGTGGACAGAAATACTAATGATAGTATTTATAGTACAACATGTATGAAAAGTGAAAGAAAATGATCTAATAGGTGATGGATAAGGGAGATAAGATTTTTAACAACTTTAACGTTTAGAAGAAAGAACAAAACTTTTGACAAAAAAAAAAAATCACACTTAGCTTGAGAGGATTCAGTCACCACATCTTTTGATGACAAGCAGCAAATGAGATCTGAGGTATATGGGGTTGGTGAATTATGGATAAGGGAGAAGTTTGAAAGTTCAAAGTTGCCATAAGCTTTTGCAACAGCCAAGTCGGATCTAAGGGATCAGATCCGAACCCATTGGCTGAGGATTGAATGAGAACTGACATCAGATCCACCATTATACAGTCTCCCACCTAATTTTGCAACCAGATAATTTGTCCTTGGGGTGGGACTGGGGGTGCTTTGAGGATTAGAGCCATGATATCATGATTCTTGAATACATTGTGATTCTTGAATGCATTGCCCAATATCAACTGTAATGAGAAGTTATGTACCTACCATAACGTTCCATGTTAGTTGTCTTCTCTCGCCTTTTTTCTTGCTGGATGGGTTCGGAGCCGATCCTCGGCTCCGACTCGGCCACTTATTAAAGCTCAAGAGCTTATTTTACCGGCTTGAGGCAACCCTATATCCCATGATGCTAGGCGATAACTCCCCAGATCTCGTTTGGAAGCTGAAAAACCTAGCATAGGCAAATAAAACAAAATCCTCCAACTGGAAGGAGGAGGAAGAGGGATAAAACCCCCCATAGATAATTATCTACACTATATATATCCTAGGACACCTAGATGGTGAACAAGGGAATAAAAGGACCCTTCAAGGAAGGGAAGATCTTCTCGGTCTGTCTAGGCTAGGGGGATGGTGGGTGGGATGCAAGAAAGAAGGCGAGAGAAGACAACTAACATGGAACATTATGGTAGGTACATAACTTCTCAATGTTAAGTTGTCAATCTCGCCTTCATTCTTGCTGGAATCCTGGGTGGCTCATTGGAACAGACTCTTAAGAATGGTGGAACCAAATGTTGCTCTGTCCCTGGAGGCCATGTCCAATTTGTAATGCGAAACAAAGGTATGAGGAGAGGCCCATGTGGCTGCCGCACAGATAGTGTCTATTGGTAGTCTAGCTTGAAAAGCTGTAGATGTAGCTAGTGCTCTAGTTGAATGGGCTTTTGGCTTAGAAGTTAATTCCCTGCCTCTGAGTTGATAAATAGATGTAATCACAGAAGACAGCCACCTAGATAGGGTTACCTTGGAAACAGAAAGGCCTTTCTTATTTTCTGCGTACGATAAAAACAGTTGATCAGACTTCCTTATTTGTTTGGTTCTATCCAAATAGTATAGGAGCTGGCGGTGAACATCTAGATAATGTAGCTTTTGCTCCGCTCTATTAGTATAGTTTGGGGAAAAAACTGGGAGATCAATTGATTGATTTAAATTTGTCTGCGAAGCCACCTTGGGTAAGAAGGATGGATTAGTCCTTAGAGAAACTCTGTCTTTATGGAAAATTAAGTAGGGAGGATGAATGCAGTGGGCGTGAAGCTCTGATACTCTCCTAGCAGAAGTAATGGCGACTAGGAAGAGTGTCTTCCAGGAAAGAAATTTCAATGAACAGGAGACCGCAGGTTCAAAGGGGGGGAGAATCAAGGATGTTGAGACTAAATTAAGATCCCACTGAGGTGGAGGGTCTTTGATCGGAGGCTTAAGTAAATATACACCTTTAAGGAAGGCTTTGCAAAGCTTATTGGACATGATGTTGTGGTCCGATAAGCCTGTATGAAAATTCGATATGGCTGCCAACTGAACCTTTACTGTAGAGGCAGAAGACCCTGAATGAAAAAATGTTGGCTAGGAAGTCTAAGACCAAATGAATTGGGGCAGTAAAGGGATCTATATTCCTTGCCTTTGCCCAGAAGGAGAAACGTTTCCATTTACTAGTGTAAATCCTTCTGGTGGAAAATTTAAGGGAAGCTACTATGATATCCCGGACGGGATTAGAAATCATAGGAAGCCTGGCTAAGGACGGAAGTGGAGCAACCAAGCAGTGAGGTTGAAAGAATGTAGGGATTGGTGCAGCTGCCCTGACTGATGGGTCAACAGATCTGGGGCTGAGTCCAGATGCCAAGGCTGTACCAAAAGATAATGATGTAGGAATGGAGGCCAATAAGGGGCAATGAGAATCAACTTGGCTCTCAAGGCGGTTGCTTTCTGAATTACTTGTGGGATTAGAGGAAAGGGTGGAAAGGCATAGAGAAGTCCCTGAGGCCAATCTTGGACTAGAGCGTCTCTGAGGGGATGGCCTGGAAGGGGGAAGAGGGTGAAGAAGTCGGGGCATTTGCTGTTTTGGGGTGTAGCAAAAAGATCGCAGCAAGGAAGGCCCCACTTCTGAAAAATCTCTTCCGCTACCGATTGTTTGGGAGACCACTCGTGTGGCATGAATATAGCTCTGCTCAACCTGTCCGCTATGATGTTGGACTTCCCGGGGATATGCGTTGCTATCAGAAACCGCTGAGAGGAGATCGCCCACTGCCAAAGTCTGAGTGCCTCTCGACACAGAGGATAGGACTTGGTTCCACCTTGCTTGTTGATATACCACACTACGGACATATTGTCCGTTTGAATTGCAATAGTTCCTAGGGGAAGAGAGTCGTGGAGGGCTTGCAACGTTAAAAGCACTGCTCTCATCTCTAGGACATTTATGTGCAGGTGGCGCTCGAAAGGTTGCCAAGTGCCATGGACCATCCTGTCCTGAAAATGCCCCCCCCCCCACCCGATCAGGGAGGCGTCCGATGTCACTGTGGCGACCGGGGGAGGAGGAATAAAGGGTCTGCCCTGATGGACTTGTGGGGACAATATCCACCAGGACAGATGACTTTTGCAAGTTTGAGTTATCATGATCTTGTAGTGCATGGGGAGTTGCTGAAAAGACCATTGGGCGAAAAGCATTCACTGTAGAAGACGCATGTAAAAACGTGCAAGGGGAAGAAGTGTTATGGCGGCCGCCATAAGACCCAATACTTTCAGGACATACCTGGCCTGAATTTTGTCGTTCTGAAGAAGAACATGGACATGGTTTTAAATATCTATCCAATCTGTATCTCACCTCACTACACCAATTTCTCTAATAGACCCCCCACCCTGTTTCTTTCTCTCAATTCCTACTCTTTATAGATATTCTTATACACCTCCCTCCCTTTACCTTTAACTCTGTTTCTATACTCTACCTCTCTGTTAGGTATATCTTCCTCATACCAGCCTGTCTACTTATCTCTACTTCTTCCTCACTTTCTACCTTACCTGCTACATTCTCTCATTCCACTGATTGTCTTCCTTTGTACTTCACTCTCTTGTCTCTACCCGCTCCGTTCGCCCTGCGGGCTCACTCCGCTCCCCTACCCTGCCCCCGATTCCCACTCCCCCAGAGGTCCTACATTTATACTAATAATAGCCACACCCTATCCAGTTCACTCCAATCAGATTTCTAGCATCCCTAACTAACCCACCCCGCTTTCTCAACACCACACCAACTAATTTAACCTAGCTCCTCCCCTATCTTAACACCTCTCCCTCTACTTTACAAACCCACCTTTGTCCCCTATCTTTCTACTCTCACATCCACCCCACACCACACCTTTAAACTATATCTCACCTATTTACTAACCTCCATATAACATAATATGCCTATATCATCCATCCATCCACAACTTAAAACACTTATCTGTCTGTTACTTATATCTTCTCTTATATCTACTTACCTCTTAACCTCTTATGAACATCCACTTAATTCTTCTCTTTCAATTCCTTCAAAATACACCTCTACCTCTACAACACATGTATCTCCTACCTTCTTAAACCCAACCATACATGCCAACTACCTATTAGCCAAATACCATAGACTAGCACACTTCAAATTCAAGAAACCTAGAACCAAGAAAATATTTGACTCCTCCTATAAACTTCCACAACAAAAATATTTCATACTCCTCCACCTTCTACTGGATGGAGATATTCATCCTAATCCAGGCCCACATCATAATGAAACCATTACACACAAAATACAAAACACAACTACATCTCTCTCATTCTCTAAACCCACTAATTCTCTGTCTATTGCCCATCTCAATATACGAAGTATCTGTAACAAAACTAGTCAACTTCATGCCCTTCTAGAAGTCTATCAATTTGATATTTTATGTTTAACTGAAACTTGGCTAAAGCCTTCAATTAATGACAGTGAAA
Source organism: Protopterus annectens (assembly GCF_019279795.1). Lineage (NCBI taxonomy): Eukaryota > Metazoa > Chordata > Ceratodontiformes > Protopteridae > Protopterus > Protopterus annectens. Next base: position 694,088,544 of record NC_056745.1, read on the forward strand.
TCACCCCATCTGGTTATAACATCATTAGACTCGACCGTACTGCCAAAAAGGGAGGAGGGGTAGCAATTCTGTATAAAACAAAACTCCAAATTAGTACCTTAAATCTGACTCTTACCATTGACAATAATGCTGAAGTTATCAGTTCTAAACTTCAAATCAATACTACTAAATCCATAAATATCATCTGTGCTTATCTCCCTCCTGGAAATAATATCAACACCCTTCAACATATCCTTTACCTACTATCAACTAAACTCCCTCAAGAGACACTAGTCTTAGGAGACTTTAACACAGACTGGCATTCCTGTAACAGAAATAACCCCACTTCCCATATCAACCTATATGGCTTCAAACAACTCATTAATAGTCCTACTAGAACTAATAAAACCAATAATACTGAAACCACATTGGACTGGATTCTTACTAATACTCCCTTGCAAACCTACAACACTGGCATCCTTCCAGATGATCTTAGTGACCACTCTCTAACCTATATCATTAGATACAAAACTAACCTAACCTTACCTACCACATATAAAACTCTACGTACAAAAAAACATTTTAACTCTGCACAGTTTCTAGCCGAACTAATACATTGTAATTGGGCCCCACTGAAACATCTCCCACTTAATGAAGCAGTTGAATACTTCAACTTTACATTCCTATCTATCCTAGATCACCATGCCCCAAGCCGTACCATTAGAACCAAAACAAAAACAGCACCCTGGCTAACCAAGAATACGAAGCAAAAAATTATTCTCAGAAATAAATCCTGGGATAAATGGCGGTCTACCAAAAACCAAACTGACCACCAAAACTTTAGGGAGCTGAGAAATAGCACCAAAAAAGCTATTCTGACAGATAAAAAGAACTATTACTTTCAACTACAGAAAAACACCATAAAAGAACCCAAAAAATTCTGGACTAGCATTAATAATCTTCTATCCCCTGGCCAAGCAATCACACCGAACCCTCAGGATTCTGACCCAGATAATCCCACACAAATAGCCAATGACTTCAACTCTTTCTTCACCAATGCCATCCAAACTCTTGCAAACCACGTTTCTCCTGACACTTCTAAACTACTCTCACCTAGTTCAAAAACTACTCTTCCTCCCCTTCACCTACAACCTGTATCTACCTCCTATATCCAATCTCTACTCCAAAAACTAAAACCTACCACCCCATCTGCAGACAAGCTTCCTGCAGAGTACCTGCAAATAGGAGCTAAAGCCACTGCCTATCCCATTACCATCCTAATAAATAGATCTATAAAGGAGGGTATTGTCCCTTCTATCTGGAAAATATCCCATATCATTCCCCTTCACAAAGGGGGCAAGTCTAATGACTTCTCTAACTTTCGTCCCATAGCACTATTATCACCTATAGCTAAAATCATGGACAAATGTATCCATAAACAACTACTAAACCACCTTCTCCATAATAACCTACTTGCCAATAGTCAACATGGATTCAGACCTTCCCACAGCACCACTACTGCATTACTCTCCTTTACCAACTCCATCAACTATAACCATAACATCAATAAACTCTCATCTTCTCTCTTCATTGACCTATCGAAAGCCTTTGATATGGTTAATCATAAACTTCTTCTGTACATACTAGAATCTCATGCACTTGATCCCTCCTCCTTAACTTGGTTTACTTCTTATCTTGAAAATCGTCAGCAGGCAGTACTCTGGAAAAGTTCACTATCTACCCTCCTTCCTATTTCTATAGGAGTACCTCAAGGGTCTATCTTAGGCCCACTTCTATTTTCTATCTTTATTAATGACCTCCAATCAGCTATACCTAACACCACTTGCATACAATATGCAGACGATTCCACTATAATCTGCACTGCTTCTTCTCAAGCAGAACTTCAACCTCTTACCCAAGAAACCTTTAACACTGTTGAACAGTGGTTCTCTGACCGTTGTCTACTCCTTAACCCCAAGAAAACCAAATTACTACTATTTGCACCTACCCGCAAAGCTACTTCCCTAAACTTCTCTATTACTTCCACTGATAACACTCATATTACTCCTGATTCTTCTACAAAACTACTAGGTATTACAATTGACAATAATCTTAACTTTGACTGTCACATCAATAACACAATAAAAGTAGTTAACAAAAAGATTGGATCCCTTTACAGAATCAAATCCTTCCTTACACCTGAAGCCCGGACCACCTTAGCCCAATCTCACCTCCTTTCTACCCTTCTATATGCTTCCCCTATTTACACAAATCTCTAAAAGTAACCTTAAGAAACTTGCTTCATCTTACCATAATATTGCTCGATTTGCCACAGGATCCCAGTTTAGAACTCACCACTGCCTGAACTTAAAACAACTAAACTGGCTTGAACTTCCTAACAAGCTTATTTATCAACAGCTCTTAATAGCTCACAACATTCTATATCAACCATCCAAAACACCAATACTCTCTAACCTCCTTACTCCCTACAACAATCTGAAACAACTACGTTCTTCAGATAAACTACTAGTTAATAGTACCATACCCAATAATGCTGCAGGAGATTGTCTTTTTTCCAACTCAGTTGGCAAAATGTGGAACAAACTTCCACTCAATATCTCATCTTTGTCCACTCTTCCACTCTTAATAAACACTGGCTTTGCTCCTGTACCAATCCTGATTAACCTTTCTTCCTCCTTTCCTCTACCTCAATATTTCCCTCTCACTAAACTACATCCTGACTGATCCCCACGGACATAACATCCTTGTGGATATAACTTATCTCATATATACTGTAAAAAAAAAAAAAAAAATTATGACTATGTATTATTTACACTATGTTATGATATTATCAATTGCGTATTGCAATTATTTAATAACTTTTTCTTAGGAATACTATCTTGTTATGTATATTTCCTCTGACATGTAAATTACCTATACTAAAGTCTGATTATCTTTTATGCTTAAGATTTGTTTTGTTTTGCTATGTGTATTTTTTTTTGTATTCCCTATACTTGTTATAACCATTGGAGCTTTTCTCCCCGGGCCTCCACTGAAAATGGACATATATCCAGCTGGACTAGCCCGGTCAACAAATGTAAAATAAAATAAAATAAATAAAATAAATCTAAGACCCTTTGATCTGTTAACTTTGCTGAAAGTTGTATGGTGTTCAAGTTGGCGCCTATAAAGGTAATAGACTGACAAGGCAACAAGGCAGACTTTTCAAAATTTATAGAGATTCCTAGCCCTCTGCAAATGTGAATGGTGTAAGCTCTGGCTTGGAGAAGTTGATGCCTGGTGGTGGCAGTGAGGAACCAGCCATCTAGATATGGAAACACCTTGAATCCTTGCTGTCTCAGGTGAGCCGTAACCGCTGCCATACATTTGGTGAACACTCTGGGGGCTGTAGTGAGACCAAAGGGCAGGGCTCTGAATTGGTAGTGACTGGCCCCCACCTGAAAGCGGAGAAACCTTCTGGAGCGCCTGTGAATTTTGATGTGATAGTACGCATCCTGAAGGTCCACGGAGCACATCCAATTGTCCTTGCCCAGAAAGGGCAGAATGGACTGTAGCGTGACCATACGGAATCTTGTTCTCTTTACAAACTTGTTTAGTTTGCTGAGATCTAATATTGGTCTCCAGTCCCCTGTCTTTTTCGGTACCAAAAAAGAACCTTGAGTAGATTCAGGATCCAAGTTGGTCTGCTGGGACTGGCTGGATGGCTCTTTTTGCTAGCAGTTTTGATATTTCTGATACTGCTAGTTCCCTTAGACCAGGTGTAACATCTGGAAGGGTTCCCTTTTGCTGAATTGGGGTTTGGATAAAGGGAATTTTGTAACCCTCGGATATGATCGACTGTACCCACTTGTCTTGAGTAAGGGAAAGCCAGGCTATTGGGTACAGCGACAATCTTCCCCCGACTGCCTCCGAAGGTGGACAATCAGGCAACATCTCAGGGATGCTGGAAGGGTTTGTCAGAGAGAGGCTCTCTGCTACCCTAGTTCTACGGACCCCCTCTGCCCCTAGGGCGGCATCTGTTGTTGTTGCCCCTTCTGCCTCTGGGGGTAAACTGACCTCTTGCATCAGGCGTGACTCCTTGAGATTTGCGGAACTACATTTTCCCACCCTTCTGACCCTTAGGGTATGGTCTTGAAGGGGTGGAGAAACGGACTCCTATGGCAGAAAGAGTCTTGCCATCTTGTTCGTATCTGGTCAAGGTGTCTTTCACTTGAGGTCCGAACAAAGCCGAACCATCAAAAGGGGAATTTGGGAAGGACGCCTTGAAAGGGTCTGCGAAATTACACAGCCGCATCCAGGCGTGACGCCTTAAGGCCACTCCTGTGCCTGCGGCCTTACTTGCTCCATCGGCTGCATATGAAATTAGACACATGGAGAGGAGTTAACAATCGAGTTCAGGGTTCCAAGCTGTGAGTTTATTTTATCCTGGGACCCAGCAGCTGATGGATCCTGTAAGACTTCTCCCAACTCTTTGAGAATATCTCTCTGAAGGCGGGTGAAGTGACACAAGTAATTCAGCGACCGCATGGCAAAGGTCGCTGAAGAAAACATCCGCTTACCGTACCTATCCATGGTCCTAGAATCCTTATTAGGAGGATGGATAGGTACTGAAGGATCAGCTAGTTCCTTCTTGGTGGCTGCAGCCACCACCATGGCATCCGCCGGTACACCTTTTGTTAAGAATTGCTTGTCAACTGGTGCTGTGATGAATTTAGATGGCCTCCGAGGGGTGGGTTCCACCGAATCCGGGGTCGACCATGCCTTCCGAGCCACTACTTCCATAAGGGGGTCGAAAGGCAGAGACACCCAGGAGGTGGAGGGTCAAGAACAAAAAGCCTCCAGGTACACCAACTCGTCCTCGGAAGGATTAAGGGAAGACCAGTTCCCCCTCTGCTTCAGGATTTCTAGGATGTCTGAGAAAGAGACATCCTCAGAGGGGGACTTTGGGGATCCCTCCGACTCATCCAAGTCGGTGTCAGATGCAATGGACTCAGGGGAGTCCACATGCTTCCTCTTACATGTCCTCTTACGCTGAGGCTACGCTGAGGCTACGCTGAGGCTCCGCTGACAGGTCAGGAGAAGCCTCGGAAGAGGAAGAAATTCTCAGTGGGCAAACCTGAGGCGTTGGATCTCTGGGTCTGGGAGCAAGAGAGTGGGAAGAGACATCAGCAGGCACTGTAGTGGTAGGAGCTGATGAATTGACTGTTGACTATGCCCTGGGGCTAGTACGCTCCTCATCACCTCGAAGGCTCCCCTATCAGAAAGGCCAGAGGGCCCCTGCTCCGAAGAGGTAGGAACCCCAGGCTGCACCGACAGGGAAGGCTCCGAGAGGGAGAATGGGGTCGGACAATGGTCCGATGCCACTCGCCCCCCTCAGAGTCGACGAGAGAGATCAGGCGCCTGGATCCGTCCAATGAAGGTATCAAGGAGGAGATCGGAGCGGAAGACGAAGGAGCCAAAGGGGGAAGTCACGGCTCCGAGGAGCTCCGGCTCCGAACTCTGAGGGAGAGTCGAAGGAGGAAAATTAGGTGGAGTCGTAATAGCTACCGTCTGATGAGATGGGCTAGAGATCATCTGGGCCAATGCCTGAGACTTTAACAGCCTACTTACCACTCTCTCAAGGTCGTGATCTGAAAGTCTGGATGACCGAGAAGATCGGCTCTGATGACTCCGCTTTGAGAGCACGGGAGACCTCGGAGCCGAATGGATGGACTCCAATGAAGGGGATTTTGACTTCTTCTTAGATGGAGCCAACAGAGCCGAGGACACGTCGGCTCCAGCCAGAGCCGTCAGTGAAAGCATGGGCTCAGAGGTATCGGCACCGAGTGGTGCCGAGACCGGAACCTGTGACTCAAAGGGATCGACTCCAGCCGGAGCCGATCTAGGCGCAGACAAGGAGCCAGCAGCCAAAGGCTTAGTACTTGGAGCTGACGGTTTTGCTGGTTTCGAGGGCCTCCCTGATACAGACTTAGTCGGGGAGCCCTCGGGCTTTAACAAGCCCCTCAGTATAAGTTTGTTCCTGCGCTCCTGCAGGACTCTTGGACTGAATGCATGACATACTGAACAAGAGTCCTGCAGGTGCAGGGGTCCTAGGCAGTAAACACAAGAAGTGTGACCGTCTGTCAGAGACATTTTCTGACAGCACGAGTCACACTTCTTAAAGCCTGAGACCTTAGTTTCCTTTGGTTCCTTCGACATAACAGTGTCGAGGGTTCACAAAGGTAAGAGAAAAACACACACACACACACACTCAAAAAAAAACTATAAATTAACAATAAAAATGTTAATAGGGATACTGACACACCCAAACACTCCACAGGATCCCTTAGAAAAATTAGGAAAGGGGCAGGCTTAAGGTCTAACCTAAGAGTGGAGGGGGAGGGATATAAGGGATAAAAAGGGAAGGTATAAAACAGTAATAGAGTTAAAGGTAGTTGCTAACTATTGAAAAGAAACAACTAGGTGAAAAATTAACTCAAAAGGGGGACTGAACACTATATATATATATATATATATATATATATATATATATATATAAAGACTTACTAGGAGCCGGTAAGAAAAACGCACCTTGCAAGCGAAAGCGGCAAACGAGATCTGGGGAGTTATTGCCTAGCATCATGGGATATAGGGTTGCCCCGAGCTCTCGAGCTTTAGTAAGTGGCCGAGTTGGAGCCGAGGTTCGGCTCCGAACCCATCCAGCAAGAATGAAGGCGAGATTGACAACTTAACATCATTTTTTTGCAAGTGGAACCACCTAAGAGGTTTATCTGGGTTAGAGTAAGGCTGCCATCAGGATATGCTTGGAATCAGAAGGGGTTTCTTCTGGACAGTTTACTTTACCCTAATGAGCTCCTTTAAAGTTAAGGTCACTGGGAGGTCAAGGTAGGGACTCATTTTCTGATCCTCATCAATTTCAGAGGTGGGGGACTCTTCATGGGATTCCATGTGCTTCTACTAACAGTCAGATTTTCTGCTATGACCTGGATGTGGAAAGTCCAGGGAGGAGGAAAACTGCACATCTAATGTGTGAGAGTCATTCTGTTTAGGTCTTTTGGTCCCTCTATCCAGGAAATGTAGGGTGGTAAGTTCGTTGACCTGCCATGACCCCTCTACTATGGTAGAAGCCGGCATCAATTTTGAGCTCAGGGCCGCTGAAGCAACCCCAACACTAAGGCTGAAAACGTCAGCCCTAAGGTCAAGGTCGCCTTACTGACCCCACAGTCTGAGTCTGAAGCAGCCCCTAGTACCATGGTCAGTGCTGAAGGTCACACTATTGAGGGTCTAAAGTCTGATATCAAGGACAGAATACTCAGCCTTGGGTGTAAAGCGACTGCCTTGAAAAATTGACTCCTGGCAACAAGGTGGGAATCAACTCCAAGGAGACTGGTGGGTCAACATCAGAGCCATAAAATTGAGGGTGTCGACTCTGAGATGGCCATCAACCTGGACAATGAACTTGAGGTATCAACACATGGTCTTAAAGGGAATGGGGCTTGAAGCAAGGAGAAAGAGGAACAACTTAAAACTAAGTCAGAAAAGTCTGGCAATGACAGAGCTTGAAACCTCCAATGCTAGTGGGGGGATAGATCTGGGACCACAGGTCCAGGACCTGGAAGAAGGCCTGCCACATCTTATAATCCATGCGGGAAGAATACTGCCTATGAATTGCACCAGAGACAGAAAAGTGGAATCTGTGGGAACTGAGCTCAGGTTCAGAGACCACTAAATCCACATTCTCTGAACAGGCAAGCTGTGGAGAAAAATCCTTGGGAATTACTGATTTCTGACAAACACAGAGGATGTTGTTTAAACAGCAAGCTAACTAGAATCTGAAAAAATAACACCTCATTATCTGCATGTACCTGCTCAGAGTGTAACTTATGCTTCTTAATTATGTTAGAATAATCTTTGTCTGTTTGTGATTTTCTCTTTGGCAACAGTCTGGAGATGGAGGGAGAGGCCCTACAATCTACAAATGGGCTGGCCTGAGTCTTCCAGGTCCAAACTGTTTCTTATTTCTTTCAGTGTAGCTGGCTTGTAAGCCTCACTTTTCACAGAAATGTGTCTTGTAAGGAAAGTACGCTTATAAGTTGCACTTACCTATAACAGCAGATGTTCAAGGATTCATTTCGAGCCATCAAAGGTAATTTTGTTAAACAGAAAAAATGAAAACTGTATGCAGAAACCACCTTCTCACTGCTGCAGCAATCTTTAGGTTATATGGATTGATTACCAAAGCCTATCCAGCCTAAAAGCAAGAAGGTTATGGGTTCAGGAGCTCCTGGTGAATGGTCCAAGCAAAGCCAGTCCTGTATCTAGAAAAGAAATCCAGTTAGTAATGCCTTGTAGAGGTGTGTACAGAGGACCTTGTAGCTGCCTCTATAATGCTTCTAGACTCCACCCCTTGAAAAATGCCATTGAAGAAGACAAGGCACTCCTAGTGTGAGCCTTGATACTGCCTGGAACTGGTTTACCATGACAGGCATAACAAAAGGCATTAGCTAACGACAACCATCTGGAAATAATCTATTTTGATATTGGTTGTATTTTCTTAATCCCAACATACAAAATAAATAGCTGGTTAGCTTTTCTAAGGACTTGACTCTGCCAAGATAGTACCCGAGCTGCATGTGCACATCCAGAGTATGCAGAATCCTTTCTCCCTCATTCTGAGGGTTATGACAGAACACTGGAGATTGATGGCTTTATTCAAAGTAAACTCTGAAACAACTTTGGCATGAGAAAAGGATTTGATCTTAATTTCACCCTCTCCCTAAGAAAGACCAGATAGGATTCACCTACCATGACAGCTTGCAACTCATATACTCTCCTTGCAGAAGTCAGAGTAATGAAAATAACAGCTTTCTATATAAATCTGCTTGATGTGCAGGCTTGTGTAAAATTCTTTTCATAAATGTTTCAGAACACTGAAGAAGATGGAGGCTCCATGAGCAGAAATGCTGAAAAGGCCACAAGAAGTACCCTACTAGAGGAGCATGAAAGGCCAGAGTTAGTAACTCATACAAATATTTGAGCACCAGTGGTGCATAATCCCTGAAAGGCCTGGGTTATTGGCTAGTCACCAACTAGAAATCTCTTCCACTTGCCAATATAATATTTCCTTGCTTCCTTTAACACCTGCTGCATGTCCTCTGAAAAGAGGTGCCCAAAAGGTATTCAAATTGAATCATTCAGGTAGTTAACTGAAGATGTTTGATACTGGGGTGTATCAAACTCCCTTTGTCTTTTGTGAGTAGGTCCAGTTTGTGAGTAAGCTTGTGATAGCTGTCCTTGGCCGATTCCATAAGAATGGAGAACCAATAATGCCTAGGCCAAAAAGGGGGGGGGGTCACCACAATTATTTTTGGAGAGTCCTTTTGAAACTTTAGAATTACCCTGGATATCAGAAACTCTCTTGAGGAGGCAGCTTCTTGAAGAGAGAAATCCCTAAAGATATCCTGATATGTCAAGACTTTGGCTTCTGGTATTTTTTCTACGTCTATCACATACCCCATGAAGACATTTATTTGAGAGGGTGTGATTCAGGACTTTTGTAGGCTCAACTTGAAGCCTGGGTGAGCTAGAATGGTTGAGACATTGTCTAATGATTCTAAACACCAGGAAACAGACTACACACATCAGCAAGTCATCTAAATAAGGGAAAATGTGGATATGCAGTAAGCAACTGCTGAAGCCAGGCACTTCATGAATACTCGAGGAGTAGGAGATAGCCCAAAGGGGTAGGATTGTCTGCAGGGGGACCATTTTTAATTTTAATATGTTTACAACAGTATTTAGGTAAGACAATTCTAACACCGGCCTCCACAATAGCTCTTTCTGAATATAAAAAAGAAACTGGAGTAAAATCCTTTTCCTTTTTGGGATACAAGAGCTGCCACTATAACCCCTGCTTGCAACATGTGAAGGAGTACTGGAGACAGAACAGATGTGTCTGGACTGGTGGGTGTGAGAGGATACTTCTGAAGGGAGCAGGATTTTCTGTCCACTGCCAAGAGTATCCCTTCCGAATTATTTTCAGCACCCATTTGCCTGAGACTGTTTGTGGCCAGGCTGCTGGGTTTATTAAAAGCCTGGAGGAAGGGAAAAGGGAAGAAAGGAAGGAATGGGATGTCCAAGTCTTGGCACAGTCATTCTTTAGTAAGGGATTGATCCTTTTGAGAAAGGAACCCCTTTTGTTTTATTTGGAAGCATTATCCTCCTGCCATTTTCTCTTGGCACCCTTACTCGTTAGGCTGGGAATTTTGTTTATTTTGCCCTTTAAAGTCAGCCACCTTGTTGGCGGGGTGGTACCTGGGAATATGACTCTAAATACCTCATGCATCAATTTACCTCTATCATACCATTAACTCTATCATCCCACTGGTTGAGAATCTGGCTAGCAACAGAACCAAACACAAATTCAGAACTTAAAGGAGCATTCAAAATCTCATTTCTTTTAATCTTCAGAAAAAAATCTGTGTAACCAAGCATACCTTCTCAATACAGCAGAAGCAGCGGCAGTTCAAGAAATTGTGTCTGCACCTTCCAAGAAATTTCTCAAAGCATGTTTAGAAACCCGAATAGCACTAGAAGCCCGAATAGCACTAGAAGCAAACTCATCTGTATAATTCTGCTGTACAGCAAGCAAAGAGGCAGCAAAGTCATTTAAACTGCAAGCACATTGCAAAATACTTCCTCATAGCCTTTTTCGGAACTGATTCACTAGCCAGAGGTGTTTTACCTGGAACTTTACAGACCTCTTCTAAGGCAGGTAACAGAGGAGTAACAGCCACAATATTTGCAATCTCATCCTCAGTAAGATCATAAACTATGCCAATTTCTGGAGCGGCTCCAGACTGCTTCCAGTCAAATACATCTCTACACCTAGCTAGCATCTACAGAAAGGTGAACACCTGCTTTGGTTTTTGAACCTGTTCACTCTTTCAAGAATCAGACTGGATGGATTCAGAGTTTTCAGTATTGTCTGCATCAGAGTCCTATTAAAACTCTGCAACCATAGACTGAACTCTAGAGAAGGCAGACCCATAGTCATTCTGAACAGGAGCATAGTCTCTGAAATTAGCTTACTGTAAAATACTCTTAGTTAAGGAAACCACATCATTCCGATATGTGGTAATAATATGACTGCCAGCAATGTGGTCAAGTAGCTGTTTCTTTTTGCTGCAAACTAAACTAGTGGATAAAATATCTGGGGACAGAGTATAATGTCTGGCAAGGGGACTCTACCTCGGACCTATCCTGCACCTGAAACATTTACTGTAACAGCCCCAAAGGATGTGTCAGACTCCTGTAACATAGGGAGCTATGGGCTCACAACAGAGGGTGACGGGGGAAAAAGGTAAGTGGTCTATGTGCTGGTTTAAGGCAACACTAGACTCACAAACTGTAGGCTGAGGCATGTTTTGTTGATTTTTTTTCTTTTTAGTTGCAACCAGATTTGATGTGGGGGCAGTCATATCAGGATCCATGAAGTTAAGGGAAAAACTCCAGACAGAATAATACACTGACACTATTGAGGGCTGACTAATCGCAGCAATAACAGAAAATCTAAACTATGTCCCCACACAGGAAATAGTGTTAAACTGCATAAAATACACCGGAAACAGTTTAAAAATGTGTTAAGCCTTGTTCTATAACCTGCACAGTGTAGTAAAGAACAGCACACACAGTCATAGTATCAAGTAAAATTAACCTGTCCATATAGTATCCGTGATGACCCTCCACTGGACCAGTAATCAAGGAGCCTCAATCCTCACCCCTGGCAACAGTGGGGGGACATTCACTGGGAGGATAGCAAGTATTCACACAGTATTTCCAGATGCAGCTCTCTGCATCAAGTGCAATTTCCCTTAAGAGCACACAGACACCACAGTCAGTCCAGGGCTGGTTTCTCCCTCTTCCTCCAGATCCCCAAAAAGACTCCTCACTGGCACGGCTATAGAGTTGAGATCTCAGCTGAGTGACCAAGTCAAGACCTCCAGCACCCTCTCTGTCCAACCAGTGCTTTGTGTCCCTGCCCAAGTAGCTGACACACACACTCTTTGAGGTTTGATTTACACACACACACACACACACACACACACACACACACACACACACACACACACACACACACACACACACACACACACACACACACACACACACACACACACACACACACACACACACACACACACACACACACACACACACACACACACACACACACACACCTGGGAAAGGCTGGCACGGGTTTACTAGCTATGCCCCCTTCTGCCCAGACTATAAGGTAGTTATTACTGCCACCAGTCACTTCTTATCAGCTACTTTAAGGCCCTTAACAAAGGGTGTCCAATCTTACTGTGTAATATTACTATTAACACAAATGGTAGATTGACCAAGAGCACGGCTAGTACGAGTGGCCCACACAGTGTCACCAAATAAATATGCAAGTACTCTCAAAACTTAAATATCTCTACACAGATTCCTAAAGCAGGAGTAGGACCCAATTTGATCCCCCAGGAGCCTCTGAAGGGGGAAGGAGGCTGGGACATAATGAATGAATGAAGATGAACAACACAGATGGAATGTTATGGTAAGAACATAAGTTCTTTATCTGATGTTGTTAATCTTCATTCATTCCTTACTGATGGGACAGAGTCCCTAGCTACCTTTAGTCTTGGGAGGCCCTTATGGAAGGATGTTCCTGAGCACCATTGAACCAAAAGATGCTCATCCCCTGGAGGCCAAATCCAATTTGTAATGAGTCATAAAGTTATGAGGTGTAGCCCAAGTTGCAGCTACACAAATAACATTCAATTAATCCTTTGCATGAAAAGGAACAGAAGTTGCTACTGACCTGGTAGAATGTGCTCTGACTTTGCTTGATAGAGGAATTTTATTTTGTTGGTAAATCAAGGATATACAGTTTCTCAGCCATTTGGACAATGTTACTTTTGAGACAGGGTTTCCCAATATCAGGCCTGAATAGGACACGAACAGCTGGTCTGATTTACGTACTGACTTTGTTCTATCCAGGTAAAAATGTAACTGTCTATGAACATCCAGCAAATGAAGACAGTACTTTCCTTTGCTTGAACAGCTGGGGAAAAAGACTGGGAGGTCAATCGCTTGGATAAATGTAATGTCTGAGATAACCTTGGGTAGAAAGGATGGATTGGTCCAGAATGATACTCTGCCTTTATGAAATACCATGTAAGGGCATTTAATACACAAAGCCTGAAGCTCTGAAATGCATCTGGCTGATGTGACAGCTATCAAAAATAGAGATTTCCAGGACAGGAACTTAAGGTCGCAAGTAGAAGCAGGTTCAAAGGGCGAACGTTTCAGGGATTGTAGTTCTAGTGTTAAATTCCAAGGTTTGATGGGTTCCCTAAAGGGTGGTCTAATATGCAAGACACCTTTTAAGAATGTTTTGCAGAGATGATGGGAGATTACCGATGAGTCTCAAACCCCATTATGGAAGTTTGAGATAGCAGCTAAGTGTACTCGAATGGTTGAGGCTGCTGCTCCTGAATGGAGAAGACTTGATAAATAATCCAAAACCACACTAACAGGAGCTGAACAAGGGTCTAATTGTCTTTGTCGGGACTAAATAAGGAAACTCTTCCACTTGCTGAGATGGATTTTCCTGGTGGATGGTTTATGTGAAGCCAGAAGCATATCATGCAATGGGGAGGTAAGGTTATTCTGCCTGGCTAATACCGGAAATGGAGAAACCAAGCTGTCAGCTTGAGACTGGAGGTGTTTGGGTGAGACAACCCTTGTGGGTGCGAGATCAGTTCTGGAGTGGGATCCAGAATCCATGGGTGATCTACTAGATGAGGCCAAAGGAAGGGAAACCAAACTTGTCATGGCCAGTAAAGAGCAATGAGGATTACTCTGCTTCTCATATGAAGGACTTTCTTTAGAAATTGGGGAATCAAGGGAAAGGGAGGGAAAGTATACAGACGTCCCGTGGGCCTATCATGAATTAGAGCGTTCCTCAGGGACTCCCCCTGCGGGGGAATTAGAGAGAAATAGCTGCTGCATTTGTGGTTTGCTGGAGAAGCGAATAGGTCGCAGCAAGGCTGGCTCCAGCGGCTGAAGATCTTCACCACAATGACAGGACTGTGGGACCAGTCGTGAGGCAGTAGGATGCATCTGCTCAGCTCATCTGCAATCACACTGGAACTCCCCAAAATATGCGTTGCAATTAGAAAGTGATTGGAAGCTATTGCCCATTGCCAAATTCACATGGCTTCTTGACACAATGGGTAGGACTTGGTTCCCCCTTGTTTGTTGATGTACTAGACTACTGACATGTTGTCTGACTGAATAACAATTGTCCCTGACGGGAGGATGGATTGAAATGCTTGCAATGCTAGAAGCATCACCCTCAGTTCTAGGACATTGATATGCAGGTGGACCTCTATGTCCGAACAAGTGCCATAGACCATCTTCCCCTGGTAAAGCCCCCCACCCTATCAGGGAACCATCCATAGTCACCATGGCCCTGGGCTATTGCGGGTAAAAGGGGTGACTCCATTATGGTTCGTCTGGCTTCATCCACCACATTAAATCCCGCTTGCATCACTGAGTTATCTGTAATTGAAAGGACAAGGGATGTTGTAAGGGGTACCACTGACTTAGAAGGAGCCATTGGAAAATTCTCATGTGTAGTCTTGTCAAACACACTATGGTAACTGATGCTGCCATGGAACCCAGGAGTTGAAGCACTGTTCGAGCTGGGACTAGATTGTGACAGCATCACCCATACTTAGGATCTTGTCCTGTGTAGTCTGTGGTCCGGGAGAGAAACTAGGCATGCATTTGTCTTGAAAATCACCCCGATAAATTCTAAGGATTGAGAGGGAATCAGGTTGTACTTTCCCCAGTTCATTGAGATTCTCAGAGATTCTGCTAGTCTGAGTGTGTAGTTTCGTGCTATCTCCAGTAGACGCTTGGTGGGGGTGGTGAGGAGCCAATCGTCTGGATACAGAAACACCCGGAATCCTTGAAGTCTCAAGTGAGCTGTTACCACTGCCATGCACTTTGTGAACACTCTGGAGGCTGTAGAGAGTATGAGTGATTGGCCCCTAGCAGGAAGCGAAGAAATCTTCTGGAGCGCTTGTCCATTTTTATCTGGTAATAAGCATCCTGAAGATCTATTGAGCACATTCAATCATCTTTCCTCAAGAAAGGGAGGACAGACTGAACTGTGACCATCTGGAATTTATCTTGTTTGACAAATTTGTTTAGGATGCTGAGATCCAGAACTGGCCTCCAGTCCCCTGTCTTCTTTGGCACTAAAAAGAATCTTGAGTAGAATCCGGATCCTATCTAGTCTGGTGGAATAGTCTGGATGACTTTTTTGAAGCAGCTTTTGAATTTCTAGCACTGCTGTTTCACTTTGACTGGGTAGAACGACAGGAAGTTGACTCGGTGAGCTTGGGTAAAGATTGAATGGGACATGGTATCCATCGGTTATGATCCGCTGCACCGATAGATCCATTGTTAGTGTTAGCCAGGCAGAAAGGTGCAAGGACAAACGTCCTCGACTGCTTCCAGAGGAAAGTAATCAGACTGCTCCTCAGGAGCGTTGATAGGTTTTTCCAGAGAAAGAATCTCTGGAGCCCTGGTTAAGCAGACCACCTCTGCCCCTGTAGGGGCGCCTTCCGGATGAGTTACCCCCTCTGCCTTTGAGTCACGGAAAGGACCCTGTGATTTCTTGTGCCACATCTTTCCACTTCTCTGGTTCCTAGAGTATGGACATTGAGGAGTGGAAAAACATACACCCACTGCAGACAGGGTCTTACAGTCCTTCTCACACCTGGCCAATGTGTCTTTCACTTTCAGGCCAAAAAGGGAAGAGGCTTCAACTGGAGGATTAAGAAAGGAAGACTTAAAAGGGTCCACAAAGTCACAAAGGTGATTCCAGGCGTGACGTCTCATGACAATGCCTGAACCCACTGCTCTGGCTGGTCCTTCAGTGGCATGAGAAATCAGAAGCATGGAGGAGTTGGATATGGATTCCTGGGTAGCTAACTGCAAGGCAACCTTGTCACAGACCTCGTCAGAAACAGCTCCTGCTAAGGTTTCCGAGAGTTTGGCAACTAAGTCTCTCTAAAGCCTGGTGAAGTGTGCCAGATAATTCAAAGACCTAAGAGCAAAGGTTGATGATGCAGAAACTCGCTTCCCTAGCCTGTCCACCACCTGAGACTCCCTGTTTGGGGGATGGACAGTCTGGCTTTCCTCGGCCAGTTCCTTTTATGTGGCAGCCGCCATAACCATTGTGTCTACCGGAAGACCTTTGGACCAGTGAGGGTACTGCTTAGGAGGAGATAAAATTTTGTCCAGCTTCCGTGGGATCAGTTCAGTGGTATCAGGACTCTTCCAAGAGTGCTGCATGATGAGCTGAATCAGCTCATCTGCAGGTGGGGTCACGCAGAAAGTAGAAGGACGAACACAAAAAGCCTGCAGGAACACGGACTCCTCAGAGCTTCCAGTCACCCCTTTGCTTTAGTATTTCCAGGATGTCTCCAAACGAGACGTCATCAGGGGGCGACCATGGGGACCCCTCCCCTTCATCGTAGTCCATGTCATCAGAGTGAGAGACTCCTCTGGTGAGTCCACGTGCTTCTTCTTGTATGTCTTCTTGCATGGTACCTCTTCAATGGAAGTTTCTGAAGAGGACTCCGAAAAAGGGGCACCCTGCGGTAGGGTATCTTGAGGCTCTTGTGCTCAAAGTCACAAAGCAGTGGCTTGTGTCAGCTGTGGCTCAGAGGAAGGACATATCTGGGGTTCCGATGCTGACGGTTTGCCTGCAGAGGCAAGGACCCTCTCTATTACTTGGAAAGCTGGCCCGCCCAAAGAGGGATGGGACCCTGGAACCGAGGAGGACAACCTTGGAACCGGGGTCACACCCCGCTCCGTCAAGTCTGCTCCCAACATCAATCTGTCTAGTATGTAGATTGGGTCTGGGTAATAAGTGCCTCTAATTAGCGATTGTATCTTTTCACTACTGGAATGGTTTCTAAAATATGGAATTGTTACACTAGTCTAATTTACTCTGCTTAGTATGCGGTTTACATTTTTTATTTTGCTAAATTAAGTACCTCTAGATAGCAAATGTTTCTCTTCATTGTTTTAATGTCTGTAAAGTGATTGCTAGCTAAATTAGTTTCTGTAAAGTGATACTAACTAGGACAATTTTTCAGTGTTTGCTTTTTATCTATTTGTTTGTTGTGTTTCTTACTGTTGTACTAAAACTAAGAAACACTATTTCATTATCCTTCCTCCCACTTTTCACCATTTAATCTACAGCTTTTAACAACTCCTACTCCCTGGACCTTGGGAATTTCCTGGTAAGCAAGAACTACTATTAAGGACCTTCTCCTGCCTCTTCCCGTTTCTCAATTTTTGGGTCTCCCCTCAGAACCCAGTACTCTCAAGAAGCTAGAAAGTATGTAGTGCTCCTCTAGCTATTTTTAATTTCGTTTTTTAATTAATTGTCTGGTTTTTGCCCTGACCAACTATAATGTCTTTTTGTCAGAATACCTAGCAGCCTCACCTCCTCTCTCCACTGTCTAGCTGCTGCTTCCCACATTTCTGGCCTGTCCTCCTTTTGTTAAAAGTCCCCTCCTGAAAATCGTCGTTTTTTGGTTTCTTTCTTTTCTTCTCTCCCTGCTCCAATTCTCCCCCCCAACTCCCCTTTCGATGTTTTACACTTTTTGTCCACTAGATGGTGCTCTGTTCCTGTGAGTATTGCTTTACAATTACTAGCTGTAAATTCCTAACATTTTGAATCCTTTTCACAGCCCCCTTTTTACCTTTCTCTTTTCCTTTTCTGATTAGACCTCAAGCTTTACCTCTTTGTCACTCCTCTCTCCCATTCCAACTTACCTTCTCTGCTTTGTTTGATTGCTTTCTGTCTTCCTTCACTTTGTTTGTACCTGCTCTGTTCGCCCTCCAGGCTCACTCCACTCCCCTACCCTACCCCCATATCCCACTCACCCCCAGTGCTCCTACACTTATACATCCCTATCCACTCCCATTCTCATTAACTCTCCAATCATAGCTTGCCCCTCCCCTTTTTTCTGTTATCCAATACCCCTCATCCTTCATCTTTACCTCTTACTTAACTTCCTCCTTCTACACCTGTGTATATTTCCTTTTCCATTTCCCAAGCTTTCTCTCATTTTACCTCCCTATTCACTATGCCTTCATCAGTACCCTCATCTTATTTAAAACTAATCATCCTTTTCTCACCTTTTCCTCTCCTTATACTACCCTACCTTCTTATATATCTTATGGACATCTTAGCCTCAAAGAACCACACATCCTCTCTCAAGATACTAGCTCTCCTCCACAAAACACATTTCTACCTTCCCCAAACATCATTTCCTCCCCCAGTTACCTTTGTGCTAAATTCCACAGAAAACTCCACTTCTCCTACTCTTATCAGAAAAAGAGAATATCCTTACTCACTCTCTCCAAACCCTCAGACCTAATAAAAAGACTACTTCTATCACTTCTAGCAGGTGACATTCATCCCAACCCTGGCCCAATCAAAACTGCTACTATAAACCCACTCTGTCCCCTCCCATATGCCCAAATATATCCTCCAAACCCCGTAACTCCCTCTCCTTTGCTCACATCAACATCCGTAGCATTGTTAAAAAAATCACCCACATCCATGCCCTGCTAGACATACATTCTTTCAACATCCCATGCCTATCCGAAACCTGGCTCAAACCTACAACCCTAAACAGGGATATTACCTCCCTGGCTACAACATTCACAGACTTGACTGGAAATGCAAAAAAAGGTGGTGGGATAGCTATCCTTTACAAAACTGGTTTACAAATTACTGTCGTTCAAGAAAAACCTCCCTCCACAAATAATGCCGAAATCCTTGTCACCACACTCCAGCTTAATCCACACAGGTCCAGCTATATAATCTGCTCCTACATTCCTCCTGGAAATAATATCAGTACCATAGAAGAGATGCTTAGCTGGCTTTCTATTCAATTTCCACAAGAAACCATAGTCCTCGAAGATGTCAATATAGACTGGATAACCTGCACCTCTGTAGACCCTCTTTAAATTTTCATGGTTTCTCTCAAATTATTCAAGTCCCTACCAGAATCAGCAAAACTAACAACAAAGAAAGCTTATTAGACTAGATTCTGATAAATAAGCACCACCATACTTACACAGTAGGTACACTACCTGATGATTTAAGTGACCATGCTCTTACTTACTTATTCAGACTTAAAACTACATCCCCTAACCTAACTAAATACAAAATTGTCAGGACTAATAAAAACTTTAACCCTGCAACTTTCCTTTCCGAACTTAATGCTTGCAACTGGTCTACCCTTAAACAACTGCCTCTGGATGATGCTGTAGGTTAATTCAACTCCAAGTTCCTGACTATTTTAGACTCTCTTGCTCCCCTAAGATCTATCTGAATTAGCTCAAAACCAACCCCTTGGCTCTCAAAAGATACAAGACATAAAATTACTCTGAAAAAATAAACTGTGGAAAAAAATTTCATTGCTCTAAAGCTCCTACCGACCAACTTAACTTTAGACAAATTAGAAATACCATTAAAAAAGCTGTTCTACATGACAAAATAAACTACTACTATAATCTATAACTAGCTAACCAGCAAACCCCTCAAAAGTTCTGGGCAGGAATAAATAGCCTCTTAAAAACTGGTCACTCTGACACCCCTTGCCCCATAGGTACTCCCCAAAACAACCCTAAACAAACTGCTGATGCCTTTAATACCTTCTTTTCTGAAACTGTCCAGGCCTTAGCAAATCAACTAGCCCCCAATATATCCTCTCAGTCCACCTCCTCTAACACTTCTTTTCCATCTTTTCTACTGCATCCTGTACCTACATCTCTCATCTGTTCTCTTCTCCAAAGACTTAAAACCTCCTGTTCTTCTGCCGACCATATACCATCTCAGTATTTAAAATTGCAGCCAGACCTTTAGCCTATCCCATTTCCATTCTGATTAACAGAACCTTTGTAGAAGGCTTCATTCCTTCTATCTGGAAAATCTCACATATCATTCCCTTGCACAAAGGTGGTAACTCAACTGAACTCTCCAACTACCGACCCATAGCCCTTCTTTCCCCCCTAGCTAAAATCATGGAAAAATGCGTCCAAAAACAACTTCTTAAACACCTATTAAATAACAACCTACCTGCTGCCTGTCAACAAGGCTTTAGACCTATCCACAGCATCACTTCAGCCCTCCTTTCCTTCACTGACTGCATCAACAAAAATCAAAATAGTATTCGACCCTCTGCTCTCTTTTTAGACCTGTCTAAAGCTTTCAATATGGTTAATCATCATATTCTGATTAATTTACTCAAACATTTTGGACTTGACTCTAGTGCAATAAAGTGGTTTGAGTCTTATTTGCATAACAGACAACAGGCTGTACTCTGGCAAAATAACTTATCCAACCTCCTCCCCATTACCCTTGGAGTCCCACAAGGCTCTATACTGGGCCCCCTCCTGTTCTCTATTTTTGTAAATGATCTTCACACCACTATTCCCTCTGTAACCTGTATACAATATGCTGATGATTCTACTTTGATTTGCTCTGCCTCATCCCTCTCAGAACTGCATTCCATCACCCAACAAACTTTCAAAACAGTTGAAACTTGGTTTCTTAAACGTTGCTTAATCTTAAACCCCTGAAAAACCAAACTGTTACTCTTCTCCCCCACCTGTAAATCCTCTCCTCTCAACTTCTCTGTCTTGTCTAACAATGGCACTATCATATCACCTGACCCTTCCACCAGGCTCCTCGGAATAGAGATAGACAACAACATATGTTTTGACACTCACATTAACAACACTATAAAATTAGTTAACAGAAAATTAGGCTTCCTGTACAGAATTAAACCATTTCTTACACCTCTTGCTAAAACTTGCATTGCCCATTCACATCTGATCTCTACCCTACTTTACGCCTCCCCTATTTACACTAACCTGTCCAAAACTAACCTCTCCAAACTGGCAGTCACTTTCAACAGTACTGCCAGATTTGCCTCTAACGCCATGTTCAGAACTCATCACTGCTTAAACCTAAGATAATTAGGATGGATTGAACTTCAAAATCTGATCTTATTTCATCAACTCTCCTTAGCACATAAAATCCTCTATAAACCCAACAACACCCCTATTCTCAATACTCTTAATACACCATATTGCAACCTCAAAAGCCTACTTTCTTCTAACAAACTTCTTGTATCAGCATGTAAATCCAATAACTTAGCAGGAGCCTCCTTGCTCTCTAACACAGTAGGAAAAGCTTGGAA
This sequence comes from Protopterus annectens, assembly GCF_019279795.1. Lineage (NCBI taxonomy): Eukaryota > Metazoa > Chordata > Ceratodontiformes > Protopteridae > Protopterus > Protopterus annectens. The sequence continues at coordinate 694,109,897 of NC_056745.1, forward strand.
CTCTCTTCCTGACAACCTCACTTCAATCTCCTCTCTCCCCAGCTTTAAATCTCATCTCAAAACTCACTGGCTTTGCCCCAGCACTAACCCTGACTAGACTGCCTTTGCTACTAGTATGTTCACATTCTCCTGCATACAAAGCTTGCCTTTGCTACTAGTATGTTCACATTCTCCTGCATACAAAGTAGTACTTATCTTACCTTTCTGTTAGCTCTCTTAATTTTGAACTCCCTCGTCCTGTAATTAATTCCTGTTGTTGCATCTGTAATATATCTCTGTATTAATTTATGTTAATTCAGTAATATATGACTGCACTATTGCATATTTCTTTCTTTCTTTTTTTTCTCTTGTACTTTTTTCTCTCTAAATGATTTTTTGTGTGCTATAGTATATTTTTTATCTGAGTAAATTCTGTAAATTTGTTATTTTTAACTGTTTCTCTTGGAGCTTTTCTCCCTGGGCCTCTGCTGGAAATGGACATACATCCAGTTGGACCAGCCCGGTCAACAAATGTAAAATAAAATAAATAAAATAAAATTTACTGATTGATTTAATAGGTTGTGTTGGATTATGTGATTTTGTCTGAAGAAGTTTTGTTCACTGAAGCAAGATGAAAGCGCTTACTTCAACTGTTTCTTTGGGCAATTAAAGCTCTCATGTGGAACTTTTAACTTATTTTTTGCCTTTTGGTTTTTATTTTTTAAGCACAAATCAGCCAGATGTGTAGGTTTAAACAGAGCACAAGTAATTTTTTCCAAAACAAAATAAAGATTCCAGGGAGGATCCATCTGTCGTCTAGGTGGATGCTTATAGAGAACCCCTTTCAAAAATATTCTGATGTGGGAGTACACTGAAATCAGGTGATCCATGGGTAGACAAGCTGAAATGGACAACAATTGAACCTTGACAGAGCAGTAAGAAAAGCCACAGGATAATAATTCACACAAATATTGTAGAACAAAAGAGAGAATGGATAAGCAATTCACAAAGAAACAATGGGAGGATATATGTATATCTCCCAGATATGCAACAAAATCTAGAAGATTTAGGATTTTTGCCTGGAAATGTTTACACTGATATTTTTATACCCCAAGTAGACTCCAGAGAATTTTCCTCAGGCAGACAGTAAATGTTGGAGGCGTGAAGGGGAAGAAAGAAGTAATTGGGAACATATTTTCTGGGAGTGCGGTAGGTTGGTGGACTTTAAGGATTCCCTGCGGGATGCACTGTCAGAGATGCTGGGTGGGCAGATTGGTCTGATGAGGGAGATGATTTTTCCGAGTTATGATACAGACCTGGAATTGACTAGACATGGTAACGCCTTGTTATGTCTAATAATGGTGGCTGCCAAAAAGCAATTACTAGTAAAATGGAAATCAAAATCTAAACCAACTATACTGGAAGTAGTGAATATATTAACAGAGATAACACAACTAGAATTCAGATTGTTAGAAAAGGGTAAAAGCAAATTACATAGGAAAAAATGGGAATTGTGGGAACAATACATACAAAGGAAGAATGAAGTCTAAAAGGCAGCAGGACTTAAATGAGCTATGTAATGTTTGAGTGACAAAGATTGGCTAGATTGTATGTGATGTATAATGTTTGTAACTGGGAGTATGTCAATATGGCTTGTGATGCAAAATACCTGCGATTAGGATTGTGCTGATGTGGTTTCTTTTCATTTATATAAATGTATGATTGTCTGTGTAGTAAGCGATAGTTTAATAAAGATGTTTCTTGTTAAAAAAGGCAGGAATTGAAAAATTTATGTAATATTGTTTAGGTTATATGGTACACAGCAATATATGTGAAGTAAAATGCTTATGTTCAAGAAGGAGAACTCAGAAGACCACCACGGCAGTATAAAACTATTTATTTCAGACAAACGCTTTCATGTAGTAACCTCTGCTTTCTCAAGTCTTTAATACAACTTAGCATTTCAATACACCATTTATACAAGTTAAAACAATCAAAATTCAATTAACACTATTAAAACACATCAAGTCACATTTCATTTTGTCCTTAGGAGATCTTTAGGTTTGTGCTGATGTTTTTTCGTTCTATAATGTTTATATTAATATAGTTTGATTACTTTTATATGAATGTAAATTTGCCTATGTCATAAGTGATAATTCAATAAGTGTTTGAAAAAAATATTGTAGAACAAAAGAAATGTTATCCTTAAAAGGGTATTGGTTCTTAATACAGCACCAACTAGAAAATATTTTCCATTTGCTAATATATATGATCTCCCAGTAGCAGACAGATTTTTTTTTTGCCTCTGCACTGCTGCACAGCCTCAGAAAAACAGATGTCTAAGAGGTATTACAATTCTATCATCTGGGCAGTTAGTTGAAGTTGTTTCAAGTCTGGTTGTATCAAGCGCATTCTACAATGTCAATAGCTGTTGTTGCTATATGTTGCTGCTGTTGTTAAATTTATGATGTTCAATAAAATTATGATTGCAAAAGAAAAATTTTGGATGTAACAAACATCTCCTGGCTTGTGTGAGTAGGTTCAGTGTGTATAGAAGCTTGGGGAAACCTACCTTGGCCATTGCCAAAAGAGGGAGAAAAAAAGAAGTTATGTACACACCATAAACTTTTAGTTATGTACTTACCATAACTTCGGATGTATGGGATCCATCTCGCCTACATTCATAACTGATGGGTTCGGAGCCGATCCATCGGCTCCGACTCGGCCACTATATACTAGAACGAAGTCTCTAATTGGCTGGGCTACCCCTTATCCCAGAATGCACCACGCCTGCTTCCCCAGATCTTGTTTGTTCGCTTTCATACCTACATCCAGACACAGAGACATATCAGCAACTGTAACAAACTAAAGTCCTTCAAGAGAAAAACTCAGTAAGTAGCAACATTCCCTCTAAATCCAATGGGAAGGGGGAAGGAGGATGTATGAATGTAGGCGAGATGGATCCCATACATCCGAAGTTATGGTAAGTACATAACTAAAAGATGTAATGGGATCCTATCTCGCCTACATTCATAACTGATGGGACAGCGTCCCTAGCACCTAAATCCCGGGTGGCTCATTGGAAAACACTCCTGAGAACTGTGGAACCAAAGGAAGCTCTACCTCGAGAAGCCACATCTATCTTGTAATGAGAAATGAAGGTGTGCGGAGAAGTCCAGGTAGCGGCCGCACAGATATCATCTATCGATAATTTGGAGTGGAATGCTACAGAAGTAGCCATTGCCCTGGTAGAATGAGCCCTGACTGGGAAGGGTAGCTCTTTGCCGGACCGTGAATAAATGAAGGAGATGCAATCTTTAATCCATTTGGCTATGGTGGATTTAGCCACCGGTTGACCCAACCTATTTTCCGCAAAGGACACAAACAGCTGATCTGACTTTTGTGTCTGATTGGTCCTACTTAAATAAAAACGCAGTTGTCTGTGAACATCCAACTGATGGAAAATATATTCTGCGCTATTGGAGAATTTGGGAAAAAACACAGGGAGCTCCAAGGATTGTTGAATGCATAAGGGAGATGCTACCTTGGGCAAGAAAGAGGGATTTAACTTGTGGGACACTCGGTCTTTGTGAAAGGTCAAATAAGGAGGATTAGAACAGAGAGCCTGAAGCTCTGAGACCCGCTTGGAAGATGTTATTGCCACCAAAAAGGCGGTTTTCCAAGATAGAAATTTTATATCACAAGTAGCTGCTGGTTCAAAGGGGCGGGCAGTTAAAGAAACTAGAACCATATTCAGGTCCCAGGGGGGCACAGGATGGCCTACTGGGGGCCGAAGGAGCCACGCTCCTTTAAGGAAAGATTTGCAAAGCCTGTTTGCCATTAAGGAAGGCTCAAAGGAGACATGAAAATTAGAGATAGCCGCCAGTTGGACTTTAATTGTGGAAACTGAAGAGCCCAAATAAAACAAAGAAGCCAGGAATTTTAAAACCTGAGGTACTGGGGCGGTAAGGGGATCTATACCTCGTTGCTGGGTCCAAAGAGCAAACCTCTTCCATTTGCTGGAATACAGTTTAATAGTGGAAGGTTTGTGAGAGGAGGACAAAATGTGGATGACATCTGGAGAAAGAGAGTTATCTCTGACTAAGGTTGGAAGTGGAGTAACCAAGCGGCCAACCTCAAGGACCTGAGGGATGGGTGAGACTGTCCCAACTGATGAGTTAACAGGTCGGGCACCAGGTCCAGAAACCATGGGCTTTCCACCGCATACCTCAGAAGGAAGGGGAACCAAACCTGACGAGGCCAGTGTGGAGCGATCAAAATCATGTCGCTTCCTAGATAAATCGCCTTCTGTATCACCTTCGGGAGAAGGGGAACAGGAGGGAAGGCGTAAAGTAGACCGGGGGCCCAACTGTGAGCTAGAGCGTCCCTGGGAATCTGTCCCTGAGAGGGAGTCAGAGTGAAGAACTCCCTGCATTTCGCATTGTGAGGGCTGGCAAACAAGTCGCAACAAGGGAGGCCCCACTTGGCGAAGATGTTTGCAGCCACCCTGTCGTTGAGGGACCACTCGTGGGGCAACAGGAAAGTCCTGCTCAGCCTGTCTGCAATCACATTGGATTTCCCCGGAATGTGCGTTGCCACTAGGAAACGCTGGGTAGCAATCGCCCAATGCCACACTCTCATGGCCTCTTGGCAAAGAGGGTAGGACCTGGTTCTGCCTTGCTTGTTTATGTACCAGACTACCGACATGCTGTCGGATAGAATCGCAATAGTACCCTGGGGAAGAGCATGATGAAGTGCTTGCAACGCCAGTAGCACCGCTCTCATTTCCAGGATATTGATATGTAAGTGCGTTTCGTGAACCTGCCACATGCCTTGGACAGACCTGTCCAGATAATGACCCTCCCACCCTATCTGGGAGGCGTCCGTGGTCACCGTGGCGACGGGAGGCTGAAGGGCAAAGGGTCGCCCCTGGTCCAGGTTGGACCGAAGCAGCCACCAACGTAGGTCCCAACGGCAAATTTCCATAATCTGGACCAAATGGCTCAAGGGGAGTTCCTGAAAGGACCATTGAACCGACAGTAGCCATTGCAGCACCCGCATGTGCAGCCTGGCTAAGGGGACTAGAAGAATAGTCGAGGCCATCGTGCCCAATAACTGCAGAATCAGTCTGGCCTGAACTCGTGATCTGGGTAACAAGGTTTGAACCTGAGACTGCAGGACCTGAATCCTTTCTACCGGCAAGAATGCCCGCATTCTTCTTGTGTCTAACTCTGCGCCTATAAAGGTAATACGCTGAGACGGCTGCAGCACAGATTTTCCCCAATTGAACGTGATTCCTAGTGAATGACCCAAACTGACTGTGGTCATAAGCCGAACTAATAGATGCTTGGAGGTGGCAGTAAGGAGCCAGTCGTCTAGATAGGGAAACACTTGGAATCCTAGACTTCTCAAGTGAGCTGTCACTACCGCCAGACACTTGGTGAACACCCTGGGGGCTGTGGTGAGACCAAAGGGCAGTGCTCAGAACTGGAAATGACTGGCTCCCAGGCGGAAGCGTAAATGACTCCTGGACTCTTGACTTATCAGAATGTGATAGTAAGCGTCCTTGAGATCTATGGAGCACATCCAGACATCCTTCTCCAATAACGGGAGAATGGACTGAAGGGTGACCATTCGGAATTTGGATTTTTTTACAAAGCGATTCAATGATCTGAGGTCCAAAATGGGCCTTAAGTCCCCTGCCTTTTTTGGCACCAAAAATAGTCTTGAGTAAGTTCCTGATCCGATCTGGTTGGCGGGGACAGGCTGGATGACTCCTTTTCTTAGCAGCTTTGAAACCTCGACCGCTGCTTGATCCTGCTGACTGGGTGGCACATCCGGGATTTTCCTGATAGGACGAGGGGGGATCTTGATGAAAGGGATGAGATAGCCTCCGGTTATGGTCCGGAGCACCCACTGATCCTTGGTGACAGATTCCCAAGCCTGCGGGTGTTCCGCAAAGTGACCCCGACTGGCTCCGGAGATGCACAGTCGGGCCACGTCTCAGGGATGGTGAGCGTAGGATGGACCAGGAAAGGAATTACGGGGGCCTCTGCCGCCTCTGGGGTGGCGTCTTCCTGAATCCCCCCCCCCGCTTCCAGAGGGGGGATCACTTGGTGGAGTAGGGAAAGACATTTGAGATTTCCTGAACCACATTTTCCCTCCTCTCTGGGCCTTGGGGTAAGGTCTAGAGGGAGCGGAAAAACGGGCCCCCACGGCAGTCAAGGTCTTGCCCTCCTGCTCGCACCGAGTCAGTGTGTCCTTCACCTTGGGTCCAAACAGGGAGGACTCATCAAAGGGGGCGTCGGCGAAGGAAGACTTAAAGGCCTCCGCAAAGGGACACAAGCGTAACCAGGCGTGTCTTCTAAGAGCCACGCCTGTTCCCTCTGCTTTACTCGCCCCTTCGGCCGCATATGATATGAGCCTCATGGACGAGTTGACTATCGAAGATAGGGTAGTCATCTGGGCGCCAACAGTTTGGGCTAACGCCTCAGGAAGATTACCCGTAAGAGACTCACCTAACTCTTTGAGAAGGTCCGTTTGGAGCCTGGTAAAATGACAAAGATAATTCAGCGACCGCAGGGTAAAGGCCGCTGAAGAAAGGGTACGCTTCCCGTACCTATCCATGCTCCTGGAATCCTTATTAGGAGGGTGAATAGACGTTGAAGCCTCTGCCACGTCCTGCTGAGTGGCAGATACCACCACCATCGCATCTACTGCAACTCCTTTAGTCAAAAATTCCTTTTGAGGAGGGGCTGAGAGGAACTTGTTAGGCCTGGCAGGCACCGGTTCCACAGTGTCAGGGTGTTCCCACACCCTTCGAGAAACTAAATCTAGTAATTCATCGAAGGGTGGAGACACCCAGGAGGTGGAAGGCTGGGCCCCAAAGGCCTTGAGGAAGACTGACTCCTCTGCGGAAGGCAGAGGAGTCAATCGCCTCTCTGTCTCAGGATCTCGAGGATATCTGAGAATGAGACGTCATCCGAGGACGATTTTGGGGACCCCTCCGCATCATCGAGGTCAGTATCTGATGTGATAGACTCATCCTGGGAGTCAATGTGCTTCCTCTTGCACAATTTTTTTCTTGGAGGTTCATCTGAAGCGGATTCAGAAGGACCTCCCGGGAGAAGGGAACCCCCAAGGGGGGTATCCTCAAGCCCTGGGGCCCCACTGTCGTGGGAATGAAACACACCAGAAGCACCAGTTCCCAAGTCTAGGGACGGTGAGGTAGAGACTTGCTGAGCCGGCAAGGACATGGTCAGCGCACTCCTCATGACCTCAAAAGCAGGACCTCCAGACTCTACGGAGGACACCGGCTGAGAGACCACGACGGTACCGGGAATCCCTGCGGCTGACGCTCCAAGGGGAAGACTAGGCACCGAAGCTACCAGTTCCAAAGTGTTCCCCTCGGCCCCGACCGAGGAAGTCCCGGTACCAAACCCTGATGCCGAGGACAGGGTAGGAATGACGGTCGGAACAGAGAAGCTCTGAGGGAGTCTCTGTTCCGACTGGACAACTCTGCTCCGCTCTACCATCACCGACTCCAACGGCTCCGAGGAGGTTGGAGGAGGAATCGGATGCGTCGAAGTGGGGACCGGCTCCGGAGTCGAGTGGGCTGGAGCCGAGACCATTTTTGCAAAAACCGGGGACTGGAAAAGCCTCTGGATAACTCTGTCCAAATCTGAGTCTGACAGCCTGGAGGATTCAGAGGAAATAGATGGGGGCCGAGACGACTTCTCTCTCGGCTCCGATAGACCAGGGGACCGGCTCCGAAACGGCTCCAACACCATCGGCACCAGATCCGGAACTGTATGAATAAGCATCGGCGCCGAAGGGGACTTCGGGGCCGGGGAGGAGGGGAGTCTGAGCTGCACACCTCCAACGGCTCCGAGACCAAAGGACCCGAAGCAGGTGATTCGCCTCTCGATCCCCCAACCTGCGGCTCCGACACCAATGGAGCCGAGGAAAGAGGTATCAAGGCAGACCCTTCCACCCGAGGCTCCGAAGCCATTGGAGCCGAGGAAGAAGAGGTCGACCTATGCTTCTTGGAAGTCGGTTCCGACGGACTGGTCGGAGCCGACCTTTTCTTTTTAGAAGCTGGAGAGGAAGGAGAAGCCAAAGCTTTCTCAAAGGAGGGCTTAATAAGGCCCTTAAGGATCAATTTATTTTTTCGTTCTTGAAGGACCCTAGAGGAAAAAGCATGACAAACACTACATGTTTCCTGCAAATGTTTGGTCCTAAACAATATACGCAAACAGCATGGCTATCAGTAAGAGACATTTTGTAGTTGCACTTGGTGCACTTTTTAAAACCAGACTTCTGCTCTTTCGACATCCTATCACACAACTATTTCCCACAACGAAAAGCAAACCTTAAAGTAGGGCACGAGCCCTTTGACTCAAAACGGGACTGGCCCGAGATACAGAACACGAAACGGGCAGAAGCCCTCTAACTTAAACGGGCTTAGCCTGATAAATCAGGACGTACAGTAGAGACAAAATCAACACACCCACACACAAATAAGGGCAAGGGCCCTCTAACTTAAACGGGCCTTGCCCGGTATGTAGAAAAAATACCAACAACCAATCACACCAAAACAGGTTCACACACACGTAAAGCTGTTAAAACAGCTGTTTGTTAAATTTGTGAAGAAAACCCTAGGTCAAAAGACCAAAAAGTAATCAAAAAAACACTTAGCTCCAGCCAAGTCGAGACCACGTCCAGCTTGAAAAGCGGCAAACGAGATCTGGGGAAGCAGGCGTGGTGCATTCTGGGATAAGGGGTAGCCCAGCCAATTAGAGACTTCGTTCTAGTATATAGTGGCCGAGTCGGAGCCGATGGATCGGCTCCGAACCCATCAGTTATGAATGTAGGCGAGATAGGATCCCATTACATTTTCCATTTGTGGCGTCCATTTTCATTCTTCCTCAACAAATGGGTTCAAATCCAACTCAACTGCTTTTTACAGCTCGTGGATGCTGAAAACTCTCAAGCTCCTCCCTTACCCATAATGCCTTAGTCCCCCACCATATCTCAGATCTTGTTTGCTGACCTTTTTGCTCATTAGAAACTAAGGAACAATCATTATATGAGAAACCAATGTCTGGGGCTTAAGGGCAGGAACACTTCTTCCCTTAGTATCTTCTCATTTTTCCAGATGGCAAGCAAAATGGTAGGGGGTTGGAGGGAGGTGAGTTGTGGAAGAATGAAAATGGAGATCTCAAATGGAATGTTATGGTGAGTATATAACTTCTTTATCTGATGTTGTCAATTTTCATTTGTTCCTCAACAAATGGAACAGATTCCCCAGCTACATGAATCCCGGGAGGACTCTAAGGAAAGAGGATCCTGAGCACTGTTGAGCCGAAGGATGCTCTTCCTCTAGAGACCAGATCCAAACTGTAATGAGCAATAAAGGTACGAGGATTAGCCCAAGTTGCAGGAGCATAAATATCATCCATGGAAAATCTGGATAAAAATACTGATGCAGTTCCCATAGACCTGGTTGAATGAGCTCTTAAAGGTTTTGACAAAGACAAACCCAATTTGTTGTAGATAAAGAAAATGCAAACACTTAGCTATTTGGCTAAGGTTACTTTGATAACTGACTTGCCCAGTTTTGATTTCAAAAAGGAGACAAATAATTGATTAGATTTTTTCATAATTTCCATTTTATGTAAATAGAAACACAACTGTCAAGTGTAACATGTATTCCCTTTTTTGTGAAATTTGGAAAGAAAACTGGAAGACTGACAGATTGATTGATGTTGGATTCTGACACCACCTTAGGAAGGAAGGATGAGTTGGTTTGTAATGATACCCTGTTTTTATGAAACAACAAATAAGGAGCCTTAGAAGACAGGGCTTGAAGTTCTGAGACTCTTCTAGCAGAGGTTAAGGTTACTAAAAGACAGTTTAAAAACTTTAGTTCACACTTCACTGACAGTTCAAATGGAGATTGAGTCAAAGCTTGTAAAACTAAATTCAAATCCCACAGCATAGTCGGATCTTTAAAAGGGGGTCTAAGAAAAAAGGTTCCCCTTATAAAGGCCTTACAAAGTTTTGAAGAAGCTAAGGTGGAACTGTTTACTCCTATGTGAAAATCAGAAATGGCAGCTAGTTGTACTTTAATAGTCAAGGAGCTAGCCCCATCATTAAAAATTGTAGCCAAAATTCAAGAACTTTAGGTACTGGTACTGAAAAAGGGTCAATGTCTTTCTGTTATGCCCAAAAAAAACGTTATGTTCTTACCATAACGTTCCACCTGTTGTCAATCTTAATAAATTCTTGACTGTTGGGTTCCAATTCTGACCTCTCAGAACTGTTGGCCATTATAACAAGCTCGCTCCAGCCAGAAACTCTCAAGCTAAGGCTACCCATACTGCCTCTCTTCCCTTCCCCTCAGACTGAGTTTTGACCAAAGAATAGAAAATCATGGAAGCTTTGTCTGAGCAACAACCCTACTAGGATCCCAGGACTACCTCCGAACCTCCAGGAGTCTTTTGGAAGGGGTAGGACGGTGGGGTGTCAAGAATGAATGAAGATCGACAACACAGATGGAAAGTTATGGTAAGAACATAACTTCTTTATCTGATGTTGTCAATTTTCATTCATTCTTGACTATTAGGAAAGAGTCCCTAGCTACTTTAAACCCTGGGAGGACCTAGGGAAGGATATCCCTGAGCACCATAGAGCCAAAGGATGCTCTGCCCCTGGAGACCGTATCCAATTTGTAATGAGACAAATGAGAGTAGCCCAAGTTGCAGCTGCACATATGTCATCCATAGAAGCTCTGGAATGAAAGGCGACTGAAGTGGAAACACAGCTGGTAGAATGTGCCTTAATTTTTGTTGACAAGTCCAGCTTATTTTGGCTATAAACAAAGGTGATGGAATGTCTCAACCATTTTGACGCAGTAACATTTGATACTGGTTTTGCCCAATCTAGTACGTGAAAACGATAGAAATAGTTGGTCTGATTTTCTAAATGGTTTTGTTCTATCCATATAAAAACGTAATTGCCTGTGCACGTCCAACAGATGTGAGCAATATTCTCCCTTGTTTGAGAAATTATGGAAAAAGACTGGTGAATCAATAGTTTGATTAATATTGGCATCTGATACTACTTCAGGTAGAAAGGAGGGATTAGTTCTGAGTGAAACTCTCTCCTTGTGAAAAATGATATACGGATGTTTAATACACAAGGCCTGCAACTCTGAAATTCTCCTGGCCAAAGTGATGGCTACCAGGAATAGAGTCTTCCAAGATAAAATCTTGATATCGCAGGTAGCTGCTGGTTCAAAAGGCTGACGGACTAAACATTGCAAGACCAATGTTAAATTCCAAGGTGCAAAGGGCTCTTTGAAAGGCGGTTTCAAATATAAGGTGCCCTTAAGAAAAGTTTTACATAGACGGTGAGACATCAAGGAATGGTCATCAAATCCATTGTGGAAGTATACCTCTACCTCCATATCTCCACCCCTTCAGGTGTCTTCCTCCCGAGTCTATTTCTCAGTGGAGCACTCTGCGGTGCCATTTTTAAATAGGGATAGCGTGTCCACTATCCCTGAAATGCTCGTGCAGTTAGGCTGTTCGTCTTGCTACCAGGCAGGTCAGGAATCAGCTATTTTAGAAGTATCCATGTATTGCTGTTAATGTCATGCTGTAAAGTGATTTGCGGGTATGCTTATCGCACTACTAGCGACTGTACAATTATGCTGTATGTGTGCCTAACAGCCGAGTTACCCATATGCTTTCTGGCTACATGAAAAAACGAGTACTAGAGTCTGCACATATTTAGTTAGCTACCGCAATGTCTTTTGCCTTTAATGTGATGCTTACAGTGGTATACTACTTAGCTGCTGCAATGTCCATTGCCTGTACTGTGATTCTTTAAAAGTGACATACAACTAAGTTTATCGCACAATTAACGACAGTACATTTATTTGCTGTGTGTACACAGAATAGCCGAGATACCCCTGTACTTTTAGGCTACACAAACTAACAAGTCTATATACACCTAATTTGTATAGTATTATTGTGTTAGCAACCAAATTAGTATTATTGTGTTAGCAACCAACGAACTCCTGTAGCAAAAAGGGAACTGCTTTAAATGTATATATTTTACTGTTGTTTGGTTTATGGTCTGCTACTACATTTTCTGCCTCTCTGCCTCCTGGCTCTACCCCACTACCTACACTCATCTCTTTCCACCTTTTTCCATGTCCTCTACTTGTTTACCTATCCTAATGCCCTGTGAATGCTAACCAACCTCTCTCTCTCTCTTTACAGCTTGCTTCCTCGGGTGTACCCCCCCCCCGACTCTACAAATAATATTCCAGGGAACACCCCCCATACAAAGGAAGATTACCTTGAACTGCCTGCTCTAACAAAGTGTGGTTTCCTCTTCTAAAAGAAAGACTACCATATAACAACTAAAATAAACTAGTGTGTATGCATCTTTCTTATATTTGAAGGACTGTCTGTTTCAACAGTAATCTACCTACAGCAAGCACGATAGCAGCCTACTGCAGCCCATTGCCTCCCTTCCAGTTTCTTTTACTCTGTACTCCCCGAATGCTTCTACTATATTCAATAAATAACCTGAGGGGATAAACCTATATCGGAAGACCAACTAATACTTCTGTTTCCCATCCCCTTTTCACCACTAGGTGGCAGGATACACTCACCTGAGTGAATAGAACACATTTAAAGGCTTGCTGTGTCACCACAGCATTGCACTGGTTTATGTAAATGCTTTTCTTTTATAACAAACATATAACCTACAAAAGGCTCTAACCTACAGATTCTTTCCTGCTCTGCCCTCTGCTGCAGAAACTGTTAAGACTCCCTCTGCAGTCCAAGGCTTTTCCCTCAGTACTGTTTTTATTACTTACCCTCTAGCTATAGCACCGTTCTGACAACAGAGTCCCATTAACTGATTGTTTTCTGTTCTGTGGACTACTCCTCTTGTGTCTTCCCACTCTGTTCGCCCTTCAGGCTCACTCTGCTTCCCTACCCTGCCCCCATATCCCACCTGCCTCCAGTACCTTTACATTTATACCTAACCAAACCCCTCCCTCCAATCACACACATCCATTCACATGCTCTACTCACAACTCCACCCATCTCCTGCTCACATACCAACTCCACATGCTTCAACAACTATGACCACTACTTGCTCATACACTCTACTCCAAGCTCTCTTACTTATCCTCCGCTCCTGTCTCACCCTCCCTACACTCCTCCCTCACACACACACCCACCTCATAATCCCCAAGCTACCACTTCCTACCTCCCAATTCCATCCCCCACCTATAGCCAAATATCCCCTGAACTGTAGTCCTCCAACCCAACACAATTTTTCATGCTCAAAATACTCCCCACCCCATCCCCCTTAACCTTCTCAAATTGTTAACTCTAAAAAAAACCCTCCACCTTTTCAACCCTTCCTCCCTGTCTCCATACACCAGCTCAAACAATTATTTCTCTCTCTCTCTCAGGTGACATCCACCATAACCCCGGACCCAATTCCACCAAGAACCTCAATAACCAGCCAAATAAACCCCTAAAACTCAAAACCATCCGCCTCGCCACAATCAATGCACAAAGCCTCAAAAATAAAGTCCCCAACCTCCACGCTTGGCTTGCCCACAACCAACCAGACATAACTTTTAGTTATGTACTTACCATAACTTTAGATGTTTGGGATCCATCTCGCCTACATTCTGTACTGATGGGTTCGGAACCGATCCTCAGCTCCGACTCGGCACGCTATACTATAGAACGAAGTCTCTTATTGGCTGAGCTATCCCCACATCCCAGGATGCACCACCACTGCTTCCCCAGATCTTGTTTGTCCGCACACATGCACACACACATAGACTGTTGATATAATATTGCCAGGTGTTTCAAGATGAAACTGCTAAACTTGAACCGTCCGGTCTCTTCTGATCTCCAAGGCAGGGGGAAGGAGGGTGGGTTATTAGGAATGTAGGCAAGATGGATCCCAAACATCTAAAGTTATGGTAAGTTAACTAAAAGATGTTATGTGATCCTGTCTCACCTACATTCTGTACTGATGGGACAGCATCCCTAGCACCTGATTCCTGGGTGGATCACTGGAAAACACTGCTGAGAACTGTGGAACTGAAGGAAGCTCGCCCCCGAGATGCCACGTCCAATTTGTAATGAGAAATGAAGGTGTGAGGAGAAGACCAGGTAGCCACAGCACAAATGTCACTAATGGCAAGCTTAGAATGAAAAGCTGCCGAAGTAGCCATAGCCCTGGTAGAATGAGCTTTCACTGTAGTTGTAAGCTCTTTATTAGAAATAAAGTAAGTATGACTGATACAGTCTCTGATCCACTTGGCAATAGTGATTTTCGTGACGGCTTTGCCCAATTTATTGTCCGAAAAGGACACAAACAATTGATCTGTTTTCCGTGTTTGTTGCGTCCTATCCAAATAGAAGCGCAATTGTCTGTGAACATCCAAGGTGTGAAAGATGTATTCCGCTCTATTCGAGTACTTTGGGAAGAAAACTGGAAGTTCCAATGACTGTTGCAGACAAAAACTAGAACAAACCTTAGGAACAAAGGATGGATTCGGTCTGAGGGATACTCTATCCTTATGAAAAACCAGGTATGGTGGTTTGACACATAGGGCTTGAAGTTCCGAAACTCTTCTGGCTGATGTAATTGCAACTAAGAACGCAGTCTTCCAAGAAAGAAATTTCAAGTCACAAGTTGCTGCCGGCTCAAAGGGGGAAGAGGTCAAAGCACGTAACACAACATTAAGGTCCCACGGTGGAGCGGGATGAGATATCGAGGGCCGAAGTAGCCCAGCACCTTTCATGAAGGCTTTACACAACTTGTTGCTCATCAAAGTAGGTTCTATGCTCTCATGAAAAATTGGAAATAGCTGCCAATTGAACCTTGATGGTAGAGACCGAAGAACCTTGATTGAACAGAGAAGCTAAAAACTTCAGAACCTCTGACACCGGGATAGTTATGGGATTTAATCCCCGGAGGTGGGCCCAAATAGCAAATCTCTTCCATTTGCTGTTATACATTTTCTTAGTAGAAGTCTTATGGGCCAAGGACAAGATATGTATGACTTCCGGGTCCAAAGCCTGGTTCCTGACTATGGTCGGAAGAGGAGGAGCCAAGCTGTTAACCTCAACGAGTGGAGGGACTGATGAAGTTGTCCCGACTGATGGGTCAAAAGATCCGGAACTTGGTCCAGGAACCATGGACCGTCCAGAGCATATTTCCGAAGAAAGGGAAACCAGACTTGACGAGGCCAGTATGGGGCAACTAAAATCATTTTGCTTTCCAAGCGAATCGCCTTCTGGATCACCTTGGGAAGAAGGGGAACTGGTGGAAAGGCGTATAGCAGGCCGGTGGGCGAAGCTTGGACTAGGGCGTCTTTGGGAATCTCCCCCGGAACTGGGGTGAGAGAGAAGAACTGTTGGCATTTCGTGTTGAGGGGGGTTGTGAAAAGGTCGCAACAAGGATTTCCCCATCTTCTGAAGATCTGAGTTGCCACTCTGTGGTTCAGAGACCACTCGTGAGGAGAGAGAATAGTTCTGCTCAGTCTGTCGGCTATCACATTGGATCTCCCTGGAATGTGTGTTGCTACCAGAAAATGTTTGGTCGCAATCGCCCAATCCCATACTTTCATGGCCTCTCTGCAAAGGGGGTAGGATCTGGTCCCTCCCTGCTTGTTCAGGTACCAGACTACTGACATGTTGTCGGACTGAATGGCAATCATGCCCGGGGGGAGGTAATCGTGTAGTGCTTGCAGCGATAGAAGCACCTCCCTCATTTCTAGCATGTTGATGTACAGGAGAGTCTCGTTGGACTGCCACTTGCCTTGGACTGACCTGCCCAGGTAATTCCCCCACCCCACCCCGTCTGGAAGGCGTCCGTAGTCAATGTGGCCACTGGAGGTGGTGGAACAAAGGGTCGCCCCTGATCCAGGTTGGAGGAATGAAGCCACCAACGAAGGTCCTGTTTGCACGTCTCTGTGATCAGAATGAGGTGACTGAGAGGGAGATCCTGATAGGACCACTGGACTGACAGAAGCCACTGGAGAATCCTCATATGTAACCTTGCCAAGGGGACTAGGAGAACGGTGGCCGACATGGAACCTAACAGTTGTAGGACCATCCTGGCTGGGGCTCGGCGTTTGAGGAGCAAGGCTCGAACTTGAGATTGCAATGTTTCTATCCTCTCTGTAGGAAGATAGACCCGCATTTGCTTTGAGTCTATCTCTACTCCGATAAACCGTATGCGCTGAGATGGCAGCAACACCGACTTTGCCCAATTGAAGGTGATTCCTAGGGAGTTGCCTAGAGATATAGTGGCTGCTAAGTTTTGTAAGAGTAGACGCCTGGAGGTGGCAGTTAGGAGCCAGTCGTCTAGGTATGGAAACACCTGGAATCCTAGACTTCTCAGGTGAGCAGTCACCACCGCCAAACATTTGGTGAACACCCTGGGGGCTGTGGTGAGACCAAAGGGCAGTGCACGGAACTGAAAATGACCGTCTCCCAGGCTGAAGCGCAAGTGTCTCCTGGACGACTGATTTATCAGGATGTGATAATAGGCGCCCTTGAGATCTATGGAGCACATCCAAACACCTTTCTCCAGCAGCAGGAGAATGGATTGCAAAGTGACCATCCGGAACTTGGACTTCTTGACTGATCGATTTAGCTTGCTGAGATCCAAAATGGGCCTCAAGTCCCCGGTCTTTTTTGGCACCAAAAAGAATCTTAAATAAGTCCCTAATCCGGTCTGGCCTACGTGGACCGGTTGGATGACTCCTTTTTGAAGCAGCTTTGAAATTTCGATGGCTGCAAGATCCCGTTAACTGGGTGGTGGGTCCGGGATTTTTCGGGATGGTGGGGGGTTGTGAAAAAGGGATGGTGTAACCTCCGGCGATGATTCGGAGCACCCATCGGTCCTAAGTGATATTCTCCCAGGCCTTTAGGTGCTTCGAAAAACGACCCCCGACTGGCTCCGGAGGTGCACAGTCGGGCAATCCTTCAGGGATGCTGGAAGGTTGAGGAGCCATGAAAGGACTCGCGGTCTCCAGTGTTGCGGGGGCCTCTGCCGCCTCTGGGACGGCGTCTTCCTGAAAAATTTCCCCCTCCTCTGCCTCTAGAAGGGGGATCGCCCTGCTGTGAGGAGTAAGCCTTTTGAGATTTACGGAACCACATTTTCCCCCCTCTTCTAGCCTTGGGATAAGGCCTGAAGGGAGTGGAAAACCGTGCCCCTACGGCAGTCAAAGTCTTACCCTCTTGTTCACAGCGGGTCAAGGTGTCCTTTACCTTGGGTCCAAACAGAGAGGACCCATCGAAGGGAGCGTCGGCAAAGGAAGACTTGAAGGCTTCCGCAAAATGACACAGGCGAAGCCAGGCTTGTCTCCGTAGAGCAACACCTGTTCCCGCCGCTCTACTCGCCCCCTCGGCTGCATACGAAATGAGCCTCATGGACGAGTTCGATAACGATGATAAGATAGCCAGCTGAGAGCTAACCGTCTGGGCCAACTGCTCAGGTAGGTTACCAGAGAGGGTATCTGAAAGTTCCTTGACCAGATCCCTCTGAAGTCTGGAGAAGTGCATCAGATAATTCAGAGACCTTAAAGTAAAGGCCGCTGAAGTAAGGGTGCACTTCCCGTACCGATCCATGCTCCTGGACTCTTTATTAGGAGGATGGACGGACGTAGACGCCTCTGCCACATCTTGTTGGGTAGCAGATGCCACCACCAGTGCATCTACCGCCACACCTTTGGAAAGAAATTCCTTTTCGGGGGGGGGGGGGGCGGACAGAAATTCATTGGGGCGAGCTGGCACCGGTTCCACAGAATCCGGGTGCTCCCACGCCCTTCGAGAGATCAAATCCAGAAGCTCATCGAAGGGCGGAGACACCCAGGAGGCGGAGGGCTGAGCCCCGAAGGCCTTGAGGAATACCGACTCCTCAGCAGTAGGGGGTTTGGACTGCCAGTCACCTCGTTGCTTCAGGATTTCCAAAATGTCCACAAAGGAGACATCATCCGAGGACGACTTGGGGGACCCTTCCGCATCATCGAGGTCGGTGTCCAAGGTGAGAGACTCATCAGGGGAGTCGACGTGCTTCCTCTTGCACTGTCTCTTCCTTGGGGGTTCCTCCGAAGAAGCTTCGGAGGGACCTCTAGGAAGGGGGGAACCCCCGATGGGGGTGACCTCAGGCCCCAGGGCTCCGCTGTCTTGAGACAGGGGGACTACAAAGGAACCAGTCTCCGTGCCAAGGGAAGGTGCCGGTGAGACGGTGGAGGTAGCCAAAGAGGATTTGGCCAAAGCACTCCTCATGGCCCTGAAGGCGGGACCCCCAGAGTCCTGGGAAGGTCCGACCCCCGAGGCCACAACAGTAGACGGCACTCCCGCAGCCGACGCACCGAGAGGGAGGCTCAGAACCGAAAACATCGGTCCCGAAGCGTCACCCCCGGGGCCGACTGAGGAGGTCCGTGTACCAAACTCCGACCCGAAGGGCGGGGTTGGAGTAAGGGTTGGAGCCGACCCGAAAACCTCCACCGGCTCCACCAGCACCGGCTCCAACGGTGCCGAGGCTGTTGGAGGAGGAACCAAGACAACAGGGTGGGCAATCGGCTCCGGAGCCGACTGGGCTGGAGCCGAGACCAACTTTTGGAAGACTGGAGACTGAAACAGCCTTTGAAGTACCCTGTCTATGTCCGAATCCGACATCCCCGAAGATCAAGAAGAGATCGAACGAGTTCGAGTCGACTTCTCCACCGGTTCCGAAGGACTGGGGGACTGGCTCTGAATTGTCTCGATAAATATCGGTGCCGAGGGAGACTGCACGACTATTGCACTTTCCCTCGGAGCCGAAGTGGACTTCGGTGCCGAAGGGGAAGAGTCTGAGCGGGCAACTCTCATCAGCTCCGAAGACAGAGGAGCCGATGAAGGTGACCCGCCTCTCGAAGCTCTAGCCGTCGGCTCCGAAGCCAGAGGAGTCAAGGCTGGAGGCATCGAGGCAGACCGTTCCGCCCTCGGCTCCGAAGTCTGTGGAGCAGATGGAGAAGCCTGCCGAGATTTCTTAGTGGCCAGTTCCGACGGGCTGGTCGGAGCCGACGATTTCTTTTTCTTCTAAGGTGAAGAGGAAGAAGATAAAGCCTCCTCAAAAGAAGGTGTAATAAGCCCTTTTAGAATCAATTTGTTTTTCCTCTCTTGGAGGACTCGGGAGGAAAAAGCGTGACAAACGCTGCATGACTCCTGAAGATGTTTAGGGCCTAAACAATACACACACAAAGAGTGATTGTCCGTTATGGACATTTTGTAGCTGCATTTAGAGCACTTCTTGAACCCAGATGGTCTGTGCTCTTTCGACATATTGACTCACAAACACTACAATCTCCAAAACTTGTTAAAGAAAAAAAAGCAAATAAGGACAAGACCCCTCTAATGGAAAACGGGATTACTTGACCAACTATAACACTATAACAAGACTCACACTAAATATATCACTCACGCGCGAGGGCAAGGCCCCTCTAACTTAAACGGGATCCTTTCCCTCAAATAAAAGTCAAATTTACCACAAAATTTAACCAAACATCAGTCACACAACAACGATAGCTGTTAAAACAGCTTTTGGGTAGGTTAATCAAAAATTTCTGACAGAAATTTGTTGAAGAAATAGACACTTAGCTCAGCTAAGTCCGAGACCACGTCTTTGCTGTAAAGCGGCAAACGAGATCTGGGGAAGCAGTGGTGGTGCATCCTGGGATGTGGGGATAGCTCAGCCAATAAGAGACTTCGTTCTATAGTATAGCGTGCCGAGTCGGAGCCGAGGATCGGCTCCGAACCCATCAGTACAGAATGTCGGTGAGATAGGATCACATAACATCTGCCATCTGCGAGACCTGGCTTAAGCCTTACAACACTGACAGTAAAATCCTCCCTCCCAGCTTCCAGATCCTTCTCAGTGACAGAACCCAGAGAAGAGGAGGTGGAGTAGCTATTATCTATCCCTCCACCCATACACTAACTCCATATACCAACCCCATCCCTACCTTTTCTAATGTCAAAATGACAACAGGTTATTTAAAACTCAACAATTTCAAATCTTTACGCATCAGCTCCATTTATATCCCTCCAGGCGAAAATACTAGAGGACATTCTATCCTGGTTTACCTCCAATATCAAAACAGAAACCTACATCCTTGGTGACATGAACATCAACTGGACTTCCCTGAACTCTGACACCCCATCCCACTCAATCAATCTATACAACTTCACCCAACTCATAAATCTTCCAACCAGGCCAAACAAAGATGGAACCTCTGGCACCATCATAGACTAGATATTGACTACCCATCCTAACCTTGCCTCAAATGCCAGTATACTACCCGTTCCCCTCAGCGACCACATACCAGCCTACGTTGACCACATAACCTCCCCACATAAACAATCACCAATACAGCAAAACCTAGCCTCCTTCAACCCGGAATTATTCTAAGAGTGCTTGAAACACACTGACTGGTCACCCCTAAAAACACTCCCACTAGACAGCACAGTATTCCACTTCAATAGAACATTTCTTACCATTTTAAACCAACTAGCCCCCCTCAGATCCAAACGAACCAAAGCTAATCCCTGCCGCTGGCTATCCTATGAAACTAAAGCTATCATGAATCAACAGGACACAAAATGGAAACAATACCAAAAACAAAACAACTCCAGCTCCTTCCTAGAATTCAAACAACTGCAGAACTTAGCCAAAAAACAAATAACCAAAGATCGCAAAAATTACTACAACAAACTCCAATCTATACATTCATCCAATCCGAAAAGGTTTTGGAGCTCCATTTCCATCCTTCACCCTGGCAACAAAAGCAGCCCATGCCCTGATCCATCTCTTACCAGCCTAGAAACTGCCACTAATTTCAACACATTCTTTATAGATTGCATAGCAAAACTATCCTCCTCCTTCCCTGACCCACCATCCTCCCCGTCCCCCCAGCAGCCAACCTCCTCCTCCTACCTCGCCCTTCAGCCTAAAACCCATCACCACAAACACAATAAAAAGGCTCCTCCTCAAGCTAAACCCCTGCCATAATGCACCAGACAACCTACCACCCATCTTCCTCAAGCAATCTGCTGAAGCTATAGCCTATCCCATATCCATACTTATAAATAGATCAGTACAGGAATCCTATGTTCCAATCATCTGGCGCCAAGCATACATCATCCCACTACATAAAGGGGTGAAAACACTGACACAACCAATTTTAGACCCATAGCAATACTTTCACCTATCAAAAATGCTAGAAAAAACTATCCATGCACAAATTATGCAGTTTTTAACCCTGAACAAACTCCTCTCCTATACCCAGCACGTTTTTTGCCCTGGCCACAGTACCATGACTGCACTCCTGTCCTTTCTAGAAACCATAAACCTAGCATGAGACAAGGGCAAATGCATGTCATCTCTATTTTTAGAGCTCTCAAAGGCATTTGACACCATCTCACACTCCTTATTCCTATCCAAGCTCTCACTCTTACATTTCTCTCCCTCCACCCTAGCCTGGTTCACCAGCTACTTATCCAACCGCCAACAAGCAGTACAGTGGAACAAATCTACCTCTCCTTTTCTACCCACACCAACCGAAGTTCCACAAGGCTCAATACTAGGCCCTCTACTCTTTAACATATTTAAAAACAACTTCCACTTCTCCATCCCTGAAGCCTCTATTATCCATTATGCAGATGACTCCACCATCATCTGCTCAGCCTCCTCCCCCTCTGACCTACTACAAAAACCCAGGTTGCCTTTTCCAAAACAGAAGAATCCTGGATGAAATCCAGTCACCTTGCCCTAAATGCTAGCAAAACAAAACTAATGATTTTTACTCCCAGTAGAGACGCTACTTTTGACACGAACCTATTCCGCATTACAAGCCAAAATAAAACCCCATTGGAAATCGTTCCCACCACCAAACTGCTAGGCATCATTATTGATGAAAACCTAAAATTTGACTCCCACATATACTCAGCTATTAAGAAAACCCATCAAAAATGGGTCTCCTCTACAGACCCAACCGTTATCTCAGCCCCTACACCTGACAAACACTTGCATCTGCCTTCCTCCTCCCATCTCTCATGTATGGCGCACCCCTATTTACCAACCTCCATCTAGGCCTTCGTTCCAAACTCGAATTCTGCTACCACAAAATTAGCAAATTTGCAACCAACACCAAAGGTTCATCTCATCACTGCCACTCTCTGCAAAACCTCAAATGGCTAGAATGCCCCAACTACCTCAAATATCTGCAACTTACCACCACACACAAGCTCATCTTCAGACCTGCAGATTGTCCATCCCTGACCTCTGTCCTCACACCCTACACACTCCCGCTCCCTAAGATCCGAAAGCCAAAATCTCCTTCAAGTGCACAAACTCTCTCATCCCCCTGGCCAACTACTACTAGCCTTTACCATAGCTAAACTATGGAACTCTCTCCCCTCCCCAGTACGTAACATGTCTAACCACAACAACTTCAAAACCCACCTGCTCTCTCACCTGACTTCCAAATGGATATGCCCCTCTCATGCTCTTACCTAAGCACCCCCCAACTACTAAAATAATTCTCTGAAAGTTATACAAAACTATTTGCAATGATTGTTAAGCATGTAAGTCAATCTGTTAATGCAATGCTTTTCTTATATACTGAAAATTTTGTAAATCTGTTACCTCTCTTATTATCCTTTTTTCTTGTGCACTGAACGTTACACATGGAAGCCTATGTCTTCCTGACTCTGAATTATGTCTATTAATGTAAATGAGACGTTATGTACCTACCATAACGTTCCATGTTAGTTGTCTTCTCTCGCCTTCTTTCTTGCTGGATGGGTTCGGAGCCGAACCTCAGCTCCGACTCGGCCTATACTAAAGCTCGAGAGCTAATTTTACCGGTTCGAGGCAACCCTATATCCCATGATGCTAGGCGGTAACTACCCAGATCTCGTTTGGTAGCTGAGAAACAATAGCCAACTCAGTCTCCCCTCTGAGGTGGAGGAGGAGAAAGGAGAACTCCCCAAACATCACTACCTGAAGCTGTAGCTACCCCAGGACCAACTGTCTGGGTTTGGAATAGTGCAAGATAAGGTCCCTTAGAAGAAGGGGAAACCTCTCGGTCTGTCCAGGCTAGGGGGATGGTGGGCGGGACGCAAGAAAGAAGGCGAGAGAAGACAACTAACATGGAACGCTATGGTAGGTACATAACTTCTCAATGTTAAGTTGACAATCTCGCCTTCATTCTTGCTGGATGGGACCGCGTCCCTAGCACCTTCATCCTGGGTGGCTCATTGGAACAGACTCTTGAGAACGGTGGAACCAAAATTTGCCCTGTTTCTGGAGGCCATGTCCAATTTGTAATGTGTAACAAAGGTATGAGGAGAGGCCCATGTGGCTGCCGCACAGATAGTGTCTATTGGCACTCTAGCTTGAAAGGCTGTTGATGTAGCTAATACTCTGGTTGAATGGGCTCTTGGCCTAGTAGTCAATTCTTTACCTCTGAGTTGATAAATCTAGGTAATCACAGAAGACAGCCATCTAGACAGGGTTACCTTGGATACCGAAAGACCCTTTCTACTTTCTGCATAAGATAAAAAGAGTTGATCAGATTTCCTGATTTGTTTAGTTCTGTCCAGATAGTAGCGGAGTTGACGATGAACGTCCAGGCAATTCAGTTTTTGCTCCGCCCTGTTTGAATAATTAGGGAAGAAAACTGGAAGATCAACAGATTGATTTAAGTTTGCCTGAGAAGCCACCTTGGGTAAAAGGACGGGTTAGTTCTTAGAGAAACTCTGTCTTTGTGGAACACTAAATAAGGAGGACGAATGAAAAGGGCATGAAGTTCAGATACTCTCCTAGCAGATGTAATGGCGACTAGGAAGAGTGTCTTCCAGGAAAGTAACTTCAATGAACAGGAAGCCGCAGGTTCAATAGGAGGGAGAATCAAGGATGCTAAAACTAAGTTTAAATCCCACTGTGGTGGGGGGGTCTTTGATTGGAGGCTTGAGTAAAAAGATACCTCTGAGGAATGCTTTGCAAAGCTTATGGGACATGATACTGGAGTCCGACAAGCCTATGTGAAAATTTGAAATGGCTGCTAACTGAACTTTCACTGTGGAGGAAGAAGATCCTGAATGAAAAATTTTAGCTAGGAAATCCAAGACCGAGTGTATTGGAGCAGTGAAGGGATCTATATTCCTAGCCTTTGCCCAGAAGGAAAAACGTTGCCATTTACTAGCATAGATCCTTCTGGTGGAAGACTTAAGGGAAGCTACAATAATATCCCGGACAGAATTTGAAATCATTGGAAGCCTGGCTAGGGACGGACGTGGAGCAACCAAGCTGTGAGGTTGAGAGATTGGAGGGATTGGTGCAGCTGCCCTGACTGATGGGCCAACAGATCTGGCACTGGATCCAGTTGCCAAGGCTGCTCAAAAAGATAACAATGCAGGAAAGGGAACCATATCTGTCGCGGCCAATAAGGGGCAATGAGGATCATCTTGGCTCTCAAGGCGGTAGCTTTCTGAATTATCTGTGTGATTAATGGAAAGGGGGGAAAAGCGTATAGAAGTCCCCGAGGCCAATCATGGACTAGAGCGTCTTTGGGGGGATGGCCTGGAAGGGGGAAGAGAGTGAAGAAGTCGAGGCACTTGCTGTTTTGTGGTGTTGCAAAAAGATCGCAGCAAGGAAACCCCCACTTCCGAAAAATTTCGTCCGTCACCGATTGCTTGAGAGACCACTCGTGGGGCATGAGAATAGCTCTGCTCAGCCTGTCTGCTATGACGTTGGACTTCCCGGGGATGTGCGTTGCTATCAGAAACCGCTGAGAAGAGATTGCCCATTGCCAGAGTCTGAGTGCTTATCGACACAGGGGATAGGACTTGGTTCCGCCCTGCTTGTTGATATACCATACTATGGACATATTGTCCGTTTGAATTGCAATAGTCCCCAGGGGAAGAGAGTCTTGGAGGGCTTGCACTATCAAAAGCACTGCTCTCATCTCCAGGACGTTTATGTGCAAGTGGCATTCGAAAGGTTGCCATGTGCCATGGACTGTCCTGCCCTGAAAATGCCCCCCCACCCAATCAGGGAGGCGTCCGATGTGACTGTGGCGACCGGGGGGGGGGGAGTAAATGGTCTGCCTTGATAGACTTGAGGGGATACCATACACCAAGACAGATGTTTTCTGCAAGATAGACTTATTAAGATCTTGTGTGTCATAGGGAGCTGTTGGAAGGACCACTGGGAGAAAAGCATCCACTGAAGAAGCCGCATGTAAAAGCGTGCAAGGGGAAGAAGCGTGATGGCTGCCACCAAGAGACCTAATACTTTCAGAACATACCTGGCCTGAATTTTGTTGCTCTGAAGGAGAATGTGAACATGATTTTGAATATCTAAGACCCTCTGCTCTGTTAACTTTGCTGAGAGCTGAACGGTGTCCAAGGTGGCACCTATGAAGGTAAGAGACTGACAAGGCAGACTTTTCGAAATTTAGAGAGATACCTAGATCTTTGCAAATGTGAATAGTGTAATCTCTGGCCAGAAGAAGTTGACGCCTGGTGGTGGCAGTGAGGAGCCAGTCGTCTAGATATGGAAACACCTGGAATCCTTGACGTCTCAGGTGTGCCGTAACTGCTGCCATACATTTGGTGAACACTCAGGGGGCTGTAGTGAGACCAAAGGGCAGGGCTCTGAACTGGTAGTGACTGGCCCCCAGCCGGAAGCGGAGAAACCTTCTGGAGCGCCTGTGTATTTTGATGTGATAGTACGCATCCTGAAGGTCCACTGAGCACATCCAATTGTCCTTGCCCAGAAGGGGTAGAATGGACTGCAGCGTGACCATCCGGAACCTCGTTCTTTTTACAAACTTGTTTAGTTTGCTGAGATCCAATACTGGCCTCCAGTCCCCTGTTTTTTTTTGGTACCAAAAAGAACTTTGAGTAGACTCCGGATCTTAGTTGGTCCGCTGGGACTGGCTGGATGGCTCTCTTTTTTAGCAGCTTTGATATTTCTAGTGCTGCTTGTTCCCTTAGACTGGGTGGAAGGTCTGGAAGAGACCCCCATTTGAATCATTGGGGTTTGGATAAAGGGGATTTTGTAACCCTCGGATATAATCGACTGCACCCATTTGCCTTGAGTGAGGGAGAGCCAGGCTTGTGGGTACAGCGATAATCTTCCCCCGACTGCCTCCGAAGGTGGACAGTTGGGCAGCACCTCAGGGATGCTGGAAGGGTTTGTCAAAGAGGGTTTCTCTGCTACCCTGATTCTGCGAACCCCCTCTGCCTCTTGGACGGCGTCTGTTGTTGTTGTTCCCCCCCCTGCCTCTAGGGGGGGAACTGACCTCTTGCGTCAGGCGTGACTCCTTGTGATTTGCGGAACCACATTTTTCCACCCTTTTGACCCTTAGGACATGGTCTAGATGGGGTTGAAAAACTGACTCATACGGCAGAAAGAGCCTTGCCATCTTGTTCGCATCTGGTCAAAGTATCTTTCACTTGAGGTCCAAACAACACTGAACCATCAAAGGGGGAGTTAGTGAAGGATGCCTTGAAGGGGTCTGCAAAGTTGCAAAGCCGCATCCAGGCATGATGCCTTAAAGCCACACCCGTGCCTGCGGCCCTACTCGCTCCATCGGCTGCATAGGAAATAAGCCGCATGGAGGAGTTGACAATGGAATTCAGGGTTCCTAGCTGTGAGTTAATTTTGTCCTGAGACCCAGCAGCTGAAGGATTCTGTAGAACCTCACCCAGTTCTTTGAGAATGTCTCATTGAAGACGGGTGAAGTGGCATAAGTAATTCAGTGACCACATGGCAAAGATCGCTGACGAGAACATCCGCTTGCCGTACCTATCCATTGTCCTAGATTCCTTGTTAGGCAGATGGATAGGCACTGAAGGATCAGCCAGTTCCTTCTTGGTGGCTGCCGCCACCACCATGGCATCAACTGGGACACCTTTAGATAAAAATTGCTTATCCGAAGGGGCTGTTATAAATTTGGAAGGCCTCCGTGGGGTGGGTTCCATCGAATCAGGGGCAGTCCATGCCTTCCGCGCCACCACTTCCATAAGGGGATCGAAGGGCGGAGACACCCAGGAGGTGGAGGGTCGAGAACCAAAAGCCTCCAGGTAAACCGACTCTTCCTCGGAAGGATTGAGGGAAGACCAGTTCCCCCTCTGTTTAAGGATTTCAAGGATGTCAGAGAAGGAGACATCCTCAGAGAGGGACCTTGGGGATCCTTCTGACTCATCCAAGTCGGTATCAGATGTGACGGACTCAGGGGAGTCCGCATGCTTCCTCTTACATGTCCTCTTACGCGGGGGTTCACCTGACGCATCAGGAATAAACCTTTGAAGATGAGGATATTCACAATGGGGAAACCTGAGGCGTTGGATCTCTATGGCCAGGGGTGAGAGAGTGGGAAGAGACCTCAGCAGGCACTACAGTGGGAGGAGCTGATGGAGCCGATCGTAGAGCAGGCACTGGGGCCAGTACGCTCCTCATGACCTCGAAGGCGCCCCTATCAGGCAGGCCAGAGGGCTCCCGCTCCGAAGAACTAGGAACCCCAGCCGGCACCGACAGGGACGGCTCCGAAGCTGATGTCGGGCCGAACTCACCAGCACCGACGCTCCGAGTGGGAGAACGGGGTCGGACAAGGGTCCGATGCCACTCGCCCCCTCAGAGCCGGCGAGAGAGTCCAAGCGCCCGGATCCCTCCAAGGATGGCACCATGGACGAGATCGGAGCAGACGAAGGAGCCGAAGGGGGAGGTATCGGCTCCGACGTCACAATGGTCACGGCTCCGAGGAGCTCCGGCTCCGAGCACTGGGGCAGAGTCAAAGGAGGAAAAGTAGGTTGTATGGACGTAGCCGCTGTCTGATGAGACGGGCTGTGAAGCATTTGGGCCAGTGCCTGAGACTTTAACAGTCTGCTAACCACCCTCTCAAGGTCATGGTCGGAAAGCCTGGAAGACCGAGAGGAATGGCTCCGACGGCTCCGCTCTGAGAGTAAAGGTGACCTTGGAGCTGAATGGATAGATTCCAGAGATGGAGATCTGGACCTCTTGCGTGTGGGGGGCATCGAAATTGATGGACCCGATGGAGCCGTAGACACGTCGGCTCCAGCCGGAGCCGACTGTGAAGGTCGTGTCTTAGAGGCATCGGCTCCGGCCGGAGCCGATGCAGGAAGCTGCGATACAGAGATATCGGCTCCAGCCGGAGCCGATCATGTCGCAGAAGGTGAGCCACCATCCGAAGGCTTAGAACACGGAGCCTACGATTTGGGTGGCTTCGAAGGCTTCCCCGGCACGGACTTAGCCGGGGAACCTTCGGGCTTTAATAAGCCACTCAGAATCAACTTATTCCGGCACTCCTACAGGACTCTTGGGCTGAATGCATGGCACACAGAGCAAGAGTCCTGCAACTGCAGGGGTCCCAGGCAATAAACACAAGAAGTGTGACCGTCTGTCAGCAACATCTTCTGACAGCACGAGTCACACTTCTTGAAGCCTGAGACCTTTGACTCTTTCGACATGGGATACAAAAGGCACACACACACACTAAGAATCCCTATGAGGGCTAAGAAAAACGGAAGGGCCTAAGGCCTAACCTAGGGTGGGGAGTATAACTGGGATAAGGGATAAAGATAGGAACTAAAAACTTGAAATAACAGAGAAACTAGTCTATTTAGAAAAAATAATGGGAAAACTAAGTAGAAAAACTAGAATTTTTCTTAATTTTAATCACTAACCTGTGAGCCGGTAAAAAGAGCACCTCGCTAGCGAAAGCGGCAAACGAGATCTGGGTAGTTACCGCCTAGCATCATGGGATATAGGGTTGCCTTGAGCCGGTAAAATTAGCTCTCGAGCTTTAGTATAGGCTGAGTCGGAGCCGAGGTTCGGCTCCGAACCCATCCAGCAAGAATGAAGGCAAGACTGACAACTTAATATCTCTCATTCACTATTATTATTAATGTAACTTTTTATAGAGCTTTTCTCCCCGGGCATCAAATGAAAACGGGTCACTAAGTCCCAGTGGACTTTCCCGGTCAACAAATACAAATAAATACATAAATAAATAATAAATAAGTTTGATATGGCAGCTAAATGAACTCTAATGGAAGAAGTAAGAAGCTCCCAATTGAAATAAGGTGGTTAGGTATTCCAAGACCTGATCGATCGAGGCTGAGAAAAGATTAATACCCTTTTCATCAGACCAAAACACAAATCTCTTCCATTTACTACGATAAAGTTTTCTGGTGGAAGGTTTATGAGAAGCCAGAAATATCTTTTGAACTGGGGAAGATAAATTATTTTGCGTGGCAATTACTGGAAGTGGAGAAACCAAGCTGTCAGCTTGAGATTTTGTAGGTTGGGGTGAACTAGGCCCTGAGGATGAGATAACAGGACCAGAGTTGGATCCAGAATCCACGGGCAGTGAACTAAGTGAGGCTAGGGAAAGGGAAACCAGACTTGATGGGGCCAATAAGGTGCAATGAGAATCACTTTGCTTCTCAACCACTGGGCTTTCTTCAGAAACTGGGGAATTAGATGGATTGGTGGGAAGGTGTAAAGAAGTCCCGAGGGCCAATCATAGAGAAGAGCATCTCTTGGGGACTCCTCTTGAGGGGGGACTAAGGAAAGTAGCTGCTGCATTTGTGCTTTATGGGAGAGGTGAATAGGTCGCTGCAAGGCTGATCCCATCGACAAAAGATCTTTGTCACCACATCGGGATTGAGAGACCACTCGTGAGGCAGGAGAATGCACCTGCTCGGTTTGTCTGCAATCATGTTGGAGCTCCCCAGAATGTGCGTTGCTATCAGAAAGCAGTTGGAGGCAATTGCCCATTGCCAAACTCTTAGGGCTTCCTGACATAGAGGGTAGGATCTGGATCCCCCCTGTTTGCTGATGTACCAGACCACTGACATGTCTGACTGAATAGCAATCGTCCCGGAAGGGAGGGCAGATTGGAAAGTTTGCAACGCTAAGAGCACGGCCCTCAATTCTAGGACGTTGATATGAAAATTGGCCTCTTGAGGGGACTAAGTGCTTTGGACTCCTTGGACTGTCTTTCCCTGAAAATCCCCCTCCCCCCAAATCAGGGATGCATCCATGGTCACTACAGCCTTGGGTTGAGAGGGGCAGAAAGGGTGGCTCCATAAATTCTCTTCTGGCTTCCTCCACCAAGATAAATCCTGCTTGCATTGGGTGATTATGTGGATTGGATGGGACATTGGGTGAGTTAAAATTGACCACTGTGACACCAGAAGCTAATGAAGCAGCCTCATATAGTACCTCCAGAAATAAGTAACACTGCTGAATTGTGTGAACTAAAGTGGATTATCTCTATGAGGGCTTATAAACCTCCAGGCCTTAACAGTGGACTTCCCTTAAGCCTGCCTTATTAGGCAGAAGATGATGTAAGATGATTTTTGTTTTTTAATTGGTTCAGTTTTAATTGTTTCTTACTGATTGGCTGAGTACTTTTTTAAAAATATGTGTTTTTTATTTTCATTTTGTATTAGGTCTGATTAAGCGGTAACCCCGTGAAAGCGCTAACCTTTTCCCAATAAACTGTTTGCTGTTTTACATATCTTCTGGACATTTATTTGGCTG
Organism: Protopterus annectens; assembly: GCF_019279795.1. Taxonomy (NCBI): domain Eukaryota; kingdom Metazoa; phylum Chordata; order Ceratodontiformes; family Protopteridae; genus Protopterus; species Protopterus annectens. The sequence goes on from NC_056745.1 coordinate 694,140,557, forward strand.
GACCGTGGTGGTTTGACTCACTTATACTTATTTCTGGATTTGCTGTTTTGTTTTGTGAGTCTCTTTTTAGCAGTTGGGATAGCTTATATATATATATATATTTTTTTTTTTCATATGGTATCCCGTTAGAGGAACTAGGGCAATTGTTGTTGCCATGGACCCAAGGAGCTGTAAGACTAGACGAGCTGGAACTTTGTCATGAGAGAGTATCCCTTGAAGTTGTGACCTCAACCTTGCTAGTCTGTGAAGAGGAAGAGCAGCCATGTAGGATTTTGTGTTTAGTCTTCCTCCGATGAATACTATGTCCTGTGAGGGGGATAGTTTTGAGTTTTCCTTGTTTACTGAGATGCCTATGGCCTCTGCAAGCCTTAGAATGGACTGCAAGGTGGAAAGCAGCAGACGCCTGGTTTGGGTGGTGAGGAGCCAGTCGTCTAAATATGGAAACACACAGAATCCCTGCAGCCTTAAGTGAGCTGCTACTGTTGCCATGCATTTGGTGAACATCCTGGGGGCTGTAGACCAAAGGGCAGAGCTAGAAATTGGTAATGACTAGCTCCTGGCCGGAAGCAGAGGTATCTCCTTGAGCGTTTTTTTCCAATTTTATGTGGTAATATGCATTCTGAAGATCTACAGAGCACATCCAATCGCCTTTCGCCAGAAAGGGAAGGACAGACTGAACCTTGACCATCCAGAATTTTGTCTGTTGAACAAATTTGTTCAGTATTCTGAGGTCTATGACTGGCCTCCAGTCCCCTGTTTTTTTTGGCACTAAAAAGAATCCTGAATAAAATCCGGATCCTATTTGGTTTGGTGGGACTGTTTGGATGGCTGTTTTTTGAAATAGCTTTTGAATTTCTAGTGTTGCTATATCCCTCTGTCTGGGTGGAACATCAGGGATTCACCTTTGCGGTTTGGGATAAAGACTGACGGGGATATGGCACCCTCTGGTAATTATTGTCTGCACCCAGGAATCCAATGTTATTGTGTGTCAGACTGAATGGTGCAGAGTGTGTCTTCCACCAACTGCTTCCAGAGGTAAGAAATCGGGCTGCTGCTCAGGAGCGCTGATAGGGTTGTCCAGAGAAAGAATCCCTGGAACCCTGGTTATGCGGGCCCCCTCTGCCATGGGAGGGGCATCTTCCTGAAGAGTTCCTCCGTCTGCCCCGGGAGGAATACTCGCCACGTGTGTCCTGAAAAGGCCTTTAGGACTTTCTGAACCACATCTTTCCACTCCTCTGATTCCTAGAATAAGGTCATTGAGAAGTGGAAAAATGCACGCCCAAAACAGAAAGGGTCTTTCCGTCCTTCTCAAACCTGGCCAATGTGTCTCTGACTTTTGGGCCAAATAACAAGGTAGCATCGACAGCAGCATTGATAAAGGAAGACATGAAGGGGTCTGCAAAGTCACATAAGTGCATCCAGGCATGACGCCTAATGGCAATGCCTGTACCTGCTGCCTTGGACGTCCCGTCGGCTGTACATTTGATAAGCCGCATGAATGATTTGGAGCTTGACTCTAGGAAGACACAAAGACAGATGGGTTTGGGAAGAAGGATCGGGGGGGTTGGGGGGATCATACTTCATCTAGGAGTAGAAAAAACTCTCTCCACTATCTCAAAAGCAGAATGCCACAGAGAGAAAGAGGCCGATGGCCCCAAGAAGACATGTGTCCAAACCATCATCTCCTTCTGACTTTAAGGTAGACCACTCGAGGCAGGATTCAGAGCTGAGCTGTCCAATACTGAGGCTCTGAGAGGTACAGATAGCTCAGACAACTTCTTCAGAGTCGACTCCAACACCTCAGATCTGGCAACGATGCTATAGCTCCGAGAGTTATCTGGCTCCTACACACTCAGAGCCAGTCCACTGAGAGTGGTATTTGAGTGGAAGATACAACTATCTTCAGATCTGACACAGATGGTTCAAGGATTCTTGGATCCAAGTGCTCCAAAACCACAGGTCAGATTGGAGAAGGCGCCAAAATAGGTGGAGTATTACTGATAAAGGTCACCGGACACGATGGGCTAGGAGCCGGGAGAACTGCCATCTGAATTTGTGTTGAGAGAAATTTCCTCATCATTCAATCTGCACCTACTTCGGTCAGACTTCTGGACAAATAAGAAGGGGAAGCAACTGATGAGGTCCTGGGATAGTGGTGTCTGTCTAGGAAAGACGATGGAAGGCAGGAGGATACAGGATCCAGAGACAAAGCATATCAGTTCCGAGGCTTTTTCGGATCTGAGTGTGTCGGATCTGATGATGTAGATCTGGCATCAGAAGCTGTAAGATCTGAGGTTATGCCTTCAGATCCGATGAGGTTGGGACCGATAGTTTAGATAACTTAAGAGGTGCTTCTGCACTAAGAGCTGAGCATGGAGCAGAAATTTCAGAAGGGTCTGAAGGATGCTTCTTGACCTCTTTTGAACACCAGATATTGTCTCAGAAAAAGTGGTTGGAAGTAAACCTTTTAAAATAAGTTTATTTTTATGATCCACCAGGGCCTGAGGATTAAAAGCTTTACTTATTTCACAAGATGTATTCAAAAGGGTTGGGCCTAAACAGTAAATACACAAATTATGTGCGTATGATAAAGTAATTTTGGGGCCATAGGCCTTGCATTTCTTAAAACCCGATGTTTTTTCAGCCATTCTGGGAGACGATAGTAGGGAAGTCTTTTTTGTTTTGATTTTTTTTTTTTTTTTTTTTTTTTTTTTTAGGAAAGAAAGAAGAAACAAAAGAGAAAAGTGGAAAAATTACTCACTATGTTAACTGAAGGAGCTACCACAAGGGTATAAGGTAAAAAAAGAAAATACCAACAATGGTAATAGTAATTTACACCACAAAGTGTAGAAAGGGCAAGACAGAAATATTAGAAAAAGGCTGGAAAAAGGTCATAAATCTACTTTTTACTTACAAGCTAACACCAAAGCACAAGAGCTAACAGTGACCACGTCTGTACATAAAAGCGGGGTATGGTGACAGACTGCAGGGCATTATGAGTAAGGGAGGAGCTCGAGAGTTTTCAGTATCCACGAGCTATAAAAAGCGTTCGAGTCAGATCCCAACCCATTTGTTGAGGAGCGAATGAAAATTGACAACATCAGATCCACTGTTTCTTAGGCCAGAAAGGAGTCACCAATATAATCTTTGGAGTTGTTCTGAATCTTCAGAATGGCCCTGGATGTTGGTGGAAGGGATGAAAAGGCGTACAACAACATTTCTGTGCAAGGAAATGAAAATGCACCTTTTTGCTAGGCCTGCTTACAAGAAATCCTGGAGCAGAATTTTGCCAGTTGTTTGTTGTAAATGGAGGCAACCAGATCTATCTGAGGTGTTCCCACCAGCTGGATCAAATCCTAGAAGATCCATGGTTCAATTTCCATTCTAGAGGGTCTGTTCTAGTCCTGCTCAGCTTGTCTGCCACAATATTTTTCTCTTTCAGAAAGTAATATGCCTGCAGAGTGAAACTGTCCTGAATTGCTATATCCCAGATTACCATAGGTAAGATATGGAACCCTTTTGTTTATGTACCACATCACTGTAATGTTGCCTGTTATTATTTGTAGACGTCCAGCATCTTTTTATGTTTATGTGTTTTGTTCTATCTTTTATGTTCCAAAAACTCTGCACTTTTATCCCCAAAGACACAGCCCCTCAAGCAAAAGTCTGATGCATCTGTTGTTGCAGGCTGCATTAGAGCTGGGCGGGAGAATGGGAGATCTGGACTCAGATAAAACTGGTCTCTGCACTAAAGCAGTTCCTTTTTTACAAATCCCAAATCTGGAATTTGAAAAGTCAGGGGGTAGTGACATTGGGACCACACATTTTAGGTATCATTTAATCCTTCTCTTGTGGAGTATGGCTAACGGAGTCAAGAGAATGACAGAAGCCATGAAACCTAAAATCCTGAGAAATTAATTTGATGAAGATCTGGATTAAGTGGAAATACCCAGGAACAGATCCAGATGCAGATCTACTTTCTTTTCCTATGGAAGAAAAGATCATTGAACTTAAGAATTCAGAAGACATCCCTACAATCATGAAGCATGGAGTAAGACAGATTTTTGACTGTTCTTCTGGAAACCAGTCAGGAAAATATTTTGGCAGCTCTATTGGAATGCTTCTAATTGGCCTGGGCTTAATGAGCACGTCAGTATTGTCCTCTTTTTAAAAATTCGAGCTCTTAAAATGTAATTTGAGTGGACATGTCATTTTTAATGTGTTAGAATATGTATTTATTGGAAAACCCATGGAATTATTCAATGTTTTAATATTTGATATTTAACCAGAAGACAGTTTTTTTAAAGTTTTTATTTTTTAGCGCGTTTATTCAGGGAGTGTGTAGCACTGTAAAAAGGTTATTGGTCTGTTATTAGTCATGTGACTAAAGAAGGGGAGATTTAAATTATGATGTTATTGTTCAGTTATTGTCTGATGAAGTTTTGCAAGGTACAAAATGAAAGCACTTGCATTTTTATCTGTTAATCATTAAAGCTTGGTTTACGTTACAACACGGTTTATTTATTTTTTCAGTGATTCACAGTTTCCTGAGCTAGTCTGAGTGTCATGTTTCCTACTGCACTGGTTTGTCTTATTCATTCAGTCCAAGTATTCCAACTTATGGATCTGAATCCAAAGCTACATGAATCTTTGGGTGGCATCATGACAGGAGACACTTAGGACAGAAGCTCCAAAGGAAGCCTTTGCCTTGAAAAAATGGATCCAATCTGTAGTGCTTAATGAAGGTGTGCACAGATAAAGTTGCAGATGCTCAAATTTCAGCTATTAAGGAACACCTGAAGAAGGCTGTGGAAGAAACCACTGACAAAGTGGAATGAGCTTTAGGTCTGCTCAGTGAAGGGTGATTATGTGTAGAGTTGTTGTTTTGTCTTTCGGCTTTTCCCGGTTAAGGGTCGCCACAGTGGAACTCCAATCCGCTAATGATTGGTAGTTGATTTTTACGTGCCGAGTTACCAGCCCTGACGCACAACCTTCAACGAAGGTACACCCATTTACACATGTCTCCACGCTGAAAACGCTCTAGCTGAGAATCGAACCGGACAGCGTCTTACTGTGAGGCGACAACACTACCCCAGCACCACCACCGCGGTGTGATTATGTGTAGAGTATATGTAGGAAATCTAATCTGAAAGCCATCTTGAAAGAGTAACTTTGGAGACACTGCGACCTACCTTATTAACTGCGAAAGAAATTAAAAGCTACAAATCTTTTAGAAATGATTTGGTCTTATGAAAGTAAAACCGCAGTTGTCTATCAACATCCAGGGTATGGAGAATATACTTTCCTTTATTGAAATACTGCTAAGTGAATGGGCTGCACCATGGTTACTTCAGAAGCCACACGCAGAAATGACTTTGTATGGAGGGATAATCTGTCTCTGTGGAAGACCAAAGTAAAATACTACTGAAGAGAATACTTGAAGTTCAGTCACCCTTCTTGTGGAAGTTACGGCCACAAGAAAAATCTTGCATGGAAAGAATTTCAGCTGAGCTGCACATACCAGCTCTAATGGAGTTTTTTTCAAGGCCTCTAGCATAAAAAAGAAGTTATTTACTCACCATAACATTCTATCTATGTTGTCTATTTTCATTCTTCTTCAACAATTGGGTTTGGATCTGACTTGGTCATTTTTTATAGCTTGTGGCCACTAGAACTCTCAAGCTCCTCCCTTACCCATAATGCTCTATCCCCTAACATACTTCAGATCCTGCTTGTTGGCTTATAGCTTTAACAGAAAATTTAGCACCCAGGAAAGAGAAGCCAAAAACTGGAGCTCAGTAGCAGGAACATTGGTTCTCTTGTTACCCCTCACTCTTCCAAAAGATATTGAAACAAAGGTAGAGGGTTGGCAGGAGGGGAGTTAAGAAAGTATGAAAACAGACAACACTGATGGAACATTATGGTGAGTACACAGCTTCTTTATCCAATGTTGCCAGTTTTCATTTAGTCCTTAACAATTTGGACAGAGTCCCCAGCTACCAGAAAACTAGGGAGGACACTAAGAAAAGATATTCCTGAGCACTGCTGAGCCGAACTCTGCTCTTCCCTCGAGATCAGAGCCAATTTGTAATCCATAATAAAAGTATGAGGATAACCTCAAGTTGCGGCCGCACAGATATTATCCATGGAAGCCCTGGATAAAAATACTGATGATGCTGCCATGGACTTTTAGGCCAAATTTGTTATAAACAATTATGGGAAGACAAAAGTATATAATGGACAGGCGAAGAGAGGCTCGGTTGTTATAAACAAAGGATATACAATCAGTCAACCATCTGGCTAAAGTTACTTTTGTAACTGACTTGCCCAGTTTAGATTCTGCAAAGGAAACAGACAATTGCTCTGTTTATCTAAAATCCTTTGTTCTGTATAAATAAAAATATAATTGCCTGGGAACTTCCAGCAAATGTAACATGTATTCTCCTTTTTTGTGAAATTTGAAAAGAAAACTGGAAGATTAGTGGCTTGATTGATGTTGGATTCTAACACCATGTTAGGAAGGGAGGAAGGACTGGTTCGCAGTGCTACTCTTTCTTTATGAAATATTAAATATGGAGGTTTAGAAGACAAAGCTTGAAGTTCTGATATTCTTTGAGCAGAGGTGATGGCTACCAGAATAAAACGTTATGTACTCACCATAACATTCTATCTGTATTGTCGATTTTTCATCTCTCCTCACATATGGGTCCAGATCCGATCCATCAGATCTGACCTGGTCGTTAGCAGGCTTGTGGCAACTAAAAAGCTCTTGGATACCACTCCTTACGCATCTTTCCGCATTACCTCAGACAGTACAGTTGTGTACCTACCATAAATGTAGATGTTCGAGTGTATTCACTGTTGCAGTCATTACAATTGGGTTAGCCTGCTGGCAGACTACCCGCAACCGAGTTCCAAAGTGCTAGTTTTCCCCCCAAAGGAGCTGCCAAAAGATAAGTGCTTGGTGCTGGCAGGGGAAAGTCATTGAGACTGTTTCATGTATGGCTGTGATTTTTCCTCTCTGCTTTTGGAGGTAGAAGCACCCCATTGTTTAGGCCTGTATGAGCCTTGGGGCTGTGATTTGCCTCTGGGGCATCTGTATCTGCCTTTTTGTGGCCTGTCTGACACTGGAAAGGACCAATTCTTTGTAGGCCAGTTCCTGCTAAATCTGGGTGGCTGTACTTCTGCTGTAACACTAAACAAGGTATCATGTTGTAATGGAACATCTAATAGTTTTGCTTTAACATGATCAGGCAGATTCTGTTCTTTTAACCAAGTATGCCTCCTAATGACAGAACCTGTAACTGCGGCCCTGCAGGAGGCCTCTAGAGAATCAAAACCACATTGCAAAGTATGCTTTCCCACTTGTTCAGCTGCATGCAATAAATCCTGCATTTCTTTGTTTTCTGCACATTCTGAATTTGTCAACATTTTCTGTTTAAGCAGTGACATAAGATATTGCTGATATTTAAGCATATGAAACTGACAATTTAAAGCTCTTATGGCCAAGGCAGCAGAAGTATAAATCTTTTTCCCCCATCTGTCCAGGGCCCTAGAATCCCTATCAGAGGGGATAGGGTTTTTTGCAGTGGAAGCCTTGACCCCTTTGGGACCCTGAGAAATAATTTCTGGGTCAGCAGCAGGGTTTTTGTAAAGAAATTTATTTGAATCAGGAACCCTGTAGTATCTGTCTGGCTTAACAGGAGCTGGTGGTAAAGAGTCAGAAGACAGACCGGACTCTGAAAATACATCATCTACAATGCCTAAAACAGGAGGAATAGCAAGGGGCCTGTGCTGAGGTAATAAAAGGAAGTCTCTGAGCCTTTTCTTGGATTATGAGTAATCTTGGCTCTCCCAGTGGAAATGATCCCTCATAGTATGCAGGGTCTTCCCAAAAGAATAATCTTCAGGAGGGGAGGCTGAAGGGATAGATTCTTCAGCATCCAAATCCTCATAGGGAGGAAGGGAATATTCCTGTTCAGAAGAAGAATCGGAGGATAATGGAAACCTGATCTGTAGATTCATATTCTATCTCTTGCCTAGGCCTCTTATCAGGAGGGGGATGGGAACCCCTGATCAAAGTAATTAGGTCTTCGGCCATTTTAAGCATCTGTTTTTTAGGCATGGAGGACTGTCCAGGAGAATGCTGTACTTGTTTCTTTGTCTTTAGAGCTGCTTTAGTCTTTGCCTTTGAAGCTGAAGTTGGTTTTACATATAACTGTGTAGGCCTGAAAACACCCTCAGAAGCCGATGCCTGCTCAGCGGCTCCGGACCCATCTGAGGGAATAGTTTCCGAGTGTCCAATACCTTGAGTTTCCAGTGGTCTATTCGGCTCCACGTGGGAGTCAGAATCGGCCTGTAGCTCTGAGGTAGTGGGCGTCATGGGGTGCAAAAGCACCTCACTGAGAACCAGCGAACTGGCGACAGGCCTAACAGAAGCCTCATTATCTGTTTTGGACCTTGGATGCCTGTCCTTTTCTTTTTCTTTGCGCTTTTTATAAACTCCGGTAGTCAGCTGTTCCAACGGCATTATATAATTGAATCTTCTGCCAAAGTAATGAAATGCAAAATCGTACCACCACTTAATAGTGCGTTGGTTACATCTAGCACAAAACCGACAACTAGCAACGTCATGGTCAGGGCCTAGGCAAGGAATACAGTAAGAATGAAAATCCTTATGAGATATTTGCTTCCCACAAGAAATACAATTATTAACTTTTTCTGACATCGGTCTGGAGCAAGAAGAAAGTTTCCCCAACGGGGTACTTAGCTTTAATGAAGACTTTGGATCTGAAATTCGAATTTGAAAATCTCAGGAGTCGGCCGACCAGCACTTGCGAACTGTTTTTGCTTCGGGCACAGCGCGGCAAGAAAGACTGAAGAAAATGGTGTCGGCTGCATATTTTATACCGCTGGCGCACTGACATCAGGGAGGAGGTGACAGCAACCGACACCGGACCTAGACTTTGGAACTCGGGCCGACTGCGGGTAGCCTGCCAGCAGGATAACCCAATTGTAATGACTGCAACAGTGAAACATGATGAACATCTTGTTTGCTCTAATTACATGCATAGAAAAAAAGGGAAATTTCAGTACTTAACACACTAGAAGATCTGAAAGACTGCAGATGTGGCCATTGCCCTGGTAGAATGAGTCTGAATAGACTTGTCAAGTTTCATGCCTTTTGAGGTGTAAATAAAGGAAATACAACTAGAAAGCCATTTTGATAAAGTAAATTTGAAAACTGGAAGGCCTTTCCTAGGGCCTGCAAATGCAATAAACAGTTGGTTTGTTTTCCGAAACTCTTTAATTCTATGCAAATAGAATAACTGTCTACGAACATACAACAAATGTAGTACATATTCACCCTTATTTATAAAATTAGGGAAGAAAACAGGCAAATGTATAGTCTGATTATATTTGTTTGAGAAACAACTTTGGGCAGGAAAGACACGCTGTCTTTATGAAAAACCAAATACGGGGTTGGGAAGATAGTGCCTGGATTTCTGATATCTATCTCGCTGATGTGATAGCTACCAAAAAGATAGTTTTCCATGAAAAAAACTTAATATCACAAGATGCTGCAGGCTTGAAAGATGGCAGCAGAATCAGACGTAGAACCAGATTTAGATCCCGATGGGTAGAAGGATCCTTGTGGGAAGATTTTAACAACATGGTCCCTTTTAAGAAGGCTTTGCAAAGTTTGTGGGAAATTAAAGATAAGTTGTCTATGTCAATGTGGAAATTTGAAATGGGTGCAAACTGTACATTAACAGTCGATGCTGCAGCTCCGTTATTGAACAGGTGGGCTAGAAATTCCAGAATGAAGTGAATGGGAGCTGCGATGGGATCCATATTGTGTTGTGCTCAGATTCCATTTACTCTTATATAGTTTTGGAGTGGGTGACTTATGAGAGGATATCAAAATATGATGCACCGGGGAGGACAGCATAAGTTGTCTGGCAATTAACGGAATTGGAGGAGCCAAGCTATCAGCTTGAGATTGTGAAGGCTGGGAAGAAGCATTCCTGTTGGTTGTGACAACAGATCTGGAAGGGGTTCCAGAATCCAGGCTCCTTCTGTAGATGAGGCCAGAGGAAAAGAAACTAGATTTGTCGAGGTCAATATAGGGCAATGAGGATTACTGCTCTCTTCAACCTGTTGGCTTTCTGAAGGAATATGGGAATCAAAAGAATGGAGGAAAGGCATACAGTAGTCTGGGGGGGGCAATTGTGTATTACAGCATCCCTTGGGGACTGCCCCGGTGGAGGAATTAGGTTGAAGTAGCTGCTGAATTTGTTGCTTAGGGGAGAGGCAAAAAGGTCGCAACAAGGCTGGCCCCATGTGCAGAAAATGTTCTCCACAACGTTCTGGTAGAGGTACCGCTCATGAGACATAAGAATGGCTCTGTTCAACTTGTCAACTATGATGCTGGACCTTCCCGGAATATGCATTGCTATCAGAAAGTGGTTGAATGAGATCACCCATTGCCACACCCTGAGCACTTCTCGACTCAGAGGGTATGATCTTGTTCTTGCTTGCTTGTTTATGTATCATATTACCAACATGTTGTCTGACTGAATTGCTACTATTCCTAGAGGAAGAGCAGTCTGAAATGCCTTCAACACTAGAAGCACTGCCCTCATCTCCAGGATGTTTATGTGGAGCTCAGCCTTGTTTATGGACCAGGTACCTTGGGCAGTCTTCCCCAGAAAATGCCCCCCACACCATCTGGGAAGCATCCGTGGTCACAGTAGCCTGTGGTTGAGGGTGAACAAAAAGTCAACCTTGTGTCACCTGTTCTGAACGAATCCACCATCAGAGATCCTTTTTGCATATGCTCATTATGAGAATCTGATGAGACATTGGTTGATGAATTACTGACCACTGAGTAGCCAGAAGCCAATGCAGAATGTGCATGTCATACCTGGCTAGTGGAACCAACACAACTGCAATGGCCACAGAGCCCAAGGCCTGTAGAACATGACGGGCAGCTACCTTCTTCTTTCTGATTAGCCTTGAAGTTTGCCTTCTGATTGTTAAAACTCTGAAAGGAGGAAGTTTTTCAATCATCTGATTGGTGTTCGGCAGTGCTCCTATGAACTCTATTGTTTGAGTAAGTACCAATTGAGATTTTGATAATTTATGGTTATGCCTAGTTCTGAACAAAGATGAAGAACAGAGTCTCTTGCGTGAACATGTAGATGCCTGGCTGGGGTGGAAATGAGCCAGTCATCTAAGTAAGGAAACACCAGGAATCCTTGTTGTCTCAGGTGAGCCACAACCACTGTCATGCATTTGGTGAACACCCTGGGGGTGGTAGTGAGACGAAAGGGCAGTGCTCTGAACTGGTAATAACTAGCTCCCAGTCGGAAGCATAGAAATCCTCTGGAGCGTTTGACTATTTTTATAATGTAGTACGCATCCTGAAGATCTATACAGCACATCCAATCATCCTGTTCCAGAAAAGGAAGTATGGACTGTACTGTGACCATTAGGAACTTGCACTGTCAAACTTGACTTGTTCAGTCTGCTGAGATCCAAGATTGTTCTCCAGTCCCGTTTTCTTTGTAACCAAAAAGAACCTTGAGTAAAGTTTCAAACCCTGTCTGACCTTGGGGGACCTCTTGGATGATTCTTTTTTCGAGCAGTTTTTGAATTTAAGTAACTGCTTGATCCCTTTCACTGGGTGGAATGTCTGTAATCTTTTTGTTGGGGGGGGGGGGTTGTTAAGAAAGAGGAATTTGGTAACCCTTGGATATTATCCTCTGCACCCATACATCAGAGCTTATCTTTTCCCGGGCATTCCAGTGCAGGGATAGTCGACCTCCGATTGCCTCCATAGGTGAACAATCTAGCCTCCCTTCAGGGCTGCTAAAAGGGCTTCCCAAAGAAATATCTGCAGGAACCTGGGTTTTGCGAACCTCCTCTGCTGTGAGGGCGACGTCTTCCATTATTGTTTCCCCTTCTGCCTCTGGGGTGAAAACTTGCCTTGTATTTCCTGGTAGGACCATGGAGACTTCTTGAACCACATCTTTCCGCTACCTTTCTGACACTTAGGATAAGGTCTCTGAGGAGCCTAAAAAGTATGCCCATGGCAGAAAGGGTCTTACCTTCCTTTTCTAACCTGGATAGCATATAGGTTCGTAGGTTGGTACTTTGGGACCAAAAAGAGACGTGCCATCAAGTGGAGCATTGAGAGACTCACACCTTGCCCTCTGAGTACATTCTTAAAAGTATGAGCCAGATGCATACCATCCCTTCTCAATATAATGTTCTTACGACAACTCTTCCTGAAAAGTCTTGTACTAAACGTCCCAGCAGCACTCCTTGTGAACCCAACGTCTAAAAAATCCATAGTAAATAAAAAGAAGTTATGTACCTACCATAACGTTCCATGTTAGTTGTCTTCTTCTCGCCTTCTTTCTTGCTGGTTGGGTTCAGAGCCGATCCTCGGCTCCGACTCGACCATCTTCAAAAGCTCGAGAGCTGCATACCGGCTCGAGGCCACCCCATATCCCATGATGCCTGGCGCTAGATACCCAGACCTCGTTTGTAAGAACAACTGCAGACATAATAAAGGAAAGAATCCTATCCTGGAATATATAAAACCTTCAGAGAGGCTACTAGACAGAAAGGAATAGCCAGAGAAGACTCAGCCAGTGAACAAACACTATAAAGAACTCTTCTCGGTCAACAAGGATAGGGGGATGGAGGGTGGGACGCAAGAAAGAAAGTGAAAAGAAGACAACTAACATGGAACGTTATGGTAGGTACATAACTTCTTTATGTTAAGTTGTCTATCTCGCTTTCATTCTTGCTGGTTGGGACAGCATCCCTAGCACCTAAAATCCTGGGTGGCTCATCGGAACAAACTCTTCAGAACAGTGGAACCAAAATCAGCTCTGTTCCTGGAAACCAAATCCAACTTATAATGTGAAATGAAAGTATGTGGGTTGGCCCACGTAGCCGCAGCACAAATAGAATCCATGGGCAACCTAGCCTGAAAAGCCACAGAAGTGGCTAAAGCTCTAGTGGAGTGACCTTTTGGTTTAACAGGTAACTCTTTATTCCTCAGTTGATAGATAAAGGTGATGACAGAAGTCAACCACCTGGACAAGGTTACTTTGAAACTGGAAGACCTTGTTTACCCTCAGCATAGGAAAGGAAAAGTTAGTCCGATTTCCTGATATCTTTCGTTCTATGCAAATAAAAGCGTAGTTGCCTGTGAACATCTAACTGATGCAATTTGTATTCCACCCTGTTGGAGTGGTTGGGAAAAAACACAGGAAGATCTATGGACTGATTCAAGTTATTTTCTGAAGAGACCTTAGGAAGGAAGGAAGGATTAGTCCTGAGAGCAACCCTATCATTGTGGAACACTAGGTACGGAGGACGGGAACAAAGAGCCTGCAGTTCCGAAACTCTTCTGGCTGAAATAATGGCTACCAGAAAGAGAGATTTCCATGATAAAAACTTCAGAGAACAAGAAGCTGCAGGTTTGAAGGAAGGCAATATTAGAAAAGCTAAAATCAAATTTAGATCCCACGGAGGTGGGGAATCTCTCACTGGAGGCCTGAGCAGAGTGGTACCTTTGAGAAAGGCTTTACACAGCTTGTGCGACATGATATTATTTCCCAACAGGCCAATGTGAAAATTTGAAATTGCAGCTAACTGAACTCTAATTGTAGCGGAAGCGGACCCAGAATGGAAGAGTTCCGCAAGAAAATCCAGAATGTAGTGTATAGGGGCTGAAAAGGGGTCTATACTCAGTCTCTGGCCAGGAAGAAAAATGTTTCCACTTACTAGCATAAGTCTTTCTAGTGGTAGACTTGTGTGATGATAAAATAATTTCCCGCACAGACGGGGAGATATCTGGAAGCCTGGCTAAGGTTGGAAGTGGAGCAACCAAGCAGTGAGCTGGAGAGATTGCAGGGATTGGTGTAGCCCGCCCGATTGATGGATCAGAAGGTCTGGAACTGGGTCCAGAGTCCAAGGCTGCTCGAGAAGATGATGATGCAGGAATGGGAACCATATTTTTTCGAGGCCAGTCAGGAGCAATGAGGATCGTTTTGCAGCCCAAAATGGTAGCTTTCTGTATCAGTTTTGGAATAAGGGGAAACGGAGGGAATGCATAAAGAAGTCCCTGAGGCCAATCGTGGACTAGAGCGTCTCTGGGGGAATGTCCGGGAAGTGGAAGGAGAGAGAAGAATTTGTTGCATTTGCTGTTGAAGGGGGTGGCAAAAAGGTCACAGCAAGGCTGGCCCCATTTGCGGAATAGTTGGTCCGCAACTACTTGATTTAGAGATCACTCGTGAGGCATGAGAATTGCTCTGCTCAGTCTGTCTGCTATGATGTTGGACGTCCCAGGGATGTGCTTTGCGATCAGAAACCATTGGGAAGAGATCGCCCACTGAGTCTGAGTGCTTCTCGACATAGGGGTAGGACTTGGTTCCGCCGTGCTTGCTGATGTACCACACTACTGACATATTGTCCATATGAATTGCAATGGTCCCGGTAGGAAGAGAGACCTGTAGAGCTTGCAATGCTAGAAGCACGACCCTCATCTCCAAGACGTTTATATGCAGGTGGTACTCATGAGGTTGCCAGGTGCCTTGGACTGTCCTGCCCTGATAATGCCCTCCCACCCGATCAGGGAAGCATCCGTGGTAACCGTAGCAACTGGGGGGGGGGGTACAAATGGTCTGCCTATGGATACTGATGTGGAGACCATCCACCATGCAAGGTGCTTTTTGCATGCTTCTGTGATCAAAATCATGTGAGACATGGGAAGGTGCTGGAAGGACCATTGGATGAAAAACAGCCACTGGAGGATCCTCATGTGAAAACGAGCTAGAGGAACAAGTATGATAGCTGCTGCCATGAGACCTAGAGTTTGGAGGACGAACCTGGCTTGAATTCTCTTGCATGCTAATAATACCTGTACATGTTGACGAATCACTAATACCCTGTCTGGTAGAAGGCTCGCTGACATGTCTTTTGTATTTAAATTTGCGCCTATAAAGGTGATAGACTGACAGGGCGACAATGCAGACTTTTTGAAATTTATTGAGATACCTAGTCTGGAGCAAGTGTCGACAGTGAAGTCTCTGGCTCGCAGAAGGTGATGCCTGGTGGTAGCAGTAACGAGCCAGTCATCTAGATATGGAAACACCTGGAACCCTTGCCGTCTCAGGTGAGCGGTAACTACTGCCATGCATTTCGTGAACACCCGGGGGGCTGTGGTGAGGCCAAAGGGCAGAGCTCTGAACTGGTAATGGCTGGCTCCCAGCCGGAAGCGGAGGAATCTTCTGGAGCGTCTGTCCATTTTGACGTGGTAGTACGCGTACTGAAGATCTATAGAGCACATCCAATTGTCCTGACCCAGAGAGGGCATAATGGACTGTAGCGTGACCATCAGAAACTTGGTTCTTTGTACAGACCTGTTCAGTCTGCTGAGATCCAGAATGGGTCTCCAGTCCCCTGTCTTTTTTGGTACCAAAAAGAACCTCGAGTAAATTCCAGATCCTTGCTGGTCTGCTGGGACTTGCTGGATGTCTCTTTTTCTTAGCATTTCTGACATTTCTTGTACTGCTTGATCCCTTAGATTGGGTGGAACATCTGGAAGGGACTTGTATGACTTTACGGGAGTGTGAATGAAGGGTATTCTGTAGCCTCCGGATATAACTGACCGTACCCATTTGTCTTGTGTTATGTCTTGCCAGGCTCTTGGGTACAGTGATAATCTTCCCCCGACTGCCTCCGGAGGTGAGCAGTCAGGCAACCCTTCACAGATGGTAGGTGGGCTTCTCAGAGAAGGATTCTCTGCTGCCCTGGTTTTGCGGACCCCCTCTGCCATGAGGGCGGCATCTATTATTGTTCCCTCCTCTGCCGCTGGATGGGAACTCACCACGTGTGTCCGGCAAAGCTCCCTGAGATTTCCAGAACCACATCTTTCCGCTCTTCTGACTCTTGGGATATCGTCTAGAAGGAGTGGAAAAACGGACTCCCACGGCAGAGAGAGTCTTGCCTTCCTGTTCACACCTGGTAAGGGTGTCCTTCAGCTGTGATCCAAAAAGAGAGGAACCATCAAAGGGGGTGTTGGTGAAAGACGCTCTGAAAGGTTCCACAAAGTTACATAGCCACATCCAAGCGTGTCTCCTTAGAGCAACACCTGTGCCTGCAGCTCTACTCGCACCATCAGCTGCATAAGAAATGAGCATCATGGAGGAGTTCACCACTGAATTAAGAGTCGCCAGCTGGGAGGCTGCCTTAGCCTGGGCCCCCTCAGCTGATGGATCATGGAGGGTATCTCCAAGCTCTTTAAGGAGATCCTTTTGAAGGCGGGTAAAGTGGCACAAGTAATTCAGAGACCTCATAGAAAAAGTCGCTGAAGAAAACATCCGCTTCCCATATCTGTCCATCGTCCTGGATTCCTTGTTAGGAGGATGAACAGATGAAGATGTTTCAGCCAACACCTTCTTCGTGGCCGCCGCTACCACCATGGCATCAACAGGGACACCTTTGGTCAAAAACTGTTTATCCTGTGATGCCGTTATGAATTTAGCGGGTCTTCTGGGGGTGGGTTCCACTGTGTCTGGAGCTGACCACACCTTCCGAGCCACCACAAACATGAGTGGGTCGAAAGGTGGAGACACCCAGGAAGTGGAAGGTCGGGATCCAAACGCATCCAGGAATACCGACTCATCCTCGGAGGGGCTTAGGGTAGTCCAGTTCCCCCTCTGCCTGAGAATCTCAAGGATGTCTGAAAAGGAGACATCTTCAGAGGGGGATCTCGGGGACCTTTCCAAATCCTCCAAGTCGGTATCTGATGTGACAGACTCAGGGGAGTCAACATGCTTCCTCGTGCATTTCCACTTACGAGGTGGCTCCTCTGAATGATCAGGGGAGGTCTCAGAAGAGGACGATACACCCAAGGGGATGCCCTGGAGTGTTGGTTCCCCACGCTTGGGGTCGGGAGGAGGGACAGAGGCAGACACAGGCACCATAGTGGGAGGAGCCAGTGGGGATGATCGTGGGGCTGACTCAGGAGCCAGCATGCTCCTCATGAACTCGAAGGTGTCCCTGCTTGGATGCTGAGACGGCTCTGGTTCCAAAGAGACCGGAATCCCTCTCCGCACCAAGGGGGACGGCTCCGAAGCCGATGTAGGAGCCGAGCTCACCTGCGCCGAAGCTCCGAGGGGGAGAACGGGGTCGGACACGGGTCCGATGTCACTCGCCCCCTCTGAGCCGACAATGGAGTCACGGCGCCCAGATCCCTCCAAGGATGGTACCAAGGAAGTGATCGGAGCTGATGATGGAACCGAAGGAGAAGGTATCGGTGCTGATGGTTCCACAATTCAAACCCCAACGTGCTCCGGCTCTGAACTCAAGGGAGGAGTCGAAGGAGGAATGACTGCAGACAAGGATGGAGCCGAACCCTGTTGAGGGGGGCTGGACAACATTTTAGCTAGGGCCTGCGATTTCAAAAGCCTGCTGACCACACTCTCCAAGTCATGATCTGACAATCTCGATGATCGAGAAGAGTGGGAGGACCGATGACTGCACTCCGATTAGAGCAGAGGAGACCTCGGAGTCGAGCATATCAACTCCAGGGAGGGGAGACCTAGATCTCTTTCGACTCCATGCCAGCTCCGAAGTGCGTGTCGGAACCGACTGAGAGGCAGGCATATCGGTTCCAGCCGGAATCGAGGCAGAAGTAGCAGCTTCACCTAACGGCGGCTCCGAACTGGGAGTCGAAGGTTTAGGTGGCTTGGAGGACTTCAATGGCCGAGTCTTAGCCAGTGACTCCTCGGGTTTGAGCAAACCCCGTAGGATTAACTTATTCCTACGCTCCTGCAGGACTCTTGGATTGAAAGCATGGCAAACCGAACAAGAGTCCTGCAGGTGCACAGCGCCAAGACAATAGACACAAGATGTGTGACCATCTGTCAGAGACATCTTCTGACAGCATGAATCACACTTCTTGAATCCGGACACATTGGTATCCTTAGACATAGCTAAAGAAGGAATACCAGACAAAAAACACAACTATAAGAATTTTAGTATAGTAACTACAACACACACACAAAATTACACTAAACTAAGTAAATACTAACTATATATATATATATATATATATATATATATATATATATATATATATATATATTTTTTTTTTTTTAAAGAAAAAGATTGGTTAGCCTCTAACTTAAACGGCTACTTCAGAAACGAGGGGGGGGGGGATTCTCTAACTGAAACAAGTTTTCTGAAGGGAAGGGGAATACAGGTAAGGAAAGGATATATACCTAAACAAAGATACCTCAAGAAAGATAGTATACTACGATTAATAAACTACACTAAACCTACTAGTTTTTTATCAAAAAACAGATAACAATAATAAAATATATGACCTGAGCCAGTAAGATAACCTCGCAGCAGTAGTGGCAAATGAGATCTGGGTATCTAGCGCCAGGCATCATGGGATATGGGGTGGCCTCAAGCCAGTATGCAGCTCTCGAGCTTTTGAAGATGGTCGAGTCGGAGCCGAGGATCGGCTCCGAACCCAACCAGCAAGAATGAAGGCAAGATAGACAACTTAACATACAGTGTTCAGATGTGAATCTTAAGAACGTGGTAGTGCTATGCAAATACGTCACAAACTCCTCAAGCATACCCACTAGTCCCATCCATAACATAAAAACATCATCCACAAATTTAAAATCTTAACAAAACCGGCAGACCTATTACTATTGAGAACAAAAGTACTCCCCCACTGAGCCATCAGTAAATTAGAGTAGCTATTCGCACATGATGTGCCCATAGCTATGTTTTGTTTTTGCCAATAGTACCAACCCTCAAATAAAAACACATTCTTCTCTAAAATCAACTCTAACAACAAACAAATAAGGTCTATCTTAGTAATATCAAACTGGCTATTCTGCACTAAAAAAGATCTCACCATATCCAACCCATGCTAATCAGGGATGTCCGTAAAGAGCGACTTCACATTTAGGGAGACCATCACACATTGCTCAGGAAAGGAAACATTATTAACAAATACAAATAAATCCTCTAAAAACTGTTTCAAATCTCTAAGCACTGTAGGAAATTAAATCACTATTGGTCTTAATTGTCTTTCAACAAAAATGGTTAATGACAATCGGTCTCATGGGTGGTCTAGAGGGGTCTTTAGGAAGTCCGTGAAGTACTGATATAACTGGGAATTCAACAGTAACATAATTAAACAAATCTAATGAAATCACTCTACTCAATAAACAATCATTCAAAGTGGAAGATACAGAGTGAATCATTACAATATCATTTTTGTTAAAAAAAGCATATACATTAATATCAGACAGCATTTCAAGCACTGTACCTACATAAAACTTCTTGCCCATTATTACTGTCACTGGGAAATATACTCTTTAACATTACATTACTTGCAGACATCTTTAGATCTAAAACAATATCTGTAAAACCAACTTTAGATGCTGGAATGAAGGAAAGACCCTTCTCCAGCACAGAAATTTGGGAGGCAGTTAAAGATTTAGACGATAAATTAAAAATAAAGGACCTGTTGTCGTTTTCCACATCCGCTTGGTGGTTCTGTACGATCCTGGCTCTGGTTCTGAATTCTAGTTCCTTTGCTTTCTCCCACGACTCAAGGAGCGACTATTCTTGGCAGAGTCCGGATTTCGAATGGGGAGTGGGAATGATGGAAAATCAACTGGGAGTCAATGGATGCTGTCGTCCTATGGACATCTTGTTGAACAGCATTCGATAATGTAGTTATAGCTCGAGGCTCAAAAGATACTGTAGCAGTAGCTGATGTACTATTCTGAAGCTTATCACTCATAAGAACTGGAGCAGCATGATCAATAAAAAGAAATTATGTCTTACCAAAACGTTCCATCTGTATTGTTGATCCTTGTTCAGTCATTACACATGGGTATCGATTCCGAGCTCGGAACCGAGCCGGCCATTTTCCAAGCTCATGTCAGCTTCAAACTCTCGAGCTAAACTCTTACCCACAATCCCCCTCTCCCTGCTACCTCAGTTTGAGTTTGGTAAACACAAACAAAATCGAGCGAAGATTTTAGAACTTTACATTCCCAAGGAATACAACCACAGTTAGTTAACTTAAATGAATATGAAATCTGGTTTATTAACCATTTGAAAAAAGAAAACATTAGGGTCATGAAACCAGACAAGGGCGGTGGGGTTGTCCTGATGTATAATTCCAGCTATGACATTTACATCCACGACATGTTACAGGACAGTGAACAATACGAAATTGTATCTAGAAATGAAGTTAACATAGCCTTTTCCAAAATCAAATATATGCTTACTGACCATTTGCTCCAAGGAGCTATAAATGAAAAATTGTTCAACTATCTGCATGTTGAGAAACCCAAAATACCAGTAATTTTCGGGATTCTGAAAATTCACAAAGGCTTGGACCCCTTGAGATTTAGGCCTATTGTTTCAGGAGCAGGAAGCATCACTGAACCCTTAGGTAAATTCATTGACCATGTTACTAAGCAACTCATCCCACTTTTAGATCACGTCTGCAAAGACTCCTGGGATTTTCTCAGAGACATTCAACCTTCCTTTTTCTCATCTGAACTCCTTATGATAACTATAGACATCAAAGACCTGTTTCCTAGTATACCCCACCCAGCAAGGCTCGAGTGGTTTAACGATTTCTTAACCACTGAAACTAATCTCAACAATAAGGTGACTGGCCTTCTAGTGGAGTTTATGGAAATTTTATTACAGAACAATTTTATATTCTTTAATGGTGAGCTTTTTAGACAAAGGAAAGGAGTGGCCATG
This sequence comes from Protopterus annectens, assembly GCF_019279795.1. Classification (NCBI taxonomy): domain Eukaryota; kingdom Metazoa; phylum Chordata; order Ceratodontiformes; family Protopteridae; genus Protopterus; species Protopterus annectens. Next base: position 694,161,395 of record NC_056745.1, read on the forward strand.
GGTGCCTCATGCGCTTCTTTTTATGCCAACGCTGTTTTGCACAGATTTATTTATTTATTTTATTTTACATTTGTTAACCGGGCTAGTCTGACTGGATATATTTCCCTTTTCAGCAGAGGCCCGGGGAGAAAAGCTCCACAGAGAGAATAATAACTATTACATGCAATGCAAAAAAGTAGTATACAATTCATACTATAACAGGACAATATTATACAAGGAATCAAATTTCTAATAGACATATATTAACACTTGTACCAAGGAGTACTCATGGCTTTTGAACACAAAACACAGGCATATGTTATTTAGATTAATCAAACATTATGGAAAAGAGAAAAGGATATTTAAGGACAGCTATGTAAGTAGGATAGTTTTTGATTAGATGTTTGTAGGTGTCCTTAGTAGACTGAGTAAACTGATTAGGAGGGAGAAGGATAGAGGAGAAGTAAGTGATAGAATAGTGAGCAAATAAGTAGAAGGTAGTGAGGATCACAGAGATCAAAAAGTAGAGGGGAGAGCAAAATACGTGGGTTCAGTCTGGGTTAAGGCAGGGGCATAGCCAGTGTTTGGTGAGGTAGAGTCTAAGTTTTTGTTTGAAAAGGACAGGAGATGATATAGAAGTTAGTTCAGTGGGCAATAGGTTCCAGTGTTTACCAATGGAGTTAGAAAAGAGGGAGTCACCGGCAAGGTTATTGGATTTGGTGGCAGTGACTAGGAGCTTGTTAGAGGAGCGTAGAGAGCAAAGGTTAGAGTAAGGTGTGAGGAGGTTAGAAAATGAAGGGGTGTTGTTTGGCAGATAAAAAGATTTGTGGATGATGGGAAGTTGCAAAAGAAGCAACATGTTTTGTAATTCAAGCCAGTGAATTTGTTGTAGATTCAGGCAGTGATGTGTTCTGAATTGATTACCAGTAACAAATCTAGCTATACTATTGTAGGTGGTGGTTAACTTGGTAAGATTATTTTTTTTAGGTTAGTGTAAATTGGTGAAGCATAGAGAAGAGTGGAGATGAGATGAGTGTGGGCCAAAGTAGCTTTGGCTGTTGGGGATAGGAATGCTCTAATTCTATAGAGGGAGCCCAGTTTTCTATGTACTGTTTTGATAGTGTTGTTTATGTGATAGTCAAAGGTAAGATTGTTATCAATTGTCACTCCTAGTAGTTTGGTAGAAGAGTCAGGTGTTATGAGAGTGTTGTTAATAGAAGAGATAGAGAAATCCAGTGAGGGGGATCTGGTTGTGGGTTTGAAAAGGAGAAGTTTTGTTTTTTTGGCATTAAGAAGTAGGCAGCGTTTTAAGAACCATGCTTCAACCATATGGAATACATTTTGAGTAACCGTTTGAAGCTCTGGGATGGTTTTGCAGAACAGATGAGTGTGGAGTCATCTGCATATTGTATGCATGTAGCTTGGGAATGGCCACTTGTAAGTCATTTATGAATAGGGAGAACAGAAGAGGGCCAAGAATAGAGCCTTGTGGTACACCGAGGGAGATAGGGAGAAGAGAGGAGAGTTTATTATCCCAGAGTACAGCTTGTTTCCGGTTAGAAAGATAGGAGGTGAACCATTGAATGGTCTCTGGTTCAATAGCAAGTGATTCCAAGATTTTTAGAAGAAGAGGGTGATTGACCATGTCAAAAGCTTTAGATAGGTCAATAAAAGAGCAGAAGAAAGGGTATTATTGTTGCTTTTGTTAATGAAGTCGGTGAAAGAAAGGAGAGCAGTTGTAGTACTATGAAAAGGCCTGAAACCATGTTGACAATGAGATAAAATGTTGTGTTTAGTTAAGTGGGACATTAACTGATTATGTATACATTTTTCCATGATCTTTGCTAGTGGGGAGAGGAGGGCAATGGGTCTATAATTAGAATATTCTGTGGAGTTTCCTCCCTTGTGTAAGGGTATAATATGTGAGATTTTCCAGATGTCAGGGATGAATCTTTCTTTAATGGTTCTATTAAAAGAATTGATATGGGGTAGGCTATTTCTATGGCTGCTTTTTGAAGAAATTCAGATGGTAGTTGGTCTGCTGATGGAGTACAGGGCTTAAGCTTTTGAATGCATTTTAGGATAAAGGTGGTAGAGATGGGCTGTATAGTAAAGCTTGGTAAATTAGTGGCGGCATGTTGAGGGATATTGGAGTTATCAGAAGGAAGGTGAGAGGCTAGTGAGTTGATAGTATCAGTAAAAAAGGAGTTGAAGGTGTTAGCAGTTTCAAGGGAAGAAATTTTGTCTGATCCAAAGGGGGGGGGAGTGGAAGTTTGTCCAGGGTGAAGAAGTTTGTTCAATGTTGCCCAGAATTTTTGGGGATTATTATGGTTAGATTGTTGGAGGTTACAATAGTAGTGTTTTTTATCAGCAAGAATAGCTTTTTTGGTGATGTTTCTTAGTTGTTTGAAGGATTGATGATCTAAGGGTAGCCTAGTAGTTCTCCATTGTTGCCAGAGTTTGTTTCTAAGTAATATTTTCTGTCTTGTTTCTTTTGATAGCCAGGGGGCAGGTTTGGTTTTTATTCTTATAGTACGTTTTGGAGCATGGGTATCTAAGATAGTTAAGAATTTGGTATTAAAGTGTAGAACTGCTTCATTGAGGGGAAGAGTTTTAGTGGAGTCCAGTCACATGCGCTGAGTTCAGTTTTGAATAGAGTGGGGTTAAAATGTTTAGTACTTCGTATGGTCATGACTGAAGGGTTATTTGTAGTGATATTTTTTTGCCTTATGATGTAGGTTAAGTTATGGTCACTGATATCATCAGGCAGGGTCCCTGCTTGATAGTTTATTTGGGGTTTGTTGACAAGGATCCAATCAAGTATACTTTCTTTGTTGTTAGGTTTATTAGTTCTAGTGGGCGTTTGTATAGTTTGGGTGAAGTTATGGAGATTAATATGGGAGGCTGGGTTGTTAGAGTTAACTGAGTACCAATCAAGGTTAAAGTCACCAAGTATTATGGTTTCTTGTGGGTAGCTAGTTGAAGCCCAGCAAAGAATACTCTCTGTGCTTGTGGAGTTATTACCTGGTGGAAGGTAGGTACAGATAATGTAGATGGCTTTATTAGGGTTGAGTTGTAACTTAGTTATAAGGAGTTCAATATTAGAATTTTCAGGGGGGTCATAGTGAATTAAGGATATATTAAGTTCGGTTTTAAAAATGAGGGCTACTCCTCCGCCTTTACGATTAATGGTCTAATCGAAATGTTATAGCCTGGGGGAATGATTTCAGTATCTTTAGTGTAGGGCTTTAACCAGGTTTCTGTTAAACAGAGGATGTCAAATGAGTGACATTGTAGAAGAGAGTGAAGTTGAGTGATTTTGTTGTTGACACTACGAATATTGAGGTGCCCTATGAGTAAAGTATTAGTTTTAGAGATTGGTAGAGGAGATGATAGATTAGGGAATGATGGGGTGTCTAGGGTAGGGATCTTTGAAGGCCCAGGGTTTGGGTGTATATCACCATGTGTCAGGATAGAGGGCTTATGTAGTAAGTGTGATTGAATAGTTAGGTAAGGTTTATATTTTTCTTTCCTTGACAAGAGATTTTTACTGTTGCTGTGGGATAGTCTGTGATATTTTGCTAGTAGGTAGCAGGAGGTTGATGTAATGTTAGAGTGGCTACAGTTTAGGGTTATGAGTTCAGTGGCAGTTTGCCTTGAAGAGCTTTGGAAGTGGTACTACATACAGATGGGAACGTATGTTCATTTTTTTCTTCTACTTGGGTTCAATATTTAACTCATTATAGAAGATACCTAGACGACATCTGTATTTTATGGAATGGGACCCTCAATCAGTTTGAGGATTTTTTTAGTTATATCAATTCCACTACCCCTTTCTTGGTGTTCACTCACAACATTAACAAGCACAAACTTCACTATCTTGACGTGACTTTATATAAAGATTATAACAATTCAACATTCCTTTCTAAACTTTACAGGAAACCTACTTTTTCTAATTCTTTTCTGCATTTTCAAAGTGCACACCCATTTTATCAAAAAAAAGGCATTGTTAAGGGCCAGTTCATTAGAGCCTCTAGGATGTGCAGCTCCACTGTTGATTTTTTGGATGAAATACATTTTTTGCAGTCCACGTTTGTAGACAGGGGATACCCTCTCCCTTATCACCTCCTTAGCTAAGGAAGTGATTGATAACAGAGAAACAACATTTCCACCACTTCTTGGTACAGGGCAACCTTCTGTCACAACTAACACAACAGCGATATCTGACACCTTCCAGAATAGTTTTATCTATACCTATTCCGGCAACTCCGCTGATATTGAGGAGATCATCAGGAGGCACTGGCCTGTACTGACCTTTCACGAAGAATTCAAAGATGCCCTCCCACCACACATTAAATTTGTAAGAAAGAGGGACATTAATTTCAAGGAACTATTTGAAAGAAAACCTAATTTCCAGGCTAATAACTCTAACACACGACTAGGCACTTTCACATGTGGGTCCTGTAATCAATGCCATGCTATTATTAATACTCCAACACTTTACATTCCCTCCAGGAATTTTAACATCAAATCATATCATCACTACACCTGTGGGAGTAAAGGGGTTGTCTACCTAGGTTTTTGCACCACCTGCTCAAGCTTCTATGTTGGCAAAACTGAGAGGCCATTTAGGAAAAGACTCTCTGAACATTTTACGATCTAAGTAAACAAAGGGAGTCTAACGCATTCTATAAGCATTCACTCACTTGCCCTGGGATAGATCTTAAATTCATAGTGTTGGAGCAAGTTACCCCGGATGCTAGGGGAGGTGACTGGGAGACGACCCTCGAATACAAGGAACTTATATGGCAACTTAAACTAGATGCAGGCAGACACCCTGGATTAAATGACAACATCAACATAAACAGTGTCCTCAAGCTAAGAAAGACTCGATTATGAGAAGCTCATTCATTGCTGATAAAAATCTTCAAGTGAAATATGATAAATGATTTATTTTAATTTATTGCTAAATGCACTGCCTACAGTTTCTTTCGATTATTTTACATTTCAGTTTTAATATTTACTGTATACATTTATTATAATGCACCAGGTTTAACTTTTAACAAAGAAGCATTTTTAACAATTTATCAACTCCAGCATTTTTAAGCTTTAATTTTTTAATTGATTAATTTTTTAATTGATTAATTAATAATTAACTTCAGTGTATATAAAGCCTTGCAGCACTTTGGATGTTCACTTGATAAAGCTCGGCACAGACCGGCGAAAGCTTTGTGTTTTCATTGTTTTTCATGGTTTCATATTAAAGAATTAGACTTTCTGAGCAGCAGTCTGTCTTGGTTTGGTTTTCCACCTTGGATTTATTTTTTATTGGTCTTGTTCGTGCTTTTCTGGATTCCTGGCTACGTTGCTTTTTCCATGGCTGGAGAAGCTGAATCGTTTAATTCTGCTGAAACTCCTCAGCTATTGAGAGAAAATGGAGATGACGTCCCGGTGACTCGTACAGAGTTCAACCAGGTAGTTTTGATGTTAACGCAACTCACCAACCTCGTAAAAGAAAACAACGGTAGCAGTATCCCTCTACCTGGGAGCCTACAACACGCTATTGAAGCTAAGAGGAAATCTCCACCGACTGGTGCAAATGGAACTAACAGTGGTTTACACTCCTTATTTCCGACTAATCCCAGCACACAAAGGGTACCTAATAATGAGCACAGTGAAGGCACGGCTCGTTCGAAGACCAGCAGACCTGAGAAACAGCCAAAGGACTTCAATTTCACCACCTGGGCAGGTCGGCAATTTACATTCAACCAAGGTACTGTGTCCTCTAATAACTACAACACCATAGAGAATGATTTTGGCGAACTAAAAGACAAACTCTACGCTTATAAAAGCAATCAACTCGAGATTGAGTACTTGAGGGAGTGTGTTAATGTGAAACGCATACCGAACGGTTTGCGTTTTTATAAGTTCCCTAATAATGTTCAACCGGGACTTTATATTACAAAAAACTGTGTGAAATTTTTGACAGAGCTGGACTGGAGGTTTTAAATGTGATGATTTCAGAGTATGAAGCGAAGGCTGATACTCTTATAAACGAGTTAAATGTTTTAAACAACTCCCTTGTTACTGACAATAACTTTTTAACTGTGAAGTTTGATTATGACAATGTTTTTAACGAAGTCGATCAATTCTGTACAAAAATACTTAACCGAAGATAATAAGTTAGACAGGGATTTAGCTGAATATAGAGAAGGAACAGCCTACCCCTCTCCTAATAGGACCCGGTGAGAACATAAACAGGACAATCAAAACAACCAAAACAAGGGGGGCTGATTTCTATTCTAGAGCTACTCATGAACCCCCCCGTAGAAGTGAGAGGTTAGCTGAGAAAAGTAGAAAGAATTCCCATCAGGATTTTCAGCATTCCCCCGGCAGGACGGGGGCATGGGGACAGAAGCAATCCCCTCACATGTGGAGCAACAAACATGGTTAAATGACATCCCCATTGTCCCTGAAATGGCACTCCTACACTATAAGTTTTCCAACACTGCAGGCCACAATTGTTCTATAGTTAAAAAAGACAACTTCATTATATACAATTATACTGATTTGCAAATTACAGATTTGACCTTTGACCTATTCACTCGAGGTTTCCAGTTTGTCCCCGCACGCTCCTGTAACATATCCCAAATTTTAGTTGAACTAAAACTCTTTGCTAGAAATTTAAATCTAGCACATTACTTTAAAGGGCAGCCCTATACCAATACAGGGCTCTGTAGAACTAGCACTTTCAACCCACCTGTGCACCCCTTAATTAAACTTTTTGAAGAACTAGTTGAGAAAGATTTTAGAACTTTACATTCCCAAGGAATACAACCACAGTTAGTTAACTTAAATGAATATGAAATCTGGTTTATTAACCATTTGAAAAAAGAAAACATTAGGGTCATGAAACCAGACAAGGACGGTGGGGTTGTCCTGATGTATAATTCCAGCTATGACATTTACATCCACGACATGTTACAGGACAGTGAACAATACGAAATTGTATCTAGAAATGAAGTTAACATAGCCTTTTCCAAAATCAAATATATGCTTACTGACCATTTGCTCCAAGGAGCTATAAATGAAAAGTTGTTCAACTATCTGCATGCTGAGAAACCCAAAATACCAGTAATTTTCGGGATTCTGAAAATTTACAAAGGCTTGGACCCCTTGAGATTTAGGCCTATTGTTTCAGGGGCCTTCAGATGCTTCATCACTGAACCCTTAGGTAAATTCATTGACCATGTTACTAAGCAACTCATCCCACTTTTAGATCACGTCTGCAAAGACTCCTGGGATTTTCTCAGAGACATTCAACCTTCCTTTTTCTCATCTGAACTCCTTATGATAACTATAGACATCAAAGACCTGTTTCCTATAGTACCCCACCCAGCAGGGCTCGAGTGGTTTAACGATTTCTTAACTACTGAAACTAATCTCAACAATAAGGTGACTGGCCTTCTAGTGGAGTTTATGGAAATTTTATTACAGAACAATTTTATATTCTTTAATGGTGAGCTTTTTAGACAAAGGAAAGGAGTGGCCATGGGTGCCTCATGCGCTTCTTTTTATGCCAACGCTGTTTTGCACAGATGGGAACGTATGTTCATTTTTTTCTTCTACTTGGGTTCAATATTTAACTCATTATAGAAGATACCTAGACAACATCTGTATTTTATGGAATGGGACCCTCAATCAGTTTGAGGATTTTTTTATATCAATTCCACTACCCCCTTCTTGGTGTTCACTCACAACATTAACAAGCACGAACTTCATTATCTTGACGTGACTTTATATAAAGATTATAACAATTCAACATTCCTTTCTAAACTTTACAGGAAACCTACTTTTTCTAATTCTTTTCTGCATTTTCAAAGTGCACACCCATTTTATCAGAAAAAAGGCATTGTTAAGGGCCAGTTCATTAGAGCCTCTAGGATGTGCAGCTCCACTGTTGATTTTTTGGACAAAATACATTTTTTGCAGTCCATGTTTGTAGACAGGGGATACCCTCTCTCCCTTATCACCTCCTTAGCTAAGGAAGTGATTGATAACAGAGAAACAACATTTCCACCACTTCTTGGTACAGGGCAACCTTCTGTCACAACTAACACAACAGCGATATCTGACACCTTCCGGAATAGTTTTATCTATACCTATTCTGGCAACTCCGCTGATATCGAGGAGATCATCAGGAGGCACTGGCCTGTACTGACCTTTCACGAAGAATTCAAAGATGCCCTCCCTTCACACCCTAAATTTGTAAGAAAGAGGGACATTAATTTCAAGGAACTATTTGAAAGAAAACCTAATTTCCAGGCTAATAACTCTAACACACGACTAGGCACTTTCAAATGTGGGTCCTGTAATCAATGCCATGCCATTATTAATGCTCCAACACTTTACATTCCCTCCAGGAATTTTAACATCAAATCATATCATCACTACACCTGTGGGAGTAAAGGGGTTGTCTACCTAGGTTTTTGCACCACCTGCTCAAGCTTTTATGTTGGCAAAACTGAGAGGCCATTTAGGAAAAGACTCTCTGAACATTTTTACGATCTAAGTAAACAAAGGGAGTCTAACGATTCTATAAGCATTCACTCACTTGCCCTGGGATAGATCTTAAATTCATAGTGTTGGAGCAAGTTACCCCGGATGCTAGGAGGTGACTGGGAGCGACCCTAATACAAGGAACTTATATGGCAACTTAAACTAGATGCAGGCAGACACCCTGGATTAAATGACAACATCAACATAAACAGTGTCCTCAAGCTAAGAAAGGCTCGATTATGAGAAGCTCATTCATTGCTGATAAAAATCTTCAAGTGAAATATGATAAATGATTTATTTTAATTTATTGCTAAATGCACTGCCTACAGTTTCTTTCGATTATTTTACATTTCAGTTTTAATATTTACTGTATACATTTATTATAATGCACCAGGTTTAACTTTTAACAAAGAAGCATTTTTAACAATTTATCAACTCCAGCATTTTTAAGCTTTAATTTTTTAATTGATTAATTTTTTAATTGATTAATTAATAATTGACTTCAGTGTATATAAAGCCTTGCAGCACTTTGGATGTTCACTTGATAAAGCTCGGCACAGACCGAGCGAAAGCGCTTGTGTTTTCATTGTTTTTCATGGTTTCTTATTAAAGAATTAGACTTTCTGAGCAGCAGTCTGTCTTGGTTTGGTTTTCCACCTTGGATTTATTTTTTATTGGTCCTGTTCGTGCTTTTCTGGATTCCAACACTACCAATAACATAACCATCAAAGATAGGAATTATAGAATTTGGGGTCACTTTTCTTGTGACTCCCAAGGAGTTGTATATTGTGCAATTTGTGCCCAGTGCGAAGGGTTCTATGTTGGCAAAACTGAGCATAAACTCAGACAAAGGATTTACGAGCACCAATATAGTATAGATAGGCAAATAAGTACCAATGCCCTCGCAAGACATGTTATGACATTCCCAGAACATAAATTTAGATTTGTTGTCCTGCAAAAGGTAGAACAAAGTATTAGAGGGGGGGCATGGCAGCTTAAACTGGAGGATGCAGAATTGGAGTGGCAGATCCGCACCATGGCATACATTTGCCCTGGGCTTAATGAGTACGTATCCATAAAATGTCTTCTTAAAATTAAAGCTTTAAACAGATAAATATAAAAATATAAATACAAATAATAATAACTTACATGAGAGCTCTACAAGAGGGGATGAGGCAAAACATTTTACTAACAATCATTTTTAAGGTTTACAAAAAAGAGTTGTATATTAAACATCTTGTTGTCAGTGCATTTAGAAGTATCTGATATTATAGTGGGGCCCACAAGCTTTACTTTTATAAAGTTTTGCCATTTAGACATATATAGCCCAGGCTAGGGTTTGGTTTTGTACATTTTTCTTGGTACATATTATGTCTGCACTTTGTTAGCTTGTTGCAAAGTCTTGGTTCAGCAGTGTTTTTACAAGATAGTGTCTTTTAAGCAAGTTTTAAAAGAAGTTGATCACATGACCAATTAGCATGTAAGTATCTAATTTACTAATTGGTATGGTTTGGATGTATTTAAAAGTTTAGTTTGAAAAATTTTAATCATATTTCAAACTGATTTGTTGGTCTGACGAAGCTGGTGTACCTCAGATTGAGTTTGCAAGTCAAAGAAGGTAGAGGCTACCTCTGGTCAAATAACCTAAGAGAACCGGATGGTGAGATCCACTAGAAACCACAGGAGGAGGAAGGAGGGAGGGTTCTAATGACTGAACGAGGATCAACAATACAGATGGAACGTTATGGTAAGACACAACTTCTTTATCTGATATTGTTAATCCTCGTTCATTCCTTACGCATGGGACAGAGTCCCCAGCTACATCTATTCCTGGGAGGCTCTCATGGAAAGATATCCCTGAGCACCATAGAACCGAAAGATACTCTTCCCCTGGAGGCCAAATCCAATTTGTAATGATTGATGAAGGTATGAGGCGTAGCCCAAGTTGCAGCTGCACAGATGTCATGTAAAGAAGCTCTGGCATGGAAGGCAGCAGAAGTTGCCACCGACCTTGTAGAATGAGCTTTCATGGTAGTAGGCAACGAGATATTACGCTGTGTATAAATAAAGGTCACACAGTCCTTCAACCATCTAGCTAATGTGACCTTAGCAACAGCAGATCCTAATCTAGGTCCAGAAAAGGCCAAAAATAACTGGTCAGATTTACAAAAGGGTTCAGTCCTGTTTAAGTAAAAATGGATTTGCCTGTGTATATCTAGAGTATGTAGGAAATACTCTCCTCTGTTTGAATGATTGGGAAAGAAAACTGGCAATTCAATGGCTTGATTAATGGACATTTCAGAGATCACTTTAGGCAGAAATGACGATTAGTTCTCAAAAACACTCTATCTCTATGAAAAATCAAGTATGGAGTCTTGATACATAAAGCTTGAAGTTCATAAATACGTCTGGTAGAAGTAATAGCGACCAAAAACAAGGTTTTCCATGACAAATACTTGAGGTCACAAGAAGAGGCTGTTTCGAAAGGCGACATTGTCAGAGCTTGTAGAACTAATGATAAATCCCATGGTTGAATAGGTTCTCTAAAAGGTGGCTTCAGATGATTCACACCTTTTATGAAGGTCTTGCACAATTTATGGGACATAAGAAAGGAATCTTGGGCACTCTCATGAAAATTAGAAATTACAGCCAAATGAACTCTAATGGTAGAGGCAGGCAGACCCGACTGAAACAGGTCGGCCAGATAGTCTAGTATTATCGACACTGGTGCTGAGAAGGGGTCTACTTGTTTATCTTTCAGCCAACAGGTAAATCTTTTCCACTTGCTCAGATAAGTAATTCTAGTTTAAGACTTATGAGAAGCAATGAGAATATCACTTACTGGTAAAGAAAGATCATTCTGCCTGGCAATCAAGAGAATTGGAGTAGCCAAGCCGTGAGCTTCAGGCTGTTCAAGTTGGGATGAATCAGGTTCTCTGGGCGTGAGATCAACTCCGGGGTTGGATGGAGAATCCATGGTCAATCTAGTAGGTGAGGCCAAAGGAAGGGGAACCAAATCTGTCGAGGCCAGTATGGTGCTATGAGGATGACTTTGCTCTTCAACCGACGGGCTTTCTTCAGAAATTGGGGAATGAGAGGAAAGGGTGGAAATGCGTAAAGAAGACCTGACGGCCAATCATGGACTAGAGCATCCCTGGGTGACTGTCCTGGAGGGGGAATCAGGGCGAAGTAGTTGCTGCATTTGTAGTTGGTCAGGGATGCAAAGAGGTCGCAGCAAGGACGGCCCCAGCGGTGGAAGATCTCTGCTGCTATCAAGGGATTCAGGGACCACTCGTGAGGCTGAAGAATGCACCTGCTGAGTCTGTCTGCTATCACATTGGAACTCCCAGGAATTTGCGTTTCTAGAAGAAAACGGTTGGTAGCCATCGCCCACTGCCATATCCTCATGGCCTCTCGACAAAGGGGGTAAGATTTGGTTCCACCTTGCTTGATGATGTACCAGACCACTGCCACATTGTCTGATTGAATGGCAGCAGGGGATGGAATGCTTGCAACGTCAGAAGCACCGCCCTCAGCTCTAGAACATTTATATGCAGATGGGCCTCCAGTTCGAACCAAGTGCCTTGGACTGTCTGTCCCTGATATAGTCCCCCCACCCCAGCAGGGAGGCATCTGTGGTCACTGTGGCCTTGGGTTGCTGGGGGGAGAAGGGGCGAGACCATTGTGAGAGATTGTGTGTCATCCACCAATTTAAATCCTGTTTGCACCTGTGGGTTACTCGAATTATGGCTGAAAGAGGATGCTGAAAAGGATACCATTGGGTGAGCAGTAGCCATTGTAGAAGCCTCATGTGAAACCTGGCCAGAGGAACAATGGTGATAGAGGCTGCCATGGAACCCAAGTGAGCCGTGGATTTTTCCTTTGAAAGGATTGGAATTAGTTGTTGCTTTATCCTTTTAATTCTGTGCTCTGGAGTAGCAGCTCTGCAGTTTTTTGTGTCCAAAATAACCCCTATAAATTCTGTCGACTGAGATAGGGTGAGATTGGATTTCTGCCAGTTTATGATTATGCCTACCTATTGAGCAACGAGGGGAGAGAATGCCAGGGCTTTTTCCAGTAGATGTCTGGTGGGGGCGGAAATGAGCCAGTTGTCTAGGTATGGAAACCCCTGGAATCCTTGAAGTCGCAAGAGAGCTGTGACAACTGCCATGCACTTTTTGAACACTCTGGGGGCTGTAGAGAGTCCGAAGGGCAGTACTCTGAACTGGTAGTGACTGGCTCCCGCACAGAAGCGCAGAAATCTTCTTGATGGCCTGTCCACCTTTATGTGGTAGCACGCATCTTGAAGCTCTATAGAGCACATCCAATCGTCTTTTTCCAAAAGCAGGAGGATAGACTGTATTGTAACCATCTGGAATTTTTGTACTCTCACAAACTTGTTCAATACACTGAGATCCAAATTTGGTCTCCAGTCCCCGGTTTTCTTTGGCACCAAAAATAGTCTTGAGTAGAATCCGGATCCCATCTGATCTGGAGGGACTATTTGGATGACTCTTTTTCTTAGCAGCTTTTCTATCTCTAGTGCTGCTTCTTCCCTTTGACTGGGAGGAACGTCAGGAAGATTTTTTGAAGGGACGGGACAAAGATCGAAGGGGATATGATAACCTCTGGTTATGATCCTTTGTACCCAAGAATCGGTGGTGATGGTTAGCCAGGCAGAAGGATACAAGGAGAAACGTCCCCCAACCACCTCCACAGGAAAGGAGTTGGGCCGCTCTTCAGGAGCGCTGGTGGGATTGACCAGGGAAAGAATCCCTGGAACCCTGGTTATGCTGTCCCCTTCTGCACCGAAAGGAGCATCTTCCCTGTGAGTTTCCCCCTCTGCCTCTGGGGGAGATCTTGGCTTGTGTGTCACAGAAAGGACCCTGAGATTTCTTGAACCATATCTTTCCATTCTTTTGGTTTCGGGAGAAAGAACGTTGAGGGGAAGAATAACAGACACCTATGGCAGAAAGGGTCTTACCGTCCTGTTCACATCTGGCCAGTGTGCTTTTAACTTTGGGCCCAAACAACGAGGAGGCCTCAATGGGAGCATTAAGAAAAGAAGAGTTAAAGGGTTCCATGAAGTTGCACAAGCGCATCCAGATGTGTCATCTCAAGACTGCAGCTGAACCCGCTGCTCTAGCTGCTCCTTCTGATGCATGAAAGTCGCATAGAGGAGTTAGATATAGATTCAATGGTGGCCAGCTGAGAGGCCACTTTGTCACGGACCTCATCAGACACGGCACCAGCCAAGGTTTCAGAGCGCTCAGAAACCAGATCCCTTTGAAGCCTGGTGAAATATGCCATATAATTCAGGGACCTGATAGCAAAGATCGCTGAAGCAAAGGTGCGTTTTCCTATCATGTCCAGGGCCCCGGACTCTTTGTTAGGCGGATGGACAGTCTGGCTTTCTTTTTCTGCCAGATCCTTTTTTTGTTGCGGCCGCCACCACCAAAGCATCCACAGGAAGATCTTTGGACCAACGGGAATCCGAAGCAGGAGGGGACAAGATCTTATCTGGCCTCCAGGGAATAGCTTTGACGGTATCAGGAGCCTTCCAAGCATGCTGCAAGATGAGCCAGACAAGTTCTTCGGCAGGTGGAGTAACTGAGGAGGTAGGGAGCCGGGCGCAAAAGGTCTGCAGGAACACAGATTCCTCAGAGGTCGGATTAGAGGACTGCCAGTCACCTCTCTGTTTCAGGATTTCGAGGATATCACCAAAGGATACCTCAGAGGGTGACCGAGGGGAGACTTCCCCCTCATCGAAATCTGTGTCTTCGGTGAGGGACTCCTCTGTGGAGTCCATGTGCTTCCTCTTACACAAACTTTTCCAGTGGACCTCCTCAGTGGGAGAAGCTGGAGAAGACAGTGAAAAAGGGGATTCCTGAGGGAATGTGTCCGCAAGATACGACTTGTGAAACCAGTGTACCAGAGGAGGGCGGGGGTATAGACAGTCCGGTATCACCAGCAGCAGCAAAAGCCTTCTCCATCAGTTGGAATGCTGGTCCACCTGAAGAGGAGTGTATGTCTAGGACAGGGGTCACCCTTCCCCTAACCAACCCGGAGTCCCTGGATAGCTGTGGAGCAGCAAGCTATGCTTGTCACAGCTGACATCCTGGGTCGTAGCAAAACTTTCCTGCCACGAAGGCACCTGCGTTTTTTTAGTGAGATCCATAAAGGGAACCGCAGAAGGGGAAGACTGTGCTACATCCATGGACTTCAAAGGCAATGAGGGAGGAGAATAAGAATGGGGTCTTTGGAGATGGGTGATCACCTCCCAAGGAAGGATAGTTCCTGAGGGGCGGGATACCTCTGGGCAAGAGTACCTGGTCCACAAGACGCAACACATCATGTTCGGAAAGGCTTCTAGTGGACCTCATGGAGACTGAGGGAGAAACAGGGCTGTCCACAGAAGAGGCAAACTCGGTGCCCATCTCATCTGACCGCACCGAGGACAACGGTGCAGAGAGAAACTGGACTACTGCTGTCTGCACCGAAGAAGTCATTGGTGCCGAGGTCATTGTCTGCATAGATACAGGGATCGGTGCCGAAGTGGCTGTCGGTGCCAAAGCTGGAACTGACAAAACTTTTAGTTATGTACTTACCATAACTTTAGATGTTTGGGATCCATCTCGCCTATATTCTGTACTGATGGGTTCGGAGCCGATCCTCGGCTCCGACTCGGCACGCTATACTATAGAACGAAGTCTCTTATTGGCTGAGCTATCCTACATCCCAGGATGCACCACCACTGCTTCCCCAGATCTTGTTTGTCCGCACACATGCACACACACATAGACTGTTGATATAACATTGCCAGGTGTTTCAAGATGAAACGGCTGAACTCGAACCGTCCGGTCTCTTCTGATCTCCAAGGCAGGGGCAAGGAGGGTGGGTTATTAGGAATGTAGGCGAGATGGATCCCAAACATCTAAAGTTATGGTAAGTACATAACTAAAAGATGTTATGTGATCCTATCTCGCCTACATTCTGTACTGATGGGACAGCGTCCCTAGCACCTGATTCCTGGGTGGCTCACTGGAAAACACTCCTGAGAACTGTGGAACCGAAGGAAGCTCGCCCCCGAGATGCCACGTCCAATTTGTAATGAGAAATGAAGGTGTGAGGAGAAGACCATGTAGCCGCAGCACAAATGTCACTAATGGCAAGCTTAGAATGAAAAGCTGCCGAAGTAGCCATAGCCCTGGAAGAATGAGCTTTTACAGTAGATGTAAGCTCTTTATTAGAAATGAAGTAAGTATGACTGATACAGTCTCTGATCCACTTGGCAATAGTGACTTTCGTGACGGCTTTGCCCAATTTATTGTCCAAAAAGGAACAACTGATCTGTTTTCCGTGTTTGGTGCGTCCTATCCAAATAGAAGCGCAATTGCCTATGAACATCTAAGGTGTGAAAGATGTATTCCGCTCTATCTATCTGAGTACTTTGGGAAGAAAACTGGAAGTTCCAATGACTGTTGCAGACAAAAACTAGAACAAACCTTAGGAACAAAGGATGGATTAGGTCTGAGGGATACTCTATCCTTGTGAAAAACCAGGTATGGTGGTTTGACACATAGGGCTTGAAGTTCCGAAACTCTTCTGGCTGATGTAATTGCAACTAAGAAAGCAGTCTTCCAAGAAAGAAATTTCAAGTCACAAGTTGCTGCCGGTTCGAAGGGGGAAGAGGTCAAAGCAACTAACACAACATTAAGGTCCCACGGTGGAGCGGGATGAGATATCGGGGGCCGAAGCAGCCCAGCACCTTTCATGAAGGCTTTACACAACTTGTTGCTCATCAAAGGTGGTTCTATGCTCTCATGAAAATTGGAAATAGCTGCCAATTGAACCTTAATGGTAGAGACCGAAGAACCTTGATTGAACAGAGAAGCTAAAAACTTCAGAATTTCTGATACCGGGACAGTTATGGGATCTAATCCCCGGAGTTGGGCCCAAATAGCAAATCTCTTCCATTTGCTGTTATACATTTTTTTAGTAGAAGTCTTGTGGGCCGAGGACAAGATATGTATGACTTCAAAGCATGGTTCCTGACTAAGGTCGGAAGAGGAGGAGCCAAGCTGTTAACCTCAACGAGTGGAGGGACTGATGATGCTGTCCCGACTGATGGGTCAAGAGGTCCGGAATTTGGTCCAAGAACCATGGACCGTCCAGTGCATATTTCCGAAGAAAGGGAAACCAGACTTGACGAGGCCAGTATGGGGCAACTAAAATCATCTTGCTCTCCAAGCGAATCGCCTTCTGGATCACCTTGGGAAGAAGGGGAACCGGTGGAAAAGCGTATAGCAGGCCGGTGGGCCAAGCTTGGACTAGGGCGTCCTTGGAAATCTCCCCCGGAACTGGGGTGAGAGAGAAGAACTGTTGGCATTTCGTATTGAGGGGGGTTGCGAATAGGTCACAACAAGGAGTTCCCCATCTTCTGAAAATCTGAGTTGCCACTCTGTCGTTCAGAGACCACTCGTGAGGGGAGAGAACAGTTCTGCTCAGTCTGTCGGCTATCACGTTGGATCTCCCTGGAATGTGTGTTGCTACCAGAGAACGTTTGGTTGCAATCGCCCAATCCCATACCTTCATGGCCTCTCTGCAAAGGGGGTAGGATCTGGTCCCTCCCTGCTTGTTCAGGTACCAGACTACTGACATGTTGTCGGACTGAATGGCAATCATGCCCTGGGGGAGGTAACTGTGTAGTGCTTGCAGTGATAGAAGCACCGCCCTCATTTCCAGTATGTTGATGTGGAGGAGACTCTCGTCTGAGTGCCACTTGCCTTGGACTGACCTGCCCAGGTAATGTCCCCCCCACCCCGTCTGGGAGGCGTCCGTAGTCAATGTGGCCACTGGAGGTGGTGGAACGAAGGGTCGCCCCTGATCCAGATTGGAGGAAAGAAGCCACCAACGAAGGTCCTGTTTGCACGTCTCTGTGATCAGAATGAGGTGACTGAGAGGGAGATCCTGATAAGACCACTGGACTGACAGGAGCCACTGGAGAATCCTCATATGTAACCTTGCCAAGGGGACTAGGAGAACGGTGGCCGACATGGAACCTAACAGTTGTAGGACCATCCTGGCTGGGGCTCGGCGTTTGAGGAGCAAGGCTCGAACTTGAGACTGTAATGTTTCTATCCTCTCTGTAGGAAGATAGACCCGCATTTGCTTTGAGTCTATGTCTACTCCGATAAACCGTATGCGCTGAGATGGCAGCAACACAGACTTTGCCCAATTGAAGGTGATTCCTAGGGAGTTGCTTAGAGATATAGTGGCTGCAAGGTTTTGTAAGAGTAGACGCCTGGAGGTGGCAGTTAGGAGCCAGTCGTCTAGGTATGGAAACACCTGGAATCCTAGACTTCTCAGGTGAGCAGTCACCACCGCCAAACATTGGGTGAACACCCTGGGGGCTGTGGTGAGACCAAAGGGCAGTGCTCGGAACTGGAAATGACTGTCTCCCAGGCTGAAGCGCAAGTGTCTCCTGGACGCCTGATCTATCAGGATGTGATAATAGGCGTCCTTGAGATCTATGGAGCACATCCAAACACCCTTCTCCAGCAGCGGGAGAATGGATTGTAAGGTGACCATCCGGAACTTGGACTTCTTGACAGATTGGTTTAGTTTGCTGAGATCCAAAATGGGCCTCAAGTCCCCGGTCTTTTCTGGCACCAAAAAGAATCTTGAGTAAGTCCCTAATCCGGTATGGCCTTCGGGGACCGGTTGGATGACGCCTTTTTGAAGCAGCTTTGAGATTTCGATGGCTGCGAGATCCCGTTGACTGGGTGGTGGGTCCGGGATTTTCCGGGATGGTGGGGGGGGGGTTGAGAAAAGGGAATGGTGTAACCTCCGGTGATGATTCGGAGCACCCATCGGTCCTGAGTGATACTCTCCCAGGCCTTTAGGTGCTTGAATGACCCCGACTGGCTCCGGAGCTGCACAGTCGGGCAATCCTTTAGGGATGCTGGAAGGTTGAAGAGCCACGAAAGGACTCGCGGTCCCCAGTGTTGCGGGGGCCTCCGCCGCCTCTGGGACGGCGTCTTCCTGAAAAATTTCCCCCTCCTCTGCCTCTAGAAGGGGGATCGCCCTGCTGTGAGGAGTAAGCCTTTTGAGATTTACGGAAACACATTTTCCCCCCTCTTCTAGCCTTGGGATAAGGCCTGAAGGGAGTGGAAAACTGTGCCCCTACGGCAGTCAAGGTCTTACCCTCTTGTTCACAGTGGGTCAAGGTGTCCTTTACCTTGGGTCCAAACAGAGAGGACCCATCAAAGGGAGCGTCGGCAAAGGAAGACTTGAAGGCTTCCGCAAAGTGACACAGGCGGAGCCAGGCTTGTCTCCGTAGAGCAACACCTGTTCCCGCCGCTCTACTCGCCCCCTCGGCTGCATATGAAATGAGCCTCATGGACAAGTTCGATAATGATGATAAGGTAGCCAGCTGAGAGCTAACCCTCTGGGCCAACTGCTCAGGTAGGTTACCAGAGAGGGTATCTGAAAGTTCCTTGACCAGATCCCTCTGAAGTCTGGTGAAGTGCGTCAGATAATTCAGAGACCTTAAAGTAAAGGCTGCTGAAGTAAGGGTGCGCTTCCCATACCGATCCATGCTCCTGGACTCTTTATTAGGAGGATGGACGGACGTAGACGCCTCTGCCACATCTTGTTGGGTAGCAGATGCCACCACCAGGGCATCTACAGCCACACCTTTGGAGAGAAAATCCTTTTCGGGGGGGGGGGGGCTTTAAGAAATTTATTGGGGCGAGCTGGCACCGGTTCCACAGAATCCGGGTGCTCCCACGCCCTTCGAGAGATCAAATCCAAAAGCTCATCGAAGGGCGGAGACACCCAGGAGGTGGAGGGCTGAGCCCCGAAGGCCTTGAAGAATACCGACTCCTCAGCAGAAGGGGGTTTGGACTGCCAGTCGCCTCGTTGCTTCAGGATTTCTAAGATGTCTGCAAAGGAGACATCATCCGAGGACGACTTGGGGGACCCCTCCACATCATTGAGGTCGGTGTCCGAGGTGAGAGACTCGTCAGGGGAGTCGACGTGCTTCCTCTTGCACTGTCTCTTCCTTGGGGGTTCCTCTGAAGATGCTTCGGAAGGACCTCCAGGAAGTGGGAACCCCAGGGGTGACCTCAGGCCCCAGGGCTCCGCTGTCTTGAGACAGGGGGACAACAAAGGAACCAGTCTCCGTGCCAAGGGAAGGTGCCGGAGAGACGGTGGAGGTAGCCAAAGAAGATTTGGCCAAAGCACTCCTCATGGCCCTGAAGGCCGGACCCCCAGAGTCCTGGGAAGATCCGACCCCCGAGGTCACAACAGTAGACGGCAATCCCGCAGCTGACGCACCGAGAGGGAGGCTCGGAACCGAAAACATCGGTCCCGAAGCGTCACCCCCGGGGCCAACTGAGGAGGTCCGTGTACCGAACTCCGACCCGAAGGGCGGGGTTGGAGTAAGGGTCAGAGCCGACCCGAAAACCTCCACCTGCTCCACCAGCACTGACTCCAACGGTGCCGAGGCTGTTGGAGGAGGAACCAAGACAACAGGGTGGGCAATCGGCTCCGGAGCCGACTGGGCTGGAGCCGAAACCAACTTTTGGAAGACTGGAGACTGAAACAGCCTTTGAAGTACCCTGTCTATGTCCGAATCCGACATTGTCGAAGACCGAGAAGAGATCGAACGAGTTTGAGTCGACTTCTCCACCGGTTCTGAAGGACTGGGGGACCGGCTCCGAATCGTCTCGATAAATATCGTTGCTGAGGGAGACTCCACAACCATAGCAATTTCCCTCGAAGCCGAAGTGGACTTCGGCGCCGAAGGGAAAGAGTCTGAGCGGGCAACTCTCATCGGCTCCGAAGACAGTGGAGCCGATGAAGGTGACCTGCCTCTCGAAGCTCTAGCCGTCAGCTCCGAAGCCAGAGGAGTCGAGGCTGGAGGCATCGAGGCAGACCATTCCGCCCTCGGCTCCGAAGTCCGTGGAGCCGATGGAGAAGCCTGCCGAGATTTCTTTGTGGCCGGTTCCGACGGGCTGGTCGGAGCCGACGATTTCTTTTTCTTCGATGGTGAAGAGGAAGATGATAAAGCCTCCTCAAAAGAAGGTGTAATAAGCCCTTTTAGAATCAATTTGTTTTTCCTCTCTTGGAGGACTCGGGAGGAAAAGGCATGACAAACGCTGCATGACTCCTGAAGATGTTTAGGGCCTAAACAATACACACACAACGAGTGATTGTCCGTTATGGACATCTTGTAGCTGCACTTAAAGTATTTTTTGAACCCAGAAGGTCTATGCTCTTTCGACATGTTTACACAAACACTGCTACTAACTTCAAAAAACTTTCAAAAACTTTCAAAAACTTTGTTAAAGAAGAGTAAATAAGGACAAGACCCCTCTAACGTAAATGGGATTACTTGCCCAACTAAACTATAACACTACAATAAAACTCACACTAAATACTTCAACACGCGCGAGGGCAAGGCCCCTCTAACTGAAACGGGATCCTTTCCCTCAAATTAAGGACAAGTTTACCAGAAAAATCACACAAAACTCAGTCACACAACAACGATAGCTATTAAAACAGCTTTTGGGTATATGAATCAAAAATTTCTGACAGAAATTCTTTGAAGAAAAAAGCACTTAGCTCAGCCAAGTCCGAGACCACATCTTTGCTGTAAAGCGGCAAACGAGATCTGGGGAAGCAGTGGTGGTGCATCCTGGGATGTAGGATAGCTCAGCCAATAAGAGACTTTGTTTTATAGTATAGCGTGCCGAGTCTGAGCCGAGGATCGGCTCCGAACCCATCAGTACAGAATGTAGGTGAGATAGGATCACATAACATCTGGAGTCAACAATAAAGGCATTAGTTCCAAGGAAGATCTCGGAGCCGACGCGGTCAAGGTCTGCGCCAACTGAATGGTCGGTGCCGATACAGTGGTAATGGTCTGAACTGAGGAGCCCCTCGGTGCCGATATATAGAAGGCTAGAGGAGAAGACGGTGCCAAAATCACTAATGGAGCCAAAGGCCTCGGTGCCGAAGGTCTAGGCACCAAAAGCATTGGGGCTGACTGAGAGAGCTCCGGAGCCAAAATTTTAGCCTTTTTAGGTTTTGGTTGGTGGGAGTCCCCAGCTGGGGATGAAGGCAAAGATTTGGCCTTAGTAGGAACATCCATTTTCTTATGGGGTCTAGGAGAGGTTGAGACCTCCGACTCAGAAATAGCCTCTGAAAAGGGAGATTTTAGAAATCCCTTCAGTATCAGCTTGTTTTTCCTTTCCAACAAGGTTCTATTAGAAAAGTTCTCACAAATAGTACAGGGTGGGTCAACAGACAAATGAGAATCTCCCAAACAATAAACACACAAAGAATGTGCATCAGAAGTAGGCAATTTGTGTCCACAATCAGTACACCGCTTAAACCCAGGACTACCTTTTTATCTGCCATGACAGCAAATTAATTAATAGAAAAGTACCAACAATGGTACAAGACAGTACCCGAAGGTATGAGAGAAAAAGGGAAAAAGATTACCAACGATGGTAAAGAGAGAATACCTTGTGGTAAAAATAGTAAGAAAAGGCAGAAAAAACCTGAAGAAATTATGAACACTTGATGTGATAGGGTAAGAGACAATAACATATAAACTTTTCTGACAGAAAAGTAATCTGTAAAGCTATTAAACAACAATTGACTATACCTAGCTAAAGAGAAGTAGCTTGACACGACCGAATGGCAACGTGGTAAACGAAATCTGAGGTAACAGGGAGAGGGGGATTGTGGGTAAGAGTTTAGCTCGAGAGTATGAAGCTGACTCGAGTTTGGAAAATGGCCGGCTCAGTTCCGAGCTCGGAACCGATACCCATGCGTAAGGAATGAACGAGGATTAACAATATCAGATCTTGTGGTTCATTCACTTCACTGCTGGAACAATTAAACTTAGGCCATGAAAATACAGAACCTTTCTTGAAATCTGAGAAATCCCTCTCAAGTTTCTTCCTTTTTTTGGCCAATTAGCTGTCATTTGTAAGAGCTAACAATATCAATAACCTCATCCAATGCTGGATTAAACACTTCAGGTGGAACCACATCCTGCAAACACTGTTGTTGTTTACAAACCTCATCCAATAAGGATAATTCAACAGATTAAAAAAAAACTCCATTAATAACCTGATGTAATTAAAACCCAGTTCCAAATTAAGTCTCGCCCAACTCTTTAAAAGTTCTGAATGTGTTTCTAAATACGTGGGCATCTTGAAAACCCTGAGCCCACTAGGTATTACTTTATAATGTAGACATGCCTCCAATGGGGGTGTTGCCACTGGAGTTGCTTCAGTTTAAAAAGTTCATTCTCCAGTTTTCTAATTTCAGAATGAAAATTCTCTCTATCGAAATGAATTACCTCTGCCAATTCATCTCCTCCATGCACTTGATGGACTAAGAGTGGATTCTGTGCAACATGAACCAACCTGCCAAATTGATTGGACCTGGTGTTGCAGACATCTGGATTATAGTCCAACTCTACATCCTGGCTGTCCATCATGGTCCACAGGAACACCCAAAAAACAACAACAGTAATGAAAAGATACAAGTACTCCACAATGGATAATCAGTCCTAAAGTTAAACAAAACAATGTAGCATAAAAAAAGCATAGATTCTGGGCCAAGATCCTCTCTGCTGGATGTCTTATGGGATGTCACCAAAGGTGGCATCTTCAGGAGAGAATGGGGAGTGGGGGGACCCGTTGTATTACCCAAGTCAGTTTTAGATGTAATAGACACCTATAGGGAGTCTATGTCTCTCCTTTTGCACATCTGCTTTCTTCGAACATAAGGTGGGGTATGTTCCGACTTCATAGATGACTTCTCCTGCTGTACAGCACTGGTTTTGAGGCCCAGAACTTAACTCTGATCCAAGGATGCTTGATGGGGATAGGTGTGTAGGAGCTAGGGAGTGGAGCTGACTTCGATGAGGCTTGTGTTTCCACTCTCAAAGGACAGAAGTAGAAATGAATGGCACTGAAGAAGACATCCCCGAAGTGGAAAAAGTGGATGACTTTGAGGAGGGGATCAGAGATGAATACTCACACGCTGAAATCTCTGACACCAGCAACACAGCCCTGCATGACAACTCTAATGAAAGTGGGAAGACCTCAGGGTCAAGTTGATGGTCTCCAGACAGCTTAGTCCCCAACACAGTTGGAGTGGAGCGCATCAGATAAGGTACCTCAAGTGCCATACCAGAAGTTAGGATTGACACAGAGGGAAACAGACCTCAGATCCAAGATCAAGTCCAAAACCAATGCTGCTGAACTCTGCACCGAGGAAGGAGCTAGAATAGGGCCAGACCTGTCCACCTACAGAACTGAAGGGGATGGGAGGACTACCATCCTGATCTGCATCTTCACAAAGGGCCTCATCACATGCTCTAAATCTGTATCTGAAGTACTTTTTTAGTACCTGACGGACCAGAAAGATGAGGTGGAAGGTGGTCAAGAAGGGATACTAGAAAGTTCACTCTTGGATGAACCCCAATTTAGGAGCCTCTTAGGAGATTTGTCTTGAATAATGATTGGCTCTGACAGCTATGGAGCCGATAAGGAAGATAGTGTCAGTGTTGATGCCAAAGCCATTTTTGGTTGAGCAGTCTTCGGAGCTGAAGGCGGATCTGATTCTTTGAAGTGCCTTTTTCTGGATTCAGATTTGGTCTAAGTTTGTATGAAGATCCTTTAGTTCAAGACAATTCTAGATCAGAAGGACAAAAAGCTCTTAATGAAAGGCTTATTTCTTTGTTAATATTAAGCTATGGACCTGAAGGGTTTGCAAACACAGCAATCCAAAGTCAAATGATGACAAGCCCAAACACCCTACACACAACTTGTGTGTTTTTGGGTTGGTATCTTACAATCATACTTTGACATTTTCTGAAGCTTTTTTCCTTATCCTTGTCCATGGGGAAAGAAGAACTGACCTAGGGCGCGTGCGCGCGCACGCACACACACACACACACACACACACACACACACACACACACACACACACACACACACACACACACAAAATTCATAAACTAAATTAAGAAACAAGCAGTAACAAATGGAAAACTTGTGTGAGAAAATATGAAATACATTTATATGAGTTGTATAGCTACTACTACAGTCTTTCTTTTTTCTTTATTTCTTTTTTTTTTAAACAAGTAAGGTGAAAGAGAGAAACGCTGAAGGCTTGAAGCTAGGTTGGGAGGGTGGCCTAATGGTTAAGGTGTTTGCCTTACAAACACAAGGTGCAGGGTTTGAGTCTCCCAAGGGAAAATTAGCTAGGCTTAAAATGACTTGCAAGAGCAGTTAGCCTAGTACCAACCTATGAACCTATGAAGAAATTGGAAGGAAAAAGGGGCTAAATTCCTGGAAAGGTGAGTGATAAAGTTCTAACCAAAAACACAATCAAAACAGCATTAGAAAATAAGAAGTTATGTACCTACCATAACGTTCCATGTTAGTTGTCTTCTCTCGCCTTCTTTCTTGCTGGATGGGTTCAGAGCCCGGCCACTTACTAAAGCTCGAGAGCTAATTTTACCAGCTCGAGGCAACCCTATATCCCATGATGCAAGGCGAAGACTACCCAGATCTCGTTTGGTAGCTAAGGAAATTATACAATATATTCCTCCAACTGGAGAGGAGGAGGAAGAGGTAATAATACTAAAAATGACAATAATAATAATCACAATCCCCCGAAAAAGGATCAACCTAATCTAGTGACACTAGAAAGCTGATTAGCTAGAAAAATGGATAAAACCTCTTAAGAGAAGAGGCACAATTTTCTCGGTCTGACCAGGCTAGGGGGATGGTGTGCGGGACGCAAGAAAGAAGGTGAGAGAAGACAACTAACATGGAACGTTATGGTAGGTACATAACTTCTTAATGTTAAGTTGTCAATCTCGCCTTCATTCTTGCTGGATGGGACCGCGTCCCTAGCACCTCTATCCTGGGTGGCTCAATGGAACAGACTCTTGAGAACGGTGGAACCAAAATTCGCTCTGTCTCTGGAGGCCAAGTCTAATTTGTAATGTGAAACAAAGGTATGAGGAGAGGCCCATGTGGCTGCTGCACAAATAGTGTCTACTGGAAGTCTAGCTTGAAAAGCTGTAGATGTAGCTAGAGCTCTGGTAGAATGGGCTTTTGGCCTAGAAATCAACTCTTTGCCTCTGAGCTGATAAATGCAAGTAATCACAGAAGACAGCTATCTAGATAGAGTTACCTTGGAGACTGGAAGGCCTTTCCTGTTCTCTGCATAGGATAAAAACAGTTGATCAGATTTCCTAAAATGTTTAGTTCTGTCCAGATAATATCTGAGTTGGCGGTGAACATCAAGATAATGTAGTTTTTGTTCCGCTCTATCAGAATAATTTGGGAAAAAAACTGGAAGATCAATGGACTGATTTAAGTTCGTCTGCGATGCCACTTTGGGACGGATTAGTCCTTAGAGAAACTCTGTCTTTGTGGAAGATTAAGTAGGGAGGACGAATGCAGAGGGCATGAAGCTCAGATACTCTCCTAGCAGAAGTAATGGCGACTAGAAAGAGTGTCTTCCAAGAAAGAAATTTCAATGAACAGGCAGCCGCAGGTTCGAAAGGGGGAAGAATCAAGGATGTTAAAATTAAATTTAGATCCCACTGTGGTGGGGGGTCTCTAATCGGAGGTTTAAGTAAAAAGATACCTCTAAGAAAAGCCTTGCAGTTTATGTGACATAATGTTGTGGTCCAAAAAGCCTATATGAAAATTTGAAATGGCTGCCAGCTGAACTTTTACTGTGGAGGAAGAAGATCCTGAATGAAAAATCTCGGCTAGGAAGTCCAAAACCGAATGAATCGGAGCAGTAAAGGGATCTATGTTCCTAGCTTTTGCCCAGAAGGAGAAACGTTGCCATTTACTAGTGTAAATCCTTCTGGTGGAAGATTTAAGGGAAGCTACTATGACATCCCGGACGGGATTAGAAATCATAGGAAGCCTGGCTAGGGATGGAAGTGGAGCAACCAAGCAGTGAGGTTGAGAGAAGGTATGGATTGGTGCAGCTGCCCCGACTGGTGGGTCAGAAGATCTGGAACCGGGTCCAGATGCCATGGCTGTACCAAAAGATAACGATGTAGGAACGGAAACCATATCTGTCGAGGCCAATAAGGGGCAATGAGAATCATCTTGGCTCTCAAGGCGGTTGCTTTCTGAATTACTTGTGGTATTAGAGGAAAGGAGGAAAGGCATAGAGAAGTCCCCGGGGCCAATCTTGGATTAGAGCGTCTCTGGGGGGATGGCCTGGAAGGGGGAAGAGAGAGAAGAAGTCGGGGCATTTGCTGTTTTGAGGGGTAGCAAAAAGATCGCAGCAAGGAAGGCCCCACTTCTGAAAAATCTCTTCCGTCACAGATTGTTTGAGAGACCACTCGTGAGGCATGAGAATAGCTCTGCTCATCCTGTCCGCTATGATGTTGGATTTCCCAGGGATATGCGTTGCTATCAGAAACCCGCTGAGAAGAGATTGCCCACTGCCAAAGTCTTAGTGCCTCTCGACACAGTGGATAGGACTTGGTTCTGCCCTGCTTGTTGATATACCACACTAAGGACATATTGTCCGTTTGGACTGCAATAGTTCCCAGGGGAAGAGAGTCGTGGAGGGCTTGCAACATTAAAAGCACTGCTCTCATCTCCAGGACATTTATATGCAGGTGGCATTCGAAAGGTTGCCAAGTGCCATGGACCATCCTGCCCTGATAATGCTCCCCCCACCCAATCAGGGAGGCGTCCGATGTAACCGTGGCAACCGGGGCAGGAGGAACAAAGGGTCTGCCCTGATGGACTTGAGGGGACAATATCCACCAGGTCAGATGCCTTTTGCAAATTGGAGTTATTATGATCCTGTGACGCATGGGAAGTCGTTGAAAGGACCATTGGGTGAACAGCATCCATTGTAGGAGACGCATGTAAAAGCGGGCAAGGGGAAGAAGTGTTATGGCGGCCGCCATAAGACCCAATACTTTCAGAGCAAATCTGGCCTGAATTTTGTCGCTGTGAAGAATCACATGGATGTGGTTTTGAATATCCAAGATCCTTTGGTTTGTTAACTTTGCTGAAAGTTGTACGGTGTCCAATTTGGCGCCTATAAAGGTAATAGATTGACAGGGCGACAAGGCAGATTTTTCAAAATTTATAGAAATCCCTAGCCCTCTGCAAATGTGAATGGTGTAATCTCTGGCTTGGAGAAGTTGATGCCTGGTGGTGGCAGTGAGGAGCCAGTCATCTAGATATGGAAACACCTGGAATCCTTGACGTCTCAGGTGAGCCGTAACCGCTGCCATACATTTGGTGAACACTCTGGGGGCTGTAGTGAGTCCAAATGGCAGGGCTCTGAATTGGAAGTGACTGGCCCCAGCCGAAAGCGGAGAAACCTTCTGGGCGCCTGTGAATTTTTATGTGATAGTACGCATCCTGAAGGTCCACCGAGCACATCCAATTGTCCTTGCCCAGAAAGGGTAGAATGGACTGAAGTGTGACCATCCGGAATCTTGTTTTCTTTACAAACTTGTTTAGTTTGCTGAGATCTAATATTGGACTCCAGTCCCCTGTCTTTTGGTACTAAAAGAACCTTGAGTAGATTCCGGATCCTATTTGGTCTGCTGGGACTGGCTGGATGGCTCTTTTTGCTAGCAGTTTTGATATCTCTGGTACTGCTAGTTCCCTTAGACCGGGTGGAACATCTGGAAGGGTTCCCTTTTGCTGAACTGGGGTTTGAATAAAGGGAATTTTGTAACCCTCGGATATAATCGACTGTACCCATTTGTCTTGAGAAAGGGAAAGCCAGGCTTTTGGGTACAGCGATAATCTTCCCCCGACTGCCTCCGAAGGTGGACAATCGGGCAACATCTCAGGGATGCTGGAAGGGTTTGTCGGAGAGAGGCTCCCTGCTACCCTGATTCTGCGGACCCCCTCTGCCCCTAGGGCGCCATCTGTTGTTGTTACCCCCTCTGCCTCTGGGGGTAAACTGACCTCGTGCGTCAGGCATGACTCCTTGAGATTTGCGGAACCACATTTTCCCTCCCTTCTGACCTTTTGGGTAAGGTCTTGAAGGGGTGGAAAAACGGACTCCTACGGCAGAAAGAGTCTTGCCATCTTGATCGCATCTAGTCAAGGTGTCTTTCACTTGAGGTCCGAACAAGGTCGAACCATCAAAAGGATAGTTTGTGAAGGACGCCTTGAATGGGTCTGCAAAATTACAAAGCCGCATCCAGGATTGACGCCTTAAAGCCACTCATTTGCCTGCGGCCCTACTCGCTCCATCGGCTGCATATGAAATGAGCCGCATGGAGGAGTTAACAATGGAGTTTAGGATTCCTAGCTGTGAGTTAATCTTGTCCTGAGACCCAGCAGCTGACGGATCCTGTAAAACTTCTCCCAACTCTTTAAGAACATCTCTTTGAAGACGGGTGAAGTGACACAAGTAGTTCAGCGATCGCATGGCAAAGGTCGCTGAAGAAAAAATCTGCTTGCCATACCTATCCATAGTCCTAGAATCCTTGTTAGGAGGATGGACAGGTACTGAAGGATCAGCTAGTTCCTTCTTGGTGGCTGCAGCCACCACCATGACATCAACCGGGACACCTTTTGTCAAATATTGCCTATCAGGTGGGGCCGTAATGAATTTAGAAGGCCTCCGAGGAATAGGTTCCACCGAATCCGGGGCCATCCACGCCTTCCGAGCCACCACGTCCATAAGAGGGTCGAAAGGCGGAGACACCCAGGAGGTGGAGGGTCGAGACCCGAATGCCTCCAGGTATACTGACTCGTCCTCGGAAGGATTAAGGGAAGGCCAATTCCCCCTCTGCTTAAGGAGTTCAAGGATGTCTGAGAAAGAGACATCCTAAGAGGGGGACCTTGGGGATCCCTCTGACTCATCCAAGTCAGTATCGGATGTAATAGACTTGGGGGAGTCTAGATGTTTCCTCTTACATGTCCTCTTAAGCGGAGGTTCACCTGACGGATCAGGAGAAGCCTCAGAAGAGGAAGATATTCCCAATGGGGAAACCTGAGGAGTTGGATCTCTGGGTCCGGGAGCAAGAGAGTGGGAAGAGACGTCAGCAGGCACTGTAGTGGGAGGAGCTGATGGAATTGACCGTTGACTATGCCCAGGAGCTAGTACACTCCTCATCACCTCGAAGGCTCCCCCGTCAGAGAGGCCAGAAGGTTCCCGCTCTGAAGAGATAGGAACTCCAGGCCTCACCGACAGGGATGGCTCCGAGGCAGATGTCGGGGCTGAGCTCACCAACGCCGAAGCCCCGAGAGGAAGAACGCGGTTGGACAAGGGTCCGATGCCACTCGCCCCCTCGGAGCCGACGAGAGAGACCAGACGCCCGGATCCCTCCAATGAAGGTCTCAAGGAGGAAATCGGAGCAGAGGACGACGGAGCCGAAAGGGGGGTGGTATCGGCTCTGAAGTCACAACAGTCCCGGTTCCGAACTCTGTAAGAGAGTCGAAGGAGGAATGTTAGGTGGATGTGTGATAGCTACCTTCTGTTGAGACGGGCTACGGAGCATTTGGGCCAATGCCTGAGACTTTAATAGTCTACTCACCACTCTCTCAAGGTCGTGATCGGACAGCCTGGATGACCGAGAAGAACGGCTCCGATGGCTCCGCTCCGAGAGCAGGGGTGATCTCGGAGCCGAACGTATCGATTCCAACGAGGGGGATCGTGATCTCTTTTTGAAGATAGGTGGAGACGAAGGAGCCGAGGATACGTCGGCTCCAGCCGGAGCCGACACTGAATGCCCAGATTTAGCAGCATCGGCGCCGGATGGAGCCGATACTGTAACTTCTAATATAGAGGGATCGGCTCCGGCCGGAGCCGATCTCGACACTGAAGGAGAACCAGTAGCCGATGGCTTAGGACTTGAAGCTGAAGGCTTAACTGGTTTCGAGGGCTTCCCCGGAGCCAACTTAGTCGGGGAGCTCTCAGGCTTTAATAAGCCCCTCAATATTAATTTATTTCTGCGCTCCTGCAGGACTCTTGGGCTGAAGGCATGACAGATAGCACAAGAGTCCTGCAGGTGCAGAGGTCCCAGGCAGTAAACACAAGAAGTGTGACCGTCTGTCAGAGACACCTTCTGACAGCACGAGTCACACTTCTTGAAGCCTGAGACCTTTGTGTCCTTCGACATAGCTGTGTCGAG
This sequence comes from Protopterus annectens, assembly GCF_019279795.1. Taxonomy (NCBI): domain Eukaryota; kingdom Metazoa; phylum Chordata; order Ceratodontiformes; family Protopteridae; genus Protopterus; species Protopterus annectens. The sequence goes on from NC_056745.1 coordinate 694,192,122, forward strand.
GAAACACAAGTAACAAAAGGAAACACAGACACACACACAAAATAACATCCAATCCAATAATAAAAAATTTAAACAGGGATACAACACACTCAAACACACACAGAATCCCTGACAGGAAAATTAGGAAAGGGGGAGGTTTAAGGCCTAACCTAGGGGAAGGGATAAATAACCAGAAAAATAGGGAACACTAACGGGAATAGAGTTAAATTAAACGTTAAGGTTCACACTTAAATCTAAAAGGGATGAGACTAAAAGTCTTAATTTGAAGAAACTTACCTGGAGCTTTTAAAAGAGGCACCTCGTAAGCGAAAGCGGCAAACGAGATCTGGGTAGTCTTCGCCTTGCATCATGGGATATAGGGTTGCCTCGAGCTGGTAAAATTAGCTCTCGGGCTTTAGTGAGTGGCCGAGTCGGAGCCGAGGATTGGCTCCGAACCCATCCAGCAAGAATGAAGGCGAGATTGACAATTTAACATCTTAGTTTTAATACAGAAAATAACTGAGGAGGAGCACTTAGGTGAGCAGCTGAGAACAGATCCTTGTCTATTCAGAATGGTGGCTGAGCTGGTTCAAATGGAGAGAGAGTAAGCTTTTCAAATGCAAACTGAGGTCCCAGGGAGGAGCCACCTGTTTCCTAGGTGAACAGATATAAAACACCCCTTTCAAAAACTGTCTGACTTGAGCATGGTTAGAAGGGGGGGAAAATCAAAGGTCAGACAAACAGAAATGGCCAACAGATGCACCCTGACAGAAGAATTTGAAAAGCCAGGGGAAAATGACGCAAACAATCAAGAACCACAGGCAGCTGGGCCTCAAGAGGGTCCTGTTTTTTTTTTTGACTGACACTGTGAACATTTTTGTACTTGCACATATGATTTTCTAGTAGCATTTTTTTTTTTGCCTGATTTAGTACCTGCTGCACAACGCCCCAAAAACAAGTACATAAAAGGTATTATTTATTTATTTGATATGTGTTAACTGGGAAAGTCTGACTTGGAATGAAGCCAATTTTCAGAGGAGGCCCAGGGAGAAACACTCCAGATGCATGTCTTTGAACATGGGAGGAAACCCACACTAATGCAGGGAGGACATGCAGACTCCACACAGAAGGCACCCCACCCGAGAATCGAACCGGAGAACCTCTTACTGTGAGGTGACAATGCTACTGCTGCACCACTGAGCCATATTAAAATTCTATCATACAGGCAGTTACTTGATGTTTTCTCAGTTCAGGATACTCTTTCTTGTGTAAGCAAATCCAGACTGTGATGAGGCTTGTGGTAACTTGCCTTGGCCAGAATGAAAAGAAAGGAGAACCACTGTTGCCTGGGCCTAAAGGAACTCTTTATCACAATTTTTTGGAGAGCCCTTCTCGGTATTCAGAAAAAGCTTAGATATCATTGGAAAGGACTGGAAAGCATACAGGAACATTCCTGTCCATGGGAATGAGAAGGGCAACTGTCTTCCAGGCCTGTTTGCAAGGAGTCCTCGAGCAGAATTTCTCTAGCCGTCTGTACTGGGGGGGGGGGGGGGGGGGACTGAATGATGAACTTGTCTGCAACCAGGTTTCGCTTGGTGGAATATATGAAACCTGCAGGGTCAAACTGAGTCTCTATCTCCTAGGCTGTCACAGCCAGTTTGTAAATAGGGTAGGATCTGGTATCTCCTCTTATTTTTTGTTTATGTACCACATCACTGTGGTGCTGTCTGTTACACTTGAAGTACTGGAGAAAAGAGATTATTTCAAGCTGTCAAAGCACTGATTGCTGCAAACATCTCTTTGACTTTTATGTGCTTCTGTCTGTCTAAAGGGTACCACAGAGCTTACAATTTTATCCCTTTGGAAATTACACTGCATGCCAAGTCTGATGCATCTGTAGTCACAGAATGCAAGTGAACTGGAATGGATAGTGGGAGACCTGGACTGCAAGATATCTGGTCTATCCATCAAAGATCTCTGTTTTTACAATCCCCAGAACTGGAATCAGAAAGAACAAGGAGTGCCTCCCCACTTGAAATATGGCCAGGGGAAGCAAGGAAATCACAGAAGCAAAGTATTCCAAAATCTTGAGAAATTCCCTTGCACATGCATGGCTTCAATCACAGAAACACGGGAAGAACTGCTAGAACATCTCAGATTTGTTTGGAGGAAGAAAGGCTGTTCCTGGAGCAGGATCCCATAAGTATCCCAGGAATACAATTCTGTGGGAAGGGAGAGAGAAGATTTTTGAAGGGTGATTTGAAAACCCAGCCCGAGCAGAAGATTTTGACCAGCTTGTTAAGGTTCTTGACAAATGGAAAAAGAGACTGAAAATACTATTGTCCATATAGGAAAGGATGTGAATGCTTTGAAGCCTGCAATAAGCAAGGAGTAGAGCAAGACACTTTGTGAATAATCTTGGTGCTGTCAAATGCCTATGAGGTAAGATAGACAACTGATAAAGTAAGCAAGATGCAATAAACCTTAAAAAAATTCATTAAAGGGAATGTGATGATAGACATCTTTAAAATCTAGCTTTACCATGAAGGATAGAGAGGGGATTACAGGAAGAAGTGACTAAAGAGATAATACTTTGAACTTCAGAATCTTAAAAAAGTTAGAAGTAGTTGTAAATTTTATGTGCATATAATTCTGTTGTTTTTTATGTTGTTTTACTCTTTGAAGGCTGTATAGCCAAGAAGCTAAGTAATAAATTGGTTGGCTTGTTCATTGCTGGTGGTATAGTTTTTTTTTTTTATAAAGATAAAAATTACCTATTTAGATGTGGATCTAAGGAAAGATTATGGCAATAGTAAGTTTTGGTCTAGTAATTATCATAAGCCATAATACTCAAATTCCCTGTTACACTACAGGAGTATGCATCTGAAGCATCAGAAAAAAGCAGTAGTAAAACGGCAGCTAGTACGCTTGACAATGATGGTATCAGACTTTAATGTATTAATTGCAGAGTGTGAGAATTTGGCCAAAATATTTTTCAATAGGATCTATCCTGTCGAATATGGTACAGAATCGAAAGATGAAGTTTTGACAGAGGTGAAATGGTTTTTACACACCACTTATAGCAGTTAAGAGTAATGGTTGTGACATTCCCACTCTGGGCCAGTAGTCAAGGAACCTGAATCCTCACCACTGACACTGAAGAGGAATGTGCACTTGGAACAAAAATGGGTACACCCAGTAATTCCAGATACAGCTCTCTGAATCAAGCACAATTTCCATTAAGAACAAACAGGGAACACACTCAGTCCGAGGCCTGGGTTTCTCTCTCTGTTTCTCCAGATTCCCAATAAGACTCCTCACTGGCACAGCTAAAGAGTTCAGTCCTCAGCCAAGTGTCCAAGCCAAGTCCTCCATCACTCTCTCTGTGAAACCAGTGCTGTGTGTCCCTGCTCCAAAGGGCAGGCAGACACACACACACACACCTGCGATGCCTTGCCTTGCGCATCTTGCACACACACACACACACACACACACACACACACACACACACACACACACTCTCTTTGAGATTTGATTTACACACGCACGCACACACACACACACACACACACACGAAAGGCTGAGCTATGCCTCCTTCTGCCCAGACTATAAGGTAGTTACTGCCACCAGACACTCCAAAGCCAGCTACTCTAAGGCTCTTACAAGGGTACCCAATTATACTGAGTGAAATTAATATTAATACAAATGATAGCGTTTGGTCAGTACAGTAAGGCTGTCAGGAGTGGCCACACAGTCACCAAATAGAAATGAGTACTCTCAAAGGTTAAGATATTCTCTAAAGGACCAGACACAATAAAAAGTTTAAATATATTTAATAACAAATAATAAAACAACATGAACATACTAAATATCTATTTACAGTAGGCACCAGAGTTTCAATCACAGGAAATATTAAAATAATACAGATGAATAGATTAACGCATATACACAAGAACAGTATTTAACTAATCTCACTATATTTTTCTGACGGATCTAAAGAATTACTATTCCCTGGTTCACTTACTAAAGCAAGGCAAGATGAAGTAGGTGAGGGGTCCTTCTTTGTCAGGTTCCAAAAACAGAGTGCCATGAGACTTCAGTCTTATCTAGTATTAAAACATCATTTTTGTCCTAGATTTCAGAATGACATCAAATATATCTGGACATCTGACTTCTAGTTTCCATGCCACCCCCCATTACTAGAAACTGACAGGATTTAGCACTGTGTGTCAATAATACATACACATTACAGAGTGTTGCTCAGATCTGTTGCAGCATCTGGAAGTCATAAAACAATTTCAAACTTCTACCCTTCCAGAGTAGCAATTAGTTCACTGCTAAGGACAACACAGAAAGCTTCCTAGTACAGACTTTTTGTCTCTGGCTGCACTGAGAACAGTAAGATACAATCTTTATGGCCTAAGCCAAGTAATTTAATTTCAGAACATTTTTCAATGTTAGTTGCAGCTGGACTGTGCTTAACCTCTTCTCTTCCAGTATTCTCTGTTACAATATATTAATTTCAACAGTTATAATCCATACATTTAATCAGTTACTGTATGCATGTATTTTTCTTTTCTTTTCTGTCCATCATGACCCACTGTTTACACATTTTCAACGCAAGCAAACCTCACAGATCCATTCTCAACACACACATCAGTACAAATCAGTTTGATATACAAATGACATGTAATTCTTTACAGAATTCCAGCTAGCTGTGCTGACATATGTTACACATCCCACTGCCCTACTTCTCCTGGCATAGCAAGCAATACCTGGGTTCCTATTAGAACACCAAACGCTTGAAATGTCGAATGTCATATGGTCAACACCATATGATCGACATTTCAAGAGTTCGAAGGTTAAACGTAACGGCGCCGTATGGTGCAGAGTGGGAGAATTTCCCTTTTCTGCACTGAAGTGCGGTCTCTGAGTTGGTATATTTAAGTAGGGGGGTGTGGGGGGGCAGGTGCTCGCACCGCTAAGGTAAGTTTTTCTTTTTGTTTTTTTTTTATTGTATATTTGATCTTTCAAACTTCAACCATATGTTGTTGAACATATGGGATTCGAAGTTTTGAAAGTTCAAATATATAATACAGACCCGCAATACCTCACATCGTCACAATAGAAACACTCAACATTTGAATGTAGTTGTGAGTGGAGAGTGTGCAACTTCTAATAAGTGGGTGTATTATTATAAGGAGAAGAGAACATTTATTATTACTTTCTCACTGGTCACGGGATAGTCATATTACTGTGGACATTTTATATAAAATTTGGGCCTTATTTTCCAATGATATTGAATTAATTAGTAAAATGGGTGACAATCCTTGTATTGTGTATAGAAAGTGAAAGTCCTTTAAGAACTATGTGGAGAGCAAAGCCTATGGATGTAGTAAATGGGAAAAAAGAAGAAGCAGGGTCATGACAAATGTGGTTGTTGCTCCAAGTGTACCTCCATCTTAGTCAAAAATAGTTTTCAGATTAGAAATGTAACATATGTTTTAAGAATTTTTTGTGTGATACTAAGATGATGGCTTATTTGGCACAGTGTAATGACTGCCCAGCATTGTATGTAAGAATGACTTCAATAAAATTAAAAGAAAGAATTTATGAGCATATGAATGATGTTCATAAACACAAGTCAACCAATGCCCTACATAAACATAAAGAGAAGAAAAGTAATCATAGTTTTGGCTTTTTGGTTATAAAACAAGGTCGGGAAAATTTGCGAGGGGTAGTAGTGGAGGAACATTTGAGTAAGTGTTTGTTCTGATGAAGCTTCTGTAAGCGGAAGGAAAGCACTTAACCTTGTTTTATTCCCAATAACTTGGGGACTCCGAGTGAACCAGTTTTGTACATCAAGCAAGTTTTTTGTTTCACACATCCTAGCACCTATCTGGAAGTACAAGGGATGAAAGCGCTGGGTCCAACAATTCCTCGAGTACCAATGACTTTCTTTTTCTCAGGTGTAGTCTGGCTACTGGTATCATGAAGATTACTGATGCCATAAAGCCTAGAATTTGAGGAACTTTCTTGGTGATGTCATGTCTAGAAGAGAAAAGTCCAAGAAAAGGGGACTTGAATTTGCTTGTATTTTTAAGCATCCAAAAGTGCAGTTCCTTTTTTATAAAGCCCAAGATTTTAATGTGAAATTCCAGAGGATGCAAATGTTGGGTCTCTCTGTTTTTCAGAAACCCCTGAATCTTTCTCATGCTTAACCTGCAAGAGGAATCATGAGAATCAAAGAAAAGACATCAAACCCCAAGATACTTGTGTGTCTGAAGGTGCATGAAGCTCAGGAAAGTTTCCAGATAAAAATCCACTTTCATTCATGATGAAAAAGCTTTTTGCTGCAGGGCTTCTACAGGATATCCTACAAAGACAATCCTGTGTGACAGGGTCAAGGAAGATTTTTGAGTATTTATCTGGTCAGAAGAGAAGAAACGCATTTTCATGACTTCTGACAAATGTGAAAAGACTATGCAAAGATGAAAAAAGAAATATGTGAATGCCATTTAGTCTGCAGTGAACTATGACTGGAGCTAAAACACCCTTGGAGTTGCAGATAACCCAAACGGTAATAAAAAACTGGTAATATGTCTCGGACACAGAAAATCTGAGAAATGTCCTGAAGCTTTTGGTTATGGGAATGTGAAGATGTACATCACTTAGATCTAATATTACAATAAAGTTTTCCTGGGGAATGAGAGGTTAACAATTCTGAAGAGTAAACATCTTCAATTTTGGAACTTTCACATACAGATTTAGAAAGGAAAGCTCTAGAACTGGTCTCCAAAAAGACTAATCCTTTGGTACCACAAGCATTCTGGAATAGAAATCTTTACCCCTATGATTTAATGGCAACAGTGCTATGACTACTATGATGAGTAAGTGCTGAAGAACCTAAGGAAAAAATTCTGTTTGGCTCGCAGGGTGGGAAGAAACTCCCCTGACAGATGGTAACTGTATCTAGTGCCAACTGTATCTCTCCTGAACCACCTTTAACACACAGGGGTCTCAACAATCTGTTCTCAAAGGGGAATGTGCAGAACCAGTTGATGGGGCTGAATTTGACAGATACGGGCAGAAGGGGAGGGGGTGGGGGAAGATGCTGGTATAGCCACTATACAGTTGTAGAGTGCCTCATTTTGGGAAAGGATCTTTGTTTCTCATTGTCCCCCTTCTGCCATATCTTTACTTCCCTCCTTGGTTTGAAAATTAGAGACTCCTTCCGCCCGAGATACTTTCAGATATTTCTGTAAGACAAATTACCTACTCCTATGTGATACACTGGCAAGCTTCAAATCCCCACCAAACCTAGTTAACTCAGTTGAATATGAGGAAACATACTCTACCACATTACACCAGCATGTAAACAGCTGCAAAGACAAAGCTTTACCCTGTAGGAACAAGTATTGGACATACCTCAGAAACAAACTTCCACAGTGGAATCATTACTTCAACAAGCTTTACAACAAAAGGAAGACAATCTTGACTACAATTAAGATGAGTAATTCACAGAATGATAGAGCCCTTATCACTGACATACATAAACAAACAACTCAGGTGATTACTAAAATCCCCCAAAGCCAAGTTTGAGGTTAAAATAGCCACCCAAGGCAGAGGCAGTTACAAGGCCTGTTTAGTTACATTCGTAATATCAGAAGTACAAAGCATCAATGTGCTGAACTGATTAAGAACAAAGTTACTTATGCTGAGGCTGAAGATGTACCAAACCTATCTGCTGATAAATTCATCTCAAACTTTACCCCTCTAGCCCCTCTGTCTATCCCACAAAATAAACCTGAATCTGAATTGCCTGAAGCTACCACACAAGATCAAGTCCTAAAAGTGCTATAAAAAGCTAAAACTACTGCATCAATGGGTCCTGACAATACTTCTGGATGCATCTAAGATAAAATGAAGCCTCCACAAAAATTTTGTACCAAGTGAATGGAGAACAGGTACAGTCATTACCCTGCACAAAGGAGGACATTGCACAGACGCAGGCATTTACTGACTAATAAGTCTGACCAGCTTCATATGCAAAGCATGGAAAGACATATAATGTCAAGGGCAAGTCATGCTTACTCAATATGGTAGACTTTTTTGAAAAGGTCACCAAAGCAATGGATGAAGGTAAAATGGAAAACACCGCATACTTCGACCTGGGCAAAGTTTTTCACACATTCCCTCACCCTGGCAAAGTAGAAAAGATAAACAAACTGGAAATAAATGCCTACATCACCTGCTGAATTGCCATCTGGCTCACTGATAGGACATAGGAGATCACAATAAGGGAAGCTACTGCCACAAAGAGACCAATTGCCAGTGGAGTCCCAGAGAGTTCTGTGGTAGGACCTCTCCTGTTTGTCATCCTCTCCTCTGAAGTAAAAGCCAAAACCAAAGGGCTCTAGCTAATGACTTAGCCATCCTGCAAGAAGGTGTGTCCCAAACAAATAACTGTATCAGAATCATGGACTGCAGCTATATACCAAAAAATGCATTAGCATATCCTTTGGGAAGTTGTCTACACTGGTGAACTACCACATTGACAATATCAATGCTGCCCTTTACCCAGCTCTCGTTAGGCCAGTCATTGAGTATAATGCCTCCTTTGGCATATATCTGTCCAGACACATGCAACAACTGGAATGCCCACAGTGATACCTTACTAAAAGGATACAAGGCCTAAACAATATGGCTTACATAGACCATCTCAAAGCCCTGTCACTATACTAATTATCCTACTGACTGCTAAGGGGTGACCTATGTCTGACATACAAGGAGGCAAAGACTGTTTTGTTTCTTAGATGTGCAAGTGTTTCTAGGAGATTTGTAAAGGGGGGGTGGGGGTGCTGAAAAATCTTGCAAACTCAGTGAACTGATTTCCCCCTCTCACCAAATTGTTTCAGAGCCTGAGTAGCAGATGGGGGCAAACAAAACTTTCTTAATTAAAGCTGAATGCAAAATTTCAGACTTTTCCTCATCAGAAAACTTTTGATTATGCACCCGGGCATACCTCATGAAAACTAAAGCAGATGTAGTGGCCCTAGGCACAGTATCTGCACAATTATACACACTCCTTAATTCATGTTTAAACACTTGAGAGATATTAGAAACAATAGAATTCAAATAGGCACTACATTCAGGGGGAAGTGTGGTAGCTAATTCTCTCAAATTGCCAGTACAAAAAAGCATAAACTTTCACATATGGGTCTAACTGTTAAAATTCTATATGCAAATTGGAAGAAGAAAAAATTCTCTTTCCAAATCTGTCCAATATCGTCCCCCCTTTGTCCAAAAGGGAAGGGTTGGAGCGCCTGTTCCCAGCTGGTGAAGATGTGGAAATGACAGTTGGGGCAGACTTACGGTGAGAAAATTAATGCTTGTTATTTTGAGAAACTTTATAAAGCTTATCTGCTGTTTGGAGGATTACAGATTACGGAAAAAGGGTTGCTGCAGGCATCATTAAATACATCCTTCATGGCTGGCACTAGTGGAAGAATATGCATAGAATGAGGCACATCTACTTGTCACAGATCATAATATCTCTTCAATTCAAGGGGACATCCATTTGTTCCCAAACAAACACCTCATTCATCCTGGCTACAGTTTGAGAAAAGAAAAATTCCTCCAAAGGAAGTTTTGAGGACCACATTTCCAATGAATTTGAGATTTGGTCTTGATAATCTGCAAAAGAAGCCCTGACCCTGTCTATGTCAGAATCTTCTGACATGTCTTCTTCAGAAATGTTTCTGCTCACCTGATTTACAGGTACTGTATTGAGTACCAGGATTAACTGCCTGCAACAATTTCTTGGCTAAGGTAAGAAAATCATCTTTTCTAATAGACACCATGTCTACAAATGAATAATGTTTAACCTTTTTTTTTTTTTACAGGTTTGATTGATGATCAACTCAGAGAAGGCACTTCTGCCCATCAAGAGGTTTCTTCCTCTCTGCTACATCGAGCAGCATCTCTCATTGTGTCTTCATGCCCTAGGAAAGATGGTTCTTCTATGCACAGTTCACACAATGGAACAGCTGAAGAGAATGTGACTGATCACCAGTTCATGCTGGCTGAAAGGACTACACCAGAGGAAGTCAGAGAGGTAAGCAAGTGTTCTAAGGAAAGACTACTGGCTACTGCAGTCATCCAGTACTCTGAGGTGATGACTGAGCCCTCGGAGCTGGCAAGGGCTCTTTGTTGTGTTTTTCTTTCTAGGAACAATGGGAGTCAGACCATTAAGAGTGAGGTAAGTACCCATGGAATAAGTTGGTCAAAAGGTAACTTGTCAAACAATATTCATTCAAAATTGTGTGTGGAAGGGTTTCCGAGTGGCGACTTATTTGTCAGAAAGAAGTTGAAGGCCAGCTGTTGCTCTTGTGAAGTCTCTGAGCTGCTTCTTCATGAGTCATCTAGAAAAATACTGAAGTTTCTTCACATTGAGTATTGATTTTCCCTCTTTAGGGGCTGAATCAGTAGTGAGAGTGAAGTTGTGGGAGGGAGCCAGAGCTTTGGAAATGGGATGTTTTTTGTGTCTTGGGTAAGACACAACCCATACAGTCTAAGGGCTAATGCAGCAGTTGAAATCATGAACATCAAGTAGATCTGATGTAAGTACACTGCTGGCAGCCCTACATAAGTATAGTATCCTGTCCCATATACACTAAACAAGAGTAAACATCCTGTCAAAAAATTTGAATTTTTCTCAAAGTTCACATAAGCACTAACACATAGATACTCACTGATGGTCCAAAAACTTCTTAGCAAAACCATAAATTTCAATCAGAAAAACACAAAAACACAAGTTTTCCTCAGAAAAATAAAATCAAATGATGCTTTTCTTCAATGGGGGACTTATCTGCCCAACCTTAAAGAACCACTAGCTGACTGACAGTTCCACAGGACCACTGAAGGAGCCTCTTCAGTATCAAAAAAGCTCTGAAGCTTTTTGCACTCTAAGTATCTTTATATGAAGGTCTGCTTGAGCTTCTAACAGCTGCAGCAAGTGGAAGGCACCCTTCAGCAAGTAGGACCCATTTAGCCCTAGGCTACTGCATCAATGATCCGTGACTGAATATCACCGATACCAATAGAAAAGGGTCTAGGGAAATGTGAAAAACAAGCTGTCCTAGCACACTAGGCTATCGAAGCAATGCATGTTGTAACAAGTAATGCCTCATTGGTACTGCAAGTCAAAACTACACCCATCAAGTATGTTCTACAGGGATCTCCAAAGAAAATGTCCACTGCCAGACTTAGACATGTTACAACAAACCTCAAATGTGAAGCATAAGAAATTCAAGTGAAATACCTAAAATTAAGTTCCTTGCAGAGCTTTTTGCACATCAGGGGAGAGGCAAATGAGTGCTCTGACTTGGAAAACGAAAAGGAACAATTACCAATTTATGGAGACTAACTGGTACACAGATGGATCAAGACAGTGGGATATAAACAAACGAAAATACATCTACAATCCAGATGTTAAACATGAAAAATAAAGTTTACATGGGGATTCTCAGCATAAAGAACAGAACTACAGGCTGAAAAAAAAGCTGTCTTACTTCAACATCCTGAAAACAATAACACAGACAGTGCATAAGTAGTAACAATTTTACCTTCCTGATTGCAAATTAGAGACGTGTGGGTTGATCTCTGCTGACAGAAAACCTATTAGCCACCAGGACATATTAAAAGAAATCTGGGAATTGGTAAAATCATATTCTACCAAACCATTAGCATTATTAATATATCAAAGTATCAGAGCATGGAAAACATAATGCTAGAGTGGATGAGTTAGCTAAAGAAGGAGCTCTAGAGATACAAGAAGCAAGGACAATTAAAAAATACTATTGGGCTTGGGTCATAAATGTTCTGGAAGAAAAACTCAAAGGTAGTCAATTTCTGCAACACTTTAACATAGGTAAAGCTTACAAACAGCTTTATTTATTCCTTCAATACTACTGCATCACCAGTTCTTGTGAGACCTTTTGTATAGATTATGACTACTTGGTCAAATATGTGGCCTAATGATTAATGAATGGTTATGACATCCTAGATGTTTGGGCTTATTGTACACATCACAGAAAAAAAAGTGTGCCTCTTGTTTTCCAAAAAAGTAAATTTCACATTATATTCCCAAATCCGAGACCAAGACAGACACTTGAGAGACATGGAGCAATATCTACAATGAAACCCAGAGATACAGCAATGAATGAAGAATGATGGTTTTACCATATAAAGTGAAAAAGAGAGATGGTTATGCTGCCTAATAATCGGAAAAATATGGGAGAGTTTTCAGAGGGGCTCATAGAAAAAGTTGTCCTTAGATCTAGAAGATGGAAGAGTTCTAGGATTCTTTCATAACTTTTTGAGACACGCTAGGAGAAAAAAAGTAACAACAAATCATGTCAGATAAGTACTGGTGGTTTAGAATGTTGCAAGACATGTAAAACCATGAACACAAATGCTTCACTTGTGCAATGCACAATACAGACAAATTGATTTGTGAAAAAGCCTGTAGACCTCCTCAGGCTTTTAGACCTTGGGACAGAATTAAAATTAATGTTGTTGGGCCTCTTCCAAGGGCATAAGATAATTTAAATTTATGTTATCCAAACAGATGAGTATATGGGGTGAGTAGCAGTACATCCCTATATAAGGTATGACGCACATGGGGATTTCCACAAGGAATCCATAGTGATCAATGTAGCAATTATATCAGTAAAATGAACTATTTTTTGGTCATGGGGAGCATAGCAGAAATTTCATATTCCTTACCACCTTCAATGCTAAGAGAAAGTGGAAAGAAAAATAAGTTATGTGCTCATCATAACATTCCATCTTTGTTCTCCATTTTCATTCTTCCTCAACATAAGGGTTTGGATCTGATCCTCGGATCTGACTCAGCCACTGTTCTACAGATCGTGGAAACCACAAGCTCTCAAGCTCCTCCCTTACCCATAATGCAGTAGTTCCCCTCCTTCTGCAGATTTGTTTGCAGCTCCCTAAAGTAAAACACTGCTATATTTTACATATTGGTGCTCAATAAAACTCAGGTTAAGAGGCCGAAACACAAAAAAAATGCAACCTAAATGAGCCCTTAACAAAGGTACCAAAAAATAGCTAAAAGAACTACTGTCCCGCAGGCTGGTTTCAGTAGTCAAAAATGAATTAACAAAATCAGAGAAGATAGTCGTACACCAAATGTATGGATGAAACATGCAATCACTGCTACGTTTGGTATGATAACGAGATAAATGTGCACCCAGTATAAACAGTATTTCTCCAACTGAATTTCTCCAAATAAACTAGACTACGATCGGAACAAATTAGGCTTTTATTAGACAGATGGTGCTGTTCAATTACACAAACACAACATTGTGAGTCAGCATTATAAATAGATCTAATAAGTGTCATGTATTCGCCTTTGTTAGGGAAATGTGGAAAAAATACAGGGAGATTAATGGCTTGATTAATGTTATATCCTGACACCACCTTAGGAAAGAAGGAAGGGATGGTTCTTAAAGACACTCTATTCTTGTGAAAGATTAAATAAGGAGGCTGCGAAGATAAGGTTTGCAATTCTGATAGTCTTCTAGCCAATGTTAAGGCTATAAGAAAAATTGTTTTCCAAGTTAGATATTACAAGTCACATCTCACTGCAGGTTCAAAGGATCTCTGAGTTACTGCTTGTAACATTAAAGTTAGATTCCAAAGGTGAGGTAGGGTCCTTGAAGAGGGGCCTTAGTAGAAAGCCTCATTTTATAAAAGCCTTACAAAGATGTGAAGATGTTAATGCAGAATTATCAACTCCAATATGAAAATTGGAGATAGCAGCTAGCTAAACCTTAACTGTACAAGGACTAGCCCCTTCACTGAAAATGGAAGTCAGAAATTCAAGGATCTTATGTACTGGTACTGAAAAAGGGGTGCATGTCATGCTATTGTGCCCAAAGAACATTTTTTTTCCATTTGCTCTTCCATATTTTTTCGGTGGAAGCCTTGTGAGAAGATAAAAGAAGGTGGTGCACTGGAGATAAGAGCTTTGGTTGTCTGGCTATATATGGAACTAGAGATACCATGTTGTTAAATTGAGGCCCAAAATGTCTGTGTGAGTCATGTCTGTTGGGTGTGACAGAATGTCTGGAATTGGATCCAGAATCCACGGCAGGTACAACAGATGAGGAAACAGGAAGGGAGACCAAATCTGTCAAGGCCAATAGGGGGCAATGAGGATGATCTTGCACTTCAATTGGGATGCTTTCTGTATAGATTTGGGAATTAGGGGAGTCGGAGGGTAAGCACAGAGGAGACATGGGGGCCAATTGTGAAGGAGAGTGTCTCTTTGTGACTCCCCCGGTGGGGGGAACAGGGCAAAGAAACTGCTGCATTTGTTGTTTAGGGGGAATATAAATAGGTCACAGCATGGTTAACCCCACTGGCAGAAAATCATTTTTGCCACCTTCTTGTTGAGACACCACTCGTGAGATAATAGAATGGACCTGCTCAACTTGTCTGCTATCACGCTGGATTGTGCTCTGCTATCAGAAATTGATTTGAAGAGACTGCCCAATGCCACACTCTCATAGCTTCTTGACACTAGGGGTAAGATCTGGTTTCTCCTTGTGTGTTGATGTACCAAACCACAGACATATTGTAGGTTTGAACTGCAATAGTCCCAGAAGGGAGAGAGTCTTGGAATGCCTGCAATGCTAGGAGTACTGCTCTCATTTCCAGCAAACTGATATGCAAGTCGGCCTCTTTGGGTGACTATGTGGCTTGAACCATCTTCCCTAAGAAATGCCCTCCCCACCTGAGCTGGGAAGCATCCGTGGTCACTATGGCCTTGGGTCAAGGGAGGATGAATGGACAACCTTGCAATAGTTGATCTGAGTGAACCCACCACCACAGGAATCTCTTGCAGGCCTGAGTTATGTTGATCTTAGTGGACAAGAGTTGATGTAAGTTGGACCACTGGGTTGCCAATGTCCACTGTAGAATTCTCACATGGTACCTCAATAGCAGAAGCAGAACTATTGCTCCAGGGACTGTAATAACTTGTGGGCTGGTAGCGATGAACTCTGAAATTATTCTTCTGACTTGAAAATGAATTATTTGAACCCTCGGTAAGGGCAGGGGCACTATCATTGATGTTGTTGAAACTGACTCCTATATAAACTCTACAGAATGCGAAGGTTGAAGTTGAGATTCCTTGTGGCTGATTGTGATGCCTAGATTGGAACAAGTCTGGAGTACGTAATCTCGAGCTGTTACCAGTAGATCTTGGTTAAGGCAGTAAGGAGCCAGTTGTCTAGGTATGGAAACACTCAGAATCCCTCCAATCTGAAGTGGGCTGCTACTACTGCCATACATTTGGTAAACATCCTAGGGGCTGCGGCGAGGCCAAAGGGCAGTACTCTGAACTGGTACTGACTGGCTCCCAGCCAAAAGCATAGGTATCTCCTGGACCATCTGTTAATTTTTATGTGATAGTACACATCCTGGAAATCTGGAAATCTATCAAGCACATCCAGTCGTCCTTGTGCAGGAAAGGCAAAATAGACTGAACTGTGAACATGGTACTCTGAAATAACTTGATCAGAATGTTGAGATCCAAGAATGGTCTCTAGTTCCCTGCCTTCTTGAGTGAGTTCTGGATTCTTTCTGGTCTGAGGGGACCTCCTGAATGACTTTTGTCTAACAGCCTTTGTATTTCTAAAGTTGCTATTTTCTGCTGACTGGGTGGAATGTTAGGAATTTTGCTCTGTAACGGCGGTGGTAGGGAAACAGGAATTAGATAGCCTCTGGAAGTGATCTTCTGCAACTGAGTATCTTTTCTTAAATCTAACTAGGCTCTCTGGTGCAGGGATAAATGACCTACAAATGCCTCAACAAGTGGGCAATTGGGACTCCTTTCAGGAGCGCTGATAGCATCTGTTAGAAAAAGAATCTCTAAACCCTTGGTTTTGCAGACCTCCTCTGCTGTGTGGACAGTGTATTCTGTTGGAATCCCCCCCTCTGCCTCATAGGGAACCTTCTTCATGTGGATCATGGAATGAACCCTGGGATTTCTTGAACATCTTTCAACACCCTCGCTGATTCCTGGAAAAGGTTCTTTGAGGAGTCGAAAAATGGACGCACACTGCAGACAGGACCTTTCCATCTTTCTCACACTGTCTAATGAAGCACTGATGAAGGATGACTTGGATGGGCTCTGGAAAATCACTCAGGTGCATTCAGGCATGTTTTCTGATGGAAATGCCCGAACCTGCTGCACCTGAGGCTCCTTCAGCTGCATTTAAAATGATCCTCATAGATGAATTTGAAATGGACTGAAGGATGGCTATCTGTGAAGCAATAGAAGACTCCATATCAGACGCACTAGTCGCATGGAGGGTTTTTGAGAGTTCCTTGATCAAATCCCACTGCAATCTGGTAAAGTGTGCCAAGTAATTCGGGGACCTGAATACAAAGGTCGCTGATGCATATACTCGTTTCCCAAATCTGTCCAACACCCTAGACTCCCTGTTAGGGAAGTGGACAGAAGAACTCTATTCCACAAGTTCTTTCTTGGTGGCTGCCACCACAACCATAGCATCTACTGGTACTTTTTTGTTCCAGAACTCCTTACCTTTATGTGGTGCTAGGATCCTATCTGGTCTTTTGGGAATCGGCTCCACAGAATCTAGTTCCTTCCACACCTACTGAGATATCAAGTCAATGAGCTCATCAGCGAGTGGCATCACCTAGGAGGTAGGTGGGGCAGCACCAAAAGCCTCCAGGAATACCAATTCTACTTGAGAAGGGTTGTCTGTAGACCAGCCATCCCATTGTTTCAGAATTTCTAAAATGTCTCCAAATGAGATGTCATCATGGTGTGATCTTGGGGACCCTTGCCCTTCATCAAAATCCGTATCCTCTGTGACCGACTCCTGAGGGGAGTCCAAGTGCCTTCTCTCGCACTTCCTCTTCCTGGTGATTTCTTTGGTGAGATGCTTGGACAAGTATCAGAAGAGAAAACAATGCCCTGTGGGATTGTCTGGAGACTTTGGACTGGCTGTCCCTGTAGAGTAGTTATGCTGAAGCTCACAACACAAAGGCATCTGAGAACCAGAAGGAAGATCTGAGGAGGTAGGAGCCATCTCACCTCTAGATGAGAATACATCCTCCGCCTCCTCGAAGGCAGAATTCCCTAGGAAGAAAAACTGTCAGCACCAAGAAGATATGCTTCTGGAATGATGACTCCCTCTAACCCAAAGCCACCACCCTGAGGCAGGAGTCGGAACCAAGCTATCAAATGCCGAGGCTCCGAGAGGTAGAGATGGCTCAGACAACTTTGGAGTCAACCCTAACCTCTTGGATCCAACAACAAAGCTTCAGACCCGAAAGCCCTCCAACCTCAACATGCTCAAAGCCTGTACACTTAGAGAAGACACCGGATCTGAAGATAGAGGTATCTTCGGTTCTGAAACAGATGGGACCTAGATACTCAGATACAAGGGCTCTGAAACCAAAGGATGAAATGGAGAAAGAGCCAGAATAGGCAGAGTTGTACAAGTTAAGGCCTTTAGACCCACTGTGGTAGGGGCCGGGAGAACTCCCATCTGAATTTGTGTCAAAAGAAACTTCATCATTCTATCCATGTCCACTTCTGTGAGACTTCTGGACAAAAGAGAAAAGGTGATGGAGGGAGAACAATGCCTTTCCAGGAAGGGTGATGAGACTGGATCCAGGGATGATGCATATGGATCTGGGTAGAGGCTTCGGCTCCGAGGGAGTAGGATCCGAAGAGATGTACCTGGTGTCTGAAGTGGTAGGATCTGAGGACTTGCAGTGTGTCAGATCCAAAGATTTCCTGATCTTTCTTGGCTCCCTGGTCAGATCCGAAGAAGACTGAGACAAACCAGTTTGCTCTGAAGGCCTCTTTCTTGCCTCCTTTTTTGTCAGACTTAGAGGACTGAGCTCTTGATAGTGATTCTCCGAAGGCCGAAGGAGTAAGGCCTTTAAGTATCAATTTATTTGTTTGATCTATAAGGACACTTGGATTGAAAGATTTACAAATAGAGCAGGAGCCTGAAAATACTCAGGTCCTAAAGAGTAGACACACGAGTGGGTGTCAGCTAGGGATCTTGTGCCCACATTTTACACACTTCTTAAAACCAGAAGGTTTATCTGCCATAATTCTTTCCAACAACAATACAACAACCAGAAACAACAAAAAACAGAATGAGGATTTTTTTAGTTAAATAACTACCAACAATGATAAAAAAAGAGAAAATACAATCAAGCGGTAAGGAAAAACATTCCAATAATGATAAACCGACTACTAATGTGAGAAAGAGAAAAAGAAAGAGAAAGTTGCCCAATAAAATGGAAAAGAGGGAAAGAATTACCATCTATGGTTAAAAAAAACTGAATTACCAACAGTAAGTAGAGCTAATGGGTAAAGGGAGGATAAATAGAAATACCAGCAAGATAAACAATAAACAAGAAGTACTTATCATCTAGAAGAAAAGATTTTCTTGAAAGCTGTAACGAATACTGTTCCTAATGGCAGCAAATGAGATCTGGAAAAATAAAAGTTTTAAAAAAGATAAATGCAGAGTATGAAAAACACTGGGTCAAACATCTCTCCACAGTATTGATGAAATTGAGAAATTCCCCTCAAAAATGTGGCTCACACTATATGAACTTATGACTGGAAGGCCCATGTACCTGCAGCTGAAAAAAATACATTGGGAGTAGCCCTTAAGAGACTCAACTGTGGGACCAGCTCCAAGACAAGGGCCAAGATTAATGAATGCCTATATCTTACGCTAAGCTTATTTGCAGGATGAGACCCAATGAGCATGGTGCGCGCAATTTAGGAAGAAATATAACAAGACACAGCCAGCTAGAAAAAAAAATGAAGTTATGTCCTCACCATAAACGTTCCATCTGTGTTGTCTATTTTCATTCTTCCTCAACTGCTGGGTTCGGATCTGATCCTTGTATCCAACTTTTCCATTACTAAAACTCATGGTAACTAAAAGCCTCTCAAGCTTCTCCCTTACATATAATACTCCAACACCTAACTCACCTCAGATCTTGTTTGCTGATTTTACCAGGAGGAGTATCTATTAACATGCATAAATAAAATGATGTATAAAATTGTACGTATCCTGAAGAGGAAATTATATCAAGAGCTCAATCAAAAGGACAGTGGCATCCTTATAATACCTCATTCATCTAGAAGTTTGTAGACATAAGGGATGGGAGTAGGTGGGCAGGAAGTTGAGGATGAATGAATATGGATAATGTAGTTGGAACGTTATGTTGAATACATAACTTCCTTATCTGACATTGTCAATCTTCATTCCATCCTCAACTGTTGGGACAGAGTCCCCAGCTACCTAAAAACCTCGGTGGACTCTAAGGAAGAATATTCCTCAGCAGAGATGAACCAAATGATGCTCTACACCACACCTCCAACACCACCCACACCTACACAACACACACCTACATATGTGGAGATCCTCAAAAAAAACATACCCAAACAAAAGAGACCTCCGAGGCAAAAATACACGTAAACTCCACTGCCCACCACAACACACACCACACATAGTCCGCACACCTATGTCTCACAGCCACTTAGGCCTAAACATAAACCCAACATATTAGTCATAGGAGACTCCATTGTAAGATACACAGATGTGCCTCTCGCCATGCTGGATAAGGAGAAAGTCACGGTTAGTTGTTTGTCAGATGGCAGAATCTGCTATATCACTCATGCACTCAAGTCTCTCAACAACATGTACTGTTATGAAGCTGTCATAGTCCATGTTGGCGTGAATGACTTGAAATGTACCTTCCTGGACTATATGAAGAGAGACATGATTGAGCTTGCTGAATACGTGTCCCAGGCAGGTGTCTTCCTAGCCTTAAGCAGCATTCTACTGTCACTCAGAATGATGCCTCAATAAAAACAGAAAATGACTGACTTTAACGATTTGCTTAGTTTCTGGTGTCATTCTAAGGGGATCCAGTACCTGACAGCCTTTGAAGACATGACTGACAAACCACGATGCTTTGCCAGAGATGGCCTGCATCTGTCTCCCTTAGGCTTTAGGCTTCTGGCAAAGGTTCTTGCCTCCCCCATAGTGCCTTTTTCAGGCAATGCCACGAGGTCAAAACATCAAGCATGAAAATTTCATCAAAAAGCAAACTAAATGTCATGCTGCTAAATGCTAGGAGTCTAAACATGAAACTGCACTCACTGCAAGCATTCTTAACCCTGGAAGATGCTGACATTTATGTAGTCACATAAACCTGGTTCAAAGCTGCAGACAGCACAGCACCCCAGCCATACCAGGTTACTCATCCTATCATACATTCAGACCCCAAACCGTGGGCAGCAAATCAAAAGGAGGTGGAGTTGCCATATATATATATATATATATATATATATATATATATATATATATATGTATATGTATACAGATAAAAATATCTATCTATATATATATATATATATATATATATATATATATATATATATATAGAGAGAGAGACATACACACTTCCAGGATGGTCAACAGTATGACGCACAGGAGACACTCTAGGTATAGTTAACCATTGGCAAGACCCCTATTCAAATCATAGCTAGCTACAGACCCCCAATTTTGACTCAAGATGCCCAATCCACCTATCTGGACCTCTTCGAATCTATCAAGATTCAACTCTTTACCCTGATCCTGGGTGACTTTAACTATCCAACCACAGACTGGAAGAACTATGCCAATGCACAAATATCCACAGATTCCTTGATTTCGTCAATGCAAATGCCTTGGCCCAGCTGGTCAACACCCCCACAAGATGTGACAACATCTTGGACTTGGTATTAACCAACATGAGTAACCACTGCAGCATCCCAACAGTGTCATCCTCCCTGCTAAGATCCAACCACAAAGCAGTCACTTTCAAAGTCACCCCCACGCCCCCAGCAGCTAGGGTCAAAGAAAAAACATCTCCAAAGCTGATTACAACCTCCTGAGTGAAGGTATAAACAGCTTTACAGCCCACTCCCCTCCATAGCAAATGGCACATATGTCCAAACCTACACCAAAGTACTATACAAGCATTTATATACCTGCATGGAGTGAGGAATATCCGACAGGACAAAATCCTCCTCCTAAAGGAAGAGTAAACCTGTCTGCTGGACATCTGCAATAAATAAACTCTATAATAAAAGGAAAAAATTGCTGTCCAGGACCAAGAAGGAGCAGGTGCCTAACTGGAAGCAATCTCTCATTAGCCTGAACAAGCAAATAGGAGCGCTAATGAAATCCTCTAAAGCAAACTTAGAGTCCAAACTAGTCACATCTACTAAAGACAATCATAAGGCCTTCTTCACATATGTCCTCAGTCTCAAAGGAAGTACTCAGATCTGCTCAGAATTGGTGGTCAAGGACATCACATACACAAACTTAGTAGATATAGCCAACCTGCTAGCAGACAGGTTCAGTGAAAACTTCACCCCTCTGTCCCCCCATCAGTAAATCAGGACATCCCCAGCACCTGCCTCCCTTCCCTCATCTCTAGGGAGCAAGTCATCACTACCCTCTCAAAGGCAAAAAATACAGCCTCCATGGCACCCGATAACATCCCAGGCTACATCTTACATGAACTCAGGCAGGAACTTGCAGCACCATTAGGCACCATATTCAACCAAAGCCTGAGTACCGGCTTCATCCCAGCTGGATGGAGGACAGCCACTGCCATCCCTATGCACAAAGGCGGAGCGTCCACTAATCCAGGAAATTATAGACCCATCAGCCTAAACTAGCCTGATTGGCAAGGCCATGGAGCGGATTACCATGGACCTCATTAACAAAGACATTGGCAACCTCCAAACACTCGATCCCACACAGCTTGGTTTCGTCAAGGGGAGGTCATGTCTGTTAAATTTGATCGACTTCTTTGAAGCAGTTACCAAAGCCATGGACGGGGGGAAAATGGTGCACACCACCTACCTTGACCTGGCCAAAGCCTTCGATACTATTCCCCACTTGGGTATAATAGATACACTCTCTCAACTAGGCATCAATCCTAATGTTACCAGATGGGTAGCAATTTGTCTCACTGATATAACCCACCTAGTCAAAATAGGGGAAGCCACCTCAAACAGTATACCCGTAATGAGCAATGTACCCCAGGAATCGGTCTTGGGGCCTCAGTTGTTTGTGATGTACTTTTCTGAGGTGTAGGCCAAAACCAGTGGGCTATGGCTGACCAAGTCTGCAGACGACTGCAAGCTGGACATTGTCATCAGTTCCCCTGGTGATGTGGACATCCTCCAAGAGGGTCTCACCGAAACAAATGACTAGTGCCAGAAACATGGTCATAAACGGAATGCTAAAAAATGCATCATCATCATCCCCTTTGGGGAGAGTGACGTCCCGACAAATTATCACATTAATAACAAGGTCCTAAGCATGGAATCAGTCATGAGGGACTTGGGCACCCAGGTTGATAGCAAACTGACTTTTGACCACCATATTGCCTCCACTGTATGGAAAGCTTTCTACATGGCCCACCTCATTAGTAAGGGTATCTCATCCAGAGACAACGAGGTCATAGTATCCCTGTATTCTTCTCTTATAAGATCCATTACTGAGTACAATGCCCCTTTTGGCAGGTACCTCACAAAGCACATGCAGCAGCTGGACAGACACAGAGGTTCCTCACCAAGACAATCCAGGGCCTCAAACATCTACCCTACAAAGATAGGCTAAAAGCTCTGCCCCTCTACTCAGTCTCATACAGACTCCTCAGAGATGACCTCTGCCTGGCATACAAAGCAATCTCAGACCCCGCCTTGATGGAACAACTTGATCAAGCTCCACTCAAACAATATGCATGCACAACTTCAACCCGGTCTGTGACATCAATAGACTTAATGGTGGGATAGATTTGTCTCCCAGACACTCCCCCTTCGGTGGAATAGACCTCGTCTCCACATCAAGCAGAGTACCTCATTAACCCTTTTTAAGCGTAACCTGGATAACTGAATGAGAAACAGAAAATACACACCTGGGATTCCACCTGTGTTCCTGCTGGACAGGGGAATCGGGTGCTGACTTGTCAGAACATGGGCTAAATTCTTGGCTAGGACTGTAAGGGCCTCAGGGCCAATAGCCTAGTAACTTCCTATGATCCTACCCTTTGAGCCCAGATCTAATTTGTAATGAGTGATAAAGATATAAGAACTCACCAAGTTGCTGCTGCATAAACATGTCCAAGGAAAACCCTGGATAGAAATACTGAAGAAGTTGCCATGGCCTAGATGAATGGGCTGTTATGGGTTTAGTTAAGGTAAGACCCAACTTGTTATAGATAAAAGAAATACAATCAGTCAGCCATCTGTCTAAAACTTACTTTTGCTACTGGTTTACCCAATTTGAAATCTGCAAAGGAAACAATCAATTGGTCTGTCTTTCTGATTTCTTTTGTCCTATGCAGATAAAAATGTAATTGTCTGTGAACATCCAATAAATGTATCATATATTCACCTTTGTTTGCAAATTTAGAAAAGAATACTGGCACATTAATGGACTCATTAATACTGGATTCTGACACCACCTTTGGAAGGAAAGATGCACTGGTTTGTAATGTAACTCTATCCTTATGAAAATCAAGTAGGGAGGTTTTGAAGACAAGACTTGAATTTCTGAAATTTGTCTAGCTGAGGTAATGGCTACTAGAAAGACAGCTTTCCAAGTAAAGAACTTAAGTTCACATTTAGCTGCTTGGTTCAAATGGGAAATGTATTAATGCCTGCAGTACCAAGTTCACACCCCATGGTGGAGCAGGGTCTTTGGTCTTAGAAGAAGATTGCCTCTCAAAAATGCTTTGCACAGTTTAGCAGAGGCTGCTGAAGAACCTTCAAATCCAATATGGAAATTAGATACTGCTAGTAACTGAACCTTAATAGTAGAGGAGCTAACACCTTCTTTAAAGGGTAAAGCTAAAAATTCAAGTATGTTATGTATCGAAGCTGAGAAAGGATCAGTATGATTTTGTTATGCCCAGTAAACAAATCTTTTCCATTTACTTGAATAGTTTTTGTGTTGCAGCCTTATTGGAAGATAATAGGATATGGTGGACAGGGGAAGAGAGCATTGTATTCTGACTATTAATGGAATTGGAGAAATCAAGCCGTAAGTTGAGGTCTGAGATGCATGGGTGAATCATGCCTGTGGGGTGAGACAAGACGTCTGGAATCGGATCCAGAATCCAAGGTTGGCAAATTAGATGAGGCCATAGGAAGGGAAACCAAACCTGTCAAGGCCAGTAAGGTGCAATGAGGATGACTTTGCTCTTTAACCTGGCAGCTTTCTGTAGAAATTTTGGAATTAATAGAACTGGAAGCATACATGGTCACTATGGCCTGGGGCTGAGGGAGAATGAATGGACAGCCTTGCAGAACTTGATCTGATTGAATCCACTACCCAAGATCTCTCTTGCATGCCTGAGTAATTCTTATTTGTGCTAACATAGGTTCACAGGTTGGTACAAGGCTATCGGCCCTAGGGCCTATACAAGCCTAGCCATAACAATTCCCTGGATAATTCTTCCCACAATATTTACTTCCCTGGGCCCCTGTCTAGCAGGGTGACTGACGTGATCCCAGAGGTAAATTTCCTATCTCCCATCCAATCGTCAAGGTTCCTTTTGAAGAGGGCCAAGGAGGCGCTCTGCTTAACATGTATGGGCAGTCTATTTCAGAGTATGGGGAGTCTCTGGGTCAGGAACCTATGCCTCCAGCATGTTTTGTTCATTGTGATGACAAGGTTTAGATCCCTGGAGCGTGTGGCTCTGAGGGATTGGGATTTCTTTAAATGGAGCATGTCCAACAGCTCAGGGTTTGACATGGCCTTGTATGTTAAGCAGAGATCACCTCTGAGTAGATGATATACCACAGAGTATAGCTGGAGATTTTTTAGATGGTCAGCATACGGCATCTGCTTTGCATTGATGAAGAGCAGAGTACTGTGTTGCTAACACCCGTTGAAGAATCCTCATGTGGAATCTGGCTAAAGGTTCTAAGGTTATTGATGGTGACAATGATCCTAGAGCCTGAAAGACCAAGTGGGCAGATATTTTGGTACTGCAAATTATTTTTCTGACATGTAACCTGATCGTCTCTACTCTTGAAAGAGGAAGAAAAGCCATCACTGATTTTGCGCTGAAAACTGTTCCTATGAATTTTAAATACACCGAATAACACTGAAATAATGGTAACGTAGTATCGACAGTATTCCTAGATCTCTCCAAGGCATTCAATACTGTCTCTCATCCCAAGCTTCTACATGCTCTCTCTAATCTTAATCTAAACTATTTTACCGGGTTTAAGGACTATCTATCTAACCGTCAACAAGCAGTAAAATGGCTAAATACCTTTCCTCCCCTCCTACCCCTCACTCTGGGAGTTCCCCAAGGATCCATTCTTGGACCTCTTCTCTTCTTCATATTCACCAATTAACTCCATAAAGCTATGGAACATGCCACTTTAATCCAGTACGCTGATGACTCCACTTTAATCTTCTGTGACCCAACACTCCCTCAACTCCAGGAATTAACACAAGAATCATTAACTGCTGTTGAAACTTGGCTAGCCAACTCTCAACTAATACTTAACCCCAAAAAAACAGAGCAAATGATATTCTATCCCACTAGAATCATAGACCCCCTACCCCCTGTCACAATATTCTCAGCTAAAAACTCCATTCACACCTGTTCAGCACACTAAACTACTAGGAGGTATCATAGAAAACAACATGAAATTTGACACCCACATTTCACAGACAGTAAAACGTCCATAAAAAACTTGGAAACCTATACAGATGTAAAAAGTAACTCATCAACAATAGTAAAGCTACAATTGCAAGAACACATCTATTATCCTCTCTTCCATGTCTCCCCCATATTCATCAACCTAAACAAAGCAGATTTAAACAAACGAAACATTTGCTAGAATAAAATAGCTACGTTTGCTACTGATTCACCCATTAGGACACAACACTATCTAGTTATCAAGCAGCTGTCCTGGTTAGAATTACCCAATCTTCTCACATATAACCAGCTTACTATAGTCCACCAAATCCTGCATTATCCTAACACAGTACCTGCACTTCAACGTCTCCTTAATATCTATTCTAACAGATGCCTTTTAAGATCCACCAACAAAGCCCTGGTTGACATAACCAAAAGCAGCAATAACTGGGGGTTCCTTATATTCCACTTCTGTTGCAAAGATATGGAATTCCATCACTGTAGATACTAGGTCCACAGAAAACAAAAATATTTTCAGAAAACTCCTCCAGTCCCATTTAAATAGTACTTGGTTATGTAAATATTCAAACCCTGTGTAGCCTTCCCTTACAAGA
This sequence comes from Protopterus annectens, assembly GCF_019279795.1. Taxonomy (NCBI): domain Eukaryota; kingdom Metazoa; phylum Chordata; order Ceratodontiformes; family Protopteridae; genus Protopterus; species Protopterus annectens. The sequence continues at coordinate 694,218,539 of NC_056745.1, forward strand.
TCAATACTGCACTGGTATCCTGTAAGAAATCTTCCATTAGCTACTACCTATGTTCTTCTCATATATGTGTGATTACTGTAGTAACCATTGTTGAATGTAACCTTACAGCTGTATACCTGTCCAACAACCATATTGTCTATGGTTACACAATGTATATTTATTTTATGCTCATTGCTTTATTTACCTTTCTGTATCTGGCACTGTACTCATTAATTTGTGAATGTTTTTTACTGTACAAATCTCTGTGGAGTTTTGTAAATTGTATTTCCTGTATTAATCTCTTTGGAGCTTTTCTCCCCAGGCCTCTGCTGAAAATGGGGATTCTCACCCAGTCGGACTCTCCTGGTAAACAAATGTAAAATAAGCAAATAAATACATAAATAAATAAATAAATTCTGAGTTGGTTTTAAGTGAGACATCATAAAAAGAAGTTGTGTACTCACCATTATGTTCCATCTGTGTTGCCCATTTTCATTCTTCCTCAACTGATGGGTTTGGGTCTCATCCTTGGATCTGACTCAGCCGTTGGTAAAGCTCGTGGCAACCAAGAACTCTCGAGCTTCTCCCTTGCCCACAATGCACCAACCCCAATTACCTCAGATCTAGTTTGCTGACCTTAGTAGAAAAGGCATATTTGTATTCAGAAATGGAGAAATTTATATCTGGAGCTAAATATAAAGGACAGAAATGTCATGTAACTTTTAGTTATGTACTCACCATAACTTTAGATGTTTGGGATCCATCTCGCCTACATTCTGTACTGATGGGCTCGGAGCCGATCCCTCGGCTCCGACTCTGCACGCTTATGCTATAGAGCGAGGCCTCTTATTGGCTGAGCTATCTTTATCCCAGGATGCACCACCACTAATCCCCCAGATCTTGTTTGTCCGCATTCATGCCCACATGCACAACTTGTTTATATAACATTGTTAGATGTTTCAAGATGAAACAACAGGATTCGGACCTTCTGATATCCTCTGATCTCCAAGGAAGGGGGAAGGAGGGTGGGTTATTAGGAATGTAGGCGAGATGGATCCCAAACATCTAAAGTTATGGTGAGTACATAACTAAAAGATGTTATGTGATCCTATCTCGCCTACATTCTGTACTGATGGGACAGCATTCCTAGCACCTAAATCCCGGGTGGCTCATTGGAAAACACTCCTGAGCACTGTGGAACCAAATGAAGCTCGTCCTCTAGATGCCACATCCAATTTGTAGTAGGAAATAAAAGTGTGCGGGGAAGACCATGTAGCCGAGCCGCAGCACAAATGTCACTAATGGCAAGCTTAGAATGAAATGCTATCGAAGTAGCCATAGCCCTTGTAGAATGAGCTTTGACAGAGGTGGTAAGCTCTTTGTTAGAATAAAAATAAGCTTGAGTAATACAGTCCCTGATCCATTTGGCAATAGTGACCTTTGTGACAGCTTTGCCCAATTTATTGTCTGCAAAGGATACAAACAACTGATCTGTTTTCCTTGTTTGTTTGGTCCTGTCTAAATAAAAACGTAATTGTCTGTGGACATCTAGTGTGTGGAATATGAATTCCGCTTTGTTAGAGTATTTTGGGAAAAAAAACTGGAAGCTCTAACGATTGTTGTAAGCAGAAACTAGAACAAACTTTAGGGACAAAGGAAGGATTTGGCCTGAGGGATACTCTGTCTTTGTGAAAAACCAAGTACGGGGGTTTTACTGACAAAGCCTGAATCTCTGAAACTCTTCTGGCAGAAGTAATGGCCACCAGAAATGCTGTTTTCCATGATAGAAACTTTAGATCACATGTAGCTGCCGGTTCAAAGGGGAAAGAAGTCAAGGCGCGTAACACTATATCAAGATCCCATGGAGGTGCAGGATGAGAAATCGGAGGTCTTAATAGAGCAGCCCCTTTCAAGAAGGTCTTACACAATCTGTTGCTCATTAAAGGTGGGTCTATGGATTCGTGAAAATTAGAAATTGCTGCCAATTGTACCTTGATGGTAGAAACTGAAGAGCCCTGATTGAAAAGAGAAGTCAAAAATTTTAGTACTTCTGCCACGGAACAGAAATGGGGTCCAGGCCCGGAGTTGAGCCCAAATAGCAAATCTTTTCCATTTGCTAGAATACAGTTTCTTTGTAGCAGACTTATGGGCCGAAGATAATATGTGCACAACATCTGGATCCAATGTATGACTCCTGACTATCATCGGAAGAGGAGGAGCCAAGCCGTCAATTTTAAGGTGTGTAGGGACTGGTGGAATAGTCCCGACTGATGAACCAGTAGGTCTGGGACCTGATCCAGGAACCATGGACCTTCCAGAGCATGTTTCCAAAGATAGGGGAACCACACTTGACGAGGCCAGTAAGGAGCAATTAAGATCATTTTGCTCCCCAAGAGAGATGCCTTTTGAATCACCTTGGAAAGGAGAGGAACTGGAGGGAAGGCATAAAGCAAGCCGGTGGGCCAAGGACGGACTAGTGCATCCATGGGGCTCTTCCCCGGAGCCGGGGTTAGGGAGAAGAATTCTTTGCACTTTGCATTCAGAGGAGTCGCGAAGAGGTCGCAACACGGAACTCCCCATTTGCTGAAAATCTGACTTGCAACTGTCATATTCAGTGACCATTCGTGAAGAGAGAGGATGGTTCTGCTCAATCTGTCGGCTATCACATTGGACTTGCCCGGTATGTGAGTAGCCACTAGGAAGCGTTTGGTCAAGACTGCCCATTCCCAAACTCTCATGGCTTCTCTGCAAAGAGGATAGGACCTGGTCCCTCCCTGTTTGTTCAGGTACCAGACAACTGACATGTTGTCTGAGTGAACGGCAATTACGCCCTGAGGGAGGTAATCGTGAAGGGCTTGGAGGGACAGAAGCACCGCTCTCATTTCTAGGATGTTGATATGAAGTAGGGTCTCTTCTGGGTGCCATTTGCCTTGGACTGACCTGCCCAGGGAATGCCCCCCCCCACCCCATCTGGGAGGCGTCCGTGGTCAAAGTGGCCGCAGGAGGAGGTGGAACAAAGGGTCGTCCCTGATCCAAATTGGAGGGCACTAGCCACCAGCGAAGGTCCCGTTTGCATGTTTCCGTGATCCATATGAGGTGACTGAGAGGGAGATCCTGAAAGGACCACTGAGCTGAAAGAAGCCACTGGAGAATTCTCATGTGCAACCTTGCCAAGGGGACTAGAAGAACCGTGGCGGACATAGATCCCAATAGCTGCAGGACCATTCTGGCTGGGGATATGGACCTGGGAAGTAAGGCTCGAACTTGAGTCTGTATGGTTTGAATTCTGTCTGTAGGTAGATAGACCCGCATTTGGTTTGAGTCTATCTCTACCCCTATGAATCTTATTCGTTGAGATGGCAGCAACACAGACTTTGGCCAATTGAAGGCGATTCCAAGGGAGTTGCCCAGTGATACAGTGGCTTGTAGGCTCCGCAGTAGTAGATGCTTGGAGGTGGCAGTTAGGAGCTAGTCGTCTTGATACGGAAACACCTGGAATCCTAGACTTCTCAGGTGAGCAGTCACGACTGCCAAGCACTTGGTGAACACCCTGGGGGCTGTGGTGAGACCAAAGGGCAGCGCGCGGAACTGAAAATGACTGCCTCCTAGGCTGAAGCGCAGATGTCTCCTGGACTCTTGATGTACCATGATATGGTAATAAGCGTCCTTGAGATCTATGGAGCACATCCAAACACCCTTCTCCAGCAGTGGGAGAATGGTTTGTAGGGTGACCATTCGGAACTTGGACTTTCTGACTGAACGGTTTAGGATGCTGAGGTCCAAAATGGGCCTCAAGTCCCCGGTCTTTTTTGGCACCAAAAAGAATCTTGAGTAAGTCCCTAATCCAATCTGGTCTGCGGGGACCGGTTGGATGACTCCTTTTTGCAGCAGCTTTAAAACTTCTGAGGCTGCAGTATCCCGCTGACTGGGTGGCGGGTCCGGGATTTTTTTGGACTGAAAGGGGGGATGAGAGAATGGGATGGAGTAACCTCCGGCGATAATTCAAAGCACCCATCAGTCCTGAGTGATACCTTCCCAGGCTTTTAGGTGCTTCGAGAAACGACCCCCGACTGGCTCCGGAGCAGCACAGCCGGGCAATCCCTCAGGGACTATGAAAGGCTGAAGAGCCACGAAAGGACTCGCGGTCTCCAGTGTTGCGAGGGCCTCTACCGCCTCTGGGACGGCGTCTTCTGGAAGAATTTACCCCTCCTCTGCCTCTGGAAGGGGAATCCTCCTGCTGAGAGGGGTAAGGCTTCTGAGATCTACGGAACCACATCTTCCCTCCTCTTTTAGCCTTGGGATAAGGCCGAAAGGGAGTGGAAAATCGTGCCCCTACGGCAGTCAGAGTCTTACCCTCCTGTTCACAGCGGGTTAGTGTGTCCTTTACCTTGGGTCCAAACAGGGAGGACCCATCAAAGGGGGCGTCGGCAAAGGAAGACTTGAAGGCCTCCGTGAAATGACACAGGCGGAGCCAGGCTTGTCTCCGTAGAGCAATGCCTGTACCCGCTCTACTCGCCCCTTCGGCCGCATAAGAAATGAGCCTCATGGACGAGTTCGAGATGGACGACATTGTAGCCAGCTGAGAGCCAACCGTCTGGGCCAGCTCCTCAGGCAGGTTACCCAAGAGGGTATCGGATAACTCTTTAATCAGATCCCTCTGAAATCTGGTAAAGTGCGTAAGGTAGTTCAAGGACCTCAATGTAAAGGCCGCTGAACTGAGGGTGCGCTTGCCGTACCGATCCATGCTCCTAGACTCCTTATTAGGAGGATGGATGGACGTCGAAGCCTCTGCTACGTCTTGCTGGGTAGCAGATGCCACCACCAAAGCATCTACAGCCACACCTTTAGTTAGAAATTCTTTTTCAGGGGGTGCCGAGAGGAACTTATTCGGACGAGCAGGCACCGGTTCCACAGAGTCTGGGTGTTCCCACGCCCTTCGACAGATCAAATCCAAGAGCTCATCGAAGGGCGGAGACACCCAGGAGGTGGAGGGCTGAGCCCCGAAGGCCTTCAGGAACACTGACACATCAGCAGAGGGAGGTATGGACTGCCAGCCGCCTCGTTGTTTTAGGGCTTCCAGGATGTCTGCAAAGGAGACATCATCCGAGGACGACTTAGGGGACCCCTCTGCATCATCGAGATCAGTGTCTGATGTCAGAGACTCATCAGGGGAGTCAACGTGCTTCCTCTTGCACGATCTCTTCCTGGGGGGTTCTTCCGAGGAGGCTTCGGAAGGACCTCCAGGAGGGGGAGAAACCCCAGCGGGGGTAACCTGAGGCCCGGGGGCTCCGCTGTCTAAGGACAGGGGGACTGCCAAAGACCCAGTCTCCGTATGCAGGGAAGGCGCTGGGGAAACCGTGGAGGTAGCCAAGGAAGATTTGGCTAATGCATTCCTCATAGCCCTGAAGGCGGGACCACCAGAATCCTGGGAGGGTCCCACCTCCGTGGCCACGACAGTGGACGGCACTCCCGCCGCCGACGCACCAAGAGGGAGACTTGGGACCGAAAGCATCAATCCCAAAGCCTCCCCCCCAGGGCCGAAGGAAGAAGTCCGTGTACTGAACTCCGACCCAAGAGCCGGAGTTGGAGCAAGGGTCGGGCCCGACCCTAAAACCTCCACCGGTTCCATCAGTGCCGGCTCCAACGGTGCCGAAGCTGTTGGAGGAGGAACCACAGTAGGGGAGTGGAACATCGGCTCCGAAGCCGAATGGGCTGGAGCCGAAACTAGCTTTTGGAACACCGGAGACTGGAAGAGTCTAAGGAGCACCCTGTCGATGTCCGAATCAGACATCTTGGATGATCTAGAGGATACCGATCGGGCCCGAACCGATTTCTCCATCGGCTCCGAAGGGCTCGGGGACAGGCTCCGAATGGACTCTACCACTATCGGCTCCGAGGGAGATCTCAAGGTAATTTCCCTCGGTGCCGATAAGGACTTCGGCTCCGAAGGGGAAGAGTCTGAGCCGGTAACCCTTATCGGCTCCAATATCAGTGGAGCCGATGAGGGTGACCCGCCTCTCGATGCTCCATTCCTTGGCTCCGAAACCAGAGGGGTCGAGGCTGGAGGCATCAAGGCAGACCGTTCCGCCCTCGGCTCCGAAGTCCGTGGAGCCGATGGAGAAGTCTGCTTAGATTTTTTTGCAGTCGGTTCCGACTGACTGGTCGGAGCCGACGCTTTCTTCTTTTTAGAAGGAGAAAGAGAGGAAGATAAAGCCTCCTCGAAGGATGGCTTGATTAACCCTTTCAGGATAAATTTGTTCTTCCTCTCCTGGAGGACTCTTGATGAAAAGGCATGACACACGCTACACGATTCTTGTAGGTGCTTGGCGCCTAAGCAATAGACGCACGAGGAGTGGTTGTCCGTTATGGACATTTTGAAACCACACCTCGTGCATTTCTTAAACCCGGAGGGTTTGTGTTCTTTAGACATAGCCAAAAAGTCAAACACAGTTGTCTACAATCAAAAAGAAGGGTTACATCAAGTAAAATATCCCTACTTTAATATTTTAAACTTTAAATAAAATATATATATATATATATATATATTTTTTTTAATACAGTAAAGAAACAATTTTTTTACAGAAGAAGAGAGATAGAGAGGGTCAAGACCCTCTAACTTAAACGGGTACTTGACCCACACAGAAAAAACCAAGGTAGTAGAAACAACAGGGAAAGGCCCCTCTAAGTTAAACGGGAAACCTTCCCTGACAGGAAAAAACACGAAATCCTCTACCAAAACTACCAATGCACGCTCGTATAACAACAATATAACAACAATAGCTGTTAAACAGCTTTTGGGTTTAAATCAAGCAAATTTCTGACGGGAAAAAGCCTAAATAAATAGTACTTAGCCCAGCCAAGTTGAGACCACGTCTAAGCTTTGTAAGCGGCAAACGAGATCTGGGGGATTAGTGGTGGTGCATCCTGGGATAAAGATAGCTCAGCCAATAAGAGGCCTCGCTCTATAGCATAAGCGTGCCGAGTCGGAGCTGAGGGATCGGCTCCGAGCCCATCAGTACAGAATGTAGGCGAGATAGGATCACATAACATCCACTTATTCTTCCAGAAGTTTTAAGGACAGGGGTTGGGGAAGTTGATTTGAGGAAGAATGAAAATGGACAACACAGATGGAATGTTATGGTGGGTGAGTACTTCTTTATCTGATGCTGTCAATTTTCACTTTATGCTCAACTGATGGGACACAGTTCCCAGCTACCTAAAATCCAGGTTGGACTCAAGAAAGGATATTCCAGAGCACCACCAAATGATGCTCTACCTCTGGAGACCAGATCCAATTTGTAATGAGTAACAAAGGTATGGGGAGTAGCCCATTTTGCTGTTGTGCATATATCATCCATTGACATTCTGGACTGAAACATTGAGAAAGTAGCCAAGGATCTAGTTGAATGGGCTCGTAACGGTTTTGGAAGAGTAATGTCCAATTTGTTATAAACAAATGAAGTCGGTTAGCCACCAAGATAAAGTGACTTTGGCAACTGGTTTTCCCAATTTTACTTCTGCAAATGAAACAAACAGTTGGTCAGATTTTCTGATGTCTTTTGTTTTATGTAGGTAGAAACATAATTGTCCCTGGACATTCAAAAAATGTAATATGTATTCACCCTTGTCAGCAAATTTAGGAAACAATACTGGCGAATCAAAGGATTCATTGATAAGAGATTCTGACACCACCTTAGGAAGTAAGGAAGCATTAGTCCATATTGTAACTCTATCCTTGTGAAAAATCAAGTATGGTGGTTTAGAGGACAAGGCTTGAATCTCAGAAATTCATCTGTCAAAGGTAAAAGTCACCAGAAAAATTGTCTTCCAGTTCAAAGCGAGACTTAATAAGAGCCTGCAATACCAAATTCAGGTCCAATGGAGGAGTAGGATCTGTAAAAGAGTGTCTTAGAAGATTAGTGCCTTCCAAGAAGGCTTTGATTAATTTGTGAGACGCGAAAGAGAAACCATCAAACTAATGTGAAAATTTAATATGGCCGCTAACTGAACTTTAATGGTCGTTGAACTAGCTCCTTCTTTAAAAAGATGGGACAAATATTCAAGAAAGCTATGTATGGTGGATGAAAAGGGTTCAGTATTATTTAGGTGAGCCTAGTGAACAAACCTTTCCCATTTGCTGGAATAGAGCTTTCTGGTAGAAGCCTTATGGGAAGATAAAAGCATCTGATGAACACATGAAGACAGCCTAGGCTATCTGGCTATTAATGGAACTGGAGAAGCCATGCAGTCAGCCTGAAGTTGGTTATGTTTGGATGAATCATGCCTGTCAGGTGAGACAGGATGTCTGGATTCGGATCCAAAATCCAAGGTTGGTGAAGGAAGGGAGGCCAAAGGAAGGGGAACCAAATTTGTTGAGGCTAATAAGGTGCAATGAGGATGACTTTGCTCTTCAACATGGCAGCTTTCTGAGGGAATTTCGGAATTAGTGGTATGGGTGGAAAAGTGTAGAATAGACCAGGGGGCCAATCTTGAAGTAGTGCATCCCTTGGTGATTCCCCCTGTGGGAGGATTAGGGCAAAGTAGCTGCTGCATAAAAAAATGTCACATTAGTAAATTTTATTTTTTAATTTTAGAACAAGTGGTTCAGAATCCCAGGGGTATACCTTGGGAAGCAAAATTGGAATACAGGGAGTTGCTTTGGTAACTTAGATTGGATGCTGGCAGATTCCCTGGTTTAAACAATAAAAAAGTTATGTGCTCACCATAACGTTCTATGTTTGTTGTCCTTGATCTCGCCTTGCTTCTTGTTCCTCAGCTCCGACTCCGCTGTATTCTAAAGCTTGAGAGCTTCCACTGGCTCGAGGCTAGACCCTATCCCATCAAGCCTAGCGGGAGTTGCCCAGATCTCGTTTGTGATAACCCATAACACTAGACTACAATATACAGATATATAAACTATAAGCATACATAAATATATATGCATGTATACATACATATATAAAACCCACCAAGCCATAAGTAGAAGAACTCATAGTCTACCCAACTCATAAGGCAGGAAGGGAATCAAGGCCTATATAGCCAAAAGATGAATAATTCCTCTCAATCCTCCAGGAGGGGCAAGGAGGGTTTGATGCAAGAAGGAAAGCGAGATCAAGGACAACAAACATGGAACATTATGGTGAGTACATAACTTCTTTTTGTTATGTCATCCCTCTCTCGCCTTCCTTCTTGTTGGTTGGGACTGCATCCCCAGCACCTTCTTCTTGGGTAGTTCAATGGAATAGACTCTTTAGAACCATGGAACCAAAGGATGCCCTGTACTTTGTAATGACTGATGAAGGTATGGGGGTTAACCCACGTAGCTGCCACACAAATTGAGTCTAAAGGCAGTCTGGCCTGAAAGGCAGAAGAGGCAGACAAGGCCCTAGTTGAGTGCCCTCGAATTTTTCCTGGCAGTTGTTTGTTCTGTGAGTTATAGACGCAAGTAATGGTGTCTGAAAGCCATTTTGATAAAGTTTCTTTTGAGACTGAAGATCCTTTTCTGTTTTCTGCAAAGGATACAAATAACTGGTCAGATTGTCTGAATTCTAATGTCCTGTGCAAGTAAAAACATAAATGTCTATGAACATCCAGTTGGTGGAGTTTATAATCTGCCTTGTTGCCATGGTTTGGGAAGAATACAGGTAGTTCTATTGATTGATTCAGATTGAACTTCGAGCAAACTTTTGGTAGGAAGAAGGGATTGGTCTGAGAGAAACCCTATCTTAGTGAAAAATTACATAAGGGGGACGAATGGATAGCACTTGTAATTTTGATACCCTCCTAGCTGAGGTAATGGTGATCAAGAAAATCATTTTTCAAGTCAAAAATTTTAGAGAACAAGAATTAGCTGGTTTGAATGGAGGAATAATCAAGGCAGCTAGGACTAAATTTAGATCCCATGGAGGAAGTGGTTCTCTTATTGGGGGTCTCAAAAGAATAGTGCCCCTCAGAAACGCTTTGCATAGACTGTGGGACATAATGCTGGAACCCATTTCTCCCACATGAAAGTTGGAAATAGCAGACAGTTGAACTCGGATAGTTGTTGCTGCTGCTCCTTGGTTAAAAGTTTCAGTGAGGAATTTAAGGATCTTTGAAATAGGTGCAATAAAAGGATCAATCTATTTTTGGCTGCCCAACAAGAGAATTGTTTCCATTTGCTAGTATACAGTTTTCTCATAGAGGATTTGTGAGAGGAAATTAGAATATGTTGTACTGCAGGGAAGATGTCAGGAAGCCTGGCTAAGATGGGAAGTGGAGGAACCAAGCTGTCAGCTTGAAGGTCTGTAAGGAAGGGTGGAGGGTGCCCGACTGATGCATCACCAGATCTGGAACTGGGTCCAGAATCCAAGGCTGCTCCTGAAGAAGGGGCCATAGAAACAGGAACCAGATTTGATGAGGCCAGTAGGGAGCAATGAGTATTAGCTTGCAACCCAATGATTTTGCTTTCTGAAGAGCCTTGGGTATCAGAGGGAACAGGAGAAAGGCATATTTAGAAGTCCCGGGGTCGAATCGTGAGCAAGTGCATCCCTAGGTGATTGTTGCGGTGGAGGGACTAGGTTGAAATAGCTGCTGCATTTGGCACTGATGGATGTGGCAAAAAGATCGCAGCAAGGCTGGCCCCACTTGCAAAAACTCTGGTTCGCAATATTCTGTTTCAGGGACCACTTGTGAGGCATAAGGATAGCCCTGCTTAGCTTGTCCGCTATCACGTTGGATTTCCCTGGAATGTGCATGGCAATCAGAAAACATTGGAAAGACATTGCCCATTGCCACACTCTTAGAGAGAGTCTTGCCATCCTGTTTGCACCTGGTGAGGGTTTCTTTTACCTTAAGTACGAACAACGACGAGCCATCAAAGGGGGCGTTGGTAAAGGAGGACTTGAAGGGCTCCGCAAACTGACAAAGGCACTTCCAGGAATGTCTCCATAAGGTGACTCCTGTGCCTGCAGCCCTGCTCGCTCCATCAGCTGCATAGGAAATAAGCCACATGGAGGAGTTAATTACTGAAGATAAGGTCGCAAGCTAAGAAGCAGTTCTATCTGTAGCTCCCGCAGCTGTAGGATCCTGTAGGGTATCTCCTAGCTCTTTCAGGAGATCCCTCTGGAGACAGTGAAATAGGATAAATAATTCAGTGACCGAAGAGTAAAGGCCACTGAAGTAAAGACATGCTTCCCGTATCTGTCCATTGTATGGGATTCTTTGTTCGGTGGATGGACAGACATAGAGGTTTCTGCTAATTCCTTTTTTGTGGCCGCCGCCACCACCATAGCATCAACTGGCACACCCTTGTTCAGAAAAGATTTGTCATCTACAGGAGGAGCTGTACAAACAGCAACAAGCACAACAAAAAACTATAGCTAGAAGTAGCAAGAAGTATACGACTCTACAGTAAACAACACCACTATCTAAATTATACATATATATATATATATATATAAATATATATATATAAATATATAAATATATATATATATATATATATATATATATATATATATATATATATATATTGTTTTTTTATAGAAAGTAAGGGAAGGTAACGGAAGGGAGAGAGCCTCTAAGTTAAATAACAACTCCCCCAACCAAGGAGAGCCTCTAACTTAAACGGCTAACTCCTTAAACTGAAAAGGGAGAAGGAGGGAATAAGGGGAAACCTTCTAACTGAAACGGGCTGAAAGCGAATGATAAATCCTCTAACTAAAACGGATTTGTATGGGAGGGGGATTGGCCTGAAGGAAAAATGATGGCCTGAACAACAACAACAAAATGGAGATAGGGATCCTAAGAACAAACTACTACTAATCTATAGTAAAGTCTTCCTTAACGATTTTAAGATATCAGAGAAAAGAATATAATAAAAAATTCAAAACTTAGCCTGAGCCAGTCTCTAGCAATCTCGAAGCTTCAAGTGGCAAACGAGATCTGGGTAACTCCCACTAGGCATGATGGGAGAGGGTCTAGCCCTGAGCCAGTGGAAGCTCTCAAGCTTTAGAATACGGCCGAGTCAGAGCCAAACACAACCAACAAGTAGGAAAGTGAGATAGGGACAACATAACATTATAAGTATTTCCAGTGTTCTTAAATTGAGGGCTGCCAAACTATAGCAGCAACTCCTTTATATTTAAATGCATGCACAATTGTTGTTCCTTGGTTTTTAAAGACTTTATACACAAACTCACTTTCATAAGGTAATAGCTTTTTGATTAAAACAGCAAGACATGGCTTGTTGATTTGGGTATGGTTTTAGTGAAATGAGATACAACATAAAAAAAAAGAAGTTATGTACTCACCATAACGTTCCATCTGAGTAGATACTTCATTTGTCTACAACCTGTGGGTGTTGGATCCGACCTCGGATCTGATCTGGCAGCTTTCCAAGCTCCAAGATCCTAGCTCCTCCCTCCTACCCATAATCCCCTACTACCAACCACATTACCTCAGATCGTTTTTTTTTTTGCCTCACCAACTTGAGACAGAAACCAACTCCGAATGTTCAGAAAAATTCCCGATAGGTTCGGGGGATGGCAGAGGGGGTCGGTTGCAAACAAATGAAGTATCTACTCAGATGGAACGTTATGGTGAGTACATAACTTCTTTATCTGAAGTAGTTACTTCATTTGATCTGCAACCTGTGGGACAGAGTCCCCAGCTAACCTACAAGAACCTGGGTGGTCCTTACGGAAGGATATTCTAAAGCACCGCGGAGTCAAAAGAAGGCCTACTCCTGGAAATGATATCCAGCTTGTAATGAGAAATGAACATATGAGATGAGGACCAGGTAGCTGCTGAACATATATCGTCTACTGGAACCCTAGACCAAAAGGCTGTTGAGGTAGCTACAGATCTTGTGGAATGAGCACGGACGCCAACTGGAGCTGGCTTACCAGACGAAGTGTATCCCAGTATAATGCGCTGACAGATCCAATTTGCTACAGTCACTTTAGCAATTGCCTTGCCCATGGCTGACTTTGCATAAGAAACAAACAACTGGTCCGACTTGCGAAACTCTCTAGTCCTGTGCAAGTAAAAACGCAGTTGTCTGTGTACATCCAATTTGTGCAACGTGTATTCACCTTTGTTGTGAAAATTTGGGAAAAATACAGGAAGATTTATTGATTGATTAATATTTGATTCTGTAGCCACCTTAGGCAAGAAAGATGGATTAGTCCTGAGGGACACTACATCCTTGTGAAAGATAAGGTACGGAGGTTTGATACACAGAGCTTGCAATTCTGAAACCCTCTTGGCTGAAGTAATAGCCACCAATAAAGCCGTTTTCCAAGATAAGAACTTCAACGGAACCGAGGCTCGAAAGGTGGTCTCGTCAAGGCTTGCAAGACCAGAGTGAGATCCCACGGGGGAACCACAGTCTTTACAGGTGGTTTCAAAAGAAAAACGCCTCTTAAGAAGGTTTTGCACAACTTTGTAGATGCTAAGGAGCCTATGCCGTCCCCCACATGAAAATGGGAGATGGCTGCCAGCTGCACCTTAACCGTGGAGGCACTTGCTCCCTGCCTAAAAAGCAGGGAAAGGAAGTCCAGAATAGTCGGAATACGGACAGTAAATGGGTCCAAGTCTTTGTCTTTGGCCCAGATGGAGAAACGTTTCCATTTACTGTTGTAAAGTTTTCTGGTAGACAGTTTATGAGCCGCCACCAGAATGGCCTTAATGGGGGATGAGATACCGGGAGTCCTAGCCATTAATGGAACTGGATCAACCAAGCAGCAAGTTTGAGATTGACCAGGTTCGGGGTATGGCATCTCGCTGGATGCGAGATTAGGTCTGGACTGGGATCCAGAATCCATGGAGGAGCCATACTGTGAGACCGCAGAAAGGGGAACCAGATCTGTCGGGGCCAGAATGGGGCTATGAGGATAACTCTGCTCCCCAACCGACAGGCTTTCTGGATGAATTTCATCATGAGTGGGAGGGGGGGATAAGCATAAAGGAGTCCGGGGGGCCAAGCATGGACTAGAGCGTTTCTGGGGGTCTCCCCTCTGGGGGGAACTATCGCGAAGTACTCACTGCATTTTGTGTTTAAAGGAGAAGCAAAAAGATCGCAGCAAGGCTGACCCCATTTGTGGAAGATCTGCTTCGCAACAGATGGATTCAGAGACCACTCGTATGGAGTGAGGAGCACTCGACTTAGCTTGTCCGCTAATATGTTGGACCTTCCCGGAATGTGCGTTGCTATCAGAAAGCGGTTGGTGGAAATCGCCCATTCCCACACTCTCATGGCTTCTCGACACAGGGGATAAGATCTGGTCCCTCCTTGTTTGTTTATATACCAGACTACTGACATGTTGTCCGTCTGGATTGCAATAGTCCCCAGGGGAAGAAGGTCGTGGAGAGCTTGCAACGCCAAAAGCACCGCCCTCATCTCTAGGACACTGATATGCAATGCGGTCTCTAGGGAAGTCCACGTGCCTTGAACGGATCTGCCTGAACAACCCCCCCCCCCACCCGAGGCGAGAAGCATCCGTGGTCAACGTGGCTTCGACCGGGGGGGATCACAAAGGGCCTCCCTTCTCTGAGTTCCTGCGCATGTAACCACCACAGAAGGGAGTCCCTGCACACCCTGCTCAAGGGTATTGGCGTGCTTAACGGGTGGATCAACAGGGACCATTGGACTTGAAGGGTCCATTGTAATATGCGCATTCGCAGATGGGCATGAAGAGAGAGACCGATCGCTGCTGACATAGACCCCAGTGCCCTCAAGACTAACTCCGCCGGAGGAGCCGGGCTCCGAAGAAGGGCTAACACCTGATACGACAAGCTGTTCAGCCTGACTGACGTTAGAACAACTCGGGAGATTCGTGTATCTAACCTGGCCCCTATGAATTCTAGGGCTTGAGTGGGGCACAGGCAGGATTTCTGCTCGTTCACTGAGATGCCGAGGTTGTGGGCCAGAGACAGAGCATAATCTCTCGCCACACAGAGCTGATGCCTGTTGGTCGCGATGAGGAGCCAGTCGTCTAGGTAGGGGAAGACCTGAATGCCCTGGAGTCTCAGGTGGGCTGCAACCACTGCCATGACCTTGGTGAACACTCTGGGGGCTGAGGTGAGGCCGAATGGAAGAACCCTGAATTGATAATGACTGGCTCCGAGCCGGAAGCGGAGAAACCTCCTGGATCATCTGTCCATCAAGATGTGGTAATACGCATCCTTGAGGTCTAACGAGCACATCCAGTCGTTCTCCCGCAGAAGGGGGAGAATTGATTGGAGAGTGACCATCCGGAACTTTTCCTTGGGTATGAACAGGTTCAGAGCGGAAAGGTCTAAGATGGGTCTGAGGTCCCCCGTTTTCTTTGGCACCAAAAAGAACCTGGAGTAATAACCCAATCCGGACTAATCTGGGGGGACGGGCTGGATGGCTCTTTTTCTTAGCAGCTTTGAAATCTCCAAAGCCGCTGCCTCCCTCTGATCGGGTGGGACATCGGGGAGACGTCTGGGTTTGGGGGGAAGGTTTATAAATGGAATGGAGTATCCTCAGGATATGATCCGGAGCACCCATCGATCTGTTGCAAGGGACTCCCAGTTTGACAGGTGCTCCGACAACCGCCCCCCCGACTGCCTCCAGAGAGGGACAGTCGGGCAAGCCCTCAGGGCTGTTGCGCGGGTCTGTCTGAGAAAGGTTCTCTAGACCCGAAGTTACGTGGCCCCCCTCTGCCTCTGGGCTGGCATCCACCTTGTCCTCCTCTGCCTCTAGAGGACGAGTGCTCCGCAGCAGGATGGGATTGCTGAGACTTACAGAACCACAGCTTCTTTTGTCCCCTCTGATTCCTGGAGAAGGATCTTTGGGGATTAGAGAAGAGGACTCCGACGGCAGACAGCGTCTTCCCGTCCTTTTCGCTTTGGACCAGCGTGTCGCGAACAGTTTTGCCAAATAAGGCAGAACCGTCAAAAGGGGCATTCGCGAAGGACACCTTGAAGGGATCCGTGAAGTCACATAGACGGAGCCAGGAGAGACGTCGCAAGACGACCCCAGCTCCGCTAGCTCTAGCGGCTCCCTCCGTTGCATGGGAGACAAGTCGCATAGATGTATTGGAGATGGATTTTAGAGTGGCCATTCGAGTCTCAAAAACCTTCTTGTCTGGGACCGACATGGACTCCGGGGGGGCTGCAGCGTATTCCTTAATCAAGTCTCGCTGTAGCCTAATGGTATGTGCCATAAAGTTCAGCGCCCTTATGGAAAAGGTCGCTGAAGCAAACATCCACTTCCCAATCCGGTCAAGCGCTCAAGATTCCTTATCCAGCGGGTGAACCGACGAACTCTCCTGTGCGAGTTCTTTCTTGGTGGCCGCCGCCACCAACATGGCATCCGACAACTTTGGTTGAAAAAAAGTGGTTTAAAATCAGCAATGATCTCACCCAGCCAGGAGCTCTTCACAGGGAAGCTTCTTCAGCCGCAGCAAAAAAACAATCTGGGGTAATGTGGTTGGTAGTAGCAGATTATGGGTAGGGGGGAGGAGCTAGGAGCACGGATCTTGGAGCTTGGAAAGCTGCCGAATAGGATCCGAGGTCGGATCCAACACCCACAGGTTGCAGATCAAATGAAGTAACTACTTCAGATCATATTTTTACTGTTTTTATCGGTCTTATGTAAACTGTTTCATTCATTGCTGATTAGTTGGGAAGGGTTTTAAAAGTGGTTTGGAAGCACTTGAACGTAGTTCTGATGAAGTCTGAGACTGTTCAGATGAAAGCACTTAACCTGTTTTATTGAATTCGGTTTTACTCCTGCTCATGGTACAGTTTTTTATTGTTTAGCTGCTGCATTTGTTGTGTAAAGGGGAGGCAAAAAGATTACAGCAAGGCTGGCCCCATTGACGGAAAATAATTTCAATGACATTCTTGTAGGGATCATTTGTGAGGTAGAAGAATGCACCTGCTCAATTTGCCTGCTATCACATTGGATTTCCCCAAAATATGTATTGCTGTGAGAAAGTGGTTGGATGACATTTCACACTGAGCTAATCAGAGGAAGTCGAAGGAAGGGCTCTGAGCTAACGAATCTGAGATATATAACATTAAGTATCCTGTTTTTTGTTTATTTCTGAGTTATTTATAGCACTTTTATTTTACTTACTTTGTGTGAGGTATTAAGTAGAATTTTCTGCAATTGTTAAGCATCTGGTTGGGTTTGTTTGTTCTGATTTTTGTTTCCCACCTCCCTCCCTCTTGGTATCTTGTTTTTATACTTGGTGGCTTTGCAGCTGCCCACCCCTACTGTAAATTTGATCTGGGACACTCCTCCCAGTCTAGTGTCATTACCTCATTCTTCCTATTCCAGGGAGAACATTTGAGAAGGCCAACCCAGTTAGCTTCTACTCCTCCTTTCCCCTTTACAAAAAAAAAAAAAAAAAATTCTGAGCTTATTTCCTGCCTTTCCTATAAGTTGTCTAGTCCAGATACAGATTTGCTGTATCCAGGACTGTTTGTAAGCTTCTGCGCCCCCAAGCCTTTCTGTGTTGGAGGGAAGCCTTCTAGCTTAATTTTGTTTCTTAGAACTAGCCAGTTTTTTGTTTCAGCACTCAAATCTGTTTCTTTGAGCTCAGCACTTGTTCAGAACGCATTGTAAGCACTAAATAAGCTACAAATTACTACAGCACTCAACTTTCCTCACTTGTCTAGAGGAAAACAGTTTTTAGTACTTAATAAATAAGCACCAATCCAGGGCATGTCTAAGGGTCGGCTCCCTGTGTTTTCTCCTGTCTACCTGATGAATCTGGGCATCTTGGGGCAATGCAGCAATTGCCTCATGTACACAGACAACACTCTCCTCCTACCACTCAACACTACAACCTGTGAGAGATGCACTTATATAATCAAACTGGAAGCAAAGCTCTCTTCACCCAAGACTGGACTAGACAGTCAAGAGGAGAAGATAAACACTTGCACCACACCACACTCATCACATAGTCCCTCAAAACCTACACCACCAAAACACACACAGAAACACACACACACCTACATTCGTGAAGGCTCTCAAAAAAATATACCCAAGCAACAGGGACCTCCAAAGCAGAAACACAAGCAATCTCCACCCCCCCAACACAACCCAAATAATACATAGCCCACAAACTCAGTGTGCCACTCAACCACAACCCATAAGGCATAACAACGTACCCAGCACTCTAGTCATAGGTGACTCTATAGTCAGGCACACTGATGTTCCACTCACCAGGCTAAACAAGGAGAAAGTCACTGTCAGCTGCCTGTCAGGTGTCAGGATCCACCACATAACGCATGCACTCAGGTCACTCCACAGCAAGTACAAATATGACTCGGTCATTGCCCATGTTGGTGTGAATGACCTGAGATATACCTTCCTGGACTACATGAAAAGAGACATGGAGGAGCTTTCTGATCTTGTAGCCCAGGCAGGTATGACCCTAGCCCTGAGTAGCATCCTGCCATCACCCAGAATGATACCACAGTACAAGGACAAAATGATTGACTTCAACAATTGGCTAAGCTTCTGGTGTCATTCTAAGGGGGTCCAGTATCTGTCTGCCTGGGATGACATGATCGACAAACCACGATGCTTTGCCAGAGATGGCCTGCACCTGTCGCCCTTGGGATTCCGGATACTGACTAAGGCTCTTGCCACCCCTATAGTGCCTTTTTTAGGCAAGATTCAAATGA
Organism: Protopterus annectens; assembly: GCF_019279795.1. Taxonomy (NCBI): domain Eukaryota; kingdom Metazoa; phylum Chordata; order Ceratodontiformes; family Protopteridae; genus Protopterus; species Protopterus annectens. The sequence continues at coordinate 694,237,169 of NC_056745.1, forward strand.
CAAATTCACCACCGTAACAGGTACAAGCAAGCAAAATCTGAGAGTAATGCTACAGAGTACTAGAAGTCTAAACCTCAACATGCACTCACTCGAGGCACTCCTTAAAATGGAGAACATCGACATCTGTGCAGTGACAGAGACTTGGTTCAAGGCTCCAGAAAGCACCCCTGCATTACCAGACTATAATTCATACCACACCTTTCGGCCACCTAACTTGGACCAAAGCACTAAAGGCGGAGGCGTGTCCATATTCATTAAGGATATCCACACCTCCAGGCTAGTTGCTCAGCATAATGCATCTGAGATTATCCAAGTGCAACTAACTCTGGGCAAAACCACAATGTAAATTGTAGCTTGCTACAGATCCCAAACCATGCCCCAGGATTCCCACTCCTCATTTCTTGATACACTGGAAAATATTAGGGTACAACCTAACACCCTAATAATGGGCGATTTCAACTACCCCACCATTAACTGGAAAAACTACACATGTACCAACTCTTGTGCTCAACGCTTTCTGGAATTCATAAATTCTAATGCCTTGGATCAACTTATCCACACCCCCACCAGGGGCAGCAATATCCTAGACCTGGTCATTACCAACTGGTGTTCCACACAAGAGGTCAATTCCTCGTTGGTCAGAACCGTCCACAAGCAAATCACCCTAGAAATCCACATCCCAGCCCCACCCCCCATTAGGGAAACCACCGTAAAAAATTTCTCCAAAGCCAACTTCACGCTTCTTAAGGCAAAAGTGGCAAACTTCACGACACCCATGCTGATGGACAATAGAGATACGACTGCTGAATCCTATGCAATTGCACTTTATAAGTACTTACACGAGTGCATGGATCGTGCAATCCCTAACAGAACCAAGACGCTATCCTCCAAAAAAAGGAAGCCAATCTGGTGGTCCCCTGCTATAAACAAACTCTACAACAGAAGAAAGAAACTGTTGCAAAAAAGAGTAAAATCTCATAATTGGAGGAACTCTGTGTTCAGCCTCAGTAAGAAGCTGAGATCCCTCATAAAATCCTCCAAAGCTAGTTACGAAAACAAAATCGCCACTGATTCTAAAGACAACCACAAAGCATTCTATAGCTATGTCGAGAATTTCAATGGCAACACTCATATCTGCACTGAGTTACAGCACAATGGCACTAAATATACAGAACCAACTGATAATGCCAACATCCTGGCAGACAGGTTCAGTGCTAACTTTAACCCTCTCTCATCCCTTAAAGGGCCCATCTCTATACCAGTAGAATGCAAAGTACCTGTAATCACGGCTGCACAGGTAAAAAACACACTCTCCAAAGCCAAGAACACAGCATCCATGGGACCTGACAACATCCCAGGCTGCGTTCTACATGAACTACAGAACAAACTGGCACCCCACCTAAGTACCATGTTCAATCATAGCCTTACCTTAAGCTTTGTGCCCACTGAATGGCGCACAGCAATTGTTATCCCACTCCACAAAGGGGGAGCCACCACGGACGCCGGGAACTACCGCCCCATTAGCCTGACAAGCCTGGTCTGCAAGGCTATGGAGCGTATCATCATGGAACTTATAAACAATGACATTGGTAATCTCCAAACTCTGGACCCTACCCAATTCGGGTTTGTAAAAGGCAGATCATGTCTCCTAAACCTGATAGACTTCTTTGAAGCGGTCACCAAAGCTGTAGATGAGGGTAAGATGGTACACACAGCCTATCTAGATCTCGCCAAGGCTTTCAACACCATCCCCCACTCTGGAATTATAGACAAACTCACTAAACTAGGTAAAAATCCCTATGTCACATGATGGGTTGCCAACTGGCTCACTGACTGAACCTACACTGTGAAAGTAGCAGACTAAATCCAACTTTAGACCAGTGACAAGTGGAGTACCACAGGGTTCAGTCCTAGGCCCTCTCCTGTTTGGTATCTACGTCTCTGAAGTACAGGCTAACACAGAAGGTCTTTGGCTAACAAAGTTCGCAGATGACTGCAGACTAGGAGCCATAAACAAATCTCCTAACGATTGGACATCCTACAAAAGGGCCTCACTGAGACAGATGCCTGGTGTCAAAGCCATGGCCTCAAGCTCCATGCCAAAAAGAGTATTGTCATCCCTTTTGGTAAAAACTCTGTACCCATGAACTACCACATAGGCGGTAGTCTATTTAACACCAAAAGTGTGATAAGAGACCTTGGGACACAGGTGGACAGTAGTCTCTCCTTTGATAATCACATTGCCACAGTAGTCAGGAAATCCTTCTATGTGGCACACCTCATCACAAAAGGTTTCTCATCCAGGAAAAAAGAGGTCATTGTTCCCCTCTACTCATCACTCATTAGACCTACTCATCACTCATTAGACCCATTATAGAGTACAACACCCCTTTTGGTATGTACCTCACAAGACATCTACAACAACTGGAAAGGCCACAGAAATACCTCACAAAGAGGATTACTGGCCTCAAACAGATGCCGTACGCAGACAGTCTCAAAAAACTCCCGCTTTACTCTGTCACATATCGCCTACTCAGAGGCGATCTCTGCCTAACATACAAAGCTATGTCAAACCCAGAGCTGTTGGACATGCTCCACGTAAAGAAATCCCAATCCCTCCGAGCTACACACTCTAGGGACCTAAACCTCGTCACCACAATGAATAGAACATGCTGGAGGGATAGATTCCTGTCTCAGGGGCTTCCCTTACTCTGGAACAAACTACCAATCTATATCAAACAAAGCTCCTCATTAGCACTCTTCAAGAAAAATCTTGATGATTGGATGGGAGATAGGAATTTCACCCCGGCGATCACTTCTGTGGCTCTGCTTGACAGGGGCACAGGAAAATAATTTTCTTGGGTGGCAAAAGCCAGGGTACCGTTTGGCTAGGCTTATACAAGCCCTAGGGTCAATAGCCTAGTACCTACCTATGAGATCACCCACACTCTGAGAGCTTCTTAACACAAGGGATAAGATCTGGTCCCTCCTTGATTGTTAACGTACCAAACTACTGACATATTGTCCATTTGACTTGCAATATTCTACAAAGGGAGAGGATTCTGGAAGGCCTGCATTGCTAAAAGCACTGCTCTCTTCTCTAGGACACTGATGTGCAAGTTGGCCTCTTCAGGGAACCAAGTGCCTTGGACTGCTGTGCCCAGAACCCCCCCCCCCACCCTAGTTGAGAAGCATCCATGGTCATTATGGCCTTCAGGTGACGGGGAATAAACAGACAGCCTTGTAGAACCTGATCTGATTGAATCCACCACCTGGGATCTGTCTTGCTTGTATGAGTGATTTGTATCTGATAAGACATGGGTTGGTAAAGTATTGACCATTGTGTGGCTAGCATCCACTGAAGAACTTTCATGTAAAATCTGGATAAAGTTACTAATGTTATTGCCACTACCATGGAACCCAGAGCCTGAAGGACCAGGCAGACTGATATCTTGGTACTGAAGATTATCTTTCTGACCTGTGATCATATGGTCTGAACTCTTGAGGGAGGTAGTGAAGCTATGGTTGACTTTGTTTTGAGTACCACTGCTATGAATTCTAGACTCTGAGTTGGTTTTAGTTGAATGTTTTCATAGTTTATGGTTATCCCCAGAAGAGAGCAAGTCTGGAAAGCCTAATCTCATGTCCTTATCAGTTGATGCCTAGTCAGAGTGGAAATGAGCCAGTCGTCTAGATATGGAAACACCCGGAATCCCTGCAGTCTCAAGTGAGCTGCTACTACTGCTATGCACTTGGTAACCACCCTGGGGGCTGTGGTGAGTCCAAAGGGCAGAACTCTGAGCTAGTAATGACTGGCTCCCAGCCGGAAGTGTAAATATCTTCTGGATCGCCTATTCATCTTTATATGACAGTAAGCATCATGAAGGCCTATTGAGCACATCCAGTCATCCTTGCCCAGAAATGGGAGAATAGACTGAACCATGACCATCCGAAACTTGGTTCACTGAACTGACTTGTTTAAATTGGTGAGATACAAAATTGGTCTCCAGTCCCCAGTTTTCTTTGGCACTTGTTTAATTTAACTGTGGAGGCTGCCCACTGAAGTGTGCTAGCCTGTGTAACTGATTTATCACTGTTTCTGCATTTTCTGTGTGTTTCTATCAAAAAAACAAAAAATAATCCTTGTTTTCCCGCCTCTCCTCGACTAGTTTAGACCAGTTTACAGACATTGCTGTATTCTGGGCTGTGGTGTAGTTCCTGTGTTGTCCATTACCTTACTTGGATAGAAGGAAGTTTCTTTGCTCACCAGTGGGAGTGGGGAGCCTTGAGCAGCCTACCTGTCCCTGTAGGAAGTGACCTCAGCACAAGAAGCTGTAGTAATTGGTTGTTTTGGACCATTTCTAGCTCTTTTGTAGTTCACTGTTTAAAATCCGCCTCTGGGCGTTTTTTTCTGGTATACTGCTCAGACAAGCTCCTTGTGGTCCTGCAGAGTGGTCCTAGCAACAGGGAACTCAGAAAAGCGACTACTTTCTGGATTTAAGTATCTTTGCTTTTTTTCACTTGGAATAGCTTCTGTAGCTTACCCTGAACTAGCTTGAACTGTTTGCTGCATTATTTTAAAATCTGCACTTAAAGTTACATTTTAGTCGAATTTGATCGAAAGTTTGTTTGTTTGTTTGTTTAATTTAACTGTGGAGGCTGCCCACTAAAGTGTGCTAGCCTGTGTAACTGATTTATCACTGTTTCTGCATTTTCTGTGTGTTTCTATCAAAAAAACAAAAAATAATCCTTGCTTTCCTGCCTCTCCTCGACTAGTTTAGACCAGTTTACAGGCATTGCTGTACTCTGGGCTGTGGTGTAGTTCCTGTGTTGTCCATTACCTTACTTGGATAGAAGGAAGTTTCTTTGCTCACCAGTGGGAGTGGGGAGCCTTGAGCAGCCTACCTGTCCCTGTAGGAAGTGACCTCAGCACAAGAAGCTGTAGTAACTGGTTGTTTTGGACCATTTCTAGCTCTTTTGTAGTTCAGTGTTTAAAATCCGCGTTTGCACGGCTTTGCGCGGTTGTGCGCATAGCGCAGCGCCAGTTAAACAAGGTTAAACTTCTTCTGGCTCCGCCAGGTCTGCTCTTCAAATTTTCCCTTAAGGAAGCTCTACTCTTAGTATAATCAGACTACTCACTATATTATAAGCCTAGCACTTGTTCTCAATACTTCTCTACTAAGTAAGCACTCTCGTACTAAGTAAAGCACTACACCTACTTACCACCTCTGTGAATATCCACTTCCCTTAAAGGTACAGCACTCCCTTATACTGTTCTAGTATGTCGAGTGGTAGATTACTGGCGTCCTCTCCAGTTCAGCTGGTCAATCTGGGTATCTTGAGACAATGCTACAATTGTCTCATGTACACAGACAACCCTCTCCTCCTCCCAACAAACACAAATACATGTGAGAGATGCAACTATATAGCCAAACTGGAGGCTGAACTCTCTCAACTCAGGGCTGGCATGACCAGACAGGAGGAGATGGTAACCACACACACAACAATCCCAGTCCCACATAGACCTACCACAACTGCAAACAAAACACATAAAAACACAAATACATACTCGGAGGCTCTAATAAAAAACTTACCAAAACAACAGAGGCTCCCAAAGCAGACATCCAAAAATCCACCACCTCAAAACAAAACACATGCAACACATACTTCAATAAATCAGTGTGTCAACCAATCACAGCCCTTAAGGCCAAACACCATGCCTGATACACTAGTAATAGGTGACTCTATAGTCAGACACACTGATGTCCCGCTGAACAAGGAGACAGTGACTGTGAGCTGTCTATCGGGAGCTAGGATCCGCCACATAACACACGCACTCAAGTCACTCCAAAGCAAGTACAAATATGACTCCGTCATTGTCCATGCTGGTGTGAATGACCTGAGACGTACCTCCCTGGACTACATGAAAAGAGACATAGAGGAGCTCTCCGATTATGTAGCCCAGGCTGGTATGACCCTGACCCTGAGCAGCATCTTGCCCTCACCAAGAATGATACCACAATACAAAGACAAGATGATCAGCTTTAATAATTGGCTCAAGTACTGGTGTCATTCTAAGGGGATCCAATGTCTGTCTGCCTGGGATGACATGTTGGACAAGCCACGCTGCTTCGCAAGGGATGGCTTACACCTGTCACCACTGGGCTTCCGGATATTGGCTAAGGCTCTTGCCACCCCTATAGTGCCTTTTTTAGGCAAGGCTCAAAAGACAAACCCACCTCCTTAGAAAACAAAAATGGAAAAAAAACTAAGGGTAATGCTGCTCAAGAAGTCTAAATCTCAAGATGCAGGCACTTGATGCACTCCTCAGCATGGAGAACATCGACGTCTGTGCAGTAACTGAAACCTGGTTCAAGGCTCCTGAGAGCACCCCAGCGCTACCAGGCTATACCTCGTATCATGCTTTTCGGCCCCAAAACCCGAGCCGAACGACAAAGGGAGGGGGAGTGTCCATATTCATCAAGGACACCCACACCTCCAGGTTAGTAGCAACACATGAAGCATCAGATACCATACAGGTGCAACTAACCATAGGCAAAACTGCTATACAACTGGTAGCATGTTACAGACCACCCTCCCAATCTCAAGAACCCCACTCAGCCTTCCTAAAGACATTGGAGGATATGAATGTATCACAAAATACCATCATACTGGGAGACTTCAACTACCCAAACATAGATTGGGTACATTATTCTAGCCCTAATACCCTAGCCCAAAGGTTCCTGGAATTCATAAATTCAAATGCACTGGAACAACTAGTCACCTCTCCCACTAGGGGAGATAATATACTAGACCTGATCATCACAAACATGGGAACAAAATGCTCCACACCTGAAGTATACCCCTCACTAGTGAGATCTGATCACAAACTAATCACCCTGGATATACATATCCCACCTCCACCCCCAGCACAAAAGACCACAGTGAAAAACTTCTCAAAAGCAGACTTCACTCTTCTTAAGGCTGAGATGGTATCCTTTAAGCCCACTGTGCCAGTGGATACCACATCCCACAATGCTGAATCCTTCACAAATGCTTTCTATGGACATCTCCAAGAATGCATGGATCATGCAATCCCAAATAAATCCAAGTCCCTCTCCACCAAAGGCAAGCGTCCTGTCTGGTGGACCTCAGCCATAAACAAATTGTATAACAAAAGAAGAAAGCTACTGCACGTCAGAGCAAAATCCCATGAAGGGAAGACATCTCTGATCAACATTAGCAGAAAACTACGTTCTCTCATAAAAACATCCAAGGCCAACTTTGAGAGAAAAATCGCTAAGGACACTAAAGATAACCACAAAGCCTTCTTCAGCTATGTTAGAAACCTGGGCAGAAACCCTCAGATATGCTCAGAGTTGGTTCACAACAACAAAAATACACTGAACCCACAGATATTGCCAACATTCTGGCTGACAGGTTCAGTGCAAATTTCTCCCCTCCCTCACCCCCAAAAGAAGAAATACTTATCCCAGCTGAATGTAATCTCCCTGTCATCTCAGATGTCCAAGTGAGAACTGCCCTAAACAAAGCTAAAAACACAGCATCAATGGGACCTGACGGTATCCCGGGTTGCGTGTTACGTGAACTCATAGGGGAGCTAAACCCACACATAAAAATGCTATTTAACCTTAGCCTTACTTCGGGATATGTACCTGAACACTGGCGTACAGCAACAGTGGTCCCACTCCACAAGGGGGGTGCCTCTACAGACCCTGGAAACTACCGCCCCATAAGCTTAACCAGCCTGGTCTGCAAAGCTATGGAAAGAATCATTATGGAACTCATAAACAGAGACATAGGGGACCTACAGACACTTGACCCCACCCAGTTCGGCTTTGTAAAGGGCAGATCCTGCCTTTTGAACCTGGTTGACTTTTTCGAAACAGTCACTAGAGCCATAGATGAGGGCAAAACAGTCCATACAGCATACCTGGACTTGGCTAAGGCCTTCGACACAATACCCCACTCAGGCATCATAGATAAGCTCAACAGCTTAAACGTAAACCCTTATGTCACTAGATGGGTTGCAAACTGGCTAAAGGACAGAACCCATAAAGTTAAAATCGCTGGAGCAATGTCAGACTCAAAGCCAGTCACAAGTGGTGTCCCGCAGGGATCTGTCCTGGGACCCCTCTTGTTCAGCATTTATTTCTCAGATGTTAAAGCAAACATGGGAGGGCTGTGGCTGACAAAGTTCGCAGATGACTGCAAACTAGGCGCCATAGTCGATACACCAGCTGACACATACATCCTACAAAAAGGCCTCACAGAAACGGATAACTGGTGCCGGAGTCACGGCCTTAAACTAAATGCCAAAAAATGTATAGTCATCCCCTTTGGGAAAAACAAAGTACCCACAAATTATCACATAGAAAGCAACCCACTGAGTACGGAAAAAGTAATCAGAGACCTAGGGACCCAAGTCGACAGCGACCTCTCATTTGACACCCACATTGCCAAAGTGGTTAGAAAAACATTCTACCTTGCACACCTCGTCATGAAGGGATTCACATCCAGATCCAAGGATGTCATTGTACCCCTATATTCCTCCCTCATCAGACCCATGATTGAGTACAATGCCTCATTTGGTATGTACCTCACCCGGCATTTGCAACAGCTGGAGAGACCACAAAAGTACCTCACCAAGAGGATCAAGGGTCTCCAACATATGTCTTATTCTGCCAGACTAAAGAAACTTCAGCTCTATTCAGTAGCATACCGTCTGCTCAGAGGTGATCTCTGCCTGACGTACAAGGCCATGTCCAATCAGGATCTGATGGACATGCTCCACCTCAAAAAATCCAAATCCATCAGGACCACGAGAGCTAAAGACTTAAACCTCGGCACAAGTATGAATAGGACATGCTGGAGGGACAGATTCATAACCCAGAGGCTTCCCATGCTTTGGAACAAGATCCCAGTTCGTATTAGGCAGAGCCCCTCACTGACTCTCTTCAAGAGAAATCTTGATGAGTGGATGGGAGATCGTAAGTTTACCCCAGGGGTCACATCTGTGTCACTGCTAGGCAGGGGCACAGTAAACTAATTATATTATATAAGGGGACCTTCATTGTGTCACTACTAGACAGAGGCACAGTATTCTAAATTTATTCTGTACATTTTTGTACCATTTCATGGGGTGGCAAAAGCCACATCACTATGGCTAGGCTTACAAATGCCCCAGGGCAGATAGCCTAGTACTATACTATGAAACTAAAAAGAGTCTTGAGTAAGTTTTGGATTTTATTTGGTCTGGTGGGACCTCTTGGATAACTCTCTTTTTTTTTCTAGCAGCATTTGATTTTGAATTGCTGCTTGTTCCCTCTGACTGAGTGGAACATTGGGGATTTTTCTTGAGTTTTGGGGAGGAGGGAAAAGGGAAGTATATAACCTCTGGAAATAGTCCTCTGCACCCAAGTATCTTTTGTTAAGTTTAGCCAGGCTCTCTGGTGCAAAGATAAAAGTCCCCTGACTGCCTTCTAGAGGAGGGCAATGAGGCCTCCTTTCAGGAGCTCTGGTAGGCTTTGTCAAAGAGGGATTTTCTGGATTCCTGGTTTTGCAGGCCACCTCTGCCATGTGGGCATCTTTGTCCATTAGAGATCCCTCATCTGCTTCTGGGGGGGACCTCCACCATATGTCTCTTGAAATGGACCCTGAGATTTCTTGAACCACATTTTCGACTGCCCCTTTAATTCCTGGAAAAAGATCTTTGAAAGGTCGAAAAATGTACTCCTATGGCAGACAGGGTCTTTCCATTCTTTTCACACCTGGATAGTGTGTACTTCACCTTGGGGCCAAACAAAGATGTCCCGTCAAAGGGAGCATAGATGAACAAGGACTTGAAGGGCTCTGCAAAATTTCATACAAGTGCATCCAGGCATGCCTCCTAATGGAAATACCTGAACCCGCTGCCCTTGAAGTTCCTTCTGCTACATGCAAAACCAACCTCATGGAGGAATTAGAAATGGATTGCAGGGTAGCCAACTGAGAAGCCACAGATGATTGAACTTCTTCAGAAACAGCTCCTGAGAGGATATTTGACAACTCCTTAATAAAATCCCTCTAAAGTCTTCTAAAGTGTGCCAAATAATTCACAGACCTTAAAGCAAAGGTCACTGAACCACAGACATACTTCCCAAATCTGTCCATCACCTGCAACTCCCTACTGGAGGGATGGACAGTGGAAATCTCCTCAGCAAGTTCCTTTTTGGTGGCTGCTACTATGACCATGGCAACAATGGGCACCCCTTTTCCCCAAAATTGCTTGTTCACAGGTGGTGCCATAATCTTATCTAGTCCGCAACGTTCAGTGGTGTCAGGTTCCTTCCACACCCACTGAGCGATCAACTAGATGAGCTCATTGGCGGGTGGACTCAACCAGGAGGTAGATGGGCGAGTACCAAAGGTCTCCAGAAATATGGACTCCTCAGACGACGGATTGCTGGGTGTCCAGCCACCTCTCTGTTTAAGGATTTCAAGGATGCCTCCAAGTGAAAGATCTTCAGGAGGTGACCATGGGAAACCTTCACCTTCATCGAAATCCATATCTTCTATTATGGGCTCCACTGGTGAGTCTAGATGCTTTCTCTTGCACATCATCTTCTTATGGACCTCCTCCATGGTATGATCTGGGGCGGTATCAGAAGAAGAAATCAAGAGTCCCTGTGGGGAAGCCTGGGGTCTTGTACTGGCTGTCCATGTGGCAAGATTTGGTGAGGCTCTGAATACTGAGATGTCAGGGTTTAAGATCTAGGATCCAAGGTGGTTGGATCTGTCATTTCTGTCGAGCCAGAGATAACTCTCTTCACAACCTCAAAAACAGATAGCCACAGAGAAAGGGAAGACCTTGGATCCAGAAAGGCAAGCTTCTGGACTATGGCCATCTCTCGCTTCGAAGGCAAAATGCCCAAAGTTGAAGCAGTAGTCGAGCTGTCCAATGCCTTGGATCTGAGGCACACAGACTGCTCTGAAAGCCTTGGAGTTGACTGCAACACCTCCGATTTGACAGGGAAGCCTCGGCTCTGAGAGTTCTCTGAGTCCGATGGGATTGGAGTGCTCAGAGTAAGCTTAGGATCTGAGGATACAGCAATCCTTGGATCTGAGCTAGATGGATCTGAGCAGCTAGACTCTATAGACTTTGAAACCACTGAAAGAATCAGAGGAGAAGGTTGTAGTGGGGAAGTAACAGAAACATGTGTCTTCGGACCCAGAGGGGTAGGAGCCGAGGGGACACCCATCCGACCCTGCATTGACAGTATCTTCCTCACCACTCTTTCCACATCTTCCTCTGTGAGACTTCTGGAAGAACAAGTGGAAAACACCAAAGGAGACCTAGGTCTTTCCAGAAATGGGGAAGGTATCCTGAAGGGTACAGGATCCACCGACGAATACTGAGTCCTTGGTAAAATAATAGGAGTCAAATTACAAGTACCAGCAACAGTTGAGTCCAACTTAGTGTCAGATCTGAGAAGTACAGATCAGATAATTTTGGTCTCCTCTGATCCACAAGCAGATCAGACATTTTCAGCTTCTTCAGATCCGAGGGTGAAGTCAGAGCTCTGTGAGACATCTTCTTTAGGACTCTGAAGCAAAGGAGGCCTCGGAGATGAAGATTTTGTTTTTGTCTTGGTTTTTGGAGATATCTCTCTGGATATAGTCTTTCCAAAAGATGAAGGCAAAAGACCATTCAGAATGAGTTTATTCTTGTGTTCAGCTAACGCCCATGGGTTAAACCCATAACAGATAGAGCAATCTTCCTGTAAATGAAGCGATCCTAAGCAATATATACATAAAGGGAGCTTATGCCCACACTTACTGCACTTCTTAAAGCCTGATGGAGCTTTATCCACCGTACTGTCATGCCAGCAAAAATCAAGAAAGGGAAGAAATTTTACTATTTCTACTATTTTTTTTTTTTAAAGAAATAGGTAAAGAGTTTAAACCTACTACCAACAACGGTATTGCAGAAACTACACAGAATGTCGTACTAAGGAAAGATACTAATAATAGTATCAATAGGTATGCGAGCACAAGAAAAGGAAGGAAAATAAGAAATTTAGCACAAGACAAGTCAAAAGGGGGGGGGGGTGTGATAGGTAAAGGAAAACTTAATCTAAATAGAGAATTAAGGAAATAAGTGAAAATTTTATAAACCTATCTAAATATCATTTGAGAGTGTTGGAAACCATATCTTTCACTGAAAAGCAGCTAATAATATCTGAGGTAATTGGGGTTGGTGCACTGTGGGCAAAGGAGAAGCTCAAGAGGTCTTGGTTGCCAAGAGCTTTAGCAATGGCTGAGTTGGATCCAAGGTATCGGATCCAAACTCATCAGTTGAGGATAGAATGACAATAGACATCAGATTTTATGGTTATCCCCAGATGACATCAATCTGGAGCACCTGATTTCTTGACCTTACTAACAGATGCCTGGTTGGAGTGGTAATTAGCCAGTTGTCTAGATATGGAAACACCTGGAATCTCTGCAGTCTCAAGTGAGCTGCTACTATTGCCACGCATTTGGTAAACACCCTGGGGGCTGTGGTGAGGCCAAAGGGCAGAGCTCTGAACTGGTAATGACTAGCTCCCAGCCAGAAGCGTAAATACCTTTTGGATTCTCTGTTCATCTTTATGTGATAGTACACATTCTGAAGGTCTGTTGAGCACATCCAGTCGTCCTTGTCCGGAAAAGGAGAATGGGTTGAATGGTGACCATCTGGAACTTTGTATGTTGAAATGACTTCTTCAAGTTGCTGAGATGTAAAATTAGTCTGCAGTCCCCTCTGTTCTTTGGCACTAAAAAGAATCTTGAGTAAGTTCCAGATTCTATCTGATCTGGTGGGACCTCCTAGTTGACTCTTTTTTTCTAGCACCTTTTGCATTTGTATTGTTGCTTCTTTCCTCTGACTGGGTGGAACATTGGGAATTTTTCATACAGTTCGGGGTGGAAGGGAAAAGGGTAATATATAACCTCTGGAAATAATCCTGTGCACCCAAGTATCTTTTGTTATGTCTAGCAAGGCTCCCTGGTGCAGGGATAGTTGACCCCCTGAGGTAGACAAAAGGGCCTCCTTTCAGGAGCACTAGTAGGGTCTGTCAGAGAAAGAATCTCTGGACCCCTGGTTTTGTGGACCTCCTCTGACATGGGGGCATCATTGTCCATTATAGTTCCCCCCCTGCCCCCCTAGGGGAACTTTCTCCATGTGTGTCCTGGAAAGGACCCTGGGACTACCTGAACCACATCTTTGAACCATCTATTTGATTCCTTAAAAAAGGATCTTTTAGGGGTCCATAAATGTACACCCACTGCAGGGAGGGTCTTTCCATCCTTCCATCTGGATAAAGTTTCCTTCACTTTGGGGACCAAACAAGGCAGAGCCATCAAAGGCAGCATCGATGAAAGAGGACTCGAAGGGCTCTGCAAAATCATATAAGCACATCTAGGCATGTCTCCTTATGGAAATGCCTGAATCTTTTGCCCTTAAGGTGCATTCGGCTGCATGAGAAAAAAGCCTCATGGGTGAATTCAAGATAGATTGAAGGGTAGTCAACTGAGAAACTACAGATGGTTGGGCCTCTTCAGAAATGGTTCCTGAAATGGAAGTTGAGACTTCCTTGATCAAATCCCTTTGCAACCTAGTAAAATTTGCCAAATTGTTCAGTGACCTAAGGGAAAAGGTCACTGAAGCAAACACACATTTCCCAAACCTGTTCATCGCCCTAGACTCCCTGTTACGGGGATGAACAGAGGAACTCTGTTCGGTAAATTCCTTCTTGATGGCTGCTGCCATGACCATGGCATCCACAGGCACCCCTTTGGCCCAAACTTCCTTCCCTGAAGGTGGAGCTAGAATCCCGTCTGGTCTTTTGGGCATCAGTTCAACTATGTCAGGCTCCTTCCACAGATGCCGAGGGACCAAATCAATGAGCTTGATAGTGGGCGGAGTAACCCAGGAGGTAGATGGGCCATTTCTGAATGTCTCCAGAAATACTGACTTCTCAGGTGAAGGGTTACTAGAAGTCCAACCACCTCAGTGTTTCACGATCTCAAGGATGTCTCAGAATGAAACATCTTCTGTAGGTGATAGTGAGGACCCTTCACTTTCATCAAAGTCCATATCCTCAGTGACTGACTCTTGCGGAGTCTAACTGCCTCTTCTTATACATCCTCTTCCTAGGGACCTCCTCAGTGAGGTGTTCTGGGGAGGTGTCAGAAAAAATTGTAATACCCTGCTGGGTAGTCTCGAGGTCCGGGGCTTGCTGTCCCTGTGATGTCGAATGAAGAGGCTCTAAGCATAGAGACTGGAAATCCCAGGGGGTTGGATCCATCAGTCCTAGTGAAACAGAGAAAACCATCTTCACAACCTTGAAGGCCAAGCACCCTGGAGAAAGACAGAACCTCAGAGCCAAGAAGGCAGGCTTCTGGCCCATTGTCTCCTCCTGCCCCGAAAGCAATCTCCCTGAGGAGGAAGTCAGAGCTGAGCTATCCAGTGCAAAAGCACCAAGCTTCAGAAATGGTTCTGATTCCAATACCTTGGATCTGACCTGGAGGGTCTGGCTCCGAGAGTCCTCCAGATTTGAAAAAGGCAGAGCCAGGGCACTCAGAGTCAACTTCAGATCCGATGATGAAGTCATCCTTTGATCAGAGTCTGATGGACCTGGAAGACTGAGATCCAGGGACTCTGTAGCAATCAAGGGAATCAGAGAAGGAGTGTGAGACAGTGGAGTTGTCAATGGACGGGCTTCTTGACCCGAAGTGGTAGGATCAAATAACACACCCATCTGGATCTGCTCTAAGAGAAACTTCCTCATCATATGATCAACATCTTATTCAGTCAATCTCCTAGATGAATGAGACAATGCCAGAGATGGAGATTTTGTGTGGCACCTCTAGAAAAGGGAAAGGCAGCCTGGAAGTTACAGGATCAACTGATGGGGAATACCCTAGGCAAAGGTACAGGATCTGAGCAGTCAGATCCAACAGTTTCTCAGTCAGATCCGAGGATGCAGATTCCAATGATCACTTTCTCTTTGGATCCAAGGGGGAAGAAGTGTAAGAACTCCTCGAATCTGACTCGGTCCTCTTCCTGGAAGGCCCAGAAGATGGAACTGAGGAAGAAGAAGGTGCAAGAGATTTTGACTTCTTGGACTTCAGCCTGGAGGTCTGAGCCCCTAAAACAGCCTCTCCAAAGGAGGAAGGCAACATACCTTCTAAGATTTATTTTTTCTATCTACCAAAGCACATGGATTAAAGTTACGGAAGATAGTACAGACTTCCAAAAGGAGTTGTGGGCCTAGGCAATTAACACAGAAACTGTGGGCATCTGAAATGGGCAACTTGTGCCAATTCTTAGAACACTTTCTACAAAGTGAAGGGCTCTTCTAAGCCATTCTTATAAGAAAGAAAAAAGATACATTTTTTTTGTTTATATAGGGGAAATAGTAAGGAAAAGAAGATAGCAGTTAACAACAATGGTAAAGAAGGGTTACACTATTGTGTAGAGGAAGAAAAATATACCGACTATAGTAAGAATAGAAATACCAACATCAATGCAAGGGAATGATAGAAAAGGATAGAAAAAATAAAAAAATGTAACTGATTCATAGAAATCAATGATGTAGCTCTAGAGCTATGGCAATCACGTCTTTCACAAAAAGCGCAAACGAGATCTGGGGTATGTTAGGGGTTGGTGCATTACAGGGCAGGGAAAAACTTGAGAGCTTTTTGGTAACCAAGAGCTTTAGTAATGTCAAAGTCAGATCCAAGGATCAGATCCGAATCCAACAGTTGAGGACAGAATGAAAATTAACAACATCACATCAAAAGTTATGTAATTACCACAATGATAGATGCATGTTGTCTGATTTTCATCCAGCCCAACTATGGGTTGTCGGATCTGACTGAATCTGACCTTGACACTGACTCTGAAGCTTCTCAGTTCCAGGGCTCTGACTCCCACTCTACCCATAATTCCCTCCACTCCACCTTAGCACCTCAGATTGAGTTTGTCCTAGTAAAACAATCCAAGTCAATAACATTCAAGACTAAACCTAGCATACAGGTAAAATGGTGGGTTTGGAAGATCGTCAGTTAGGACTGCTCACAGACAGGGTATGCAAGAAAACTACCAGTCACCAGAAGCTCATTTGTGTCGATTTGGGAAGGGGCAGGAGGAACGGAGGTTGAACTGACGAAAAATCAGACAACATGGATCTATCGTTATGGCGAGTGCTTAAGTTTTTTATCCAGTGTTGTCTATTTTCA
Organism: Protopterus annectens; assembly: GCF_019279795.1. NCBI lineage: Eukaryota > Metazoa > Chordata > Ceratodontiformes > Protopteridae > Protopterus > Protopterus annectens. The sequence goes on from NC_056745.1 coordinate 694,253,456, forward strand.
TCTGATTCAACCATGTGACAGATTCCCAACCTGAGTGGTATCAAGAAAGGACATTCCAGAGAACAGTGGAACCAAAGGAAGAGCATAATCTGCACTGAACATCTGATGTGTGATGAGATACAAAAGTGTGAACTGTTGACCAACTTGCTGCAGCACAAATATCACCAATAGGTAGTTTATTAGAAACGGTTGTTGAAGTGGCTATTGCCTTTGTGGAATGAGCCTTGGGTTTAGATTGTACACTCAAGCTCTTTTTGTTGTAGATGAAAGAAATGCAATCTGATAACTATCTGGAAAGAGTAACCTTAGCAACTGCTTTGTCTAACATAGACTTTCAGAAAGCAAAAAGCAATTGATCAAACCTTCTGAACTGTTTGATCCTATGAAGACATAACTTCAATTGATGATGAACATGTAGCATAAGTAAAATGTATTCACCTTTGAGAATTTTGGGAAAAAGATTGGTAGAGTTATTGACTGATTTAGATTAAGTCTCAGATGCCACCTTAGGAAGGAAGGATGCTTTAGTTCTCAAGAAAACTCTGTTTTTATGAACTAACAGATAAGCAGTATTGCAGAACTAACAGATAAGCAGTATTGCAGGAAAGTGCTTGTATCTCTGGTATCTGTCGGGCTGCCGTAGCAGCCACCAGAAAAATTGTTTTCCAGGACAGAAACTTCAAATCAACTGATGCTGCTGGTTCAAAGGGTGGTTGAGTCATGCCGGTCAAATAATAGTAATATCCTGGGGGCTACTGGATTTCTGGCAGGTGGTCATAGGAGAAAAGTTCCTTCAAAAAGGCCTTTGAGACTATTAAGGAAGCTATAGAGTTGCCATTCTGCCCTATGTGGAAACTTGAGATAGTGACCATTTGCATTCTGACAGTGGAAAAACTACAGCAGCTGTGGAAAAGTTCAGAGAATTGTACTATGGAAAGAACAGGAACAGATAAGGGTTCTAAATCTTTTGACATAGCCTAAATGGAAATACTCTTCTAGTTCCTATAGTAGATGATCTTAGTGGATTATTTTTGAGAAGCTAATATGATCCAAACAATCTAAGTTGGGAGCCTGACATTTCTGGCTAAGGTTAGAAATGGAGGAAACAAGTGGTTAATTTCATGGATCTCTGATCCAGAAGAGGCAGCTCAGATGCTGTGTTTAACAGGTCTGGATAATGATCCAACATCCATTGTGGATGTAATAGTAGAGGTCACAGGAACGGAAACCACATTTGTCAGGGTCACAAGGGAGCAATTATGCTCATTCTGGTCTTGCACACTCTTTCTTTCAGTATAAATATGTTCATTAATGGCCGTAGGGGAAAAGCATTGAGGAGACCTAGGGGCCAATTGTGCTCTAGAGCATCCCTTGGTGACTGCCCCTGTGGAGGGATCAGGGCAAAGTAACTGCTGCATTTGTTGTTGTTTGGGTAGGATGCAAAGAGACTGCAGCAAAGTTGTTCCCAGTGATAAAAAATCATGGTTGCCACTGTTGAACTGAGGGACCATTTGTGAGGCATTTTAATAGTTCTACTCAGTTTGTCCACTAGTACACTGGATGCCCCTGGTATATGTGTTGCTATCAGTAAACAATGAGAAGACATCATCCATTGCCAAACACTCATGACCTTTCCACACAGGGGATAAGAGTGTGTTCCTCCATATGTACCAGACTACTGACATGTCTGTTCACACTTTTGGGGAGGACATCCTAGAATGCCTGCAATGTTAGGAGGACTGCCTTCATCTCCAAGATAATGATGTGAAGCTTGACCTCTGTGTGTGACCAAGTACCTTGGACTGTCTTCCCTTCATAATGTTCCACCCACCCTAGAAAGGCTGCGTCCATGATTATTACAGGCACAGGTGGCTCCATCTAGAATGGACATCTGTCTGTCACTGAAGGGGATTTTATCCACCAGGAGATGTGCTGTCTGCAGTTTTGAGTAAGATGAATTTATGAATATAATGGATGGATGTTCTGAAACTGCTGCACCACTAGAGTCCAATGAAGCACTCTTATGTAAAATCTGGCTAGTGGAACTGTAAGGATTGTAAAAGCCATCAGACCTAAAAGAAGAAGAAATAGTCTTCTGGAGAAGAAGAGTGATGGAGTACTTGGGTGGCTGTGAAGCATAACGACAGCACTCTGGAGTGGGGGAGTTTGGTGATCTGTAAACTTGAATCCAAGTGACATCTGATGATTTCTATTGGTTGAGTCAGGGTAAGATGACTTTTGGGGTATGTTGACAAAGATCCTCAGATCTTGCATCAGACAGAGCAGAAGGTCCAGATGACTCAATAATAGGGCATTAGAGGTAGCATTTTGGAGCCAATCGTGGAGATACGGGAAAGCCTGGATCACTAACAAGAGAAGATGTGCTGCCACCACTACCATTACCTTAACACTCTCGGGACTGTGGTGAGACCAAAATGCAGGGCTCTGAATGGATAATGATTGGCCCCCAGCCAGAAATGGAGGATTCTCCCTGAATGCTTCTCTATTTTCACATGATATTATGCATCCTGGAGATCTATGGAGCACATCCAATCGCTCTTCCTTCACAGAGGCAAAATGGACCAAATTGTGACCATCCTGAATTTTGTCTGTTTCACAAATTGGTTTAAATGACTCGGGTCCAAAATGGGTTTGAGATCCCCTGTTTTCTTGGGTATAAAAAGAATCTCATAGACCTCGTACTCTAACTGGTCTATGGGGTAAGGTTGGATGACTATTTTTCTTAGTAGCTTGGAAACTTCTGCTGCTGGCAGTTCCCACTGATTGGGTGGAATATCGGGAACTTTCTTCTTCTTTATTGTAGGAAGGGAAAAGGGAAATTAATAGCCTCTGGAAATTATGTTTAGCACCCAAGAATCCGCTGTTATGTTTTGGCAAGCTTGTGGGTGTTGGATAAGTGCCCCCTAACTGCCTCCAGTATGCAGCAGTTAGGCAACCCTTCAGGGGCACTGATACAGATTCTCAGTAAAGGGATCACAAAAGCCCTGGTTGTGCCGTCTGCCTCTGCCTCTAGGGTGACATCCATTGTAGTTGCCTCCTCCTCCTCTGCCACAAGAAGGTCTATTCCCAGGAGTGTCATGATAACTTTGTGACTTACAGAACCACATTTTCTTTCCAGCTCTTTGATTTCTAGAAAAGGTTCTCTAAGGGGTGGAGAAATGCATTCCCACTGTAGAGATAGTCTTACCATCTTGATGGCTCCTGGTTAGTGCGTCTTTTACTTTTGGTCCAAATAGAGTGGAACCTTCAAATGTGGCATTGATGAAGGATGTCTTAAAGCCTTCCGCAAAATCACAGAGATGTATCCAGGTGTGCTGACTGATGGTGAGGCTGGTGCCTACTGCCCTAGCTGTGCCATCAGCTGCATTACAAAGCAGTTGCATGTGTATGCTGAAAATAGACTGAAGGGGAGAAAGATGCGAGTCCAAGGTCTTCTGAACATCTGCAGGGTGGTTACCTGAGAGAGCTTTGGATAGCTCTTTGGTCAAGTCTCTCTGAAATCTAGTAACATTAGATAAATAATTCAGCGCTCTATGTGTGAAAATCTCTGAAGCAAATGTCAATTTCCCAAACCAGTCCACAGCCATAGACTCTCTGTTAGGGGGATGGACCGAGGAACATTCTTCCAACAGCTCCTTTTTAGTGGCTGCTGTTACCACCACTGCATCCACCAGTGGACCTTTGCTCCAAAGTTTCCTTTCCTTTGGTATCCTGTCAGGTTTTTGGGAATCAGTTCCACCAAGTCAGGGTCCTTCCATACCCATTAAGCCATGAGATAATTGAGGGGGCTAATAGATGGTACCACCCAGGATGAGGTTGAGCCAGAGCCAAAGGCTTCCTGGAACACAGACGCATCTGGTGAAGGATTATCGGTGGACCATCTCCCTTTCTACTTCATGAATTCAAGGATCTGACTGAATGTGGCATCTTCCAAGGGGGATCTAGACCAAAAAGTAAAATGGTCACACAGACAAACCATCAGTAAAATCTAGAAGAAAAACCTAGCCAAGCTAGAGTTTTCACTGTGTAATACCTTAAACCTTCTGTAACAGACGCCCATGGGATATATGCAAATGACCCCTTAAGGACATCAAGTGTTTTGGCTATATGGCTTCTGAATATCCATGACTTTTTCCTTTTTGAGTATTTATGAACAGATTCAGGCCAATAAAGCCAAGATTCTGAATCGGTCCATAAAGACTTAAAAAGGAAAAAGTCATGGAGCTGCATGCTGTCTATCATGGGGTGGAATGTCTGAGAGACACTTTTGACGAAGGTTTGAAGCCTCTGAAAAGGGAAAGTAGTAACCTCTGATACAACTCTTAACACTTATGCATCCGAGGTGATGGCCTCCCAAGCTTCTGGGTGAAGAGCTAAACAAACCCCAACTGTCTCCAGTCAGGTAACCCTTCAGGGTCACTGAAAGGGCCAGCTAGAGAATGCTCTGTGGAAACCCTGATTCTGCAGACCACCCCTGCCCTGTGGGCAGTGTCCATTATGATTCCCCCCTCCAACATCAGGAGGAACCCTCTGAAGAAGCATCCCGAGAAGACTGCTGTGAATTTCTCAAAAAGAGACAACTTGCCCCCCCCCCCCCCCAGCTTCAGATTCCTTGAAAAGTTCCATTAAGGAGTGTCAAAACACACTCCAACAGAGGACTGTGTCTTCCAGTATTAATCACACCTTGTTGAGAGTATCTTGAACTTTTGGCACAAACAAGAAACAGCCATCAAAAGGGGCATTGACAAAGGATGTCTTGAAGCAATCCACAAAGTTGCACAAATGCATCCAAGCATGGTACTGCTAATGTCTCACTGGCTGCATTTGAAATGAGCCTCATGGAAATGTTGGCAATGGATAGCTGAGTGGACACATTAATCTCCAGCATCTTCCGAGTCTCTGGAAACTACTGTGTTGTGAAATAATTGACACTTCAGACACCAAGTCATTTTGAAGTTGTGTCAAGTGTCATAGATAATTAAGAGCTCTTAATGCAAAAGTGGCTGAGGCATAGGAGTGCTTCCCTAAATGATCCAAAGCCCAAGACTCCCTTTTTGGGGGTAGACCAGGGAGCACTCCTCAGAAATCTCCTTCCTGGTGGCAACCACCACCATAATAGCATTGACGACCAGACCTTTTCTATAATGTGGCCTGTCCTGGGGGCGGGGGTGGGGTGAGAATCTTATCAAGCTTCATGGGGATAGGCTCCATCATGTCAGCTTCCTTCCACACCCTCCAGGATGTTAGGTCTATAAAAGGGGGGACCACACAAGATATGGATAGGCTTATGCTGAAGGCCTCCAAAAATACTGATTCCTCCTGAAAGGGGGCTTCAGTGGTCCAGCTTCTGCTCTGGTGAAGCAGTTCCAGTAAGTTGTCAAAAGATGTATCATCTTGTGGAGACTTAGGGGAACCCTTTCCTTCCTCAAGGTCAGTATTCTCCACGAGAAACTCCCTTAGGGAGTCAAGGTATTTCCTTTTAACACTTCTTCTTCCCTATAAACTCCTGTTCTGGCAAATCCAGGGAGGAATGGGAAGAGGCAGGAAGCCCTGCCATGGAAGCAGGATGGAAACCCACTGAAGCAGGCTGTCCAGGAGCTGACTGACGGCTGATCGCAGGCCCAGATGAGAAAGGGGAGGGGACACAGGCTGATAAAACCTGACCCTTCTCCTGGGGATAGAACATCCTCTCTACAATGTCGAAGGCTGAAGTGGAAGCTGACCTCTCGGGGCTGAGTGTCCCAGCACATGAAAGTACCAGAGATAGCCCCAATCCAGAGGAAGCCATGCCTAGTTCCAACATTCATATCAGAGCTGAGCAGTCCAAAGCTGAAATCCAGAGTGGAGAATACAATCCCCTACCCAGAAACTCCAGCTTTGACACCACAGCTCTGAGGTCCCAACAGCCCCAAAGGAGTTGCAGTCCACATGACCAAGCAATGAATTGGAGCTCAGGATCCCATGCCATTCAATCTGATCCGAAAGGTGGGAAAGCAGCCAAGCTCAAGGACCTTGGATCCAAAGAGGCCAAGGGAGGTAGCCAGACAGATGGAGAAAAATGTCCTAGAACTGGATCCGGATCTGAAGGGATAAGGCCTAATTGCATCTGTGTCTGCAAAAAGAACCTCATTAGATGCTCCAAATCAGACGTTTTAATGCTCCCCACTGACCTTGATGACTGGAGAGAGGACACCACCAGTGAGGGCTTTGAGAGCTATTTGGAGGAAGTTGTGCCCATCTGCCAGATCCAAACCGGAGAGGCTTGGAACTGGGGCTTGGAAGAGGAAGACTCTGGCAACAGATCTGGTGAAGTGGAAGGTGAGAAGATGGAAGCTGTCCTACCAGAAGAGGGCCCTTTAATCAGAAAGGGACTTGGAATGCTCACAGCTGGAGCCTTGCTGGTTGTCAGCACTGATGGAGATCTGCTGTAAGGGGTTGGAGCTGTTGTCAGGGCAGCTGGGGGACCCAAAGGTCATGGGATCTTCAGGTCCGGTGAGTCTCAGGAGGAAGGACCAGGGAGAGGAGAAGAAGATGAGGATATCTTCCAATCCCTTTTAGAAGACCTGGAATCTCACAGGCGGTACATCCTGGACCCAATCTTCAGAACCAGAAAAGCCACAGAGGGAGCAGAAGAAGAACTTGAGGGGAGAAGTTCCTTGAGGACCACCTTGGCCTAACAGTCATTAACAGTTCTGGCCAAACCACTAACAGATACTGCACATAGAGTCTGGGTGCAATGCTCCCACAAATAAACACATTTAAGATGTGTGTCCTGCGAAGGCAACTTGAACCCACAGTTCATACACTTCTTAAAGCCCTTATCCATAACTAAATGAAAACAAAAGATAAAACAGACAAGTAAAGCTATAGTCCTACCCCAACAACAGCAAGACTTAATACACGCTTAGCTAAGACTAGGACTAAGGAAAAAAACAAGCCCGCCAGAAGGATGGAAGTCCTAATGGATGACAAAGACAGTTAACTTATCTACCTAACTAACTGTTTAACCTGGGTAGAGGAAGTAAACCTCTCACCAAAAACACTACACTAGGTTACCTACAAAAGATACACCAAACAGAGCAAATATTGAGCTGCTGACAGGAATGGTGGCAAACTAGGTCTGACGATTAGGGTGAGAAGTGAGGAGTTTTGGGTTATGGAAGTGGAGCCAAGGGAGTTGAAAATCTGATAGAATTGTCTGGTGTCAGTTCCAAAGACCCACAGGTTGGAGTCAGATGGAGGAAACCACAATGGATCCTGTATTTGCAAGAGGCTCTTATAAAAGATGCTGATGATGATGTTGCCACACATCACCCTTGAAGAGGTAGGGTCTTCAGGCTATGCTTAACTTTTCATGGCTTCCATTAACTAGACATAATGAACCACTACAGGGTGGTTAGAGACACCATAAAGCAAATAGTGGACATGTGTCACCCCCCATCTGTGGCCCAATGGGAATCATGGAGTATCTTTTCGACTGGATACTAACATGCATGTATCTTTACATATTTTAGCTACAGGGACCTTTCAGCAATCTACGTTGGACACAGTGGGAGTTTCATAGGCTTCTGCGTCCAGAATAATCTATCAGTTCCTTGATGCAATGATGCAACATGTAGAGAAGCATATGCAGTTGCCCCATACCCAACAAAAAATTGCTACCACCTATATGAGACTTCTATGCTATAGCTCAGTTCCCTTGAAGTACTGACATCATAGACCGCACCTGCATTGAAATAAAGGCTCCACCTGGTGAACTGAGAAGGAGGTGCGTGACCCACAAAGGGTCTGTAATGTATACTGTATCATCCACAATGTGTGTGCAGGTCACCCAGACAGTTTTCACAACTCCTACATATGGCAGAAATGTGACCACTATCAAAGTAAGCAGTGACTTCCCCCAGGGACATCTAGTGAGGAAGGTTGGATATGCCCTAGAACCCTAGCTCATGACACCAAATTTGAAATCCACAAAACCCCACTGAGCAAGGTTGCACCCACTCCCATGAACAAACTAGAAACATCATAGAGTGCATGTTAGGCCTATTCAAGCCATGCTTTGGCCACCTGGAAACATCTGGAGGTGCCCTGCGACATGAGCCTGCCACCTATGCCAAAATACTGATGTGTGTACCATTTTACAATAATATTACATTTATAAAACAGGTACAGCAGGGTGGTTCTGCACTTTCCAGCACCACATGCAGTGGCAGCTGAGACAGATGAGGAGGCAAAGGAGGAGCCACCAGTAACAGACAGCCATGCCAGACAGAGATGGGCACAATAAGCAATGGCACTAGTTAAGAGGCAGTGAATTGCACACACACATTCAATACATAACAGTGATGCACAGAAAGAAACCAGACTGTGCTTACCCATGCATCACCTAGTTACTGTAAGCATCAGACAGAGGCAGCTCAAGACCAGGCCACTCATAACAGCAGTAGCACAGGTGCATGACCAAGCTTTCTTGAACAAATGCTACAATACTTAAACAGACATTAAAAAGGATGATGGGTACACAGGAATATCACACCACATAAACTTGTATATAAGCTCTGTAAATACAGCCAGTACCAATAATACATACAAACAAAACAGACTGTACTTTCCCATGCACTGCCAGACTACTCTGCATCAATTATAAGCAGCTCAAGACAGACAACCTTACTGAGGCAGGGCACTCTCAGCATCATTTGCACTGATGGATTTACTACTACTATGACAGAACTGAAGCAGAGTAAGCACACACTAAAAATGATAATGTGTACACAGGAAAACCAGATGTTACCTACCCATGGATTACTGACCACTCTATGCATCAGATCAAAGTATCCCAAATCAGGCACCCCTGCAGACGCCAGGACACTCTTAGCATTATTTGTATAGGTGCATGAGCAAGCAGTCCTACACAACACAGCACTACTACTACTACTGTTATGTATGCTGGAAAAACAGACTTTGCTTACTCATGCACTGGCTTGCCACTCTTGCATCAGTCAATGGCAACCCATGTTGAATGCATGGTTGTCATCATCTATACAGGGAAGAGTGTTACAGGACTGCGTGTCCTTTACAGGAAAGTGTGTGAGTGTGAAAGCTGAGGTAATACCAAGTATACAAATTTAAGGTTAATTTGTCCAGGCATAGGGTATTTCTCTAATGTGAGGAATTCTGTCATGAAGTGTGTGTGTGTGTGTGTGTGTGTGTGTGTGTGTGTGTGTGTGTGTGTGTGTGTGTGTGTGTGAACGCGTGAGCCTGTGTGCATGTGTCTGCAAGGACACAGCCGCAGTATGTGTGCCAGCATTTGGTACACTGCACAGGTCTGAGCCATGCATGGAAAAGGATCAAGTTTGTCATAAATGCTCCCCAACCACGAGAACTGGCACAGCTGGAGCTGCTCTGTTTGTTCCATGACCCTGGCTAGACCTCTGTGTGCTACCTATGCGTGAACGGTGCCTGCCAGTCAAGCTGTCATCATGACCACATCCACGGCCACAACCACATGGATGATCACTCCATGATGCAGCAGTGGATGTGCTAACACTGCAGGAACAAATTCTGACACATGCACAATGGCTAACATCTCGGGATGTACCAGATGGTCGGCCTTATGGCTGTTGTTCCTCTCCCAACTGATGACCCATAACAGACACTACATGATTCACTGTGCCATTCATCCTGTCCAAGGAGTCACACATATAGTTTATGCAGTCCTGTATGTCAGCATGCATAACATGCAGTAGTCTCACAACCTCTTTTGAGGCCCTGTGGAACTTCTCTGTGCCTCCAAGACAGCCCTGCACATGTGCTGGGTGGCAGCCAGAGACAAACCAACCTCAAGGGGATAGTGGTAAGCATACCTTCCCTGAGCACCTCTACCAATCCTCCCCTCACACCCACTCATATGTTACCTCCCAGTCACGATAGCTAGGGAAAAGTTCAGGTATGTCCCCACCTAGTGCTTCCACACTAACCTGATCAACCTCTGCAGCCCCAGACTGTGCTAGCTCATTCCTGCCATCATCTTCATTAGAGGATAAGGATTCCCAACATTAGACAGACGTAGTTCCACCATGCTGCTGCCAGAGAATGTTTCACTTGTGAATACACAAAAAAATGACAATAAAAATAACATTGTTTGAGCCCAAATAACATAACCACACATGTAAGTGCTACAAATATAATTTACTACTAAACACAGCCAATAAATGTACGTACAGCCATACTGTGTGCTGATGGTTGTTGCACTTCAATGCCAAATGTTATCAGGTGCAATAGGTTTGGGAGGTATTATAAGCATTCATGTAATTATCAATTGCAAAACTGGACATAAAAGAATTTGAATGACATACCTGGGACATTACTAGTGGAAGTCATCTGGGGCATGTCAGTCTCTATCCCAATATCAAACACTATATCGTGAAGATCTGAAGAGCTGTTTGCACCCCTGAGTGATGACAGGAAATCTTCCATTTTGGTAAGTGGTGGTACAGTAGAGTCCCATCACTAGTAGCCCTCCATTCATGAACCACAGCCTCTGCTCTGACTTTGGCCCTGTGTATCATATCTTTTGTTGGACTGTTTTGTATATACAGCTATGGTCACTAACAACAATTACATCCTTAACCACCTGCCACCAGACATGGTCATGTAAGGGCCTGTTGGAGGCATGTGTATCAAGTAGACATCTACCGTGGAGATGGACGGCCTGTATTATCACCTCATGTACAGCCTCTGATAAATGAGGCTTCAGTGAGGATGTGCCCTTAGCAATCTTTGGAGCAATATCCCTGTTGAGATGGAATAAAAAAATGGATATCACAGCCCAGGGTACTACACTGGCAATACACACACTTTAACAGTTACTGAATAATATATAAATACAGACTCAGTAAATGGCTTACTCAAATCTATCACACATCGTAACAATCACAACCAGCACTCTAAACAACAAATGCATGTTTCTAAACACATAACATAGCTGAATCCTATAAAAATATAACCAGCAGTTTAAAATTCTGATGCACCCCCCCCCCCCCCCCCCGCCAAACAAAAGAAAGAGGAACAACAGATGCAGGGATGTCCACCTGTCAAGCACACAACCTCATAAACATATTAAACAATATGAAACAACATGAAATGGAAAACAACCTAAAGTCGCACTGACAGTAGTGTCACAAACCTGTTCACTTGCCTCTGTTGCAGTTGTCAATAGATATACCTCTACAGAAACAAAAAAACTATAAACTGCCCGGTAGGCTACTAAAAATCTGTACATGTGTGTTGACTTGACCCATTAAATACATTTCTGATAACTTTAACAGATTATAATGAAACAATGCAGCTAGATAGTACAAAGCAAATAAATAACTTTATACAAATGTGCAGTTGTATGGAAGACATACCTTACATATCTTACAATAATTCTGAAAGAATCTTCCATAGTTTTGGAGCAATTGTGAAAACATCTTTCAGCACAAAAGGAAGAAAGTAATCTTCCGTAGCTCGATGGAAGATCCCTACCCCCATGCCATGCTTATAAGGTATAGACAAACCCCTCCTGGCATGTCAAATATGCTAATTAGTTCTCAATTCATTACACTTTCTGAATCACTCAATTTGTATGAAGAGCAAGAGGAGTAAACATCGTGATGGGCTACACAATGAAGTGCACCTGCCTGAACAGGAACATGAATTACGACTTTGGCAAGCTACTGCCATCCTAGTGATGACAGGAATGATGTGTTAAAGTACAGTTGTGTAAGTTGTGCTTACCCATAACAGTAGATGCTCAAACTCCTCACTGCTGCAGTAGCCTTTAGGCTATATGGTTTGTGTCTTGCACAACACAGCAACAGGCCATCTCCCAAAAGCTGTAGCCCCCCCCACACACACACACACGCACATTTCCACTCTTGACTGCTGATTGCTCAACTCTTAAGAGGGAAAATCAGCAGTCAGAATGGAAAATCTTCAGGACTGTTTTGCCGAATAGTTAAGAAGCAGTGTATTCATCCTGCACTAAACAAACTCTATAAACCACTAGAGGGATGGTGGGTGTGGCTAATACAACAGTAAGAAATTTGAACATATACTGTTATGGGGATGTCCAAGTTACACAACTGTACTGTAATCATAATTTCCATTGCTGCAGTAGCCTGTGGGCTATATGGTTTGATTACCAAAGAGTACTCAATCTGGGAGGAAGAAAGATGTAGTTCCAGGAACCCCTGGAGAATGGTCAAAGTCAGTCCTGGATCTAGATACAGGAATGCAGTATGAACAGTATGAAATGCTTGTACAGGTATATACAGCAGACCATGTAGCTGTCTCTCAAAAGCTTCTAGAGTCCACTCCTTTCCGATATGCCATCAAAGAAGACAAGGCTCTCAGAAAGTGTGCCTTAATACTGCCTGGAACTGGTTAATCATGGGAGAGGGGGTATAACAAAAGGCAATAGCCAAGGACAATCAACTGGAAATCTGTTTGTCTCAAGTTGTCCTTTATTAGTCTGAACATATTACAGCCGACTGGCTTTTCAAAAGGACATGGTTCTGTCAGGTTATTATCTCAGCTGCCTATGCATGTCCACAGTACGTTAAATCTTTTCTCCATATTTCTGAAAGTTAAGATAGAGCACAGGGAGATTCATGGCCTGATTCAAAGAAAATGAAACAAAATTGGGCATGAAAAAGGGATGTGCTCTTTCAGATAATCCTTTCCAACCAAGATACTGATCTTGCAGATATCAGAGCAAACAAAATAGTTTTCCATGTAATGAACCTTAAACATACCTGATGTGTAAGTTTACATAACTTGTTGCGCAGAAAGGTAAGATCCTAGGAAGGAGCAACCTGTTTGCAAGGTGAACTCTGGTAAAATATTCCTATCAGAAACTGTTTTACTTAGAAAACTTTGAAGAAAGAGATAGATCCATAGGCAGACATACTGAAGTGGCTTCAAGATGTACCTTGTCAAAGTAGGCCATAAGCTAATAACTCAAACACAAATTTTGAGCCCCAGTGGTACAATCCTGGGTAGGGCCATGGTTATGGGGTAGGCATCATATAGAAAGGTCTTCCAAATGTCAATGTAAAATTTTCTAGTAGCAGCATTTTTTTCCCTCCTTTAGTAACTGCTGCATATCCTCACAGAAGAGATGCCTAAAAGGTATCAGAATCCAAGAAGAAAATTTAAAAAGTCTTAGAATGGGGTATGTCAAACTCCCTTTGTCTTGTATGAGTATTTCCAGATAGTGAAGAAGCTTATGGTAATCACCCTTGGAAAATTTCATAAAAAGGGAGAACCGATGCTGCCTGGGCCAAACAGAATCACTATAAGTATTCTTTGGAGAGTCCTTTTGAATCTTCAGAATTACCCTAGATATCAGTGGAAATGGGTAAATGCATAAAGAAACATTCCCTTGGGAGGAATGAAAAAATATCTATTGTCTGTTTTGAAAGGAGGGTAATAGATCTCTTTGAGATGTTCTTTAGCACTGAATCAATATGTGGAAGATCCTCTCATTCAGCCTGTATTCGTGAGGGACTATCCTGATTCACCTAAGTTTGTATGCCAGTATGTATTGCTCTGATGGACAGTAATATGTTTTGCGGAATGCTGAACAGCTAACTCCTAAGTAATCATAGCCAGCCTGTATAGAGGATATGGCCTTTTCCCCCCTAACATGTTGATGAATCACATCACTGTGGCATTCCACGACAGTCTGAAAATAATATCCTTTGTTCCTTCCTAACAATCCCACATGCCTGGCACCGCTACTCTTCATAAAAACTGCCCTCCAAGGAAAATCTGAGGTGCCTGTAGTTGCACACTGAGATGGAGACTGAGAAGAAAAAAAGTGGAGACAATTAATTGCTAATATTGTAGTCTCCACCAGTGCAGTTCCCTTTATATAAACTCCAGGATAGGTATCTGAAAGACAAAGGATGAAAGCGCTGGGTCCATGCATGATTTAGATTCTCGTGCACAACATGACAAATGGAATAATGAGAAACAAAGATGCCAGGAACCCCAGAATCCTAAAAACTTTCAGGCTGAAATCTGAGACTGATTTGTGAAGCTCAGGATGGTTTCTAGATAAAAATTCAACTTCCTGAAATACTCACTGAGGATTTCTGAATCTTTATCTAGAATCCCAGATTGGTCACAAGAGTTGAAAAACGAAGTAATGTACATACCATAACATTCCATGTTTGTTGTCCTTCATCTCGCCTTCCTTCTTGGTGGTTAGTTGGGTTTGAAGCCAATCCTCGGCTCAGACTCAGCCTATTTACTATAGCTCGAGCGCTTTTACTGGCTCGAGGCTACCCCTTATCCCAACATGCCTAGCGGCAGCTACCCAGATCTCATTTGTAATAGCCCACAATAGACATATATAGTAAAAAACAATTTTTTTTACTAAGCTCCTATACATCAAGGTAGGAAGGAAAGAGGAAAAGACAATGCATGGTTAACTAACCTGGTATGTCAGCAGGAAACTCGGCCAGTGTAATCAATATAGAACTCCTCTCGAACCTCCAGGAAGGGAAAGGAGGGGGGGACGCAAGAAGGAAGGCGAGATGAAGGACAACAAACATGGAACATTGTGGTAGGTACATAACTTCTTTATGTTATGTCTCCCCATCTCGCCTTCATTCTTGCTGGTTGGGACCACATCCCCAGCACCTGATTCTTGGGTGGCTCACTGGAACAAACTTTTCAGGACTGTGGAACCAAAGGATGCCCTGTTCTGGGAGACCACATCCACTTTGTAATGAGAGATAAAGGTATGAGGATTTGCCCATGTTGCTGCTGCACAGATTGAATCTAAAGGCAATTTAGCTTGGAAGGCAACAGAGGTGGCTAAGGCCCTAAGAGAATGTCCTCTGGGCCTTCCTGGAAGTGTCTTTTTATGCAAATCATATGAATAACTGATCGTGTCTGACAGCCATTTTGATAAGGTCACTTTTGAAACTGGATAACCTTGTTTACTGTCAGCAAAGGATATAAACATTTAGTCTGATTTTCTAAGGTCTTTGGTCCTGTGTAAATAAAAATGTAATTGTCTATGAACATCCAGTTGGTGTAATCTATACTCTGCCTTGTTGCCGTAATTGGGGAAGAACACAGGAAACTCAATGGACTGATTTAAGTTATACTCTGATCAAACCTTTGGCAAAAAAGAAGGATTGGTCCTAAGAGAGACTCTATCTTTATGAAAAATGAGATACGGTGGGCGAATAGACAAAGCATGTAATTCAGAAACCCATCTAGCCGAGGTTATAGCAACCAAGAAGAGGGTTTTCCAAGATAGAAACTTCAGGGGGCAAGATGCTGCTGGTTCAAAGGGAGGCAGAACCATCGAAGCTAAAACCAAGTTTAGGTCCAGCGGGGGGTGTTATCTTACCACGGGCCATAAAAGTGTCGTACCTCGTAAGAATGCTCTGCACAACTTATGGGACAAAATGTTATTACCCAAGCATCCTACATGAAAATTGGAAATGGCAGCAAGTTGGACCCTAATAATAGCTGCAGCTGCCCCTTTTTCGAAGGTTTCGGCCAGAAAGTCAAGAATCTTGTGAACAGGAGCCATAAAGGGATCAATGTTATTACTCTTGGCCCAATAAGACAACCTTTTCCATTTGCAAGTGCAAATCCTCCTGGTAATGGGTTTGTGGGAGGACACTAGGATGTGTTGTACAGCAGGGGAAATGTTTGGGAGCCTGGCTAAGAATAGAAGTGGAGTAACCAAGCAGTCAGCTTGAGAGTTTGGAGGGATGGGTGTAGCCTGCCTGACTGATGCGTCAGGAGGTCCGGAACTGGGTCCAGTATCCCAGGTTCCAGGTGATGGGGAAGAAACGGAAATCATATCTGATGAGGCCAGTAAGAAGCAATGAGGATGAGTTTGTAACCCAATGATTTTGCTCTCTGAAGTACCTTTGGAATGAGAAGAAAAGGTGGAAAGGCATACAGCAGTCCCGGAGGCCAATCATGAACTAGTGCATCTCCGAGTGACTATCCCAGTGGGGGAACTAGGGTGAAGTAGCTGCTGCATTTGTTGTTTAGAGGAGCAGCAAAAACATCGCAGCATGGCTGGCCCCATTTTTGGAAAATCAAGTCCGCAACTTCTTGCTTCAGGGACCACTCCTGAGGCATGAGGACAGCCCTGCTGAGCCTGTCCGCTATCACGTTGGATTTTCCAGGAATGTGTGTCGCAATCAGAGAATGTCGGGAAGACATCGCCCATTGCCATACTTAAAGCACCTCCCGACACAAGGGGTAAGATCTGGTTCCACCCTGCTTGTTGATGTACCATACCACTGACATAGTGTCTGTCTGGATTGCAATGGTCCCGGTAGGCAAAAAGTCTTGAAGTGCTTGCAACGCCAGAAGCACTGCTCTCATCTCTAGAACATTATTGTACAAATGGTACTCATGAGGTTGCCACGTTCCTTGGACAGTCTGTCCCCGATAATGCCCCCCCCCCCCTATCTGGGAAGCGTCCGTAGTCACTGTGGCTACCGGAAGGGGGTCTAGAAAGGGTCTGCCCAGAGACACCTAGGGGGAGACAAGCCACCATAGTAGGTCCTTTTTGCAAGATTCCATAATGAAGATCATGTGTGACATTGGCAAACCCTGGAAAGACCACTGAGTGAAAAGAAGCCACTGTAGAATCCACATGTGGAAGCATGCTAAAGGAACGAGAGTAATTGCTGCAGCCATTGAGCCCAGTACTTGTAAAACCTGTCTTGCCTGAACTCTCATCTTCTTTATGAGAAACGAAACTTGCTGACGAATGGCTGACATCCTGTCTTGGGGCAGTTTTGCTATCATGCATCTTGTATCTAAGTCTACCCTTATAAAGGTAATAGACTGACAAGACAACAAGGCAGACTTTTCGTAGTTTATGGTGATGCCTAACTGGGAACAATTTTGGATTGTGTAGTCCAGTGCTTTGATTAGTTGATGCTCGGTGGTAGCAGAAAGGAACCAGTCATCTAGATAAGGAAACACCTGGAATCCCAGACACTTCAGGTGAGCTGTAACCACTGCCATACACTTGGTGAACACCCTGTGGGCTGTGGTGAGACCAAAGGGCAGTGCCCTGAACTGATAGTGACTGGCTTCCAGCCGGAAGCGTAGGAATCTCCTGGATTGCCTGTCCATTTTTAGATGGTAGTACGCAACCTGGAGATCTATGGAGCACGTCCAATTGCCCTGACCCAAGAAGGGAAGAATGGACTGCAGTGTTACCATCCGGAACTTCATATTTTTTACCGATTGGTTTAGTTTGCTGAGATCCAAAATGGGTCTCCAGTCCCGTCTTTTTTTGGAACTAAAAAGAACCTTGAGTAAGTTCCAGATCTGATTTGGTCTGCAGGGACGTCCTGGATGCCTCTTTTTTCTAGCAATCTTTGAACCTCTAGGACTGCATGATCCCAAAGACTGGGTGGAACATCTGGGACAGAACGTTTGTCTTTTGAGAAAAGGGAATTTTGTAACCCCTGAATATTATCAACAGTACCCATGTTTCTCTCGTGATAGACTGCCCCCGACTGCCTCCAGAGGTGGACAGCCGGAACTCCCTTCAGGAGTGCTGGAAGGGTCTAGCAGCGAAAGTATCTCTGTCACCCTGCTGTTGCGGACCACCTCTGCCACGAGGGCGTCGTCTTCCATTGTTGTTTCCCCCTCTACCCCATGAGGAAAAATCTCCACGTGTGTCAAGCGAAGATCCCTGGGATTTTCTGAACCAATTTTTCCACTCTTCTGACCTTTAGGATAGGGTCTAGATGAAGTGGAAAAGCAGACTCCTATGGCAGAGAGAGAGTCTTGCCATCCTGTTCACACCTGGTGAGAGTCTCTTTTACCTGAGGCCCAAACAAGGACGAGCCATCGAAGAAGGGGTTGTTGATAAATGAAGACTTGAAAGGTTCTGGAAATTGACAAAGGCGCATCCAGGAGTGTCTCTGCAAAGCTACTCCAGTACCTGCTGCCCTACTTGCTCCATCTGCCGCATAAGAAATGAGCCTCATGGAGGAGTTAACCACGGAGGTCAAGGTCACAAGCTGGGAAGCTGCCCTGCTCGCAACTCCCTCAGCTGTAGGATCTTGTAGGGTATCTCCTAGCTCCTTCAGGAGATCCCTCTGAAGTCATGTGAAATGAGACAAGTAATTCAGCGACCTGAGAGTAAAGGTCGCTGAAGAAAACATATGCTTTCCATACCTGTCCATCATAACTCTCTGTTCAGTGGATGGACAGATGAAGAAGTTTCCGCAAGTTCCTTCTTAGTGGCTGCTGCCACCACCATGGCATCAACAGGGACCCCTTTGGACAGTAAAGACATCCTCTGGAGCAGTAATAAATTGGCTGCTGCCACCACCGTGGCATCAACAGGGACCCCTTTGGACAGTAAAGACATCCTCTGGAGCAGTAATAAATTTGTTCGGTCTCCTCGGAACTGGTTCCATGGTCTCTGGAGCACTCCATGCCTTTCGAGTCACTACAGACAAAATGGGGCGAAAAGCGGGGAAACCCAAGATGTGGAGGGTCAGGAACCAAATGCATCCAGGGAGACAGACTCATCAGAAGGGGCTAGGGACTTCCAGCCACCCCTCTGTCTAAGGATTTCCAAGATGTCTGAAAAAGAGACATCTTCAGAGGGGGACCGTGGGGACCCTTCCAATTCATCCAAGTCTGTATCCAAAGTGATAGACTCAGGGGAGTCTAGATGCTTCCTCTTATATTTCTTCTTCCGAGGGACCTCATCCGAATGTTCAGGGGAGGTTTTGGAAGAGGTGGGGTCACCCAGTGGGGTGTCCTGGGGCACAGGTTCCCTACCCTTGACAGCAGGAGGAGGGACAAAGGCAGGCACTGGCACTGAGGGAGAAGGAGCCAATGGATCCGAGGGTGGAGCAGTCTCAGGAGACAGCACGCTCCTCATCACCTCGAAGGTACCACAGTCCCAAGTCGAAGGAGCCGATGGCTCCAAAGAGCCCGAAGATCTCCTTCAAACCAGGAGCAACGGCTCTGAGGCTGATGTAGGAGCCAAGCTCACCTGCGCCGAAGCTCTGAGAGGGAGAGCGGGGTCGAACAAGGGTTCAATGCCACTTTCCCCCTCAGAGCCGGCGAGAGAGCTTTGGCACCCTGATCTCTCGATGGACTGAGACATCGAGGAGATCAGAGCAGTCATTGGAACCAATAAGGGAGAAGAAACCAGAGCCGATGGTTCCACCACAATGACCTCCATGCACTCCGGCTCCGAGCTCAAGAGAGTCGGAGGAGGAATCGATAAAGAAGCTGGGAGGGCCGAAGGAGCCAATTCCTTATGGGTTGAGCTCGAAAGCAATTTAATCAAATGCCTGTGACTTGAGGAGCCTGTTGACCACTCTCTCCATGTTGTGATTCAAGAGTCTGGAGGACCGAGACGAGTGTGAAGAGGACCGGTGACTGCTCACTCCAGGTTGCAGCAGAGGAGATTGTGGAGCAGAGCATACCAGCTCCAAAGAAGGAGGCCTTGATCTCTTATGGGTCTGGACTGGCTCCAAGGATACAGATGGAGCCACAGGAGACTTAACTTTGTCGCAGCCAATGCTGAGAGCCGACAGAGCCGCTTCTCAGTGATTTCTGTCTGTTCCGAACTCTGAACCGAAGGCTTGGAGTGTTTCTCGGACACTTTGGCTGGCTGAGGACCCTGAGATGAAGAATCTTGAGGGTTCTTCAAGAGGCCACGTAAAATAAGCTTATTTCTTCTCTCCTGCAGGACTCTGGAAATGAAAGTGTGACAGATCGAGCAAGAGTCCTGCAGGTGTACAGCCCCTAAACAATAAACGGAACTCGTGTGCACTTCCGTAAGGGACATTTTCTGGCAACACGAGTCGCATTTTTTAAACCCAGAGGGTTTCGACTCTTTAGACATTGTAAACAGTAATCAAGGAAATTTTTGCAGTACCAGAAAAAACAGAAAGCTATCAACTAAGAGCACACAACAAGTAACAGTAACTAGGCTGTAACAGGTAACCCAACAACAAAAAAGGAAAAACTTTTTTTTTTTTTTTTTAGGAGGAGAAGAAAGAAGGGGGAAATCCTCTAACTTAAATGGCGACTCCCCCAATGGGAGAGCCTCTAACTTAAATGGCAATCCCAGAAAAGGATGAGGAAAAAGGAAGAACTTAAACGGGTTCTAAGGGGAAAGCAAGGCCTGAGTAGAAAAAAATGACAGCCAAAAATACCACAATAAGCAGAGAAAGGAGTCATTAGACTAAAGGGGATAGTACACACTCTAACGAGTCAATACAACCACAAAAAATAGAAAATTAGAGATAAATACCAAAAGAGCACAAAGTACTTAGCCTGAGCCAGTAGTAGCAATCTCAACGCTGTAAGTGGTAAATGAGATCTGGGTAGCTGCCACTAGGCATGTTGAAATAAGGGGTAGCCTCGAGCCAGTAAAAGATCTCAAGCTATAGTAAATCGGCCGGTCAGAGACGAGGACCTGCTCCAAACCCAACCAACCAGCAAGAAGAAAGGCGAGATGGGACAACATAACATCCCATGTTTATGACAAAGATAAGCAAGTCATCTAAAATGGGAAGAAAAAAATTCTGTTTGGTTCTGAGGGAGGGGAGGAACTCCCCTGAAAAAGAAGTTATGTACTTACCATAACGTTCCATGTGAGTTGTTTATCTCGCCTTTATTCTCACTGATGGGTTTGGAGCCGATCCTCGGCTCCGACACGGCCGATAGCAAAGCTCAAGGTTTGTCAGTAGTTCGAGACCAAGCCCCTTATCCCACAATGCACTGCTGGAATTACCTCAGATCTTGTTTGCTGCGAGTAACAGTATATATAAATATATATAACCTTTATTTATTTCTACCAAGAACACTTTCCGAAAGGGAAGAAGAAATATTGAATAACCAGGATGGTACTAGCCTCTAAGTCAACAGTCAGCCAGAAGGGGGAAGGGGGGAGGGACATGAGAATAAAGGTGAGATAAACAACTCACATGGAACATTACGGTAAGTACATAACTTCTTTATGTGAAGTTGTTAAATCTCGCTGTTTATTCTCACTGATGGGTAGCGACCCTAGCACCATCAATCTTGGGTGGCTCATGGAAGCATGTTC
Source organism: Protopterus annectens (assembly GCF_019279795.1). NCBI lineage: Eukaryota > Metazoa > Chordata > Ceratodontiformes > Protopteridae > Protopterus > Protopterus annectens. Next base: position 694,274,607 of record NC_056745.1, read on the forward strand.
TTCAGTACCGTGGAACCAAAGGAAGACCTGTCCCTTGAAGCCTTATCTACTCTGTAATGTGTGATAAAGGTATGAGGCTTAGACCAAGTGGCTGCAGCGCAAATATTGTCAAGGGGCAATTTAGCTTGAAAAGCAGAAGACGCAGAGATGGCTCTGGTAGAATGAGCCTTAGGTTTGTGTGATAACGGCATGTTTGCATTCTCATAAACAAAGGATATACAATCGGATAACCATTTAGATAATGTTGTTTTAGCCACTGGATTGTCTTTGCTGGCTTCTGAGAAGGTTACAAGAAGTTGATCTGATTTCCTAATATCCTTAGTTCTGTCAAGATAAAATCTGAGCTGACTGTGTACATCAAGTTTGTGCAGCATGTATTCCAATTTGCTAGAGTGATTGGGGAAAAAAGATTGGCAGCTTAATGACCTGATTGATACTTGATTCAGAACAGACTTTAGGTAAAAATGAGGGGTTTGTTCTGAGAGATACTCTATCAGCATGGAAAATCATGTAAGGTGGTCTGATAGATAATGCTTGAAGTTCTGACACTCTGCGGGTAGAAGTAATGGCCACAAGAAAAATAGTTTTCCAGGATAAATATTTGAGATCACAAGAAGATGCTGGTTCAAAAGGGGGAAGAATAATTTGAGACAGCATAAAGTTTAAATTCCAGGGAGAATAGGGAATTTTGATAGGAGGTGTCATGTGAAGAACGCCTTTAAGAAAAGTCTTAGATAATTTATGGCCCATAATATTTGAGCCACCAAACCCAAGGTGAAAATTTGAGATGGCAGCTAACTGGACTCAAACTGTAGCAGCTGCTGCCCCTTCCTTAAAAATCTTTGTCAAGAATTCTAAAATAGATGATAGCGGAGCTAGGAAAGGGTCAATTCTCTGCATGTTGGCCCAAATTGAGAATCTTTTCCATTTACAGCCATATAATTTCCTGGTAGATGGCTTGTGAGAAGACAAGAGAATGTGTCTTGTATCTTCTGCAATTGAATGAAGCCTGGCAATTAGGGGAAGTGGATTAGCCAAGTAGTCCGTTTCAGAGACTGCAGTGAAGGATGGAGGTCCCCTGACGTGTGCATCAGATGATCCGGAACTGGGTCCAGGATCCATGGATCTTCCAACAGATGATGGTGGAGAAACAGGAACCAAATCTGTTGAGGCCAATAGGGGGCTATGAGAATAACAGTCCTTCCCAGCAATTTTGCTTTCAGTAAAAATCTGGGTATCAGTGGGAAGGGTGGAAATGCATAAAGGAGACCCGGGGGACAATCGTGTAAAAGTGCATCTCTCGGGGGATGACTGGGAGGTGGTATTAGGACAAAGTAGCTTCTGCATTTTGAATTGATGTGGCTGGCAAAGAGGTCGCAGCAAGACTAGCCCCAATTCCGGAAAATCAACTCCGCAACCTGTTGTTTGAGAGACCACTCGTGAGGGAGCAATATCTCCCTGCTTAGCTTGTCCGCTATCACGTTGGATTTCCTCGGCATGTGTGTTGCTAACAGAAAACGCTGGGATGACACAGCCCATTGCCAGACACTGAGGGCTTCTCGACAGAGGGGGTAAGACTTGGTTCCGCCTTGCTTGTTCAAGTACCAGACTACTGACATGTTGTCCGTCTGAATTGCAATAGTTCCTAGAGGGAGGGAGTCCTGAAAGTACTGCAACACCAGAAGTACCGCTCTCAACTCTAGAAGATTGATGTGCAGATGTGATTCTTGATCTGACCACGTGCCTTGGGCAGTCTTTCCCTGAAAATGCCCCCCACCCCACCCTATCAGGGGAGCGTCCGTGGTCACAGTGGCTACTGGGGGGGGGGGGACAAAGGGTCTTCCGATTGTGACATAAAGAGATGTCAACCACCACCGAAGGTCTGTCTTGCAAGAATCTGTGATGAGAATCATGTGGTGCATTGGTAGTTTCTGGTATGACCACTGAGCAAAGAGGAGCCATTGAAGAATTCGCATATGCATCCTTGCGAGTGGTATAGCCAGGATTGCTGCCGCCATCAAACCTAGCCCCTTCAATACCTCTGCTTCTGTAGCTTTGTTCTTTGACACCAGTGAGCTGACGTGTTGGCAGAGAAGTGAGACTCTTTTGACAGGAAGACGTAGAGTGGTGGTTGAGGTATCTAACTCTGCTCCTATAAAAAATGGTATGCTGCGATGGCAATAAGGCAGACTTTTCGAAGTTGATTGTAATGCCTAACTGATGGCAAAGTGTCAGAGTGTATTGTGTTGCCTGAGTCAATTGATGCCTGGTGGTAGCGGCAAGGAGCCAATCGTCTAGGTATGGAAACACCTGGAATCCTAGACGCCTCAGGTGAGCCGTGACCATTGCCATGCATTTGGTGAACACTCTGGGGGCTATAGTGAGACCAAAGGGCAGGGCTTGAAACTAGTAATGACTGGCTCCCAGACGGAAACGCAGATGATCTCTGAAGCTTCTGTTCATCTTTATGTGATAGTACGCGTCCTTGTAATCTATGGAGCACATCCTATCACCTTTCCCGAGGAAGGGAAGAATGGACTGAAGCGTGACCATTTGGAACTTCTCTTTCTTTACGAACTGGTTGAGTCTGCTGAGGTCCAAGATAGTCTCCAGTCCCCTGTTTTCTTTGGTACCAAAAAGAATCTTGAATAAGTTCCAAATCCAACTTGGTCTGCTGGGACTGGTTGATGACTCTTTTTTTCTAGCAATCTGTGGACCTCTACAATTGCTTGTTCCTTGAGATTGGGTGGAAAATCTGGGATTCTGTTTACAGGAAAGGGAGGAGAAGAGAATGGTATGAAATATCCTCTGGAAATGATGCTTTGTACCCATGCATCTGATGTTATGTTTAGCCAGGCTTCTGGGTACAAAGACAAGTGACCCCCGACTGCCTCCAGAGCCGAACAGTCGGGCCCCCTTTCAGGGGCACTGGTAGGGTTGACCAGAAAACTGACCCCTGTCACCCTGTTGCTGCGGACCCCCCTCTGCCGCGGGGGTGGCGTCTTCCGTTATAACCCCCTCCTCTGCCTCTAGAGGGGGTTTCTCCACGTGTCCTGAAAGGCTCCCTTGTGCTTTTCGGAACCAGATTTTCCCTCCCCTAGGGCCCTTGGGGTAGGGCTGAGTAGGGGTAGAAAAACGGACTCCAACAGCAGATAAGGTCTTGCTTTCCTGCTCACACCTGGTTAAAGTTTCCTTTACTTTGGGCCCAAACAATGATAAGCCATCAAATGGAGTGTTGATAAAGGAAGACTTAAAGGGTTCTGCAAAGGAACAAAGACGCATCCAGGCTTGTCTTCGAAGAGCAATGCTCGAACTAGCAGCTCTACTTGAACCATCAGCTGCACAGGATATGAGACACATGGACGAGTTTACCACTGAGTTTAGGGTAGCGAGCTGGGCGCTGACTTGGTTGGCGACCCCTGCAGCTACAGTACCCTGGAGAGTATCTCCTAGCTCTTTCAGGAGATCTCTTTGTAGTCTGGTAAAGTGGGTTAAGTAGTTCAGTGATCACAGAGAAAAAGTCGCTGAACTAAACATGCGTTTCCCATATCTATCCATGACCCTAGAATCTCTGTTAGGAGGATGGATAGATGTGGATGTCTCAGACACTTCCTTTTTGGTGGCTGCCACTACCACCATGGCATCAACAGGCACTCCTTTTGTCAAAAATGGCTTGTCCACTGGGGCAGACATGAATTTATTGGGCTTATGAGGAACAGGTTCCATGGCCTCCAGTGACTCCCACGCCTTACGAGAGATCAGTTCCATGAGTTCGTCATAAGGCAGAGACACCCAAGAAGTGGAAGGTTGAGACCCAAAAGCCTTCAAGAGCACAGACTCGTCCTCAGTAGGGGTCTTGGACTGCCAATCGCCCCTCTGACTAAGGATCTCTAGTATCTCTGCAAAGGAGATATCCTCAGAGGGGGATCGAGGAGACCCTTCTGACTCATCCAAGTCCATGTCAGATGTCAAAGACTCCTGTGGGGAGTCTAAGTGCCTCCTCTTGCACAGTCTCTTCCTGGGCACCTCCTCAGTGGGAGGATCTGGGGAGGTCTCAGAAGAGCAGGGGACACCCTGTGGGGGTACTTGAGGCTCAGGGTCTCTACGCTTAGGGGGACCGGTAGACGAAGAAGCAGACACAGGAGCTTGAGGGGAGAGGGAAGGTTGAACCGATGCTGACGTCTTTGGAGACAAAACTCTCCTCATAGCAGCGAAGGCACCATGGCTCCGACGAAAAGGAGTGGATGGACCCGATAGTACCATCCAATCCTCCCGCACCGAAACCCTGGGCTCCGAGCCCGAAGTAGGAGCCACCAAAGCCCCGACAAATCGGTTTGACTATCCTCCCTGGACCCGATGGGAGAGTGTCGGCTCCTAGAGTCCTCGGTCGGTGCCGAGGACATCTGAGTAGATGGAGCTGATAACACCGGTGCGGGTATCGGCTCCAAGGGTTCGACAATAATCGGTTCAGTATCCTTCGGTTCCGAGAGTCCAGTACGGCTTGGAGGCAGAGTAGATAAATCTGGTTCCATGGTCTTTGGCACCGATGAGCTGGTCGGGGATGACAACAATTTGGCAAGTCCTGGTACCTGTAAATGGTTCTGCACTAGCCAATCCATGTCCAAATCTGAAAGGCTGACTGAGGACTTAGCTGAATGCACCGAAGGTGCTGACTGAAGCAGAGGAGAAGAGGGAACTTCAGAGATTGGCTCCAATACTGAGAGCTGGCTCCAAATCAAAGGTACACTCGGTTACGAGGTCTGTGGAACCAATGACCCTCCCTCTGAAGTTTTTGCCTTTTCAGCCATTTTAGGATCTGTAGATTTTGCAGATTTGGAGGACGTGCTATTACCCTCATGGCTACTCAACACCTCAGAAAAGGAATGTTGTAGTAATCCCCTGTCTATAAGCTTCCTACTTCTCTCCAAGAGGACTCTTGAAGAAAAGGAATGGCAAATGCTGCAAGTATCTTGGAGGTGTTTAGCCCCCAGACAGTAGGCACATTGAATGTGTCCGTCAATGACAGACATTTTCAGCCCACAATCTGGGCATTTTTTGAATCCCGATTTAGGATGGGATTTTTCCTTGTCATCTGACATAGTTAAGGAAAACCAAACCAGTAAACTGCAAAAGTACGAAAGTAAAGACCTTACTTAACTTGTAAGACCCACAAAACAACTAAGCCCAATCAGGGCACTATCTATAACAAATAATTATAGATTACAAATATAGGGCTAAAGAGGCCCACAGAGAAAAAACCCTGACTATTACAAGGATTAATAACTCTAAATAGGGCTAAAGGCCCACACAAACCAACTAAGCCCAACAGGGCACTAACTATTTAAAACTATAGATTCTATTATCTAATATCAAACACTAACACACAACTATCCTATAAAAAACAAAAAAAAGTTTTTTTCACAAATGGTCCGAGCTAGTTGGATCACTGAGATCTCTCTTGCCGTGGCAAACTAGATCTGGGGTAATTCCAGCAGTGCATTGTGAAATAAGGGGCTTGGTCTCGAGCTACTGGCAAACCTTGAGCTTTGCTATTGGCCATGTTGGAGCCGAGGATCGGCTCCGAACCCATCAGTGAGAATAAACGGCGAGATTTAACAACTTCACATTGAATGTTTTTGCATCCCTCTTGAATCACCTTTAACACCCAAGAGTCTGACATAGTATGTTGCCCAAAAGGAATGAACACAGCAACTGTTGCGATATGTTTTATGAGATCATAGTAGCTGGATTAGGGAAGAGGAAGGAATGAAGATATGTTAGCATAGCCTTCCTGAAGTTATACAGTGTTCTTTTATTGGAAAGGTTCTTGTTCATTATTGTTCCCTTTCTGGCAGCACTATTGGTTCTTAGGTGTGAAGGAGGATCTGAGAGATTTGAAGGGTGGGGGGACTGCAAAATCTTAGAAACTTCCTAAACTAATTTCCCACTTTCATTCTGAATACAAGATGGGCCCAATATAGCCTTTGTTCTAAAACTGAATTTAAAAATTCAGACTTCTTTTCAGCAGAATTTATACCCAGGCATATTTCCTTAAACAGTAGCAGAAGCAGAGGCCCTAGATGCTATCTACATAATTATATATACTTTTAAGGCATGTTTAGATACTAGATGCATGTCATGAATATATGAAACAGATAGATCTGAGCCTCTACATAAGGGACTCATAGTTATGAATTACATATGCCCAAGTAAGAATACAAAATTGTAATATCAAATATGTACCCTAATTTTCTCCTCTATATGTACAGGGGAAAGAATGTATAGTTGTGTAAGTAAATATACAATAACAGTAGATGTGTGAATGATCACTGCTGCAGTATCCTTACCAGGTCCCTATTAAACTGCCGAACGTTTCAAAGTTCGAATGTCATATGGTCGACACCATATGATCGAACTTTGAAAAGTTCGAAGGTGAAAGGCAACGGCTCCATATGTGCAAAATGGGAAAATAAGAAGTTATGTACCTACCATAACGTTCCATGTTAGTTGTCTTCTCTCGCCTTCTTTCTTGCTTGATGGGTTCGGAGCCGATCCCTCGGCTCCGACTCGGCACTTGCTAAGCTCGAGAGTCACTTTTACCAGCTCGAGGCAGCCCCATATCCCATGATGCAAGGCGGTAAGTACCCAGATCTCGTTTGCTGACAAAGGGCAATAGCACCAAGCATAAAATACTTCCCAAAGGAAGAAAGAAAACTTACAGATGGAAAAAGTACCAGGTCTGAATGGTCTTTAGCATAACAGTTTCTTATACAAGGTCTGTCCAGGCCAGGGGGAAGGAGGGAGGGTCAAGAAAGAAGGCGAGAGAAGACAACTAACATGGAACGTTATGGTAGGTACATAACTTCTTAATGTTAAGTTGTCAATCTCGCCTTCATTCTTGCTTGATGGGACCAGCGTCCCTAGCACCTCTATCCTGGGTGGCTCAATGGAACAAACTCTTGAGGACTGTAGAGCCAAAACTGGCTCTGTCCCTGGAGGCCAAGTCCAATTTGTAATGGGAAACAAAAGTGTGAGGAGTAGCCCAAGTGGCAGCTGCACAAATAGTGTCCAAAGGAAGTCTAGCTTGAAAAGCTGTAGAAGTAGCTAAGCTCCTAGTTGAATGTGCTTTAGGTTTTGAGCACAGCTGTTTTCCCTGAGCGTATAAATTTCAGAGATGACCAAGAAAGCCATCTGGACAAGGTCACTTTAGAAACAGGAAGGCCTTTTTATTATCCGCATAGGAAACAAAAAGTTGATCAGATTTTCTAAATTTTTTGTTCTGTCCAAATAATATCTAAGTTGACGGTGGACATCAAGATAATGTAGCTTTTGTTCAGCTCTATCTGAATAGTTAGGAAAAATACAGGAGATCAATGGATTGATTCAGATTGTTCTTTGAAGCGACCTTAGGTAAAAAGGTTGGATTAGTTTTCAAAGATACTCTGTCTTTGTGAAAAACCAAATAGGGGTCGAACCGAAAGAGCATGAAGTTCAGACACCCTCCTGGCAGATGTAATAGCCACTAGGAATAAAGTTTTCCAAGAAAGATATTTCAGGGAACAAGAAACAGCTGGCTCGAAGGGGAAGAATCAAGGATGTCAGCACTAAATTTAGATCCCACTGAGGAGGAGGATTCCTGATTGGAGGTTTTAGTAGGAAAATTCCTTTCAAGAAGGCCCTGCAGAGCCTATGGGACATAATATTATGATCTGCTATCCCGACATGAAAATTGGAAATAGCAGCCAATTGAACTCTGACTGTGGAAGAAGAGGAGCCTGCATGAAAAATCTCTGCTAAGAAGTCCAGGACTGCCTGAACAGGGGCAGTAAAGGATCAATATTTTGGGCCTTAGCCCAATAAGAGAAACGTTCCATTTGCTTGTGTAAATCCTCCTGGTAGAGGATTTTAGCGAAGCTACTATGATGTCTCTAACTGGGTTAGAGATCAAAGGAAGCCTGGCTAAGGAAGGAAGTGGAGCAACCATGCTGTGAGGTTGAGAGAAGGGATTGACCGGTGCAGCTGACCCGATTGGTGAATCAGAAGATCTGGCACTGGGTCCAGATGCCACGGCTGCACCAAAAGGTGATGATGGAGGAACGGGAACCAAACTTGTCGAGGCCAGTAAGGGGCAATGAGAATCAATTTGGCTCTCAAACGGTAGCTTTCTGGATCACCTGAGGGATCAGAGGAAATGGAGGGAAGGCATAAAGAAGTCCCTGGGGCCAATCCTGGGTCAGAGCGTCTCTGGGGATGGCCTGATAGAGGGAAGAGGCTGAAGAAGTCTGGACATTTGCTGTTTTGGGGAGTAGCAAAAGGATCGCAACATGGACGACCCCATTCCAGAAAAATCTCTTCCGCTATAGATTGCTTGAGAGACCACTCGTGAGGCATGAGGATAGCTCTGCTCAATCTGTCCGCTATAATGTTGGTTTTCCCAGGGATATGCGTTGCTACCAGAAACCGATGAGAGGAGATCGCCCATTGCCATAGTCTGAGCGCTTCTCGACACAAGGGGTAGGACTTGGTTCCGCCCTGTTTGTTGATATACCAAACTACAGACATGTTGTCTGTGTGGACTGCAATTGTCCCTACGGGAAGAAAGTCGTTGAGGGCTTGCAACGCGTTAAAAGCACTGCTCTCATCTCCAGGACATTTATGTGCAGATGGTACTCGAACGGCTGCCACGTCCCATGAACCATCCTGCCCTGATAATGACCCCCACCCGATCAGGGAGGCATCCGTGGTGACAGTGGCTATCGGGATGGGGGTACAAAGTACCTGCCTTGGTGAACCTGAGACGATGTGATCCACCAAGCAAGATGCTCTTTGCATGTCTGTGTCACCAGAATCTGGTGACGCATTGGAAGTTGCTGGTATGACCACTGTGTGAACAGCATCCACTGAAGAAGGCATGTAGAATCGAGCCAGGGAAGAAGAGTAATGGCCGCAGCCATGAGACCTAATACCTTTAGAACCATTCTGGCCTGTATTTTCTTGCTGGCCAGAATGATCCTGACATGAGTCTGAATGTCTGAAACTCTTTGTTCTGTAAGGGTAGCTGACATCCGAACAGTGTTTAAGTTTGCCTATGAAGGTAATAGACTGGCAGGGCGATAAGGATGACTTTTCGAAGTTGATTGAGATGCCCAAATGAGAACAAAGGTCTATTGTGTAATCCCTGGCTTGTATAAGCTGATGCCTGGTGGTGGCTGACAGGAGCCAGTCGTCGAGATACGGAAACACCTGGAATCCTTGACGTTTCAGGTGAGCCGTGACCACTGCCATGCATTTGGTGAACACTCTGGGGCTGTAGTGAGACCAAAGGGCAGGGCTCTGAACTGAACTGACTGGACCCCAGCCGAGAGCGGAGAAATCTCCTGGAGCGTCTGTGAATTTTGATGTGATAGTACGCATCCTGAAGAGCTATTGAGCACATCCAGTTGTCCTTCTGTAAGAAGGGCAGGATTGACTGAAGAGTGACCATTCGGAATCTTGTCTTCCTGACAGACTTGTTGAGTCTGCTGAGATCCAATATTGGTCTCCAGTCTCCCGTCTTTTTGGGGACCAAAAAGAACCTTGAGTAGATTCCGGGCTCTGAATGGTCTATTGTAACTGGCTGAATGGCTCTTTTTTGCAGTAGTTTTGAGATTTCTGACTCTGCAATCTCCCTTAGACGGGTGGTACATCTGGAAGGGAACTTGAGGGGAAGGGACTTTCCTCGAAAGGAATTATGTAACCCTTGGATATGATCGACTGTACCCATCTGTCTTGAGTGAGGGAATGCCAGGCTTCTGGGTACAGTGATAATCTTCCCCCAACTGCCTCCAAGGAGGGACAGCCGGGCAACACCTCAGGGATGCTGAAAGGGCTTGTCAGAGAGAGGCTCCCTGTTTCCCTGGTTCTTCGGACCCCCTCTGCCTCTAGAGCGGCGTCTGTTGTTGTTACCCCTTGGCCTCTAAGGGTAAACTGACCACGTGAATCGGGCGTGACTCCTTGGGATTTACGGAACCACATCTTCCCGCCCTTCTGTCCTTTGGGATAAGGTCTAGAAGGGGTGGAAAACGGACTCCAACAGCAGAAAGAGTCTTGCCGTCCTGCTCGCACCTGGTCAAGGTTTCCTTCACCTGAGGGCCAAACAAAGCTGACCCATCAAAGGGAGAATTTGTGAAGGACGCCTTAAAGGGATCCGCAAAATCACATAGCCGCATCCAGGCTTGGCGTCTAAGAGCCACACCTGTACCTGCGGCTCTACTCGCCCATCCGCAGCATAAGATATTAGCCGCATGGAGGAGTTTGCAATGGAATTGAGGGTTCCTAGCTGCGAAGCAATTTTTTCTTGAGCTCCTGCAGCTGTAGGATCCTGAACTACTTCTCCCAGCTCCTTCAGGATATCCCTCTGGAGTCTGGTGAAGTGACATAGGTAATTCAGCGAACGCATAGCAAAGGTCGCTGAGGAAAACATCCGCCACCGTACCTATCCATGGTCCTAGAGTCCTTATTAGGAGGATGGACGGGCACGGAAGGATCTGCAAGTTCCTTTTGGTGGCCGCAGCCACCACCATGGCATCAGCGGGACACCCTTAGTAAGGAATTGTTTGTCACACGGGCAGTGATAAATTTTGAAGGCCTCCTAGGGACTGGCTCTACAGAGTCAGGAGCTGCCCACGCCTTCGTGCAATAACCTGCATAAGGGGGTCGAAGGCGGAGACACCCAGGAGGTGGAGGGCCGAGATCCAAACGCCTCTAGGTATACTGACTCATCCTCAGAGGGATTGTTGGTGGGCCAGTTTCCCTCTGTTTCAGAAGTTCTAGGATGTCTGAGAAGGAGACATCCTCAGAGGGGATCTAGGGATCCCTCTGACTCATCAAAGTCAGTATCCAAGTGACAGACTCGGGGAGTCTACATGCTTCCTCTTACAAGTCCTCTTCCTAGGAGGATCTCCGAAACATCAGGAGAATCCTCGGAAGAGGGGGAAATTCCCAATGGGGAAACCTGAGGCGGAGGATCTCTGGGTCCTGTAGCAAGAGAAGTGGCAGAGATGTCAACAGGTACTATAGAGGGAGGAGCTACGGAACAGACTGCTGACTGATACCAGTGGCCAGTACACTCTTCATCACCTCGAATGCTCCCTCCCAGGCAGGTCCGAGAGAACCCGCCCAAGAGCTAGGAACTCCAGGGACCACCGAAGGGAAGTCTCCGAGGCAGATGTCGGAGCCGAGCTCACCAGGGCCGAGGCTCCAAGGGGAAGAGCGGGCTCGACAAGGGTCCGATGCCACTCACCCCCTCGGAGGAGACCATGGAAGCCCGACCACGAATCCCTCTAAGGAAGGTCTCAAGAGGAGATAAGAGTAGAGGCTGAAGGAACAGAAGGGGTATCCGTCCTCCAGCCGTAGCAGTAACCATTCCCGAAGACTCCAACTCCAAGCTCTGGGGTAGAGTTGAAGGAGGAACTGTAACGGGTGTGGACCAACAGTCGCCTGTTGAGACGGACTATGTAACATTTGGGCCAGTACCTGTGACTTAAGTAATCTACTGACCACTCTCTAGGTCATGATCTGACAACCTGGATGACCTTGAAGATCGGCTCCGATGGCTCCGTTCGATAGAAGAGGTGAAGCCGAGCCGAAAGTATCGGCTCCAAGGAAGGAGACCTCGACCTCTTCCTGGAATGAGCCATCGGAGCCGATACTATAGATCCTGTCGGAGCCGACCTCTCGGAGCCGACAGGAAGCTCGATGTATCGGCTCCAGCCGGAGCCGATACAGCCACCAAAGTAACGGTGTCGGAGCCGATCGGAGCCGACACCGATGCCTGTGCCACATGGGTGTCGGAACCGATCGGAGCCGACATCGGCGGTCACTACAGATTCGCACCCATAGCCATCGGTGCCGAAGGCTTTGTTAAGCCAGAATCGGCTCCAGCCGAGCCGATCTCGACTCGCACGAAGTCGGAGCCGAGGCCGCAGGCTTAGACACAGAAGCCTGGGCCTTGGTAGATTTAACTGATTTGGATGGAGCCGACTTAGCCGGAGAGCCCTCCGGCTTAAGAAGGCCCCTAAGGATCAGTTTATTACGTCTTTCCTGCAGGACTCTCTGGCTGAAGGAATGACAAATAGCACAGGAGTCCTGCAGGTGAAGAGGGCCTAGGCAATACAGGCAAGAAGTGTGACCGGCTGTCAGAGACATCTTCTGACAGCACGAGTCACACTTCTTAAAACCTGAGACCCTCTCCTTTGACATGGTGCTTTACACAAACACACACACACACCAGTCAAAATTAACTTAAATAAAATACCAAAAGGTATTTCTATAAACAACACACACACCCTAACAGGGGGGGGATGGGATGGGTAAATTTGACTAAAATAAATTAGAAAAGACAGGGATTTTCTGTCACAAAAGGTAAAAAATTAACTAATAACCAATAATTAAGGGTTTTTTAAGAAAAAGGGGCTTAAATATCCAAAAAGAGAATCACTTACCAGGAGCTGGTAAAAGGAGGACCTCATAAGCGGCAAACGAGATCTGGGTACTTACCGCCTTGCATCATGGGATATGGGGCTGCCTCGAGCTGGTAAAAGTGACTCTCGAGCTTAGCAAGTGCCGAGTCGGAGCCGAGGGATCGGCTCCGAACCCATCAAGCAAGAATGAAGGCGAGATTGACAACTTAACATTTTCCCTTTTCTGCACTGATGTGCGGTCTCAGAGTTGGTATAGTTAAGCGGGGGTGGGGGGTGCAGGGGGGCTTGCCCACCTGCTCAGAGCATTAAGGTAATTTTTTTTTTTTTACTTTTTTATTATATATTCAAGGTTTCAAGTTTCTCTCATATGTTGTTGAACATATGAGGTTCGAATTTTTGAAGCTTCAAATATTTAATATAGACCCTCCTTACCTGTATGGGTTATATCCTGCATAGGGTATAATAGATGGCAAGCTTCCAAAGCTTCAGGGCACATTCCAAGCACTCAACCTTTACTCAGCTCTAGCTGGGCTGTCTAAAAAGTATGGCTGGAGTGCCAAGCCTTTCACAGCTTTCATGCCAACTGAGATAGTAAGGCTAAGCCCTAACAGTACATTGCTAGAAATAAAAAAAAAATACATATCCACACCCTGGCATACAAAAAACACACACAGACACAAACACACACAAGAAAGGAAGATAGAGATGAGGGAGTGGCTACTAAAGTAGTGATCATTCAAACATCTATTGTTATGGTAAGTTTACTTACACAACTGTACTATGCTCTTCATAGTTATCACTGCTGCAGTAACCTTAGCTATGTGGGTAGCTGGGAGGAGGAAGGGGAATGGTCCACGAGACATTGGAGAATGGTCTCAGAAAAGCCTGTTCTAGACCACAAAAAGTAATCTAGTGTATGGTGCTTTGTAAAAGTATGAACAGAGGATCAAGCTGCTGATTTTAAATACTTCTTTAGTCCAACCCTTTCCAAAAAAAGCCAACAGATGAAGCCAAGGCCCTGGCAGAATGTGAACCTTGACTCTGCCTGGAATAGTTTTGTTGTGGTAGGAACAGAAAACGTTTATAGCCTGAGATGACCATTTGAAGATAGTCTGCTTTGACACTGGTTGCCTCTTTTTCTTACCTTGATAAAAAATGAACAACTGTTAGGAAGTTCTGAAACATCTTGTTCTGACGAGATAGTACCTAAGTTGCATGTGGACATCCAATATATGACTTATCTTTTCTCCATTTTTGGGTTCTGGAAAGAAAAGAAAATGGAGAGATTGTCATAAGGTAAACCCGGATACCACTTTAGGCATAAACAAAGGATTAGTTTTCAAAGAAACCCTATCTCTGTGGAAGATGAAATAAGACTGACCCACCAAAAGAGCTTGCAACTCAGATACTCTTCTTGAGGAAGTCACAGAAATCAGCAAATCTTGTTAAGAACCTCAAGTTAGCTAGATGAGATGATTTAAATGGAGCAACTGTTGGCATCTTTTACACAAAATTAAGATCCCAAAGCAGAGACACCAGTTTTCTGGGAGGCTTAGTGTGGTGCCCCTTTCATAAACTTTTTCACACAAGAATGCACTGAAAGAGGGGGAAACATTGGCAGATACACTGAAATGGCCTACAAATGAACCTTGTCAGATGAGCAGGATAAGCCATAGTATGGTAACTCACATAAATACTGTAAAAACAGAGAAACACTAGCACTGAATGGGTGCTGGTTCTTTTGTTAGCACCAACCAGAAATCTTTTCCATTTGTTTATATAAAATTTTCTAGTAACAGGCTTTCTTGTTTCCAATAATACCTGCTTCATGTCCTCAGAAAACAGGTGACTAAAAGTTATCAAGACCTTATCACCCAGCAGTCACTTGTAGTTATCTAGGATCGGGATGTATCAAATGCTGCAGTCTGTGAGGAAGCTTGTGGTAATTGCCCCTGCTCAATTCTGAAAGAAGGGAGGAGTGGTAATGTCCCCTGATCAGTTCTAGAAGAAGTGGGAACCATTGTTGCCTGGGCCAGAAGGCACTCACAATGATCTTTGTGGAATCCTTCTGAATATTCAAAAGTACCACGGAAATCAGCAGAAAGGAGGGAAAGGCATACAGGGACATTCCTATCCAAGAAATAGAAAAGACATCTATCTTCCAGGCCTTCTTACACTGAGTACTGGAACCAAATGTTCCAGTTGATTGTTTAGAGAGGAGGCAAATAGGTCTACCTGAGGAATTCCCTACAGACAGAACAAATCATGGAAGACCCCCGATTCAGTTTTCATTTGTGAGGGTCTGCCTTGGTTCTGCTCAGTTTGCCTGACTCACAATTTTACTCTTATGGAATGCAAGATACCTACAGAGAGAAATTGTGTTGCAAACCTATAACCCATGCTAACAAGGCTAGTCTGCACAGGGATAAGGTATGGTTCCCTTTTGCTTGTTTATGTTCTGTATTAATATGGTATTATCTGCAACTACTTGTAGTGATTTTGAGAACCACAGATAACTGGGAAAGTTGAACGCCTTCATAAGAGATAGCATCTGTTTTATGTCTGTGTTTTAGTCTGCCTTTCTTGTCCTAGAGACATTGCACTTTTACTTCCAATGACAATGCCCCCCAAACAAAGTTCAAGTTGTCTGCTGTAAGCAACTGCTTTAGAGCAGGAGGGAAGAATGGGAGACCTGTAGTCTGAGAAAAATAAAAGTTATGTACTTACCATAACTCTGCATCTATGTTGTTTGTTTTTGTCCTTTGGCTTCGGTCACTTAGACTTTAGGCTCCGTAACTCAAGCTCCTCCACTTTACCCATAATCCTCGGATCAAGTTTCCCTCTAATCTGCTAACCAATATATGTCAAAGGAGACACAAACATTAATAGGTGGTATACTAACTATAGCATAAAGACAGAGAAGGAGAAGGAGGAGACTGAAGCTCATGCAGCAAGACTAACAGGAAATACCCCTCAAGACATACTAGGAGACTATAAAAGTAGAAAGGGGGCTGCAGGGTGGGAAGTTGAGGAATGATGAAAACAGACAACACAGTTGCAGAGTTATGGAGAGTACATAACCTTTGTATCTGACGTTATCTTTTTTGTCCATTCCTCAACTGACGGGTCAAAGTCCACAACAAGAGACACCTAGGGGGTCCTCAAGGAGGGATAGTCTGGAGTACAGTGGGGCCAAATGCTGCCCTGTTCCTAGATATGATGTCCAATGAGTTATAAAGGTATGTGCACTGGACCGTGTAGCAACTGCAAAGATGTCATCTATAGTGGTTTTGGACCAGAAAGCAGTTGATGTGGCCATAGATTTGGTGGAATGGTCCTTAGATGGTTTGGGCAATATCAGTCCTTTATTCTTAAAACAAAAGAAATGCAATCAATGAGACGTCTAGCTAAAGTTATTTTAGATACTGCTTTGCCCAGTTTAGCTTTGGTAAAAGAAAAAAATTGATCAGATTTTCTGAGATCTTTAGTTCTGTGAATATAAAATCAAAGTTGCCTATCAACATCTAACAGGTGCAGCATGTCTTCTTCTTTAATAGAAAAACTCGGAAAGAAAATGAGTAGGTTGATGGACTGATTGATATTTGTCTCTGACGCCACTTTGGTTAGGAAGGAAGGGTTAGTCCAAAAGGATACCCTGTCCTTTTTAAAAATCAGATACAGTGGCTGGGAAAAAAGTGCCTGGAGTTCTGATACTCATCTATCCGATGTAATGGCAACCAGGAAAACAGTTTTTCATGATAAGAACTTTAAATCTGCCTTAGTCGAAGGCTCAAAGGGAGGTTGGATCAAAGCTTGAAGAAGTATTGTTAAATCCCATGGAGAAGTGGGGTCCTTAATAGGAGGATAAAGTAAAAAGGTACCTTTAAGAAAGGCCTTACACAATTTTAGAGAGGCCAAAGAAAAAGAAGTTATGTACTCACCATAATGTTCCATCTACGTTGTCGATTCTCATTTATCCTTGACGTATGGGACTTGGTTCCGGGGCTCGGAAATGGCCTGGCCATTACAACAGCTTGCACGAACCAAAAACTCCTGAGTCAAGTCCCTACCCAGAAAGCCTCTCTCTAAATTACCTCAGATCGAGTTTGCAACTATAAGGAAAGACCAGGAAAGATAATATTATAACCACTGAAAAGGCTATGTTCAAGGTCATACATGAAGAAACAAATAACCAGGACTAAGATTCGTTCCTCGATGGGAGTCTGAAGGAGGGGGGAAGAGAGTGGGGTGTTTTGGATAAAGGAAGATCGACAACACAGATGGAATGTTGTGGTGAGTATATAACTTCTTTATCTGATGCTGTCAATCTTCATTTATCCTTGACGTATGGGACAGAGTCCCCAGCTACCTTGTATCATGGGAGGCCTTATGGAAGGATATTCCGGAGCACCACAGAACCCCTGAAGACCAGATCCAGTTTATAATGAGTAATAAAGGTATGTGGAGAAGCCCACGTTGCGGCTACGCATATGTCATCCATGGAAGCCTTAGAGTGGAAAACAGCAGACGTGGCAATAGCGCTTGTGGAGTATGCTATAACTGGGGCTGTCAATTGGAGGTTTTTCATGTTGTAGACAAAGGTAATACATTCTCTTAACTACTCAGACAACGTGACCTTTGAAACTGATTTACCCATGGAAGGACCTGAAAAGGAGACAAATAACTGGTCCGAATTTCTGAAATCTTTTATTCTGTCGAGATAAAAACGTAATTGTCTGTGAACATCCAATAAATGTAAGCAGTATTCTCCCTTGTTGGAAAAATTAGGGAAGAATACTGGCAGTTCAAAGGCTTGATTAATGTTATTTTCAGATATGACCTTTGGAAGAAAGGATGGATTAGTTCTTAGCAATACCCTCTCTTTATGAAAAATCAAATAAAGGAGGTTTTGAGGATAACGCATGAATCTCTGCAATCCTCCTAGCAGAGGTAATGGCTTTTAAGAAAATGGTCTTCCATGAAAGAAATTTCAAATCACAGGCAGCTGCTGGCTGAAAGGGGGGTTGGACCAAGGATTACAGAACCATAGTAAGATCCCAGGGAACAAGGGGTTCCCTATAAGAAGACTTTAACCTTAATGTTCCCTTTAGGAAAACCCTGCACAGTCTATGTGAAATTAAAGATTGTAGAACCAAAAAAAGGAGCACAGCAACTGAAGAGACACAATTTTAATGAATGAACAAGTTAAGCAATTTCTTCCCTCAGTACAGAGACTTTCTCAGAACAATATTCATAAACCAACCCAGCCCTTAAATAACACATCCAATTAAACTAATAAGTTAAAAAAATACAATTATACAATTCAATTAAGTACTTAACGGACAATTCCATTATTAATACAAACTTTTTTACAATGTACTCTAACTAAAACCAAAATTCTAAACCTAAAATGTTTTTAAATTTTAAAACACTTGAAATGTTTATAGACTCATTAATACCTGGATACTGAGTTGCATTTAAACGCAACTGCCACTTCAACTCACATATATCTAGGTGTATGTTCAAACATTTCCCTTGTGAATCTTTTACTAATGGTTGGATCACTAAAAACTTAGAAATTGTGGTCATTACATTCCTTTATATGCCTACTCAAAGCAATGGTCATCTTGCCATTTTTAATGTCCAATATGTGTTCACTAATACTATTCTTGAAAAACCTACTTGTTTTTCCTATATAAAATATAGGACATTTTGGCACTTTGCCATATAGACCACATTTAGACTACAACAATTCAAATTACCTTTAATAAAAATATCTCTACTATTCAAGTTAAAACTATCTCCAGTTTCCAAAATATCAGGACAATAACTAGACATCCTATACCTAAAATTACCCCTTAATCTATTATTGTAGACATTAGCCACCGTACCACTTATTTCTAAAATGTTTTTGAATGACCTGTCCTTCCTGAACACTATTTTGGGTACCTTCCCCACCTTTTACCCCACATGCTGATCATAATATAATATCTCCCAATTGTTTTTAATTATTTCGAAAATTTTAATGGCATCTAGGTTAAATGTGGTAATAAAACTCAATCCAAACGTATTCATTAATCTACCTTGTCTAGTAATATGGGATGTTTCACTTGTCTTATGTCCAGTTCCTAAAATGGGCTTATATATACCTTCCATACATTTACATATAACTTCCTCACTTATTTTCTTTAATAATTCCGCCGGATATCCCCTTTTGTTAAAAAGCTGTAATATAAATTGAACCTCTTCTAACAATTCACCATCAGAACTTACCATCCCGGCAGCCCGGACTAATTGCCCCTTCACAATCGACTTTTTTTGATGGTACAGGTCCCAACTGGTAAATCCCAAATACGAATTTGAAAACGTAGGTTTTCTATAAATCGTTGAAAACAATTTCTTGTTTTCAAAATCAATTTTTAAATCCAAATCTAAGTAAGAAATTCGTTCCTAAGTAAAGACATGGGTAAATTCCAAAAATTCCACTGAATTGTTAATATATACAAAGAAATCCTTCAGTTCTGTCTCAGTACCCTTCCACACCACAAATAAATCATCCAAAAATCTAGTATAATATAAAATCTTGGACAAATAAATACTTTTCATAATGAATTCCTGTTCCCGACAGGACATGGCATAACTGGCAAAAATGGGGGCACAAGCTGCCCCCATTGCCACTCCATTTGACTGCTTATAGTATTGTCCTTCAAAATATATATAATTATTTTTCAATACTACTTCCATTAAAGCTGTCTATTTATTAATTTGGTCTTGGTCATAAAGACCTGTTTTTAATAACTGAATTGCTAGCCATGCCAAACCCTCCTCATGTGCTATTACTGAAAAAAAAATTACAAACATCTATGACAACCAACAGTATGTCATTAATAAACTCAGTTTCTCCCAATTTCTCCAAAAACTGCCACAAGTCCTTAGTTATGTAAGGAAATGCCATCAAACCCTTTTGTAAACTAACATCCAAACATTTACTAATAAAGCAGGTCTTAGAGCGCTTTCCATTCACTATTGGCCGAAATTTTGGATCCTTTAGTCCGTTGTGGATCTTTGGTATTCCAAATATATTAGGTATTATGGGGTGTTCATTCTTTAAATAATAAAATTCATCGTCATTAATCTGTCCCTGATATAACATGTCTTCCAAAACTAAATCAGTCTTCCTATATGTTATATGAATTTCATTCAATGAGCTTCCCTCATATGTGCCATCCATTAAAAGGATATTCATCCCATTTAAATAATCTCCTTTATCCATTATCACCACGTCATTGCCCTTATTCGGCTTCATTACTCAGATATTTTTGTCATTGGCAATTTCCATTAAAAACTTTTCTTCATCTTTAGTTAAATTACATTCATAATTTATATTATTTTGTTTACACACTTGCCTTATATCTTTTTCACACACTTTTTCAAATACCCTTATTAAGTTGTTTAAAGGGGAATTGAACATACTTGATTTATTTAAAACCTGCTCATACCTTGCAGATTTATAATCATTACAGTTAAACCACACCTTTAGGTTTAATTTACGTGTGAAACACTTTAAATCAATCAGGGTATCGGCCACTTTCCCTGTTCTACTTGGGCAAACATAAGGCCTTTAGCTAACAAGTTCACATGTTCTATACCTATAGTTTTGGAAGAATAATTATACACTTTAAAATCATCTACTGCATTACAAATCACTTGTAGCTCAAAACCATTTTCAGTGATGTCACAATTTTCAAGACATTGCATTAATATATATATCAAAATCAGAATGCTCATTGCTTAATCCATCACTTAAAAATGTACGTACTACATTTTTGTCATACCCTGACTCAGAACCATCATTTTCACTATCCATATCACTATTAATAGCAACATGAGCAACATCATCTGTACAGCAACCATTAAAAAATTAATTTCCAGAAATGAGTCCAACACCAATGTCATTAAACTGAATCTCATTCGTTACACTTACTTCATTTAATATGGCCAAAGACATGTCCATTAATTTGTCCGCTGCTGAGTCCGAATCTTTACATTCTTCAGCCTGGCTCCTTGCACCACATAGTCCCTGTAAATGTTCCCCGAAAAATGGGGCTGCTGTCCTTTTCCCCGTAACCTCTCCAAACGCCTTACACTGTCGTTCATGGTGGTTGATTGCTGAGGATATGCAGGTTGCTCATGATGAAATCACATCACTGATATCACTTCCTCTTCCCCGCTCCACTCACTATTGGCTCCCTCAACGTCATAGGTATGACAATCTGGGTAAAGTGGATACACTTTCCCTTTAGAATACTCATTCATATCCCTTTTGTTTTTATTTAATTTCCGCACATATATATTGCCACAAATATTGTCCACATTCCTAAAGGCATTGGTATAATTCGTTTGATGACATTCGAACACCAAATCATTCTGAATTGAATTAGTTTATTCTTTTCATCCAATTCCTTAGATAAAGTTTCTAGTGCTTGAGTATTATATTTGACCATAAGCTTAATAAGCTCTATACTCATACGGTCAAATAATACATGCAAATCATTCAAAAAATCTGAATTACCTTCCGCTCCATTTGGATATTTCCACATACGTAAGCCTTGCGGAACCCGCTCCAACTCAATATTCCTCTCCAAATATGAGTTTTCCATTTGCAATTTATTATAAGTCAGCAAGTTCTTTTCAAACCACTTTAGCCTTTCAACAATTGTCAAAGACTGTTGCTGACCTGAACTAATATATCCTTTTTCCATTTGGAAATCAAAGGTATTGCTCTTACAGCCTATTGCTTCCACATTACTGATGACTTTTCTTTGTGCACTATATTATCATCTTCACCCAAATACATGTCTTGTACGACCTGAAGCATCTGTTCAGGTTGCAAACGCTGTGTTGGCTGGGTTAAAGGGTAGCCCAAACTACCAAAAATGTTGCCTGAACTACTTTGTTTGTCCATAAGAGTTTGGATTTGTGTGGTATGTATAGCCAGCTGCTGATTATTCTGCTGTAATAATTCCACAAAATCTCCATTAGAAGCCGACCCCTCCATTGTGCTGTACCACACCTCGAGCAAACAAAGCCACTACAAAAACAAACTGTAAAACCAAAAAAAAAGCAGCACAGCAACTGAAGGGACCCAACTTTAATGAATGAACAAGTTAAGCGCTTTCTTCCCTCAATACATGGATTTCCAGCCATTAAATAACACATCCAATTAAACTAATTAGTTAAAAAATACAATTATACAATTCAATTAAGTACTTAACAGACAATTCCATTAATACAAACTTTTTTACAATGTACCCTAACTAAAACCTAATTAGTTTAATTGGATGTGTTATTTAAGGGCTGGGTTGGTTTATGAAAAAAAAATTCAAACTGTTATGTAGAAACAAAATAGTTCAAGCAACATTTTTGGTAGTTTGGGCTACCCTTTAACCCAGCCAACACAGCGTTCGCAACCTGAACAGATGATTTATGTAGTGCATGACATGTATTTGGGTGAAGGTGATAATATGGGTCACAAAGAATAAGTCGTTAGTAATGTGAAAGCAGTAGGTTGGAATAATATATACCTTTGATTTTAGAATGGAAAAAGGATGTACTAGTTTGGGTCAAAAACAGTCTTTGACAACTGCTGAAAGGCTAAAGTTGTTTGAAAAGGAATTGCTGACTTACAAAAAATTGCAAATGGAAAACTAATATTTGGAAAGGGATACTGAGTTGGAGCAGGCTCCGCAAGGCTTAAGTATGTGGAAATATCCAAATGGAGCAGAAGGTAATTCAGATTTTTTGAATGATTTACATGTATTATTTGACCATATGGGTATGAAGGTTATGGTCAAATATAATACCCAAGCGCTAGAAACTTTATCTAAAGAACTGGATGACAAGAATAAAGTCATACAGAATGATCTGGTGTTCAAATGTCATCACCTGGTTCAAGGCTCCTGAGAGCACCCCAGCGCTATCAGGTTTTACCTCATATCATGCGTTCCGGCCCCAAAATCAGGAAAATACCAAGAAAGGAGGGGGGGGTATCCATATTCATCAAGGACACCCACACCTCAAGACTGGTGGCAACGCATGATGCATCGGAGACCATCCAGGTGCAATTAACCGTAGGCAAGACTGCTCTGCAAATTGTAGCATGTTACAGGCCACCCTCACAAACTCAGGAACCTCACATGGCCTTCCTGAAAACACTAGAGGGGATAAATGTATCACCAAACACCATCATACTAGGTGACTTCAATTACCCAAATATAGACTGGGAACACTACTCAAGCCCAAACACCCTAGCCCAAAAGTTCCTGGAATTCATAA
Source organism: Protopterus annectens (assembly GCF_019279795.1). Lineage (NCBI taxonomy): Eukaryota > Metazoa > Chordata > Ceratodontiformes > Protopteridae > Protopterus > Protopterus annectens. The sequence continues at coordinate 694,297,403 of NC_056745.1, forward strand.
ACTCAAATGCCATGGAACAACTAGTCACCATCCCCACAAGAGGAGATAACATACTTGATCTCATCATCACGAACATGGGAGCACAATGTTCAACACCGAAGTATACCCCTCACTGGTGAGATCAGATCACAACTAATCTCGCTGGAGGTCCTCATCCCACCCCCACCTGAAATAAAAAGACCACAGTAAAGAACTTCTCAAAAGCCGACTTCACACTTCTAAAGACTAGTGTGGTCTCCTTTAAGGCCCCGAGCGGCGGAAAACAGTACTCAAGCCGCTGAATCACTTACAAATGCCTTCTACCAGCACCTGCAGGACTGCATGGATAAGGCAATCCCAAGCAAAACAAAGACTCTTTGTACCAAAGGCAAGCGTCCAGTCTGGTGGACCCCAGCCATAAACAAACTCTACAACAAAAGGAGGAAGCTACTACAAGATAGAGCAAAATCCTTAAAAGGTAAGACACCCTTGATCACTATAAGTAAAAAACTAAGAGCTCTCATAAAATCATCCAAAGCAAATTTCGAGAGAAAATAGCTAAAGACTCAAAAGACAATCATAAGGCCTTCTTTAGCTATGTTAGAAACCTAGGAGGAAACTCCCAGATATGCTCAGAACTAGTTCAAAATGATGTGAAGATTACTGATCCTACAGACATTGCCAACATACTGGCTGACAGGTTCAGTGCAAACTTCTCCCCCCCCCAAAAGGAGAGATATCTATACCAAACGATTGCAGCCCCCAAACATCTCCAGCCCAAGTGAGAACTGCTCTCTCCAAAGCAAAAACACAGCATCCATGGGACCTGATGGTGTCCCCGGCTGTGTGCTCCACGAACTCAATGAGGAATTAAACCCACAGCTAGGACAGCTGTTTAATCAAAGTCTTACCTCTGGATACGTACCCAGGAGTGGCGCACTGCAACTGTGGTCCCACTTCACAAAGGCGGTGCCTCCACCGACCCTGGAAATTACCGCCCATTAGCTTGACAAGCCTTATCTGCAAAGCCATGGAGAGGATCATAATGGACCTCATAAATAAAGACATAGGGAATTTGCAGACTTTGGATCCAACCCAGTTTGGCTTTGTCAAAGGCAGATCATGCCTTTTAAACTTGGTTGACTTTTTGAAACAGTCACCAAAGCCATTGATGAGGGAAAGGCAGTCCATACAGCCTACCTCGATCTGGCTAAGGCCTTCGATACAATACCCCACTCGGGTATCATTGAAAAACTCATCAGCTTAAATGTTAACCCATACATCACAAGATGGGTTGCAAACTGGCTGAGTGACAGAACCCACAGGGTCAGAGTTGCTGGCACCATGTCAGACTCAAAGCCTGTCACAAGTGGTGTCCCACAGGGCTCAGTCCTGGGCCCACTCTTGTTTGGCATCTACTTTTCCAGTACAAGCAAACACAGGAGGGTTATGGCTGACAAAGTTTGCAGATGACTGCAAACTGGGCCATAGTAGAAAACACATCTGACACAGATATCCTTCAGAAGGGTCTCACAGAAACGGATAACTGGTGCCAGAGCCACAGCCTAAAGCTAAATGCCAAAAAATGCATAGTCATACCCTTCGGGAAAAACAAGGTTACCCCTAGCTACCAAATAGGTGGCAATCCACTGAGCACAGAAGAAGTTATCAGGGACCTGGGGACCCAGGTTGATAGTAGTCTGTCATTCGACACCCATGTAGCTAAAGTAGTTAGGAAGACCTTCTACATTGCCCACCTTATCATGAAGGGCTTCTCATCTAGATCAAGGGAGGTTATAGTCTCCCTTTACTCATCAGACCAATGATTGAGTACAATGCCCCATTCGGAATGTATCTGACCCGACACTTGCAGCAGCTGGAGAGGCCACAAAAGTTCCTCACCAAAAGGATAAAGGGACTCAAAAATCTATCCTATGCTGCCCGACTGAAAGAACTCCAGCTCTATTCAGTCGCTTACCGCTTGCTCAGAGGTGACCTTTGCCTAACATACAAGGCCATGTCAAACCCAGATTTGATGAATATGCTTCACCTCAAAAAATCTAGATCCATCAGAGCCACAAGGGCGGGAGACTTAAACCTCGACACGGCTATTAATAGGACGTGCTGGAGGGATAGATTCATCACCCAAAGACTCCCTATGCTATGGAACAAAATCCCGGTACATGTGAGGCAGAGCACCTCGCTGGCCTTGTTCAAGAGAAATCTTGACCAATGGATGGGAGATCGCAGATATACCCCAGGGATTACCTCAGTGTCACTGCTCGACAGAGGCACAGCAAAAAAATGGGTATAGTTCCCCATACAAAAGGGGTGGCGTAAGCCATAAAACGATGGGCTAGGCTTGTAAATGCCCTCGGGCAGATAGCCTAGTATGGACCTATGAACCTATGAACCAATGTCTTTAGGAATGTGGACAATATTTGTGGCAATATATATGTGCGGAAATTCAATAAAATCAAAAGGGATATGAATGAGTATTCTAAAGGGAAAGTGTATCCTTTACCCAGATTGTCATACCCACGGCGTTGAGGGAGCCAATAGTGAGTGGAGCGGAGAAGAGGAAATTACATCAGTGATGAGGTTTCATCATGAGGGATGTGCATATCCTCAGCAATCAACCACCATGGACGACAGTGTAAGGCATTCCGCGAGGTTGCGGGGAAAAGGACAGCAGCCCCATTTTTTGGGGAACACTTACAGGGACTATGTGGTGCAAGGAGCCAGGCTGAAGAATGTAAAGAATTGGAATCAGCAGCGGACAAATTAATGGACATGGCTTTGGCCTTATTAAATGAAGTAAGTGTAATGAATGAGATTCAGTTTAATGACATTGGTGCTGGACTCTTTTTCCGGAAATGAAGTATTTAATGGTTGCTGTACAGATGATGTTTCTCATGTTACTATTAATAGTGATATGGATAGTGAAAATGATGGTTCTGAGTCAGGGCATGACAAAAATGTGATACGTATATTTTTAAGTGATGGATTAAGCAATGAGCATTCTGATTTTGATACATTAATGCAATGTCTTGAAAACTGTGACATCACTGAAAATGGTTTTGAGCCACAAATGATTTGTAAAGTAGTAGATGATTTTAAAGTGTATAATTATTCTACCAAAAGTATAGGTATAGAACATGCGAACTTGTTAGCTAAGGGCCTTATGTTTGTCCCAAATAGAAGGGGGAAAGTGGCCAATACCCTGATTGATTTAAAGTGTTTCACATGTAAATTAAACCTAAAGGTGTGGTTTAATTGTAATGATGATACATCTGCAAGGTATGAGCAGGTTTTAAATAAACCAAGTATGTTCAATCTCCCTTTAAACAACTTACTAAGGGTATTTGAAAATGTGTGTGAAAAAGATACAAGGCAAGTATATAAACAAAATAATATAAATTATGAATTTAATTTAACTAAAGATGAAGAAAAGTTGTTAATGGAAATTGCCAATGACAAAAATATCTGAGTAATGAAGTTGGCTAAGGGCAATAGGGTGCTGATAATGGATAAAGAAGATTATTGAAATGGGATGAATATCCTTTTAATGGATGGCACATATTAGGAAAGCTCATTGAATGAAATTCATATAACATATAGGAAGACTGATTTAGTTTTGGAAGACATGTTATATCAGGAACAGATTAATGAAGATGAATTTTGCTATTTAAAGAATGAACACGCCATGATACCTAATATATTTGGAATACCAAGGATCCACAAAGGACTAAAGGATCCAAAATTTCGGCCTATAGTGGATGGAAAACACTCTAAGACTTGCTTTACTAGCAAATATTTGGATGTTAGTTTACAAAATGGTTTGATGGCATTTCCTTACATAACTAAGGACTCGTGGCAGTTTTTGGAGAAATTGGGAGAAACTGAGTTTATTAATGATATACTGTTGGTTACCATAAATGTTTGTAATCTTTTTTCAGTAATACCACATGAGAAGTGGCTGGCATGGCTAGAAATTCAGTTATTAAAAACAGGTCTTTATGACCAAGACCAAATTAATAAATATATAGCTTTAATGGAAGTAGTATTAAAAATAATTATATATATTTTGAAGGACAATACTATAAGCAGTCAACTGGAGTGGCAATGGGTGCAGCTTGTGCCCCCATTTTTGCCAATTATGTCATGTCCTACTGGGAACAGGAATTCATTATGAAAAGTGTTTATTTGTCCAAGATTTTATATTATACTAGATTTCTGGACGATTTATTTGGGGTGTGGAAGGGTACTGAGACAGAACTGAAGGAATTTTTTGCATATATTAATTCAGTGGAATTTTTGGAATTTACCCATGTCTATAGTAAGGAACAAATTTCTTACTTAGATGTGGATTTAAAAATAGATTTTGAAAACAAGAAATTGTTTTCAACGATTTATAGAAAACCTACGTTTTCCAATTCATATTTGGAATTTACCAGTTGGCACCTGTACCATCAAAAATAGTCGACTGTGAAGAGGCAGTTGGTCTGGGCTGCCAGGATGGTAAGTTCTGATAGTGAATTTTTAGAAGACGTTCAATTTATATTACATCTTTTTAACAAAAGGGGATATCTGGCGGAATTATTAAAGAAAATAAGTGAGGAAGTTATATGTAAACATATGGAAGGTATATATAAGCCCATTTTAGGAAGTGGACATAAGACAAGTAAAACATCCCATATTAATAGACAAGGTAGATTAATGAATAAGTTTGTATTTAGTTTTATTACCACTTTTAACCTGGATGCCATTAAAATTTCCGAAATAATTAAAAACAATTGGGAGATATTATATTATGATCAGAATGTGGGGAAAAGCTGGGGTAGGTACCCAAAATAGTGTTCAGGAAGGATAGGTCATTCAAAAACATTTTAGAAATAAGTGGTATGGTGAGTAATGTGTACAATAATAGATTAAAGGGTAATTTTAAGTGTAGGATGTGTAGTTATTGTCCTTATATTTTGGAAACTGGACATAGTTTTAATATGAATGGCAGAGATATTTTATTAAAGGTCATTTCAATTGTTGTAGTCTGAATGTGGTCTAAAAGTGTCAAAAATGTCCTATATTTTATATAGGAAAAACAAGTAGGTTTTTCAAGAATAGAATTAGTGAACATATATTGGACATTAAAAATGGCAAAATGATCAATGCTTTGAGTAGACATATATAGAAATGTAATGACCACAATTTTAAGTTTTTAGTGATACAACAATTAGTAAACGATTCACAAGGGAAATGTTTGGACATACACCTAGATATATCTGAGTTGAAATGGCAGTTGAGTTTAAATGCAACTCAGTATCCAGGTATTAATGAGTCTGTAATCATTTCTTGTGTTTTAAAATTAAAATACATTTTAGGATAGAATTTTGGTTTTAGTTAGGGTACATTGTAAAAAGTTTGTATTAATAATGGAATTGTCTGTTAAGTAATTAACTGAATTGCATAATTGCACTTTTTAACTAGTTTAATTGGATGTGTTATTTAAGGGTTGGGTTGATTTATGAATATTGTTCTGAGGAAGTCCCTGTATTGAGGGATGAAAGCGCTTAACTTGTTCATGCATTAAAGTTGTGTCTCTTTAGTTGCTGTGCTGCTTTGTTTGGTTCTGAAATTAAAGACTGTCCTTCAAAGTCGTTATGGAAATTAAAAATAGCAGCAAGCTGAACTCTGATGGTAGAAGAAGAAGCTCCTTGTTTGAAGAGCATAGACAAAAATTCCAAAACCTCTTCAACTTATGCCGAGAAAGGATCACGTTTATTATCATGTGACCATAAGGAAAATCTTTTCCATTTGCTGAAGTAGAATCTCCTTGTGGAAGGTTTATAGGAAGCTAGCAAAATTTTTTTAACTAGGGAAAATAAGTTATTTTACCTTGCAATCAATGGAACTGGAGCAAGTAAGCTGCAAGCTTGAGGTTTTTTCAGGTTGGGGTAAACTAGTCCCTGAGGATGCGGCAGGAGATCTGGCTCCGGGTCCAGAGACCATGGATGCTGAAGTAGGTAAGGCCAAAGAAAGGGGAACCAAACTTGTCGAGGCCAAAATGCGGCAATGAGAATTACTCTGCTCTTCAACCTTATGGCCATTTTTAAGAAAAGGGGTATTAGAGGAATGGGGAGAAAGGCACAGAGTAGTCCCAAGGGCCAACTGTGAAAGAGAGCATCTCTCAGGGACTTCCTCTAAAGGGGGATTAGGGTAAAGTAGCTGCTGTACTTGTTGTTCTGGGGGGGGTGCAAATATATCGGAGCAAGGTTGGCCCCAGCAATGGAAAATCTCCTTCGTTACTCAGGGATTGAAAGACCACTCACGAAGCAGGAGGATGCATTTGCTCAACTGGTCTGCTATCATATTCAAGCTCCTCGGGATGTGCATTGTTACCAGAAAGTAGTTTGAAGATATCACCCATTGCCACACTCTGATAGCTTCTCGACAGAGGGGGAAAGACTTGGTTTCACCTTACTTGTTGATGTACCAGACCACTGATATGTTGTCTGACTGAATTGCAATTGTTCCTAGACGGAGGACAGTCTGAAAGGCTTGCAATGCTAAGAGCACTGCCCTCAGCTCCAGAACACTGATATGCAGATTGGCCTCTATTACGGACCAAGTACCTAAGACAGTCCTTTCCTGAAATTATTCTTGCATCGACATTAAGATGAGAAGAGACAGAGGATGAATGTGGAACCTTACTAGCAGTACTAATGTGATGGCCGCCGCCACGGATCCCAGTGCCTGTAAAACTAGTAATGTGGGAAAATTGTCAATGGAGAGAATAATGTTTACCTGTGATCTTATCTTCTGCTGTCTGTGAGTAGGATGGTAGGCTATGCAAGAGGCTCCTATGAATTCCAATTGTTGGGTCAGACTTAGTTGAGATTTGGCAAGATTCACCATTATACCTAGATGAGAACAAATGTGTAGGGTGAAATTTCTTGTCTGTTCGAGTAGATGCCTGGTGGGAGCAGTAAGGAGCCAGTCGTCCAGATATGAAAACACTTCGTGCAGTCTCAGGTGAGCTGCTACTTCTGCCATATATTTGGTGAACACCTGGTGGGCTGTGGTGAGACCAAAAGGCAGGGCTCAGAAGTGATAATGACTAGCTCCCAGATGGAAGTGGAGGAACCTCCTGGAGTGCTTGTCTATTTTTTATGTGGTAATACGCATCCTGGTGGTCTAAAGAGCACATCCAATCATCCTTCCCGAAGAAGGGAAGAATAGACTGAACCATGACCATCTGGAATTCTGTATGTTGAACAATCTTGTCCAGAATGCTGAGATCCAAACTTGGTCTCCAGTCCCCGTCTTTTTTTCCACCAAAAAGAACTTTGAGTAGAATCCGAATCCTATCTGGTCTAACGTTACTTCTTGGCTGACTCTTTTTTCTAGCAGCTTTTGAATTTCCAGAGCTTCCTGATCCCTCTGATTGGGTGGAACATCGGGGATCCTTCTTCCTGGTTTTGGGATAAGTCTGAATGGAATATAGTAACCTCTGGTAATGATCCTTAGCACCCAAGCATCTGTGGTTATCTTTTGCCAGACTAGTGGGTGCAAAGATAATCTTCCCCCGACTGCCTCCAGAGGCAAGCAACTAGGCCTCCCTTCAGGAGTGCTGGCAGGATTTCCCTGAGAAGAAATCTCTGGAACCTTGATTTTGTGGGCCATCTCTGCCGTGTGGTCAGCGTCTTCCATTATAGCTCCCCCCTCTGCCCCAAGGGGAGTCATTACCATGTGTGTCCTGGAAAGGCCCTTGGGTTTTCTTGAACCACATTTTCCCGCTTCTCTGGTTCCTGGAATAGGAGCACTGGGCAGCAGAAAAACATATGCCCATGGCAGATAGGGTTTTTCCATCTTTTTCACACCTGGCTAAGGCATCTTTAACTTTAGGGCCAAAAAGGGAAGATCCGTCAAACAGAGCATTGACGAATGAAGACTTGAATGGCTCCACAAATTCACACAAGCATATTCAGGCATGCCTCCTCATAGCTGCACCTGAACCCACTGCCCTAATCGTCCCTTTGGCTGCATGTGCAATAAGCCTCATGGATGAGTTAGAGTTAGACTCAAGGGTGGCAAGCTGGGAAGCTACTTTATCCTGTACCTCATCAGACACAGCTCCCACAAGGGTATCTGAGAGCTACTTGATCAAAGCCCTCTGAAGTCTAGTGAAGTGTACCATGAAGTTCAATGACTGCAAGGCAAAGGTCGAAGAAGCATATTCCTGCTTCCCAAATCTGTCCATCACCCTAGACTCTCAGTTAGGATGATGAACAGTGGAACTTTCTTCTGCTAGTTCCTTCTTGGTGGCTGCCGCAACCACCATGGCATTTACTACTAAACCTCTGGCCCAGTGCTGATGGCCCCCTGGAGCCGAAAGGATTTTACCTGGTCTCTACTGAGGATTGGTTCTATGGAATTAAGGGCCTTCCATGCCCACTGGGTGATCAGTTTAATAAGATCGTCAGCTGGTGGGGTCACCCAAGAGGTAGATGGGTAAGCACCGAAGGCTTGCAAGTACACAGACTCCTCTGGGAATGGGTCTTGGGGCTTCCAGCCACCCCTCTGCTTTAATATTTCAAGAATGTCTCCAAAGGTGACGTCTTCTGAGTGACTGAGGGGACCCTTCCCTGTCATCGAAATCTGTGTCTTCTGTGACAGATCCCTCCAGGGAATCAAGGTTTTCCTCTTACACGACCTCTTCTGAGGCACCTCATCTGTGACAGCTTCTGTGGAGGAATCGGAAGAGGTAGGGTCCTTTACGGGGGTGTCCTGCAGTTTCAGTGCTTCTGGTCCGGGTGTGGAGGTTGGTGGAAGCTCTGGACCAGAGGGGATCCCGGGAAAAAGCTCTAACAGGAGAGAAACCAGCTGCCAGCCTGCAGAGGCCAAGGCCCTCTTCATAACTTGAAAGGCGTGTCCCCGCAAAGAGGGATGGAAGCCCAGAACCGGGAAGGAAAACCTCAGAACCATGGTCCCACCCGTTACAAGGAAACTGCCATCACGGTTGAAGCCGAGGAAGATCCCACAAATGGCATCATGAAGCTATGACCCTGGGAGCCCATCTGTTCCGAAGAAGCCGAGGAACTCAGGGCAGAGACTGGGGCCAAAGACATGAGAGCTGTCAGCACCAGGACAGCTGGAACCAGGGAAGTTAGAGCCAAGGTCTCTAAAACTGCAGTGGTGGTTAGAGGAGGAATGTCTAGTGGAGTCTTTGGAGAAAATGGCTCATCTCCAGAAGGGAGTGAAGCCTGGGAAAAAGTGGAAAGACCCCTTGCCATGAGCAGCTGATCCATCAACCTCATAAGATCGACTTCCATGAGACTCCAAAAGGAACGGACCAAAAAGCCTGAAGGAGATTCTGGCCTCTCTAAAAAGGGGCTTGGCAGTTGCCCCACAAAGGGGTCTATCAATGGACAATACCCAGTTCTAGAAACCGAAGGAAATTGTGGTTCCTGGGCTAATGGCGCCAGGGAGGGAAATGGTTTCAAAAATACTGCTGGCACCATAACCGGCACTGAGGAAGGAGAGGTGACTTGAAAAGTTGTAGCTGAGGTGAACGGTACTGAAATTTGAGGTGCCGAAGTAGTCACTATCACCAGAACTGAGGAAGACAGTTCGGTAGGTTTTTTGGTAGCCACCTTTGGTTCCGCAGTTGTGGGAGCCAAAGGTTTAGATTTCTTAGGTGCCGAAGCCGATGGAGACACCAGCACCAAGAGACTCCTCTTTTTAGCATGCTCTGTTTTTCATGATGGAGAAGAGGATGACGATGGAGAAGACACCTCAGATTTTGTAGTTCTAGGCTGACCAGACAAGTCCTCCTCAAAGGGTGTTTTTATCAGACCTTTTAAAATAAGTTTATTTTTTCCTCTCTATGAGGGCCCAGTGACCAAAAGCTTGATAAATATCACACTGTTTTAAGTGCGCTGGACTGGAGCAATAAACACAAGAAGAATGTCCATCTGAATTTGGCAATTTTCTGCCACAACCGGAACACTGTTTGAAACCAGTTGTACCCTTGCTCTTATTTGCCATGTTGATTGGAAAAAAGGATTAATGGCAGAAATATGCACACTGCAAAGCCACACACACACACACGCGCACACACACACACACACACACACACACACACACACACACACACACACACACACACGAAGAGAGGAAAGAGTAAAGGGCTACCAATGATGATAAGCCAAAAAAACTACCAGAGTTAGAAGAAAGTGATAGCACTACTAGCAATGGTAGGACAGTACCAAACAGTAGAAAGAAAGGGGATAGTAGACTCACTCAAAGAAGCAATAAAGATTAAGAGAAATCTACCAGAAAAAGATATAAGTAAAGGTAACTGGGTAGTAGAACAAAAGCTTTAGAAAATTGTTAATAGCAGCAGAAGAAATAGTAAAGTTTTCACTTAGCTCAAGGAGAGTTCTGCTGACATATCTTTATGAGAAGAGCAGCAAACGAGATCTGAGGTAATATAAAAAGAGGCATTCTGGGTAAGGACTTGGCGCAGGAGTTTTTGATTTGCGTGAGCAGCTGTAATGACTGAGCCATTTCCGAGACTCAGAAAAAGTCCCATACGTTGAGGATAAATGACGACTGACATCAGATGAATGGTTTTCACCTAAGTAATAATTAGACATGGTAGCAACCTGGACCTTAACTGTTGAGTAAATAGCTTCATTATTGAAAATGGAAGCAAGGAAGTCAAGAAAAGCTGGGACAGGTGCTGAAAAGAGGTATAATTAACTCTGGAGGACCCAAATAGGAAATCTTTTTCATTTGCTCTTATAAAACTTCCTGGTAGAAACTTTCTGGGATGATGTAAGGATGTAGCAAACTAGGGAAGAAAGCCTAGTGTTTCTAACCATCACAGGAAATGGAGAAACCATATGGTCAACTTGAGGGTTCAAATATCTGGGTGAGGTATACCACATGGGTGAGATAAAAGATCCTGAGAAGGATCCAGCACTCAGGGAGAGTGACCTAAATGAGACCACAGGAAGGGGAACTACAGTTCTCAAGGCCAGAATGGAGAAATGAGGTTTACCTTGCTCTTCTGCTGAAATGCTTTCTGGAAAAACTTGGGGATGTCAAGGGAGGAGGGACGGCATATAGAAGACCAGATGGCCAATTGTGAATCAGAGACTGCCTCAGTGCCTACCCCCTCTGGAGAAATCATGGCAAAGTACCTGCTGCACTTGGAGTTAAGGGGAGAAGCAAAGAGGTTGCAGCATGGCTGGCCCCACTGGTGAAAAATCATTTCCTCCACTGACTGAGAGGCCACTCGTGAGGAAGTAAAACGGACCTGCTCAATTTGTCTGCTAGCATGTTAGACTTCCTTAGAACATGCATTACCAGTTAAAAGCAGCTGGAAGAGATTGCCCATTGCCACACTGTCACTGCCTCTCAATACACAGGGTAGGACCGGGTACCTGCTGTTTGTTGATGTACCAGATTAGATACGTTGTCTGCCTGAATAGCAACCATCCCAAGATGGATACTAATTTGAAGATTGGCCTGTAACTGAGACTGTGCCCCTTGGACTGTCCTTCCCAAGTAATGACACCCCCCCACCCTAGTTGGGAGGCATCCATTTTCACTGTGGCTTTGGGTGAAGAAAGAATAAAAGGGTGGTCTAGAGAAACTTCTTCTGCATGCATCTATCAGGCTATGTGTTGTCCGCAAATATTTGTAGTTCGAATAGGTGCCGTCAGTGAATGGCACCCTACTGACTACTACACCGCAAGGGTCTAATGTAGTACCCTCAAGTAAAACCTTGCTAAAGCTACCAACATTATTGAAGCTGCCATTGATCCAAGGAGCTGTAACACTAGCCTGGCTGAAGGGGAAGGAAGAGAAATAATGTGTAAGGCTGAGCTCTATAGATTGTTTAATCTTGTCTATAATAAGCTTGTTATTTGTGTCACTGTATCTAGATGAGCACTAATGACTGCCGGGGCTTGAGTAGGGTAGAGCTGAGACTTGGCATAGTTTACTGTGATGCCCACTTGAAGACACAGATGGCTCAAGTAATCCCTGGCTTGAATCATAGAGGTTTGGTGGAATCAGAAAGGCGCTAGTCATCTAGGTAAGGAAACACCCAGAATCTGTGCAGTCTCAAGTGAGCTACAACCACTGCCATGCACTTGGTGAACACCCAGGGGGCTGTGGGGAAACCAAAAGGCATGGCTCTGAACAGATAGTGACTGTCTCAGCCAGAACCATAGGCATCTCCTGGAGAACCTGTGTATCTTGATATGGTAGTATGCAGCCTGGAGATCTACAGAAAAAGAAGTTATGTACTCACCATAACGTCCCATCTGAGTAGTTGTACTGTACTTCATTTGTCTTCAACCTGTGGGAATACGGATCAGTGGTGAAAAAAACACCCTTGCAGGTCCAGCGCCTTTAAACTCCTGGATTCAAATAGATGTATGCAAAGATTCTTTATAATCCACAGGTTACGTTGTAAAACAAGAACGCCAATAAACGAAAAAAAAAACAAACTGCAATTTTATTAAGCTTAAAAACAAGCTTTTCGTCGGCACTCTGCACCAACTTCCTCAGAAAACAAACTGCACCACACATTTGTCTCACTATAAATACATCACGACTCCACTCAGATTCGCCCCCTAGCGGCTCCCCTTTAAAAAACACATAATTACACTTCGAAATTTTTAACTAAAAAGCGGCCAAAATATTCAACAATTTGGTATCTACTACTCATACCTGCCTTCAATGCTGGTAAACCTATAATGCTCCAAATATTACATTTTAAAGCCACCATGGTTACATATAAATACAAATGATCAAAAGTATCAATAACCACAAAAAAATTATAATATATATAAATAAGTATAAAAGTGGGAAGAAAATTCCCACAAGTGTTAATATAAACATTGGTATAAACAGTAAGTGGTGAACACAAGAATAAAAAATGATAAGACGCAAAAATATAGTCCCGGGTGGCATTTAGCCACTCCAGGGGGCTTCACCTCACTAGGCTTCTCAATTTGAGGAAGCAACTAATGGAAAACATACTACTGAGTCCAGGTAAATGGTAAGCTTCCAACTTAAGTTGCCACATCAACTCCTTGCATTCTAGTCTTAAAGAATCGGGTCCCCCCATATACTCTTGGTTTAGCTGATCGATCACTGAAAATAAGAAGTTATGTACCTACCATAACGTTCCATGTTAGTTGTCTTCTTCTCGCCCTCTTTCTTGCTGGATGGGTTCGGAGATGATCCTTGGCTCCGACTCGGCCAATACTAAAGCTCGAGAGCTAATTCCACCGGCTCGAGGCTCCCCTATATCCCACAATGCTAGGCGGTAACTACTCAGATCTCATTTGATAGCTAAAACCAAGTAGTTCTGGTCTCCATAGTATGGAGAAGAGAGAAAAAGAACCCACCTCTATATAAACATGTATGTAAGCTACCACAAGCATAAAATGGAGAATAGAGGTGGTAGAACATGTGGGAAGGAAAACCCCAATGGAAGATCCCAAAAATTCCTATCGGTCTGTCCAGGCTAGGGGGAAGGAGGGTGGGATGCAAGAAAGAAGGCGAGAAGAAGACAACTAACATGGAACGTTATGGTAGGTACATAACTTCTTAATGTTAAGTTGTCAATCTCGCCTTCATTCTTGCTGGATGGGACAGCGTCCCTAGCACCTTATCCCGGGTGGCCTATCGGAACAGACTCTTGAGAACAGTGGAACCAAAGTTGGCAAGGTTTCTGGAGGCCATATCCAATTTGTAATGTAAAATAAAGGTATGAGGAGAAGCCCATGTGGCTGCTGCACAAATGGAATATATTGGCAGCCTGTCCTGAAAAGCTACAGATGTAGCTAATGCCCTAGTTGAATGAGCTCTAGGTCTTGAAGGCAGTTTTTGATGTCTGATTTCATAGATGAAGGTAATTATAGAGGTAAGCCATCTTGAAAGGGACACATTAGTAACTGGAAGGCCCAATTTCCCTTCCGCATAAGACAGGAAAAGCTGATCAGATTTCCTGAACTGTTTAGTCCTGTCTAAATAATATCTAAGTTGGCGGTAAACATCTAGAAAAAGTAACTTTTGTTCCGACCTGTTGGAATAATCAGGGAAGAAGACTGGGAGGTCAATCGTCTGGTTTAGGTTTGCCTCAGAGGAAACCTTAGGTAAGAAGGACGGATTAGTCCGGAGGGACACCCTGTCTTTATGGAAAACTAAGTAAGGAGGACGACTGCAAAGAGCATGAAGTTCAGATACCCTTCTAGCTGAAGTTATGGCTACTAGAAAAAGTGTTTTCCATGAGAGCAACTTAAGAGGGCATGAAGCCGCTGGTTCGAAGGCGGGAAGAATCAAGGATGCTAGGACCAAATTCAAGTCCCATTGAGGTGGGGGATCTTTGATTGGGGGCTTGAGCAGAAAAACACCTCTTAAAAAGGCTTTGCAGAGCTTATGGGACATGATACTGGAGTCTGAGACACCTACATGAAAGTTAGATATAGCAGCTAGTTGTACTCTAACGGTAGATGAGGAAGAGCCTAAATGAAAGAGCTCTGCCAGAAAGTCTAGGATAGACTGGATAGGTGCAGTGAAGGGGTCTATATTTTTTGATGCTGCCCAGAAGGAAAAACGTTTCCACTTACTATTATAAATCTTCCTGGTAGAAGACTTGTGAGAGGCTATCAGGATGTTACGGACCAAATGAGAGATTAAGGGAAGCCTGGCTAGGGTAGGAATCGAAGAAACCACGCTGTGAGGTTGAGAGATTGAAGGAAGTGGTGCAGCTGGCCCGACTGGTGGGTCAAAAGATCTGGCACTTGGTCCAGATGCCAAGGCTGCTCCAACAGGTAATGATGGAGGAACGGAAACCATATCTGTCGAGGCCAGTAAGGGGCAATGAGGATCATGGTAACTCTCAAGGCGATAGCTTTCTGAATTAATTGAGATATCAGTGGAAAGGGGGGGAAAGCATATAGAAGTCCCCGGGGCCAATCGTGGACTAGAGTGTCTCTGGTGGGATGGCCTGGTAACGGGAAGAGAGTGAAGAAGTCATGACACTTGCTGTTTTGGGGAGTAGCAAAAAGATCGCAGCAAGGCTGGCCCCATCTTTGAAAGACTTCTTCCAGCACTGATTTCTTTAGAGACCACTCGTGAGGCATGAGAATGGCCCTGCTCAACTTGTCCGCAATCACGTTGGACTTCCCGGGAATGTGCATTGCTATCAGAAAACGCTGAGAAGAAATCACCCACTGCCAAAGTCTGAGTGCCTCTCAACATAAGGGGTAGGACTTGGTTCCGCCGTGTTTGTTGATGTACCACACTACAGACATGCTGGCCGTCTGAATTGCAATAGTCCCTGTGGGAAGAGAGTCCTGAAGGGCTTGCAACGCTAAAAGCACTGCTCTCATCTCTAAGACATTTATGTGCAAGTGGCACTCAAAAGGTTGCCACGTGCCCTGGACTGTCCTGCCCTGATAATGCCCCCCCCCACCCGATCAGGGAGGCGTCCGTTGTCACCGTGGCGATTGGGGGGGGAGAATGAAGGGTCTGTCCTGGAGAACTTGAGGTGATGTGATCCACCAAGACAGGTGATTCTTGCATGATTGGGTTAGTAGGATGATGTGAGACATCGGGAGCTGTTGGAAGGACCATTGAGTAAACAGCATCCACTGGAGGATCCGCATGTGAAAACGAGCTAAGGGGAGAAGTGTGATAGTAGCTGCCATGAGTCCTAATACCTTCAAGACTACCCTGGCTTTGACTTTGTTGCATTGAAGTAGAAGGTAAACTTGTTTGGGATATCTAACACTCTTTGCTCTGTATGTCTGGCGGAAAGATTGACTGTGTCTAAGGTGGCGCCTATAAAGGTAATAGATTGACAAGGCAACAAGGCAGATTTTTCAAAATTTATTGAAATGCCTAGAGCCTGGCAAGTTTGGATGGTGAAGTCTCTGGATAGAAGCAGTTGATGTCTGGTGGTGGCGGTAAGGAGCCAGTCGTCCAAATATGGAAACACCTGGAATCCTTGACGTCTCAAGTGAGCCGCGACCACTGCCATACATTTGGTAAACACTCGGGGGGCTGTAGTGAGACCAAAGGGCAGGGCTCTGAACTGGTAGTGACTGGCTCCCAGCCTGAAGCGAAGAAACCTCCTGTAGCGTCTGTGCATTTTGATATGGTAGTATGCATCCTGAAGGTCTATCGAGCACATCCAATTGTCCTGACCCAAGAAGGGTAGAATGGACTGTAGCGTGACCATCCGGAATTTTGTTTTTTTTATATAATTGTTTAACTTGCTGAGATCCAGTATTGGTCTCCAGTCCACTGTTTTTTTTGGTACCAAAAAGAATTTGGAGTAGATTCCGGATCCTTGCTGGTCTGCTGGGACTGGTTGGATAGCTCTTTTTGACAGCAGCTTTGATATTTCTAATGCTGCTTGTTCCCTTAGACTGGGTGGAACGTCTGGAAGGGATCCTGTGGGTTGGGATGGGAGTGTGAATAATGGGAATTTTGTAACCCTCGGATATGATTGACTGTACCCATTTGTCTTGAGTGAGGGAAAGCCAGGCTTTTGGGTACAGTGATAATCTTCCCCCGACTGCCTCCAAAGGTGGACAGCCGGGCAGCTCCTCAGGGATGCTGAAAGGGTTTATCAGAGAAAGTTTCTCTGCTACCCTGGTTTTGCGGACCTCCTCTGCCCCTAGGGCGGCGTCTATTGTTATTCCCCCCTCTGCCTCTAGAGGGGAATCGACCTTGTGCGTCAGATGAGACTCCCTGTGGTTTGCTGAACCACATTTTTTCTCCCTTCTGACCTTTTGGATAAGGTCTAGAAGGGGTAGAAAAATGGACTCCCATGGCAGAGAGAGTCCTACCTTCCTGCTCGCACCTAGTCAATGTATCCTTCACCTGAGGTCCAAACAATGGTGAGCCATCAAAGGGGGAATTGGTGAAGGACGCCTTGAAAGGATCCGCAAAATTGCAAAGCCGCATCTAGGCGTGACGTCGTAAAGCTACACCTGTGCCTGCGGCCCTACTCACGCCATCAGCCGCATATGAGATAAGCCGCATGGAGGAGTTGACAGTCGAATTCAGGGTAGCCAACTGGGAGTTCATTTTGTCTTGGAACCCCTCAGCTGTTGGATCCTGCATGGCCTCACCCATATCCTTGAGCAAATCTCTCTGGAGACGGGTGAAGTGACACAAGTAGTTCAGCGACCGCATTGAAAAGGTCGCTGATGAAAACATCCGCTTACCGTACCTGTCCATGGTCCTAGACTCCTTATTAGGAGGATGGACAGGTCCTGAAGGATCGGCTAACTCCTTAGTGGCGGCGGCCACCACCATGGCATCAACAGAGACACCTTTAGATAGAAACTCTTTCTGTTTAGGGGCAGTAATAAATTTTGACGGCCTCCTTGGGGTAGGTTCCACTGAATCAGGGGCCGTCCACACCTTCCTTGCCACCACTTCCATAAGGGGGTCAAAGGGAGGGGACACCCAGGAGGTGGAAGGGCGAGAGCCAAACGTCTCAAAGTAAACAGACTCGTTCTCTGAAGGGTTAAGGGCGGGCCAGTTTCCCCTCTGTTTCAGGATTTCAAGGATGTCAGCAAAAGAGAAATCCTCAGAGGGGGACCGAGGGGAACCTTCAGATTCCTCCAAGTCGGTGTCAGAGGTGATAGACTTAGGGGAGTCAATGTGCTTCCTCTTGCACTGTCTCTTCCGAGGGGGTTCTCCTACCGGATCAGGAGAGGCCTCGGAAGAGGAGGATATTCCCAATGGGGAAACCTGAGGAGCTGGCTCTCTACGGTCTGTTACAAGGGGGTGGGTAGAAACCACCGCAGGCACTGAAGAGGGAGGAGCTGACGGAGCCGACTGTGGGGTAGACACTGGGTCTAGCACGCTCCGCATGACCTCCAAGGCGCCCCATCAGCCAAGGCCGGAGGTCCCTGCTCCGAGGAGACAAGGACCCCCCCGGCACCGACAGGGACGACTCCGAGCCCGATGTCGGAGCCGAACTCACCAGCGCCGACGCCCCGAGAGGGAGAACGGGGTCGGACAAGGGTCCAATGCCACTCGCCCCCTTGGAGCCGACGAGGGAAGCCCGGTGCCGAGATCCCTCCAAGGAGGTAATCGGAGCAGACGACGGAGCCGAAAGGGAAGGTATCAGCTCCGAAGCACCGACAGCCACGGCTCCGATGAGCCCCGGTTCCGAACTCAAAGGAGGAGGAGGAATAAAATCAGGGATAGGAATAGCCGCTGACTGTTAAGTAGGGCTATGCAGCATTTGGGCCAGTGCCTCGGACTTCAGAAGTCTACTCACCACCCTTTGTAAGTCATGGTCGGACAGCCTGGAGGACCGAGAGGAATGAGACCTATGGCTCCGCTCCGACAGAAGAGGGGATCCCGGAGCCGAGTGGATGGAGCCGATGGAAGGGGACCTAGACCTCTTCTTTGAAGGTGGCTCCGATAAGCCTATCTGAGCCAACTGAGTCTTAACAACCTCGGCTCCAGCCGGAGCCGAGGTAATGGTATGAGACTTCGAAACATCGGCTCCAGTTGCAGCCGATGTCGAAGCAGCTTTAATGCTTCCAGGAGACGGCTCTGAAGCTGGAGCTGATGGCCTGGAAGTCTTAGAAGGCTTCCCCGAAGCAGACTGGGTCGGGGGGCCTTCAGGCTTTAACAAGCCTCGAAGAATTAGCTTGTTTTTGCGTTCCTGCAGGACTCTAGGGCTGAACGCATGGCAAACAGCACATGAGTCCTGCAGGTGCAAAGGTCCCAGGCAATACACACAAGAAGTGTGACAGTCTGTCACAGACATTTTCTGACAGCACGAATCACACTTCTTGAAGCCTGAGACCTTGGAGTCTTTAGACATCCTGAAAGGCTGTGGAAAAAAACACAAACACCACACACAGACACACCCTTTAACCAAATAAAAATCCAGTCACACTGAAAGGACAGGGAAAAAAGAGGGAGTGGGCCAAAGGAAAGGGGATAAAATGGGAATTCTAACACAAGGGGGACCCGATTTAAACTAAGGGGATCTCTGTATAAAAACTAAACTAAATAGAAAAAAATAGGGGTAGAATTTTAAGTTTTTGAAACAAGAAAACTTACTAACCTGCCAGAGCCGGTAGAAGAAGCACCTCATCAGCTAAGCGGCAAACAAGATCTGAGTAGTTACCGCCTAGCATTGTGGGATATAGGGGAGCCTCGAGCCGGTGGAATTAGGTCTCGAGCTTTAGTATTGGCCGAGTTGGAGCCGAGGATCGGCTCCGAACCCATCCAGCAAGAATGAAGGCGAGATTGACAACTTAACATTGAGAATTCGTGACCTGGATTATCTAATATGTGTTTGGCCAAAGCATTGTCGACCTTCCCCTTCCTCATGGCATATAAGTGCTCGTACACCCGCTCCTGTAGTTTCCTATCAGTCTTACTGATATAGAAGCCTGGACAAACCGAACACTGGGCTAAATATACCACCCGATTGCTGGCACAATTGAATCTTCCTTGTATGAGATACTTCTTGTCCCTTCTGGAAAAAGCTGAACTTGCTTTAATATATCTGCAGTACCTGCACATATTACATTTAAACATCTCAAATCTAGGGGAGGCACCAGCTACTTTGGACTCCAGAATGTTTTTGATGTTGAGGCGCCTCCTGAAAGTGACCTTAGGGGGTGATAATAGTCCAAATGTTCCTGTTAACTCGGTGGTTAATAAGCGCCAATTTTTCTTTATAATGGACACAATGTCCATTGCATCCAAGTTGAATGAAATTACAAAAGTACAATTGAAAGTATCAGACTCACTGGCGAGGCGAGGTAAACCTGAAGACCCACCCTCCATATTCCCCAAAATGGGGCGGAAGTGGCCATTGGCCCTCTTCCCCTGCACTTCCACACTCAATTCTGCAACAAGATCAGTGGGGTACCCTCTGCTGGCAAACATGCCAAAGATGAACTTACACTCCTTGTGAAATTTCTTATCTTCTGATGTCATGCGGGCTGCTCGAACAAATTGGCCTTTCACGATAGCCCTCTTTTGATGTAATGGATGTTCACTGTCAAAATGTAGATAAGAATTCGAGAAGGTCGGCTTCCGATGTATGCTGGCCACGAAGTGATTTGAGCTCCTATCTTTCTCTAGTTCCACGTCCAAGTAGGTAATCTTGTCAATGGCAAACTCAGATGTGAATTTCAAAAATTCTGTAGAGCCGTTTAAAAATGACACCAAGTGGTTGACATCATCTAGATTACCACTGAGGATGACAAAAATGTCATCCAAGAACCTAGTGTATAACACTACTTTCTCTTGGACCAAAGGGTCAGATAAAACAAACACCCTCTCCCAGTGGGCCATAACTAAATTGGCCACACTGGCTGGGCGATCCCATAGGGACCCCAATCAATTGGTGGAACCACCCATTATTAAATGTAAAAAAGTTGCTGGTAAGAATGACCTCCAATAGCTTGCTGACCATCGTAACTTCTTCTGCAGGAGCATGGTAAAAAAACATTTCCAATTGGATTCACTCAACCGCCTCCAAACGGGAGATAGATGAATACAGGTCGACAACGTCAATGGTCAAAAGAATACAATCAGCGTTGAATAGAACAGAACCCACTTTTCCAAGAATCTCTCGAAATATATTGAACTCTGTCAACATACTTCTTGAGAATCTCATCCACTACCTTAGCCGCTGCATACGTAATGCTTCCTCTGGCACTGACCAGTTGCCGCATAGGTGAATCATAGATGTTCTTGTGCATCTTGGGATTCCCAAACAAAACTGGAATTTTAGGTGATATGTAGAGATGAAGTTAGCAGGTTAGGCCGGTGCCAGGCAAGCAAGCAAGGTTGATCCAAAAAGAAAGAAGCCAGCACCCAGGAGGATCTAAATAATAATACTTTATTGGATAACTGAAACTAGACCGGTTTCAGCACTAAGCTTTCTTCAGTAGTACATTCGGTAAAGTCTGCAAATCATCATCTTATATAGCCCCAGTGAATAAATGTGATGACATCATTTCCTGTAGTTAAAAATCCAAAAAATGGTTAATATAAACAAAAATAACAGAAAAGTTATCATTTAGGAAAAAACTTGTTGGTATAAACCAGCTACCTATTTCTCATTTGTATTCATAAATATAAACAAAGTAAAATGAAATGTGACTGGTTATATATGAATACCTAAAGATAAAGAACAAATTGGTTAGTGTACCAAGATGAAAAAAACATCATAATATACATACTGAGATTTAGGAAAATAAAGTTGCATACATAACAATGTTATAAATAAATAATGACTGGAAAATGCTTGGAGAAATATATAAATATATCATAACTTGTCATTCAATCCCGGCGGGAAAAGCCCCCCAGGTTTGATAATCCATCTCCTTTCTTTTTTATTTAAAATGTCATGCCACCCTGCTTTAAATAATCGATTGCCAACGATGCGATCAATAATGGTGAATGAAAATTTGGCAGTGGAATGTTTGGTGGTGTGTCTGTATAATGCATTTGTTAATCTTTGGTTTCTGATATCTCCCAGATGTTCAGAGATCCTAATACGGAATTGTCTTGAAGTTTGACCAACATAAAAAGCTTGACATGTACATGTAGCAAGATATATTATCCAATCGGAACTGCAGTTTCCAAAAAATTCAATGTTAAACATTTGTCCGGTGTTTTTACTGGTGAAACTGGTAGTTTTAAAAATATAACTACAAAAACTGCAATGCCCACAAGGGAAAATGCCTGTTAATTTGTCCCCAGTAAGTGTCCTTTGTATCAAATTGTCATCCTTACAGTTTGTTCTTTTGTAATGTGAGAATAAAGATCCAAGTGTTTTGCCCTTCCTATATGAAAAATAACATCTGTCCCCTAAATAGTCTTCCAAAAGGGGGTGCGAATTGAGTATATTCCAATGGTTGTTGATGATGCTAATCAGATTCCTACTATTCCTGCCATAGGTGGTAACAAATCTGCATAGATCAGAACCTTTATCTCTCTGACTTGATTTGTATTGTAAAAGAGAATCCCTCGGTTTATTAGTACAAGAATTGGCTGCAGAATTGATAATCTGTGGAGAATAACCCCTGGACAAAAATCTGTTGGTTAAATCAGCCTGATGTCTGGTAAGATCATCCTTAGAGGAACAAATCCTTTTGATCCGCAGAAATTGGGATTTTGGAATATTTTTAATAATGTGTTTAGGATGAAAACTTTGTGCATGCAATAGAGTGTTGTATTGTGGAAATTTTCTGTGGACAGAAGTTTTCAGTGTGTTATCTGATTGTCTGGTAAGATGGACATCCAGAAAATTTATTTCGTTCAGATGGTATTCCACAGTGAATTCAATACCTCAGATGTTCCCATTGAGATGCTCAATAAATTCCTGGAGGTATGCATTACCTCCCTTCCAGACCAGCCAGCAGTCGTCCAGGTATCTTCTCCATATATCAATTTCCGGTAGGTAGATGTTGTGCATTGGGTCATAAATAATGTGTTCTTCAATGTAACCCATAAAGAGATCTGCATAGATGGGTGCAAATGATGCACCCATTGCCGTACCCTGAAGTTGCCAGTAGCAATCTTGTTGAAAATAAAACACGTTTTTAGTTAGAATGTGTTCAGCCATACATACAATTAATGTATTCATACCGGGAGGATACATATTGGTTTTGTTTAGCCAAAACTCTAATGCCATTAAACCAGCCCAGTGTGGAATACTGGTATATAAAGATGTTACATCAGGGGTACACATAAACCATTCCGGATCCAGTTGAGATTCAGAAACAATCTGCAGAAATTCAGTGGTATCCTGGATTCTGGCACGTATATGTGACAACAGTGGTTTCAATTTTTCAGTGAGATAAACAGATAGGGGTTCAGTGAGTGAGCCGATGCCAGATACGATCGGTCTACCAGGTGGCTGATGAGTGGATTTATGAATCTTAGGTAATAAGTAAAGGTATTGTTTTGGCAGGATCTTGAACCATTAGATGAGTTTTGGTTTTGTCTGAAATGATCCCAGCTTCCACCGCTTCTTCAAGGAACCTGTTAATTTCAAGTTGAAAACTGGGTGTGGGATCAATATCCATTTTCATGTAATGGTGATGGTTCGATAGTTGTCTATAACCTTCATCATGATAGTCATCGGTGTCCATAACAACCACCGCACCCCCTTTGTCGGCAGGAATGATAACCACATCTGTATTGTTCTTAAGTTGTGTAAGAGCTATTTGTTCTTTTTTAGAGAGATTATGCCTGATATTATTTTCAGGACTAAAATGGAAGTGGATATCTTTAATGACTGCCTGCTGAAAGACAGCTACATGTTTATCCATGGGAGGATTGAATGTGGATTTGTGAAATCTAAAATCAGAGGATCTTTGAGTGTCGTGACTATTATCCTGTTGTTTGAAAAAAAGTTTAAGATTAATCTTTCTACAAAACTCTATGGTGTCAGATACTAGTGAACTTTCATCAATAAAGAAACCGGGAATAAAACCAAGGCCTTTATTAAGTAAAGAGTATTGATCTTCAGATAAAACATGTTTTGAGATATTCAGAACATTAGTGCATGGTTCATTCATTTCACTATTGACATGAAAAGTTCTTCTAAGCTTGTGACCCCTATGTTTCCTGCTTGCCCGGTGTTTCCTGCCCCTAAAGGGACCTCAGTTGTTCTACCCCTTTTGACGTTTGGAGAATCACCAATGCTTACTGTATCTGTGTCAGTGGTAGAAGATTCTTCACCAGAAGTAATATAGCCTAATCCTGTCTTTTTCAAAATGGACCTAGGTCTCTTCTTGCGTATAAAAGAAGCATGTTTAGTGCCCTGAGCAAACCTGACACTCATCTGTGATTCAAACTGTCTGCCCTTCTCATAGTCCTCCTTATCGCGGGCAAATTTATGCAATTTTTTGCTTTTAAGACTGTTTTCCAAAATGGATATCTCTTTAGATAATTTGCTAAGACAATTGTTAAAATTAGTCTTGTCTTCATACTGTTTAAGGTTGTTGCAAGTTTTTTCTACTTCCAAAATGTTTGCTTGTACAGTTCTCTCATAGAAAGATGCTAGTATGTTTACTCTAGCCATAGCGGCCTCCTGTTGTGCTATTTGCCAATCCTTAAGCAAAGTATCATCTGGTGTACCAACTAATGGTTGGATTTTGCATCTCAATCCCCGAGGGGATGTATTTTGCACCTGATATGCCTTAAATAATTTGTGATGCCAGATGTTTGTTCTCAACATTTTAATTTGTTTGCCCAATTTATGGAATAAGTTTTCGCAACCGTCAACTGGATCTGTCATTTCCAAATTATTTACAGTAGAGTCTGTGCCAATACCAAAAATTTTTAGATCATCCTTGTCGGAGCATAAGCCAGATAATAATTTTGGAAGATCCATGACTATAGGTTGCAAGATCTGAGAACCAAAAAATGTTTGTATTTAGGAAACCAGCAGAAGAACTGTATTGTCAGAGCAAAATATCAAAGGATACGAAATGTAAACCAAAAATAAGCTGAATCACAGAGGAGCGCAGGCCTGCACATACAGCTATTGAAAATGTTAAGCAAGCTATATACAGCTCAATTTGTATGGAATACGTATCACTGTCTTGTTTCCAAAATATAAACTCCAATAGGGAGATTGTTATAATAATATGTAGAAGGGATATACAGGGTATTTGTTAATAGGAATAGAAAAATGTTCATTCAAAATGATAGTAATATTAATTGTTGAGTGCCTGTTGACTTGAATCGAGGACAAAAAATGGAATATGGAAATTGTCCACAAGGAAAAAAGAACAAGTTTACAAATATATCGAATCTAAAACCCCAAAATCATACGCAATATTGATGATAGTGCTGGTATTGTATCCAATATTTAAATGGGTCACATATATATGTATCCCATGCACAGATAAAGCCAATCGGACACCCTTTTGATGTCAGTTAAGCAACTTGTTTAACATACATAATATATCAGTTGTTAACTAGCCTCAAAATAACAGACCTATAATGAATGGTTGTCTAAGATTTCAGGCATAAACCACTGTGAGACAATAATATCTTTGTTCAAATATCAGTTCCTATTCCGGACATATTGCTAATCAAACAAATATATATTCTTATTGCTCATAATACAATGATAAAAATCAAAGCAAAGTATTCAGTATTGCATGGAAAACCTATATATAGAGGTTGATAGAACAACAATTTTTCATCACAAAAAGTGAATCAATAGTAAATATAAAGCAACTACTGAGTACAGTGATGGTCAATATAATAAGAATATAAAACAATGTCTGATGCCATATATTGTTCTACAAAAGCAAAGAAAGTCCCCAGTGTTAATAAACACACAAGGGGTGTATGCAATATGTTCAAAATGGTATTCCATATATATATGAAACAAAGTCTAGAAGTACTGCAACTGCAAGCAGTCAATGTTAAACAGATTGTATTCAAAGAGAAATCCTATATAGTTCCAATCAAAGCCAAAACCTATGGTAACCAAATTCCTTAACAATCCAATCTTTGTCATAAAAATGAAGAAGTTCCTTAACAGTCAAAATAGCAGTATCTGAGAAAAAATTCAAAGCGTGAAGCAATTCCGTGGTAAATGTGATGTCAAGCTTGCCCAAAATGTATGGTAAAAACTCGTATGGACTTGAAGTCGGCACCACGAACAAAAATGTTGACAGCACAAAATAAATGTTAAATGAGCAAATAGTATAGTCCAATTGTATGTAGAGTTATAGAAGGTCCAACGCACAGCACCTCAGAAGTTATGTGGGCTTGCCAAATAACAACGACATTCAATGGAGGGTATAGAAAAAAACACTGTATTGCTGGTTTTCGATATGAAATCAGAAATCATACCATCCGTCGTTTAAACCCCACTTATATTTGGTTGAGAAAGTGGAATGTAAAGTCCAAATGAGATACTGTTTCGCTCAACTGTCACGTCATAAAGTCTGTAAGCACCCCATAAAGGAATTCTTCAAACACAAGGCGCCAATGCTGTGATCTAATAGACTATAGGCTGTAAAGTAAAACAACCCAACAGGACGCTATGCTGCTGGTCTTCTTATTACAATATATGTAAGCACCCCATCTATAGATTCTGTTAATGAAAGTGGAAGTACTAACATAAATAATATGGTACCATGCTCCGTTTGTTGTTTGATGTAACAGAATCAAGACAACACTTGACTGACCATGTATAGTGTAACCAATTATATCATCCACATGAACACAAGATGTGTATAATAAAGAAAATGTCCCAAAGGTATAACAAATGTTAAGCGCTAGCAAAAAACGCTATGTCGCTGACACTCACTACCATAAAGAGTGTATACCCCTCTATATATAAACCAGTACCAATATTGTCATCCAGTGATCTAGTCGTTGTTAAAAGAAGCCGAAAACACAGTACCTTGGGATGATGTGGACCTCTTAGGTAAAGCCAAATCCAGTGGTAGATGAAGCAAACATATTAATTCCTAATCCAAAGAATAAAGACATCAATGGCGCCAATCATTTTCAGACCCCACATGAAAATGAAGAAAAAAATATGTCCAAAATATGACACACTGCCTCACCAACCCTTGTTGTCGTGAAATATGAAGCGTGATGAAGAAAATATGATTAATGGCAAAATCCTGGGTGGTAAATCGTGGGTTGCAAAAAAACGCGTGCAGAAAATGGCGACCAAGTATGTATCCAGGCTGATTTCCACAATGCGGAGTTTGGCATAAAAAACGAAAGTCCCAATCTCAAGTATAGCAAAACGAGATTTCCCAATCACAAATGTAGCAGAAAACCAAATATAATCCAAATGAAAGATCACAAAGCCATATAATAGCCACTGTGTCTAGCGAAGAATCCTCGACCACAGACACAGAAGATGGCGAAGCATACAATGGATCCTCCAAACGCCAACAGCCAGCAATGCGAACAGTAGTATGTAGAGATGAAGCTAGCAGGTTAGGCCGGTGCCAGGCAAGCAAGCAAGGTTGATCCAAAAAGAAAGAAGCCAGCACCCAGGAGGATCTAAATAATAATACTTTATTGGATAACTGAAACTAGACCGGTTTCAGCACTAAGCTTTCTTCAGTAGTACATTCGGTAAAGTCTGCAAATCATCATCTTATATAGCCCCAGTGAATAAATGTGATGACATCATTTCCTGTATTTAAAAATTAGAAGTTATGTACCTACCATAACGTTCCATGTTAGTTGTCTTCTCTCGCCTTCTTTCTTGCTGGATGGGTTCGGAGCCGATCCTCGGCTCCGACTCGGCACTTGCTTAGCTTGAGAACTCCTTTTACCAGCTCGAGGCAACCCTATATCCCATGATGCAAGGCGGGACTACCTCAGATCTCGTTTGGTAGCTAAAATACCCTGCTAAGGACTAACCTAGTAGAACTAGGAAAAAACAAGTTCATAACAAAGGACTCTTCTATTGAAGACTCAGGAGGAAACAACCTGAGAAGAGGAAACTCTTCAAGATCTGTCCAGGCCAGGGGGAAGGAGGGAGGGACGCAAGAAAGAAGGCGAGAAGACAACTAACATGGAACGTTATGGTAGGTACATAACTTCTAAATGTTAAGTTGTCAATCTCGCCTTCATTCTTGCTGGATGGGACCGCGTCCCTAGCACCTGTGTCCCGGGTGGCTCAATGGAACAGACTCTTGAGAACTGTGGAACCAAAACTGGCCCTGTCTCTGGAGGCCAAATCTAATTTGTAATGAGAGACAAAGGTATGAGGAGTGGCCCAAGTAGCTGCTGCACAAATGGTATCAATGGGTAGTCTATCCTGAAAGGCTGCAGAAGTGGATAGACTCCTGGTTGAGTGTGTTTTCAGTTTAGAAGGTAGTTGCTTGCCTCTAAGCGAATACACGTAAGAAATGGTGGAAGACAACCATCTGGATAAAGTCACTTTTGATACTGGAAGACCTTTCCTGTTTTCTGCATAGGAGACAAATAATTGGTCTGATTTCCTGAATTGTTTAGTTCTATGCAAATAGTACCTGAGCTGACGATGGACATCCAAAAAATGAAGCTTTTGTTCAGCTCTGTCAGAATAATTTGGGAAAAAGACTGGTAGATCGATGGATTGATTAATATTAGTTTGAGAAACAAATTTGGGGAGAAAGGACGGATTTGTTCTCAAGGATACCCTGTCCTTGTGAAAAACCAAGTAGGGGGAACGGATGCAGAGAGCTTGAATCTCGGAAACCCTTCTTGCTGAAGTGACAGCCAGTAAGAATATAGTTTTCCAGGTCAATAACTTCAAGGAACATGAAGCAGACGGTTCGAAGGGTGGTAAAATCAAGGATGCTAACATTAAATTCAGATCCCATTGTGGAGGAGGATGTTTTATTGGCGGCTTCAGGAGAAAAACTCCTCTCAGAAAGGCTTTGCATAGTCTATGTGACATAATGTTATGATCTTGCAAGCCAACATGATATTTGGAAATAGCCGCCAGTTGAACTTTGACTGTTGATGAAGAAGATCCTGACTGAAAAACTTCAGCCAGGAAATCTAAAACAGAATGCACAGGAGCAGTAAACGGATCAATGTGCCTGGAGTTTGCCCAAAGGGAAAAACGTCGCCACTTGCTAGCATAAACGGTTCTGGTGGACGACTTCAAAGAAGCTACAAAGATATCTCTGACAGGATCAGAGATCATAGGAAGCCTGGCTAGGGAAGGAAGTGGAGCAACCAAGCAGTGAGGTTGAGAGAATGAATGGCCCGGTGCTGTTGACCCGACTGGTGGATCAAAAGATCCGGAACTGGGTCCAGATGCCAAGGCTGCACCAGGAGGTGACGATGCAGAGTCGGAAACCAAATTTGTCGAGGCCAGTAAGGGGCAATGAGAATCAACTTGGCCCTCAAAACGGTGGCTTTCTGAATAACTTGTGGAATCAAGGGAAAGGGAGGAAAAGCGTACAGAAGTCCCCGGGGCCAATCCTGGGTTAGAGAGTCTCTCAGGGGTTGGCCTGGTAGGGGAAAGAGGGTGAAGAAGTCGGGGCACTTGTTGTTTTGGGGTGTAGCAAAAAGATCGCAACAAGGTGTGCCCCACTTCAGAAAAATCTGGTCCACTATAGATTGATTGAGAGACCACTCGTGAGGCCTGAGAATGGCTCTGCTCAGCCTGTCCTCCAAGAGGTTGGACCTGCCGGGGATGTGCGTTGCTATCAGAAACCGATGAGAGGAGATTGCCCATTGCCAAAGTCTGAGAGCTTCTCGACACAACGGATAGGACCTGGTCCCGCCCTGCTTGTTGATGTACCAGACCACGGACATGTTGTCCGTTTGCACTGCAATAGTCCCTGCGGGAAGAAAGTCGTTGAGGGCTTGCAATGTTAAAAGCGCCGCTCTCATCTCCAGGACATTTATGTGCAGATGGTATTCTATGGGTTGCCATGTCCCGTGGACCATCCTGCCCTGATAATGCCCCCCCCACCCGATCAGAGAGGCATCCGTAGTGACTGTGGCAACCGGAGGAGGGGGAACAAATGGTCGGCCCTGATGAAGAAGAGGGGAAGATATCCACCAGTTCAGATGAGTCCTGCACGATTGTGTGACTAAGATTTCGTGTCTCATCGGAAGACTGTGGAACGACCACTGAGTGAATAACATCCACTGCAGAAGATGCATGTGGAAGCGAGCCAGTGGTAGAAGAACAATGGCCGCAGCCATAAGACCTAGAACTTTCAGTATCAATCTGGCTTTGACTTTGCTGCCCTGCAATAATATCCGAACGTATTTTTGGATGTCCAGAATTCTCTGATCTGTTAGTCTGGCTAACAACTTGACGGTGTTTAATTCTGCGCCTATAAAGGTGATAGATTGGCAAGGCCGCAGAGAAGATTTTTCGAAATTCACTGAAATTCCCAAACGTTTGCAAAGCTGCAGAGTGTAGTCTCTGGTCTGAAGAAGTTGATGCCTGGTGGTGGCGGAGAGGAGCCAGTCGTCCAAATAAGGAAACACCTGGAATCCTTGACGTCTCAGGTGAGATGTGACCACTGCCATGCATTTGGTAAACACTCTGGGGGCTGAAGTGAGGCCAAAGGGCAGGGCTCTGAATTGATAATGACTGGTCCCTAGCCGAAAGCGGAGAAACCTCCTGGAGCGCCTGTGAATCTTTATGTGATAGTACGCGTCCTGAAGGTCTATCGAGCACATCCAGTTGTCCTTGCCCAGAAAGGGCAAAATGGACTGAAGCGTGACCATCCGGAATCTTGCCTTCTTGACAAATCTGTTTAGATTGCTTAGGTCTAATATTGGTCTCCAATCTCCCGTCCTTTTGGGGACCAAAAAGAATCTCGAGTAGACGCCGGATCCTAGTTGGTCTGCCGGAACAGTCTGGACGGCTCTTTTTTCTAGGAGCTTTGTAACCTCCTGTTCTGCCAAATCCCTCTGACTGGGTGAGATATCTGGAAGGGATTGGTGAGGTACGGGATACCTTTCGAAGGGGATTTTGTAACCCTCGGATATGATCGACTGTACCCACATATCTTGTGAAAGGGAACGCCAGGCTACTGGGTACAGCGAAATCCTTCCCCCGACTGCCTCCAAGGGTGGACAGTCGGGCAACACCTCAGGGATGCTGAAAAGGCTTCACAGGAAGAGACTCCCTGTTGCCCTGGTTCTGAGGACCCCCTCTGCCCCTAGGGCGGCGTTTATTATTGTTACCCCCTCTGCCTCTGGGGGTAAACTGACCACGTGTGTCCGGCGCTGCTCCTTGGGCTTTGCGGAACCACATCTTCCCTCCTTTCTGACCCTTGGGATAGGGTCTAGAAGGAGTGGAAAAATGGACTCCAACGGCAGAAAGAGTTTTGCCGTCCTGCTCACACCTGGTCAAGGTTTCCTTCACCTGAGGTCCGAACAAAGCCGAACCGTCAAAGGGGGTATTGGTGAAGGACGCCTTAAAGGGGTCCGCAAAATTACAAAGCCGCATCCAGGCTTGACGTCTAAGAGCCACTCCTGTGCCTGCGGCTCTGCTCGCTCCATCGGCTGCATAGGATATGAGCCGCATGGAGGAGTTGATTAAGGAATTCAGGATTGCTAGCTGTGAGGCAATCTTTTCTTGAGCCCCAGCAGCAGAAGGATCTCGGACCACTTCACCTAGTTCCTTGAGAATATCTCTTTGAAGCCTGGTGAAGTGACAAAGGTAGTTCAGCGAACGCATAGCAAAGGTCGCTGAAGAAAACATCCGCTTTCCATACCTGTCCATGGTCCTAGAATCTTTGTTAGGAGGATGGACAGGTACTGAAGGATCCGCAAGTTCCTTCTTGGTGGCTGCCGCCACCACCATAGCATCCACAGAGACGCCCTTATAAAGAAACTGCTTGTCTGTAGGGGCCATAATAAATTTGGATGGTCTCCTGGGGACCGGTTCCACAGAATCTGGAGCTGCCCACGCCTTCCGAGCCACTACCTGCATAAGTGGGTCGAAAGGCGGAGACACCCAGGAGGTGGAGGGTCGGGATCCAAAAGCCTCCAGGTATACCGACTCATCCTCGGAGGGGTCAATGGAGGGCCAATTCCCCCTCTGTTTGAGGAGCTCAAGGATGTCTGAAAAGGAGACATCCTCAGAGGGGACCGTGGGAACCCTCCGACTCATCTAAGTCGGTATCAGATGTTGTAGACTCAGGGGAGTCTGTGTGTTTCCTCTTACACGTCCTCTTCCGAGGGGGTTCCCCTGCAGGATCAGGAGAAACCTCGGAAGAGGAAGTTATTCTCAATGGGGAAACCTGGGGCGATGGATCCCTGGGCCTGAGAGCAAGAGGCTGGCAAGAGGCGTCTACAGGCACCGAAGAGGGAGGAGCTAAAGGGATGGACCGTTGACCTGGCTCAGGTGCCAGGACACTCCTCATCACCTCAAAGGCTCCCCTCCCCGGGAGGCCGGAATATTCCCGTTCCGAGGAAATAGGAATTCCCGGCTCCACTGAGAGGGAAGGCTCCGAGGCCGATGTCGGTGCCGAGCTTACCAATGCCGAAGCCCCGAGAGGGAGAGCGGGGTCGGACAAGGGTCCGATGCCACTAGCCCCCTCGGAGCCGACAAGGGAAACTCGACGACCGGATCCCTCCAAGGAAGGTCTCATGGAAGAGATCGGAGCCGAAGACGATGGAGCCGAAAAAGGATGTATCGGGTCCAGCGCCGACACGGTCGCTGTCCCGAGAAGCTCCGGCTCCGAACTCTGGAGGGGAGTCGGAGGAGGAAGTTCAAGGGGTAAAGCAATAGCCGAAGTCTGTTGAGACGGGCTATGGAGCATTTGGGCTAGTGCCTGCGACTTCAACAGCCTGCTTACCACCCTCTCTAAATCGTGGTCAGACAGCCTGGAAGATCTCGAAGATCAGCTCCGATGATTCCGCTCCGACAAATGAGGAGACCCCGGAGCCGAGTGGATAGACTCCAAAGAAGGGGACCGAGATCTCTTCTTAGATGAAGCCATCGGAGCCGACGTCCTCTGGGTTCCAGATGGAGCCGAAGGCTTCTCGGCTCCGATACTGGATAATATGTCGGCTCCAGCCGGAGCCGACAAGGCAACAGCAGATTGGGTGTCGGAACCGATCGGAACCGACACTACCACCTGAGAAGAAGAAAGATCGGCTCCGGCCGGAGCCGATCTCGACTCCGAAGGAGTTGGAGCCACTGGGGAAGGCTTAGAAGCTGTAGCCTGAACCTTAGGTGGCTTAGAAGGTTTACTAGACCCAGTTTTAGCGGGTGAACCTTCTGGCTTTAGTAAGCCACGGAGGATCAACTTATTCCTCCTCTCCTGCAGGACTCTCTGGCTAAAAGAGTGACATAAGACACAGGAGTCCTGCAGGTGTAAAGGCCCCAGGCAGTAAACACAAGAAGTGTGACTGTCTGTCAGAGACATTTTCTGAAAGCACGAGTCACACTTCTTGAAGCCAGAGACCTTTCCTTCCTTAGACATAGTCCAAGAAAAAAATAACACTCACACACCCCAAACAGTCACACAATTAATCCCAACAAACACAGACACACAGATAGGGATTAAGAAAGGAGGCCTAGGCCTAACTGAAAAATGTTTAAACTTTTTATAAAAACTAGAAGTTTTTAACTATATGGGGAAATAGGGTGGGCTGTAGAAACACTACACACTATAAAAAGGAATAAAGGAGAGATAAAACCCTGACTAAGCTGTTTGAAAAATTCAAACTTACCTCAGCTGGCAAAAAGGAGACCTCTTCGCAAAGCGGCAAACGAGATCTGGGGTAGTCCCGCCTTGCATCATGGGATATAGGGTTGCCTCGAGCTGGTAAAAGGAGTTCTCAAGCTAAGCAAGTGCCGAGTCGGAGCCGAGGATCGGCTCCGAACCCATCCAGCAAGAATGAAGGCGAGATTGACAACTTAACATTCCAAAAAATGGTTAATATAAACAAAAATAACAGAAAAGTTATCATTTAGGAAAAAACTTGTTGGTATAAACCAGCTACCTATTTCTCATTTGTATTCATAAATATAAACAAAGTAAAATGAAATGTGACTGGTTATATATGAATACCTAAAGATAAAGAACAAATTGGTTAGTGTACCAAGATGAAAAAAACATCATAATATACATACTGAGATTTAGGAAAATAAAGTTGCATACATAACAATGTTATAAATAAATAATGACTGGAAAATGCTTGGAGAAATATATAAATATATCATAACTTGTCATTCAATCCCGGCGGGAAAAGCCCCCCAAGTTTGATAATCCATCTCCTTTCTTTTATATATATATATATATGGAGAAGATACCTGGACGACTGCTGGCTGGTCTGGAAGGGAGGTAATGCATACCTCCAGGAATTTATTGAGCATCTCAATGGGAACATCTGGGGTATTGAATTCACTGTGGAATACCATCTGAACAAAATAAATTTTCTGGATGTCCATCTTACCAGACAATCAGATAACACACTGAAAACTTCTGTCCACAGAAAATTTCCATAATACAACACTCTATTGCATGCACAAAGTTTTCATCCTAAACACATTATTAAAAATATTCCAAAATCCCAATTTCTGCGGATCAAAAGGATTTGTTCCTCTAAGGATGATCTTACCAGACATCAGGCTGATTTAACCAACAGATTTTTGTCCAGGGGTTATTCTCCACAGATTATCAATTCTGCAGCCAATTCTTGTACTAATAAACCGAGGGATTCTCTTTTACAATACAAATCAAGTCAGAGAGATAAAGGTTCTGATCTATGCAGATTTGTTACCACCTATGGCAGGAATAGTAGGAATCTGATTAGCATCATCAACAACCATTGGAATATACTCAATTCACACCCCCTTTTGGAAGACTATTTAGGGGACAGATGTTATTTTTCATATAGGAAGGGCAAAACGCTTGGATCTTTATTCTCACATTACAAAAGAACAAACTCTAAGGATGACAATTTGATACAAAGGACACTTACTGGGGACAAATTAACAGGCATTTTCCCTTGTGGGCATTGTAGTTTTTGTAGTTATATTTTTAAAACTACCAGTTTCACCAGTAAAAACACCGGACAAATGTTTAACATTGAATTTTTTGGAAACTGCAGTTCCGATTGGATAATATATCTTGCTACATGTACATGTCAAGCTTTTTATGTTGGTCAAACTTCAAGACAATTCCGTATTAGGATCTCTGAACATCTGGGAGATATCAGAAACCAAAGATTAACAAATGCATTATACAGACACACCACCAAACATTCCACTGCCAAATTTTCATTCACCGTTATTGATCGCATCGTTGGCAATCGATTATTTAAAGCAGGGTGGCATGACATTTTAAATAAAAAAGAAAGGAGATGGATTATCAAACTTGGGGGGCTTTTCCCACAGGGATTGAATGACAAGTTATGATATATTTATATATTTCTCCAAGCATTTTCCAGTCATTATTTATTTATAACATTGTTATGTATGCAACTTTATTTTCCTAAATCTCAGTATGTATATTATGATGTTTTTTTCATCTTGGTACACTAACCAATTTGTTCTTTATCTTTAGGTATTCATATATAACCAGTCACATTTCATTTTACTTTGTTTATATTTATGAATACAAATGAGAAATAGGTAGCTGGTTTATACCAACAAGTTTTTTCCTAAATGATAACTTTTCTGTTATTTTTGTTTATATTAACCATTTTTTGGATTTTTAACTACAGGAAATGATGTCATCACATTTATTCACTGGGGCTATATAAGATGATGATTTGCAGACTTTACCGAATGTACTACTGAAGAAAGCTTAGTGCTGAAACCGGTCTAGTTTCAGTTATCCAATAAAGTATTATTATTTAGATCCTCCTGGGTGCTGGCTTCTTTCTTTTTGGATCAATTTTAGATGATGCCACAGAAACGAAATTGTATACATCCACATCTATAACGCCATTAATAAACATCTCCTCAAAAAATTACCGGATGTGGCACAAACTGAGATTCAATTCATTCTTAGAAACCTCCTGGTAAGTATCGGAAGATAGAACAGCCAACATCCTGTCATTGTAGTCGTTCATGTCCATAGCCACCAATCCCCCTCCCTTATTGGGTTGTATAAGTATAACTGATGCAAACCTAAGTCCCTCTAACAAGGCCCTCTCCTCCTTAGTAGTTTTAAAATGAGCTTGGCGCCTTGAATTGAGGAGGTGGTGGATGTCAAGATCACACAATTGTTCGAAAACTCCGACAGCTGGGAGTAATGGCGGATTAAAAGTACTTGGTATGTGGTAAGGGTTCTTGCGTTTTTGGGAATCACCCAACAGTGACAGGTTCAACTTTCTCACGAAAAGTTTGAGGTCCAATATAGTCCTCCTAACACCAGCTCTGCAGGAGGGTACAAAAGTTAAACCTTTAGCCAAAACATCCACCAAAGGTTGGGAAAAGACAAACTGTGAAAAATTATAAATCTTAAAGTCTTTCCCCGTGTTGTAAATAATTTCCAAAGGTTGTGTTGGGGGTACTAAAAGCTAGACCATGATCTCTCAGTTCTTCCTGGTTTTGTATTTGTTCCTCGTCATCCGACCCGACTGTGGCTGGGGGGAGGATGCTCGGACTTGAAAATTTTCATCATAGTTGTCAAGAGTTGGCTCTTCCTGGTTCGCTCACGGCCCGATACTCATAACACCTTCCGTTGAAATTCTCTGGATCTAAAGTAGTTAACTTTATTTGTGCATCAACCTATGGGTTATCGGATCTACATCGGATCCGAGCCGGCAGTTTCCAACAGCTAAGATCTGAGCTCCAAGCTCCTCCCCCTTACCCATAACTCCCTGCCATCCCTTCCTGACCCCAGATCTAGTTTGCCGCGGTTACACCAACAGCTTGATCTCGAGTTTCCAGGTCTTTGTAAATTTTTTCTGTGAGAAACATCTTTTCTCTCGACTACTAGTTTAAGTTTTTTGAGTGAGTTTTGTGTTTTATGATCTTTCCATTAGTTTAGTGTAGTTGTTAGCCTTTCCCTCCCCAGTTTCTCGTCAAAGCATTAGGGTGTGTGTGTGTGTTGGTGTGTGTGGTTTTGGGGCCTAGTGTGTGTGTTTTTAGGTTGTCATGTCTGAGGCCGCCAAAACTTTCTTCTCCAAGTGTACAGAGTGTGGCCATAAGCTTTCCCCGGCTGATGGCCACACTCGGTGCGTTATATGCCTTGGGGTTGAACATCTGTCTTCTGGCTGCTCTACTTGTGCAGCGTTCAACCCCAGGGCTATCAGGGACCGGAGGTCGAAGCTGATTCTGGCAGGACTTCTGCCCCGGACTCGGCTCCGTCCTCTGGTCCCTCCGTGGTTCCTGCCGCAGCTGCGGCAGCGCCTACGGATACTTCCCTTCCCCTGGCCGGGACACAACCTCCCACCTTGGGCCAGGAGGACAGGGAAGCCAGGAGGGAGAAGCGCCGAGCAAAACACAAGCAGCGGGCCGAAGCCTCTGCTTCAGCCCCGCCAGCCAAGCGAGCTTCTCCCCCAGGGACATCCGGGCCTTCTCCTTCCCGGCTCCGTTCTCCTAGCTTTTTGCCGGGGCCGGAGGAGGATGAGGCCCGGTCTCCTTCGAGGTCATCGAGGCGACACTCCCGTCTCTCCTCGGTGGCCTCTTCCAGGTCCACGAGAAGCGACTTGGACCGGATGATGAGAAGGTTCCTCCAGGCCCAGCTGCAGATGGGAGTGCTCCTGCCCCCCCTCCTCCGGGGGGAGCTCAACCCCTTTTTTCATCCCGATTGCTCCTTCCCCGACCCGCTTTCCGGGTTTGGGGTCTACGGAGCCGAGTAGCGTCGGAGCCGGGGGTATGTCGGCGCCGATGGAGTCGGGTACTTTGGCGCCGACAGAGCCCTCGAGCCTGTCGGGTCCCTTTTCTTTGGATCCAGGCTCTTGGAGTCGAGAGTTGAGCTTCGGATACGAGGCGGTCAGTATGCCTTCGGCTCTGGGTAGGTTGGAGTGTACTGGCCCTTCGGATCCGATCGCATCGGCTCCGGCACCGATCTGCTCGTCGGATCCGATGGAGGGTCTGCTCTCGGATCCTAGGGAGAGCAGCTCTCCTTCGGCATTCGAAGTGGTGGAGAGGGTTCTGTCGAGGGATTCCAGGCCCCCGGCCTTAGCTACCGCTCCACCCTACACTCCCTCACAAACGGGTCTGACTTCCATCACCCGGCCCCAGGGACAGCCTGCTCAGACGTCCCAGATCGTTCCCTTGTTGGAACAGGACGTGGTTGGTGAGGCCTCCTCGGACAGCCCCGCCGAGGAAGTTCCTCACAAATGCAAGTGCAAGAGGAGGCACTTGGACTCCCCTGAGTCCTTGACAGAGGACACGGACTTGGAGGAAGGGGAAGGTTCCCCAAGATCACCCCCCGAAGACGTCTCATTTGGAGACATCATGGTGATGCTCAACTTAATTTGTCAGCAACCGTCCCTCCCTCCGTCCCCCTGTCCTCTTCGGATGTTCATAGATATTCCTGCTTCATGGTGGATTGTACCCAGTTTATACTAGGCAGGTTGTGATTGCAAGTCTTGCTTTTAGGCAAACTCGATCTGAGGTCAGGAAGCGATGGCAGGGAGTTATGGGTAAGGGGGAGGAGCTTGGAGCTCAGATCTTAGCTGTTGGAAACTGCCGGCTCGGATCCGATATGGATCCGATAACCCATAGGTTGCTGACAAATGAAGTTTACCTACTCAGATGGAACGTTATGGTGAGTACATAACTTCTTATTTGTTCGCCTCAATAGGGATTCAGTCTCTGATTCACAGGGGTGCATGGATTGACCGTTAGTCACTGGGCTGGGTAGCGACCCCATGGTGGTTCTGCTATTCCCTAGAAAATTCCCTTGAGATTTAGGGGGTTTGGGGTATGCTACCCCCTCTTTGTAGGCTTTTATGTCCCTCTAGAGTTTCTTTAGTTATAGTGGTCTTAGAAATGTGTTGGTCGATACTGGTAAAAACTTTTTCGTATTCATAACGATATCTGGAAAAATGAGTGTCTGATTTAATTTCCTCATCTAAGTTGGAAAGTTCCGTGGTTAATTGATTAATAGCTTCCTGACAGTGGGCGCAAATTAAGTTGATCAATTAATTTCCATGTCTATCAAAAAGTGCCAAGAGGTCAAGATGGAATTTCGACCATCCTCCAAACCTGTAGGGTATTGCCACAAGCGAAGCCCCTTCGGAACAATCTTCGCACGTCGGCATTCCCCAAAGTAGGATACCTGAAGTTGTAACTTCCTTAACCTCAGTAATTTTTGGTCGAAATTGTTGAGCTTAGTAGATAAATCAGACAATCCTTCAGTATGAATATCAATATTACCGGTGTCTTCCCCATTATGAAAACTAAAGGGGCGATTCAACCAATTGTTCAAGTCTAATTCAACATAGCCCCTCCTTGGTGCTTCCGTTTCATCGAGAATAGCTGGAGAGGCTCCAATTTTCTCACCTGAACTTGTATGGCCTCCCAAAATACCTTTAGGCTTACCGCAGCTATCGGTATTATGTAAAGCCTGGTTACCGATGGTGACAACTCTCGAATCAGCTCCGGTTCCACTAGTCGATAGCAAAGCTGGAGATTCTGTCGGTAATCCACTGGAAGGGGCACACCGTTTGACTCAAAGAACCATTTGTTTTTTTCGTTTATTGGCGTTCTTGTTTTACAACATAACCTGCGGATTATAAAGAATCTTTGCATACATCTATTTGAATCCAGGAGTTTAATGGCGTTGGACCTGCAAGGGTGGTTTTTTCACCAGTTTGTTTTTTTGTTTTTTGAATTTTTAGAAGGTTTATGTCTTCCACTATGCAGGAAGCCAGTGGTACCTCAGACCTAGGCGACTTAACTACACTTATTAACCTCCTAACTGAGAAAGTTGATCATCATTCACAGCGAATCGATGGGCTTTCACAAAGTGGTTCTTTGAGTCCAATGGTGCGCCCCTCCAGTGGATTACCAACAGAATGTCCAGCTTTGCTATCGGCTAGTGGAACTGGAGCTGATTCGAGAGTTGTCACCATCGGTAACCAGGATTTACATAATACCGATAGCAGTGGTAAGCCTAAAGGCATTTTGTGAGGCCATACAAGTTCAGGTGAGAAAATTGGAGCCTCTCCAGCTATTCTTGGTGAAACGGAGGCACTGAGGAGGGGCTATGTTGAATTAGACTTGAACAATTGGTTGAATCGCACCATTAGTTTTAGAGGATGGGTCAAAATTCCATCTTGACCTCTTGGCACTTTTTGATAGACATGGGAATGAATTGATCAACTTTATTTGCGCCCACTATCAGGAAGCTATTAATTAACCACGGAACTTTCCAACATAGATGAGGAAATTAAATCAGATACTCATTTTTCCAGATATCGTTATAAATACGAAAGAGTTTTTACCAGTATCGACCAACACATTTCTAAGACTACTATAACTAAAGTAAAGAAACTCCAGAGGGACATAAAAGCCTACAAAGAGGGGGTAGCTTACCCCAAACCCCCTAAATCTCAAGGGAATTTTCTAGGGAATAGCAGAACCACCATGGGGTCGCTACCCGGCCCAGTGACTAACGGTCAATCCATGCACCCCCGTGAATCAGAGAATGGATCCCTATTGAGGAGAACAAACCAGAGAATTTCAACAGAAGGTGTTATGAGTATCGGGCCAGGCGCGAGCCAGGAAGAGCCGACTCTTGACAACTATGATGAATATTTTCAAGTCCGAGCCTCCTCCCCCAGCCACAGTTGGGTCGGATGACGAGGAACAAATACAAAACCAGGAAGAACTGAGAGATCATGGTCTAGCTATTCCTTTAGTACCCCCAACGCAACCTTTGGAAATTCTTTACAACACGGGGAAAGACTTTAAGATTTATAATTTTTCACAGTTTGTCTTTTCCCAACCTTTGGTGGATGTTTTGGCTAAAGGTTTAACTTTTGTACCCTCCTGCAGAGCTGGTGTTGGGAGGACTATATTGGACCTGAAACTTTTTGTGAGAAAGTTGAACCTGTCACTGTTGTTGGGTGATTCCCAAAAACACAAGAACCCTTACCACATACCAAGTACATTTAATCCGCCATTACTCCCAGCTGTCGGAGTTTTCGAACCATTGTGTGATCTTGACATCCGCCACCTCCTCAATTCAAGGCACCAAGCTCATTTTAATGCCACTAAGGAGAAGAGGGCCTTGTTAGAGGGACTTAGGTTTGCATCAGTTAGACTTATGCAACCTGATAAGGGAGGGGGATTGGTGGCTATGGACATGAACGACTACAATGACAGGATGTTGGCTGTTCTATCTTCCGATACTTACCAGGAGGTTTCTAAGAATGAATTGAATCTCAGTTTGTGCCGCATCTGATCATTTTTTGAGGAGATGTTTATTAATGGCGTTATAGATGTGGATGTATACAATTTCGTTTCTGTGGCATCACCTAAAATTCCAGTTTTGTTTGGGAATCCCAAGATACACAAGAACATCTATGATCCACCTATGCGGCAACTGGTCTGTGCCAGAGGAAGCATTACGTATGCAGCGGCTAAGGTGGTGGATGAGATTCTCAAGAAGTATGTTGACAGAGTTCAATATATTTCGAGAGATTCTTGGGCATTCTTGGAAAAAGTTGGTTCTGTTCCATTCAGCGCTGATTGTATTCTTTTGACCACTGACGTTGTCGACCTGTATTCATCTATCCCCCATTTGGAGGTGGTTGAGTGGATCCAATTGGAAATGTTTTTTCACCATGCTCCTGCAGAAGAAGTTACGATGGTCAGCGAGCTATTGGAGGTCATTCTTACCAGCAACCTTTTTACATTTAATAACTGGTGGTTCCACCAATTGATTGGGGTCCCTATGGAATCGCCCTGTGGAGCCAGTGTGGCCAATTTAGTTATGGCCCACTGGGAGAGGGTGTTTGTTTTATCTAACCCTTTGGTCCAAGAGAAAGTAGTGTTATACACTAGGTTCTTGGATGACATTTTTGTCATCCTCAATGGTACTCTAGATGATGTCAACAACTTGGTGTCGTTTTTTAACGGCTCTACAGAATTTTTGAAATTCACATCTGAGTTTGCCGTTGACAAGATTACCTACTTGGACGTGGAACTAGAGAAAGATAGGAGCTCAAATCGCTTCATGGCCAGCATACATCGGAAGCTGACCTTCTCGAATTCTTATCTACATTTTGACAGTGAACACCCATTACATCAAAAGAGGGCTATCGTGAAAGGCCAATTTGTTTGAGCTGCCCGCATGACATCAGAAGATAAGAAATTTCACGAGGAGTGTAAGTTCATCTTTGGCATGTTCGTCAGCAGAAGGTACCCCGCTGATCTTGTTGCAGAATTGAGTGTGGACGTGCAGGGGAAGAGGGCCAATGGCCACTTCCGCCCCATTTTGGGGAATATGGAGGATGGGCCTTCAGGTTTACCTTGCCTCGCCAGTGAGTCTGATACTTTCAATTGTACTTTTGTAATTTCATTCATCTTGGATGCAATGGACATTGTGTCCATTATAAAGAAAAACTGGCGCTTATTAACCACCGAGTTAACAGGAACATTTGGACTATTATCACCCCCTAAGGTCACTTTCAGGAGGGGCCTCAACATCAAAAACATTCTGGAGTCCAAAGTAGCTGGTGCCTCCCCCAGATCTGGGATGTTTAAATGTAATATGTGCAGGTACTGCAGATATATTAAAGCAAGTTCAGCTTTTTCCATAAGGGACAAGAAGTATCTCATGCAAGGAAGATTCAATTGTGCCAGCAATCGGGTGGTATATTTAGCCCAGTGTTCGGTTTGTCCAGGCTTCTATATTGGCAAGACATAAGAAACTACAGGAATGGGTATACGAGCACTTATATGCCATCAGGAAGGGGAAGGTCGACAACGCTTTGGCCAAATGCATATTAGATAATCCAGGTCACGAATTCTCATTTTCAGTGATTGATCAGCTAAACCAAGAGTATATGGGGGGACCAGATTCTTTAAGACTGGAATGTAAGGAGTTGATGTGGCAACTTAAGTTGGAAGCTTACCATTTACCTGGACTCAACAGTATGCTTTCCATTAGTTGCTTCCTAAAATTGAGAAGCCTAGTGAGGTGAAGCCCCCTGGAGTGGCTAAATGCCACCCAGGAATATATTTTTGCGTCTTATCATTTTTTATTCTTGTGTTCACCCCTTACTGTTTATACCAATGTTTATATTAACACTTGTGGGAATTTTCTTCCCACTTCTATACTTATTTATATATATTATAATTTTTTGTGGTTATTGATACTTTTGATCA
Source organism: Protopterus annectens (assembly GCF_019279795.1). Classification (NCBI taxonomy): domain Eukaryota; kingdom Metazoa; phylum Chordata; order Ceratodontiformes; family Protopteridae; genus Protopterus; species Protopterus annectens. The sequence goes on from NC_056745.1 coordinate 694,340,187, forward strand.
TTTGTATTTATAAGTAACCATGGTGGCTTTAAAATGTAATATTTGGAGCATTATAGGTTTACCAGCATTGAAGACAGGTATGAGTAGTGGATACCAAATTGTTGAATATTTTGGCCACTTTTTAGTTAAAAATTTCAAAGTGTAATTATGTGTTTTTTAAAGGGAAGCCACTAGGGGGTGCATCTGAGTGGAGTAGTGATGTATTTATAGTGAGACAAATGTGTGGTGCAGTTTGTTTTCTGAGGAAGTTGGTGCAGAGTGCCGACGAAAAGCTTGTTTTTAAGCTTAATAAAATTTCAATTTGTTTTTTGAGTTTACTGGCATTCTTGTTTTACAACATAACCTGTGGATTATAAAGAATCTTTGCATACATCTATTTGAATCCAGGAGTTTAAAGGCGCTAGACCTGCAAGGGTGTTTTTTTTCACCAGTTTGTTTTTTGTTTTTTGAATTTTTAGAAGGAATACGGATCTGTGTCGGATCCGAGCCGGCAAAGATTACAAGCATCAGCTCCGAGCTCCAGACTGCTCCCCTTACCCATAATCCAACTCCCTTGCCTTCCATCCCCAGATCGAGTTTGCTAAACTTACACTTATAACCCGACCTGATAACAAACTTGTGACCTATACTTACAGTCTGCAAGCTGACCATGCGCCAAAGGTCCAGAGGAAGGAGGGAGGCTGAAGACAAATGAAGTACAACTACTCAGATGGAACGTTATGGTGGGTACATACCTTCTTTATCTGGAGTGGTTTACTTCATTTGATCTTCAACTTATGGGACAGAGTCCCCAGCTACTAAACTCCTGGGTGGCCCTCATGGAAGGATATTCCTGAGCACCGTGGAGCCAAAGGATGCTCTCCTTCTAGATGTCAAATCCAATTTATAATGGGAGATAAACGTATGAGATGAGGACCAAGAAGCTGCTGAGCAAATGTCATCTAAAGATACACTAGACCAGAAAGCTACAGATGTAGCCATGGACCTGGTGGAATGAGCTTTAACCTGACCTGGAGAAGACATGCCTTTGTCCTTGTAGACTTGCAGGATGCATAAAGAAATCCATCTAGCTATCGTGACCTTGGAAATAGGTTTGCCCAAAAAGGGTCTATAGAACAAGACAAACAACTGATCAGATTTATGGAATTTTTTTTGTCCTGTGTAAATAAAATCGTAACTGTCTGTGAACTTCCAACATGTGTAGCTTGTATTCCATTTTGTTGGTAAAACTGGGAAAGAACATAGGCAAATTTATAGTCTGATTGATATTGACTGGTGATGCCACCTTAGGAAGAAAGGATGGATTGGTGCGAAGGGAAACTCTATCTTTATGAAAAATGATGTACGGAAATTTTATGGAAAAGGCCTGCAATTCCGAAACCCTCCTAGCAGAGGTAATAGCGACCAGAAAGGCTGTTTTCCATGACAGAAATTTTAGATCAACAGTAGCGGCAGGCACGATAGGCGGGGCGACCAGAGCTGGAAGAACCATAGTAAGGTCCCAATGGGGGGACAGGATCTTTGGCCAGGGGGGCGTAGCAAAAAAGTACCTTTAATAAAGGCTTTACACAGTCTAGAAGATGCCAAGGATGCAGAATTCTCGTCCACATTAAAATGAGAAATAGCAGCTAATTGAACTTTGACAGTAGAAGAACCATCTCCGTGCTGGAAAATATCAGCTTGAAAATCAAGGATAGGGGAAACAGGAGCTGTGAAAGGATCCAAACTCTTCTGAGAGGCCCAGAAAGAAAAACGTTTCCACTTGCTGCGATAAACCTTTCTGGTTGAAGACTTATAAGCAGCTACCAAAATAGACTTAACTGTGGAGGAAAGTCCAGGAGTCCTAGCGATCACGGGAACCGGAGCAGCCAAGCCTTGAGCTTCAGGCTGTCCAGATTCAGATGAGGCACCCCCGATGGGTATGAAATCAGATCCTGAGAGGGATCTAGGATCCACAGTGGAGCCAAAAGGTGAGACTAAAGGAAGGGAAACCATACCTGGTGAGGCCAGAATGGGGCAATGAGGATCACCGTGCTCCCCAATCGACAAGCTTTCTGCAGAAACCTCAGGATGTGAGGGACTGGAGGGTATGCATACAGAAGACCGGGAGGCCAAGCATGAATTACAGCGTCTCTGGGGGACACCCCCGGCGGGGGTTTCAGAGCGAAAAACCTGCTGCACTTTGCGTTGGAAGGAGATGCGAAGAGATCACAGCAAGGTTGACCCCACTCGCTGAAGATCTGTTCCACTACTGATGGATTCAAAGACCACTTGTAAGGCATCAGAATGGTCCAGCTTAGCCTGTCCGCTAGAATGTTGGACCATCCTGAAATGTGCGTTGCGATAAGAAAGCGACCGGTGGAGATTGCCTATTCCCACACTCTTATGGCCTCATGACAAAGGGGATAAGATCTGGTCCCTCCCTGTTTGTTGATGTACCAGACTACCGACAGGCTGTCTGACTGAACAGCAACTGTCCCCAGAGGAAGAAAGGCATGAAGGGCCTGCAATGCTAGAAGGACCACCCTCATCTCTAGAACACTGATATGCAAACTGGTCTCCATGGAGGACCACATGCCTTGAACTGTCCTGCCCGAACAATGCCCTCCCACCCGAGTTGGGAGGCATCCGTGGTCACTGTGGCTTGGGCCGGGGCTGGAATGAAGGGTCATCCCTCCAAAATGTCCGGAGAGCTCATCCACCATATGAGGGACAACCAACACATACGACTTAGGTGGATAGGACAGGTTAGTGGTAAATCCAACAGAGACCACTGAACCGTCAAAGTCCACTGAAGAATCTGCATGTGTAGTCGGGCACATGGAAAAAGAAGTTATGTACCTACCATAACGTTCCATGTTAGTTGTCTTCATCTCGCCTTCCTTCTTGCTGTTTGGGGTTCGGAGACGATCCTCTGCTTGACTCGGCCATCTTCTATAGCTCGAGAGCGGTCTACTGGCTCAAGGCTATGCCTTATCCCAGAATGCCCAGCATCAGCTACCCAGATCGCATTTGTGATAGCGCACACTAGACATAGGTAAAGTAACCAGTTACTAAAACTGGTTGTCCAATACACCCAAACAAGGAAAGAGTTATAAATTACCTGGCATGTGAAGTAATAAAAGATGCTCAGCCAGTGAAAACAAAAGGGAACTCCTCACAATCCTCTAGGTAGGGGAAAGGAGGGAGGGACACAAGAAGGAAGGTGAGATGAAGACAACTAACATGGAATGTTATGGTAGGTACATAACTTCTTTATTTTAAGTTGTCCATCTCGCCTTCATTCTTGCTGTTTGGGACAGCATACCTAGCACCGAAAATCCCGGGTGGCTCATTGGAACAAACTTTTCAGAACAGTAGAACTAAAGGAAGCTCTGCTCCGGGAGACCATATCTACTTTGTAATGAGAGATAAAAGTATGGGGGTTTGCACAAGTGGCAGCTGTACAGATTGAGTTTATGGGCAACCTAGACTGAAAAGCTACAGTGGTGGCTAATGCTCTAGTGGAATGACCTTTTGGTTTAGCTGGTAGCTCCTTATTTCGTAACTGATAAATAAAGGCAATAGTATCAGATAACCATCTGGATAGGGTCACTTTAGAAACTGGAAGGCCTTGTTTGTTGAAAGCATAAGAAAGAAATAACTGGTATGACTTTCTTAGTTCCTTAGTTCTATGGAGGTAAAAATGCAATTGTCTGTGTACATCCAATTGGTGGAGCTTGTATTCTGCCTTGTTGCTGTGATTAGGAAAGAAAAGTGAGAGATCTATGGATTGATTTAAATTGTTCTGTGAGCAGACTTTAGGAATAAAGGATGGATTGGTCCTCAGAGAAACTCTGCCCTTGTGAAACACCAGGTAAGGAGGACGAACACATAGTGCTTGAAGTTTCGAGACACGTCTAGCTGAAGTGATAGCAACCAGAAAAAGTGTCTTCCAAGAAAGAAATTTTAAGGAGCATGATGCTGCCGGTTCAAAGGGAGGCAAAATTAAGGAGGCTAAAACTAAATTGAGATCTCAAGGAGGGGGAGGATCTCTAACTGGGGGTCTAAGAAGAGATTTTCCTTTCATAAAGGCTTTGCAGAGCTTATGAGACATTATGCTAGAAATAAACATACCGATATGAAAATTAGAGATGGCAGCTAGTTGTACTGTAATGGTAGCGGAAGCTGCACCAGACTGAAAAAGCTGTGCTAAAAATTCAAGAATTTCATGGACTGGGGCTGAGAAAGGATCCAAATTTCCAGATTCTGCCCAGTAAGAAAACCGTTTCCATTTACTAGCATACGTCTTCCTCATAGTAGACTTATGTGAGGAAAAAAGAAGTTATGTACCTACCATAACGTTCCATGTTAGTTGTCTTCATCTCGCCTTCTTTCTTGCTTGTTGGGATCGGAGCCGACCCTCGGCTCCGACTCGGCCATCTTCTATAACTCGAGAGCTGTTTACTGGCTCAAGACTACCCCTTATCTCATGATGCCTAGCGCTAGCTACCCAAATCTCGTTTGTAATAGCTAACCCCAGACATAGCAAGAATAACCTGACCAAACTAACAGGTTGGGCATATCTGTTATACTCTCCAAGTCAGTAGAGGAAACAAACCAGAAAATACTCAGCCAGTGAAGCCTAAACTCCTCTCGGTCCAATAGGACAGAGGGATGGAGGGGGGGACGCAAGAAAGAAGGCGAGATTAAGACAACTAACATGGAAAGTTATGGTAGGTACATAACTTCTTTATGTTAAGTTGTCTATCTCGCCTTCGTTTCTTGCTTGTTGGGACAGCGTCTCTAGCACCTACAATCCTGGGCAGCTCATTGGAACAGACTCGTCAGAACAATGGAACCAAAGTTAGCTCTATTCCTGGAGACCATGTCTAACTTGTAATGAGAAATAAAGGTATGAGGATTTGCTCATGTGGCAGCGGCACAAATAGAGTCCATGGGCACCTAGACTGGAAGGCTGCAGAAGTGGCCAAAGCCCTAGTAGAATGACCTTTCGGTTTGGTAGACAATTCTTTGTTTCTTAGTTGACAGATGAAGGTAATAATGTGAGACATCCACCTGGACAGGGTCACTTTGGAAACTGGAAGACCCTGTTTGCCCCTAGCATATGAAAGGAAGAGTTGGTCTGAATTTCTTATATCATTTGTTCTATGCAGGTAAAAACGCAGTTGTCTATGAACATCCAAAAGGTGTAACTTGTATTCTGCCTTGTTGGTGTAGTTAGGGAAGAACACTGGAAGGTCTATGGATTGGTTTAGATTATTTTTTGAGCACACTTTACGAAGGAAGGAGGGATTAGTTCTCAGAGCAACTCTATCCTTGTGAAAAACTAAGTACAGAGAACGAACGCTTAGTGCTTGACGTTCCGATACACGTCTGGCTGAGGTAATAGCTACTAGAAAGAGAGTTTTCCAAGATAGAAACTTAAGGGAGCAGGAAGCTGCCGGTTCAAAAGGGGGCATAATCAAGGAGGTTAGTACAAATTAAGGTCCCAAGGAAGAGGGGGATCTCTCACTGGGGGCTTAAGGAGAGTAGTCCCTCTGAGAAAAGCTTTACACAGCTTATGAGACATGATATTTCGATTAGAAAAACCAACATGATAGTTAGAGATGGCCGCTAGTTGAACCTTGATTGTGGCAGAAGCGGACCCAGAGTGAAAAAGCTCAGTTAGGAACTCCAAAATCTAGTGAACTGGGGCTGAAAAGGGATCTATGTTCCTAGCCTCTGCCCAATAAGAGAAACGTTTCCATTTGCTAGCATACTTCTTCCTAGTAGCCGATTTGTGAAAGGAGACAATAATTTCACACACAGCCTGGGAAATGCTGGGAAGCCTGGCTAGGGTTGGAATTGGATCAACCAAGCTGTGAGCTGGAGTGCTTGGAGGGATCGATGCAGCTCTCTTGATTGATGAATCAGCAGGTCTGGAATAGGATCCAGGGTCCAGGGCTGCTCGAGGAGGTAATGGTGCAGGAATGGAAACCAATTCTGTCGAGGCCAGTAAGGAGCAGTGAGGATCATTTTGTAACCCAACAATATTGCTTTCTGTATGAGTTTGGGTATAAGAGGGAAAGGCGGGAAGGCATAAAGAAGTCCGTGAGGCCAATCGTGGACTACAGCATCTCTGGGAGGGTGACCGGGAAGCGGTAAAAGGGAGAAATAGTTGCTGCATTTGGTGTTGAAGGGGGTTGCAAACAGATTGCAGCAAGGCTGTCCCCATTTGCGGAAGATCAGATCCGCAACTACCTGATTCAGAGACTGCTTTTGAGGCATGAGAATAGCTCTGCTGAGCCTGTCCTCTATGACGGAGGACTTCTCAGGAAATTGTTGGGAGGAAATCGCCCACTGCCAGAGTCTGAGTGCTTCTCGACATAGGGGGTAGGACCTGATCAGCCCTGCTTGTTGATGTACCACACTACTGACATGTTGTCCGTTTGAATTGCAATGGTCCCAGGAGGGAGGGAGTCCTGAAGTGCTTGCAATGCTAGTAGCATGGCTCTCATCTCCAAGACATTTATGTGCAGATGGTACTCGTGAGGCTGCCAAGTGCCTTGGACTGTCCTGCCCTGATAATGCCCCCCCCCCACCCTATCAGTGAGGCATCCGTGGTCACTGTGGCAACCGGAAGGGGGTAGATGAATGGTCTGCCCTGAGACACTAGTGGGGAGACCATCCACCAGGAAAGGTGTCTTTTGCAAATTTCTGTAATCATGATCATGTGAGACATGGGGAGCTGTTGAAATGACCACTGTGTGAAGAGAAGCCACTGAAGGATTCTCATGTGAAAACGGGCCAGAGGTATCAGAAGAATTGCCGCCGCCATAGAACCCAGAGTTTGAAGGACCAACCGGACTTGTACCCTTTTGCATTGCATGAGGATATGAACTTGCTGCCGAATCGTGGCCACCCTGTCCAGCGGTAGCCTTGCGGACATACATTTTGTATCTAGATCTGCCCTTATATAGGTAATAGATTGACAGGGCAACAAAGCAGATTTTTCAAAATTTATAGTAATGCCTAACTGGGCACAAATTGCGATTGTATAGTCCCTGGCTTGAAGGAGTTGATACCTGGTAGTAGCAGTAAGGAGACAGTCATCTAGATAAGGAAACACCTGGAATCCTTGATGCCTCAGGTGAGCCGTGACCACTGCCATACATTTGGTGAACACCCTGGGGGCTGTGGTGAGACCAAAGGGCAGAGCTCTGAACTGATAATGACTGGCTCCCAGCCGGAAGTGAAGGAATCTCCTGGAGCGCCTGTCCATCTTGATGTGATAGTAGGCATCCTGGAGATCTATTGAGCACATCCAATTGTCCTGACCCAAAAAGGGTAGAATGGACTGTAGCGTGACCATCCGAAACCTTGTTCTTTGAAGAGACTTGTTTAGTCTGCTGAGATCCAAAATTAGTCTCCAGTCCCCTGTCTTTTTTGGTACCAAAAAGAACCTTGAGTAAGTTCTGGATCCGAATTGGTCTGCCGGGACTTCCTGGAGGACTCTTTTTTTCTGGCAGTCTTGAAATTTCTATGACTGCTTGGGCCCTCAGATTGGGTGGAACATCTGGGGGGATTTGCTTGATGATAGGGGAGATTGGAAGAAGGGAATTACATAGCCTTCGGATATGATTGAGTGTACCCATTTGTCTCGCGTAATGTCTTGCCAGGCTTTTGGGTACAGTGAAAGTCTTCCCCCGACTGCCTCCAGAGGCAGGCAGCTGAGCAACCCTTCAGGGATGCTAGAAGGACTTATCAGAGAAAGATTCTCTGCTGCCCTGGTTTTGCGGACCCCCTCTGCCTCGAGGGCGGCGTCTGTTGTTGTTGTTTCCTCCTCTGCCCCTGGAGGAAAAATCACTACATGTATCAGGCGAGGCTCCCTGGGATTTCCAAAACTTCATTTTTCCACTCTTCTGACCTTCGGGATATGGTCTGGAAGGAGTGGAAAAATGGGCTCCCACGGCAGAGAGAGTCTTGCCTTCCTGTTCACACCTAGTGAGAGTATCCTTCACCTGTGGTCCAAAGAGAAATGAACCGTCAAAGGGGATGTTGGTGAATGACGCTCTAAAGGGCTCTGCAAAATTACACAGCTGCATCCATGCGTGCCTCCTAAAAGCCACGCCTGTACCTGCGGCTCTACTCGCACCATCGGCTGCATAGGAAATGAGCCTCATGGAGGAGTTAATTACCGAATTAAGGGTCGCCAGCTGAGAAGCTATTTTAGCTTGAACCCCTTCAGCTGATGGATCCTGGAGGGTATCTCCAAGCTCTTTCAGGAGATACCTCTGAAGCCTGGTAAAATGGCATAAGTAATTCAGTGACCTCATGGAAAGGTCGCTGAAGCAAACATTCGCTTCCCATATCTGTCCATAGTCCTAAACTCCTTGTTAGGAGGATGGACAGAGGAAGAAGTTTCCGCTAATTCCTTTTTAGTGGCCGCTGCTACTACCATGGCATCCACAGGAACAACCTTGGTAAGGAACTGTTTATCAGGGGGTACAGTGATAAACTTGCCAGGCCTCCTCGGGGATGGTTCCACTGTATCCAGAGCTGACCAAGCCCTTCGAGCCATCACAGACATTAGTGGGTCGAAGGGCGAAGACACCCAAGAGGTGGAAGGGCAGGAACCAAACACATCCAGGAATATGCATTCGTCTTCAGTAGGGGCTAGAGCAGTCCAGTTCCCCCTCTGCCTAAGCATTTCTAGGATGTCCAAAAAGGAACCATCTTCAGAGGGGGATCTCGGAGACCCTTCCAATTCATCCAAATCCGTATCCGAAGTGACAGACTCAGGGGAGTCAATGTGCTTCCTCTTGCACTTCTTCTTCCGAGGGGCCTCCTCTGAATGATCAGGGGAGGCCTCGGAAGAAGAGGAAACACCCAGTGGGGTGCTCTGGAGCGTCGGTTCCCCACACTTGGGGTCTGGAGGAGGGACAGAGGTTGACGCAGGCACTACAGGGGACGGAGCCAGTGGGGTCAAATGTGGTGCTGACTCAGGGGCCAGTAGACTCCTCATGACATCGAAGGCATCCTTGCCACGAAGCAAAGAAGGCTCCGGCTCCAACGAAACCGAAATCCTCCTCCACACCGAGGGGGACGGCTCCGAGGCCGATGTAGGAGCTGAGCTCACCTGCGTCGAAGCTCCGAGAGGGAGAATGGGGTCGGACAAGGGTCTGATGCCAGTCGCCCCCAAGGAGCCGACGAGGGAGTCTCGGCACCCAGATCTCGCGACAGAAGGCACCATCGAGGGGATTGCAGCCGATGACGGAACCAAAGGGGAAATCGTTATCGGTGCCAAAGGTTCCACGATTCAAACCCCAACAATCCGGCTCTGAGCTCAGTGGAGTTGGAGGAGGAACATCAATGGAAGCGGATGGATCCGACACCTGTTGAGGAGGGCTGGATAACATTTTGGCCAGTGCCTGCGACTTCAATAACCTACTGACCACTCTCTCCACGTCGTGGTCCTAGAGTCTAGAGGACCGAGAGGAGTGGGAGGATCTGTGACTGCGGTCACTCTGCAACAGGGGCGACAGAGAGGCCGAATGTATCAACTCTAGAGAAGGGGACCTCGGTTTCTTGTGGGTCCGAGATGGCTCCGAAGATACTGGTGGAGCCGACTGGGAGGCAGCCTCCTCGGTTCCAGACGGAACCGAAGTAGTCAGTAATGTTTGGGCCAATGACGGCTCCGAGCTGGGAGCCAATGATTTGGTCAGTTTAGGAGATTTCACCGGCTGAGCCTTGGCCAGTGAATCCTGGGACTTAAGAAGACCCCTTAAGATAATAAGAAGTTATGTACTCACCATAACGTTCCATCTGAGTAGGTATCTTTATTTGTCTGCAACCTTTGGGTATCGGATCCGAGCCGGCAACTTATTTCACAGCTAATAGATCCGAGCTTGTGCGTTGCAATAAGAAAGTGGTTGGTGGAGATTGCCCATTCCCACACTCTCATGGCCTCTCGACAGAAAAGATAGGACCTGGTTCCCCCCTGTTTGTTGATGCACCAGACAACTGACATGTTGTCCGTCTGTATCGCAATAGTTCCTACAGGAAGAAGGTTGTGAAGTGCCTGCAACGCCAAGAGCACCGCCCTCATCTCCAGAACATTGATATGCAAAGAGGTCTCTGTGTCCTTCCACGTGCCTTGGACCGTCCTGCCTGAGCAATGCCCCCCCCACCCGAGGCGAGAGGCGTCCGTGGTCACCGTGGCGAGGGGGAGAGGTGTGGTGAAGGGATGTCCCATATGGAGGTCCGGGGAGTGGAGCCACCACAAGAGAGCCCTCCTGCAAGCCCTGTTGAGGGGAATAGGATGGCTTAGGGCGTCGTGCAGAAAGGACCACTGGACTTGAAGGGTCCACTGCAGGATCCTCATGTAGAGACGAGCCAACGGCAGAAGAGTGATTGCCGCCGCCATGGAGCCTAGAGCCCTCAGGACCAACTCCGCCGGTGGAGCTTCTAATTGGAGGATGGCCCGCACATGAAGCCTCAGGCTTTGCAGTCGTTCTGCAGTCAGGAATGCTAGAAGGTACCTCGTGTCTACTTTGGCCCCTATGAACTCTATCACCTGGGTCGGCGCAAGAGAGGACTTGTCCATGTTGAAAGTGATGCCCAGCTGGGGGGCAAGTTGAAGGAAGTAGTCCCTGGCTGAGCAGAGTAGATGCCTTGTTGGGGCGGTCAGGAGTCAGTCGTCAAGGTATGGAAAAACCTGTATACCCTGGAGTCTCAGGTGGGCCGCTATCACTGCTAATACTTTGGTAAACACCCTGGGGATGTGGTGAGACCAAAGGGAAGGATCCTGAACTGGTAGTGACTGGCTCCCAGCCGGAAGCGGAGAAACCTCCTGGATCGTCTGTCCATCCGAATGTGGTAGTACGCATCCTTGAGGTCTATTGAGCACATCCAGTCATTCTCCCGCAGAAGGGGGAGGATGGATTGAAGGGTGACCATCCGGAATTTTTGTTTGTTTACTAACAGGTTCAAAGAAGAAAGGTCGAGAATTGGCCTTAAGTCCCCCGTCTTTTTTGGCACCAAAAAGAACCTGGAGTAAAACCCTAATCTGAACTGGCCTGGGGGGACGGGTTGGATGGCTCTTTTTTCTAGGAGCTGATGAATCTCTGCAGCTGCTACCTCCCTCTGATCGGGTGGTACATCGGGGAGGTTTCTGATTTTGGGGACGTGATACAGGGGAATGTGGTAACCTCTGGATATGATACGAAGCACCCAGCGATCCGTTGTGATGGACTCCCAATCTGCCAGGTGCCTCGAGAAACGCCCCCCGACTGCCTCCAGAGTGGAGCAGTCAGTCATCCCTCAGGGCTGCTGTGTGGGCCGATCAGAGAAGGATTCTCTGGACCCAAAATTTTTCGGGCCCCCTCTGCCTCTAGGGCGGCGTCCTCCCTGTCCTCCTCTGCCACGGAAGGACTGGTTGTCCGGAGCAGGTTGGGAATGTTACGATTTCCGGAACCACATCTTCTTCTGTCCCTTTTGGTTCTTGGAGAAGGACCTCTGGGGAGCAGAGAAGCGGACTCTGACTGCAGACAACGTCTTCCCGTCCTTTTCGCTCTGGACTAAAGTCTCGCGAACGGTCTTGCCAAATAAGGCAGAACCATCAAAAGGGGCATTCGCAAATGAAGCCTTGAAGGTTTCCGCGAAGTCACAGTGTCGGAGCCAGGCCTGATGTCTCATGACTAGGCCTGCTCTGCTGGCTCTAGCGGCTCCCTCTGTGACATGGGATAAAAGCCGCATAGAGGTATTCGATATTGATCTTAGAGTGGCCATGCGAGTGGAATACAACTGCTTGTCTTCCGCCGACATAGACTCCGGGGAGGGAAGCAGCGTACTCTTTGATAAGGTCTCGCTGCATCCTAATGACATGTGCCATGTAGTTCAGGGACCTTACTGAGAAGGTCACTGAACTAAAGACCCGCTTCCCTAGGCGATCCATCGAGTGGGACTCTTTGCTCGGTGGATGCACAGAGGGGCTCTCCTGAGCTAATTCCCTCTTGGTGGCTGCCGCCACCAACATGGCATCTACGGGGGGACCCTTGCTCCAGTGGGACCTCTCCGAAGGGGGGCTCAGAATCTTATCGGGGCGTTTGGGAACTGCCTCCACAGTGTCTGGCTCCTTCCATGCCCTGGTGGTAATCAGGTCCACCAAGGGGTCAGCTGGAGGGGACATCCAAGAGGTAGACGGGCCTGCTTTGAACGCCTCCAGGAACACGGATTCGTCAGAGGAAGCCTTGGGGGCAGACCACCCCCCCCGATCTTAAGCATTTCCATGATGTCTCCGAAGGAGACATCCTCGGGGGTGATCTTGGGGAGCCTTCCGAGTAATCCAAATCTGTATCTTCTGTTAAGGAATCGGGGGAGTCCACGTGCCTCCTCTTACACTTCCGCTTGTGAGGAACATCCTCAGGGGGGCTGTCCGAGGAGGACTCACCAGCAACATCCTGTTCCAGTGGAATGACCTGAGACGTCAAAGCAGGCTGTCCCTGAGGATGAGTGACAGAAGCCTGACCCAAACGAGAGGGAGTGCGGGATGCAGCCTTAGCAGGGAGTGGGGGCCGGGATGCCCTCAACAGTGCCCTCTCCACCACCTCGAATGCTGAGGGAGAGCCGCACTCAGTGGGATCAGAGAGCCGACCCTCGCCCGGATCCGAAGGGTGGATCGGAGCCAGCGCCGAGACCAACGGATCCGAGAGGCCAGTGTGCTCCGACCTGGACGGAGCCGAAGGCACACTAACCCCCCCGGATCCAAAGCTCAGAGCATGGCTCCGAGAGCTCGGATCCGACAAGGAAGTATCCGGCAAGCTCGAGGGGAGAGTCGGCGCCAAAGTACCCGATACTGTCGGCGCCGACCCGACCCCAGCTCCAATGCTGCCCGGCTCTGAACGCTCCGAACCCAGAAAGCGGGTCGGAGAAGGAGCTATTGGGGCAAAATAGGGTGTTGAGCTCCCCCCCGGTGGGGGGGGCAAGAGCACTCCCATCTGCACTTGGGCCTGGATGAACCTTCTCATCACACGGTCCAAATCGGCTTCCGACAGGCTGCATGTTGATCTTGATGAGCCACCGAGGCAGGCCGGGAGTGCCGCCTCGATGACCTCGACGGAGATCGGGTCTCCCCCTCCTCGGGACCCGGTGAAAAGCATGGAGACTGGGTCTGAGAAGGAGGAGACCTAGACCTGGAAGACCTAGACGGAGACGCCCGCTTAGCTGGGGGGGGGCCGACGCGGAGGCCTCGGCCCTCCACTTGTGGTGCTTCTCCCTCTTCTTTTCCTTCCTGGCCTACCCCTCCTCCGGCACAGAAGCAGGAGTTTGAGTCCCGGCCAGGGGGAGAGAGTCAGAAGTGGCCGCCACCAAGGCCTGGGAGGAGACCGCAGAAGTACCAGAGGCCGAAGCCGAATCCGGGGCCAAAAGTCCTGCCAGGATCAGCTTCGACCTCCGGTCCTTCAGTGCTCTGGGGTTGAACGCAGCGCAAATCGCGTAACCAGAGGATAGGTGTTCAACCCCAAGGCACCGGACACACCGAGTGTGGCCATCCACCTGTGACAGCTTATGGCCACACTTGGTGCACTTGGAGAAAATCAACTTTGGAGCCTCAGACATTTTTTTTTTTTTTTGACTACAAAAAAAAAACACACACATAAGGCCCCAACTTACAAGTACACACTCACACACTACGAACCAGCGAAGGGAGGGGAGGAGAACACAAATTTACCACAAAAAATTAGAAGTTATGTACCTACCATAACGTTCCATGTTAGTTGTCTTCTCTCGCCTTCTTTCTTGCTGGATGGGTTCGGAGCCGATCCTCGGCTCCACTGCACTTGCTTTAGCTCGAGAACTCCTTTTACCAGCTCGAGGCAACCCTATATCCCATGATGCAAGGCGGAACTACCTCAGATCTCGTTTGGCAGCTAACTGACCCTGCTAAAGACTATCCTAACATAATTAGGAACCATGGTTCCTAAAAGAAGTCCTCATAACAATGCTCCAGAGGAAGCAATCTAATAGGAACTCTCCAAGATCTGTCCAGGCCAGGGGCAAGGAGGGAGGGACGCAAGAAAGAAGGCGAGAAGACAACTAACATGGAACGCGTTATGGTAGGTACATAACTTCTAAATGTTAAGTTGTCAATCTCCTTCATTCTTGCTGGATGGGACCGCGTCCCTAGCACCTGTATCCCGGGTGGCTCAATGGAACAGACTCTTGAGAACTGTGGAACCAAAACTGGCCCTATCTCTGGAGGCCAAATCCAACTTGTAATGAGACACAAAGGTATGAGGCGTGGCCCAAGTAGCTGCTGCACAAATAGTGTCAATGGGAAGTCTATCCTGAAAGGCTACAGAAGTGGATAGACTCCTGGTCGAATGTGCTTTTGGCTTAGAAGATAGTTGTTTGCCCCTTAGAGAGTACACATAGGAAATGGTGGAAGTCAACCATCTAGATAAGGTCACTTTAGAAACTGGAAGACCTAACCTGTTTTCTGCATAGGAGACAAACAATTGGTCTGATTTTCTAATTTGTTTAGTCCTATGCAAGTAGTACCTGAGCTGACGATGAACATCCAAAAAATGCAGCTTCTGTTCAGCTCTGTCAGAATAGTTAGGAAAGAAAACTGGTAGATCAATAGATTGGTTAATATTGGCTTGAGATACAACCTTGGGAAGAAAGGAAGGGTTAGTTCTGAGCGAAACCCTATCCTTATGAAAAACCAGATAAGGTGAACGAATACAGAGGGCCTGAATCTCAGAAACTCTTCTTGCAGAAGTAACAGCCAGTAAAAATATAGTTTTCCATGTCAATAACTTTAAAGAACACGTAGCAGACGGTTCGAAAGGAGGTAGAATTAGGGATGCCAACATTAAGTTTAGATCCCATTGCGGAGGAGGATGTTTCACAGGCGGTTTTAGGAGAAAAAACTCCTCTTAAAAAGGCTTTGCATAACCTATGAGACATGATGTTATTGTCATGCAAGCCAACATGATACTTGGAAATAGCAGCCAGTTGTACTTTGACTGTAGATGACGAAGATCCCGAATGAAAAACCTCCGCCAGGAAATCCAAAACAGAATGTACAGGAGCGGTAAAAGGATCAATATTTCTGGCGTTTGCCCAAATCGAAAAATGTCGCCACTTGCTAGCATAAACAGTTCTAGTGGACGACTTTAAAGAAGACACTAAAATGTCTCTGACTGAGTCAGAAATCATTGGTAGCCTGGCTAGGGAAGGAAGTGGAGCAACCAAGCAGTGAGGTTGAGAGAATGAATGGCCCGGTGCTGCTGACCCGACTGGTGGATCAAAAGATCCGGAACTGGGTCCAGATGCCAGGGCTGCACCAGAAGATGATGATGTAGAGACGGAAAATAAATTTGTCGAGGCCAATATGGAGCAATGAGGATCAATTTGGCTCTCAAAACGGAGGCTTTCTGAATGACTTGTGGAATCAATGGAAAGGGAGGAAAAGCATAAAGAAGTCCCCGAGGCCAATCCTGGGTTAGAGAGTCTCTCAAGGGTTGGCCTGGAAGAGGAAATAGTGTGAAGTAATCTGGGCACTTGCTGTTTTGAGGGGTAGCGAAAAGATCGCAACAAGGGGTGCCCCACTTCAGAAAAATCTGATCCACTACAGATTGATTGAGAGACCACTCGTGAGGCATCAGAATAGATCTGCTTAGCCTGTCCGCCAATAGGTTGGACCTGCCGGGAATGTGCGTTGCTATCAGAAACCGCTGAGAAGAAATCGCCCATTGCCAAAGTCTGAGAGCTTCTCGACATAAGGGATAGGACCTGGTTCCGCCCTGTTTGTTGATGTACCAGACCACGGACATGTTGTCCGTCTGTACTGCAATAGTCCCTGTGGGAAGAAAGTCGTCGAGGGCTTGCAACGTTAAAAGCACTGCTCTCATCTCCAGGACATTTATGTGCAGGTGGTATTCTATGGGTTGCCACGTCCCGTGGACCATCCTGCCCTGATAATGCCCCCCCCACCCGATCAGAGAGGCATCCGTGGTGACTGTGGCAACTGGAGGAGGGGGAACAAAGGGTCGGCCCTGATGAAGAAGAGGGGAAGATATCCACCATCGTAGATGAGCCTTGCACGACTGTGTTACCAAGATTTCGTGTTTCATGGGCAGATCGTGGTACGACCACTGCGTGAATAACATCCACTGCAGGAGACGCATGTGGAAGCGAGCCAGTGGAAGAAGAACAATGGCCGCCAGCAGCCATTAGGCCTAGAACTTTCAAGACAAACCTGGCTTTGATCTTGTTGCTTTGTAACAGAAGCTGAACAAATTTCTGGATGTCCAGAATCCTTTGATCTGTTAGCCTGGCTAACATTTTGACGGTATTTAACTCTGCGCCTATAAAGGTGATAGATTGGCAAGGCAGCAGAGAGGATTTTTCGAAATTTACCGAAATTCCTAGACTCTTGCAAAGCTGTAGGGTGTAGTCTCTGGACCGAAGAAGCTGATGCTTGGAGGTGGCGGAGAGGAGCCAGTCGTCCAAATAAGGAAACACCTGGAATCCTCGACGTCTCAGATGAGCTGTGACCACTGCCATGCATTTGGTGAACACTCTGGGGGCTGAAGTGAGGCCAAAGGGCAGTGCTCTGAATTGGTAATGACTGGCTCCCAGCCGAAAGCGGAGAAACCTTCTGGAGCGTCTGTGAATCTTTATGTGATAGTACGCATCTTGAAGGTCTATAGAGCACATCCAGTTGTCCTTGCCCAGAAAGGGCAGAATGGAGGATTGCAGCGTGACCATCCGGAATCTTGCCTTTTTGACAGACTTGTTTAGTCTGCTTAGGTCTAGTATTGGTCTCCAATCTCCGTCCTTTGGGGACCAAAAAGAATCTTGAGTAGAAGCCGGATCCTACTTGGTCTGCCGGCACTGTTTGGATGGCTCTTTTTTCCAGGAGTTTTGAAACTTCCTGTCTTGCCAAATCCCTTTGACCGGGTGAGATGTCTGGAAGGGATTGTAGAGGTACGGGAAACCTTTCGAAGGGGATTTTGTAACCCTCGGATATGATCGACTGTACCCACTTCTCTTGTGATAGGGATTGCCAGGCTACTGGGTACAGCGAAATTCTTCCCCGACTGCCTCCAAGGGTGGACAGTCGGGCAACACCTCAGGGATGCTGAAAGGGCTTCTCAGGAAGAGACTCCCTGTTGCCCTGGTTCTGAGGACCCCCTGCCTCTAGGGCGTCTATTATTGTTATCCCTCTGCCTCTGGGGGTAAACTGACCACGTGTGTCCGTGTAGCTCCTTGGGCTTTACGGAACCACATCTTCCCCTTCTGACCCTTGGGATATGGTCTAGAAGGAGTGGAAAACTGGACTCCAACGGCAGAAAGAGTTTTACCGTCCTGTTCACATCTGGTCAAAGTATCCTTTACCTGAGGTCCGAACAAAGCCGAACCGTCAAAGGGGGTGTTGGTGAAGGACGCCTTAAAGGGTCCATAAAATTACACAGCCGCATCCAGGCTTGGCGCCTAAGAGCAACACCTGTACCTGCTTCCTGCTCGCTCCATCGGCCGCATAAGATATGAGCCGCATGGAGGAGTTAGATATGGAATTCAGGATAGCAAGCTGAGAGGCAATCTTTTCCTGAGCCCCAGCAGCAGAAGGATCCTGGACTACTTCTCCCAGTTCCTTGAGAATATCTCGTTGAAGCCTGGTGAAGTGACAAAGGTAATTCAGCTTAACGCATAGCAAAGGTCGCTGAAGAAAACATCCGCTTTCCATACCTGTCCATGGTCCTAGAATCCTTATTAGGAGGATGGACAGGTACTGAAGGATCCGCCAGTTCCTTCTTAGTGGCCGCTACCACCATAGCATCCACAGAGACACCTTTGGACAGGAACTGTTTATCCGAAGGGGCCGTGATGAACTTGGATGGTCTCCTGGGGACAGGTTCCACAGAATCTGGAGCCACGCCTTCCGTGCCACTACCTGCATGTGTGGGTCGTAAGGCGGAGCCACCCAGGAGGTGGAGGGTCGGGATCCAAAGCCTCCAGGTATACCGACTCATCCTCGGAGGGGTCAATGGAGGGCCAATTCCCCTCTGTTTGAGGAGCTCAAGGATGTCTGAAAATGAGACATCCTCAGAGGGGACCGTGGGGAACCCTCCGACTCATCTAAGTCGGTATCAGATGTAGTAGACTCAGGGGAGTCTGTGTGTTTCCTCTTACACGTCCTCTTCCGAGGGGTTCCCTGCAGGGTCAGGAGAAACCTCGGAAGAGGAGGAAATTCCCAGTGGGGAAACCTGGGGCGATGGATCCCTGGGCCTGAGAGCAAGAGGCTGGCAAGAGGCATCTGCAGGCACTGATGAGGGAGGAGCTAGAGGGATAGACCGTTGACCAGGCTCAGAGGCCAGGACACTCCTCATCACCTCAAAGGCTCCTCTCCCCGGGAGACCTGAACACACCCGCTCAAGAAACAGGAATGGTCAGCTCCAAGGAGAGAGAAGGCTCGAGGCCGATGTCGGCGCCGAGCTTACCAAAGCCGAAGCCCCGAGAGGGAGAGCGGGTCGGACAATGGTCTGATGCCACTAGCCCCTCGAGCCGACAGTGGAAACCCGACGACGGATCCCTCCAAGGAAGGTCTCAAGGAGGAGATCGGAGCCGAAGACGACGGAGCCGAAGGATGTATCGGCTCCGGCATCGAAACAGTCGCTGTCCCAAGAAGCTCCGGCCCAACTCTGGTGTGGAGTCGGAGGAGGAATCTCAAGAATCGGGGCTATAGCCGAAGTCTGTTGAGACGGGCTATGGAGCATTTGGGCCAGTGCCTGAGACTTCAACAGCCTGCTTACCACCCTCTCCAAATCGTGGTCAGACAGCCTGGAAGATCTCGAAGATCGGCTCCGATGGCTCCGCTCCGACAAAAGAGGAGATCCCGGAGCCGAGTGAATACTTAGTATCGAAGGGGACCGGGATCTCTTACGGGTCGAAGCCATCGGAGCCGAAGTCCCTTGAACCCCAGATGGAGCCGAGGATATCTCGGCTCCGATGCTGGATAAAGTGTCGGCTCCAGCCGGAGCCGACAAGGCCACACTAGTCAGGGTATCGGAGCCGGTCGGCACCGAACCCACTACTCTAACAGAAGAAGTATCGACTCCAGCCGGAGCCGATATCGGCTCCGACGGAGCCGGAGCCACCGGAGGAGGCTGGGACACTGTAGCCTGAACCTTCGGTGGCTTAAGAGGTTTTCCTGCCCCTGGCTTAGGAGGAGAACCTTCAGGTTTAAGTAAACCTCGGAGGATTAATTTGTTCCTCCTTTCCTGCAGGACTCTCTGGCTAAAAGCATGACACAACGCACAGGAGTCCTGCAGGTGCAAAGGCCCCAGGCAATACACACAAGAAGTGTGACCGTCTGTCAGGGACATTTTCTGACAGCACTGGTCACACTTCTTGAAGCCTGAGACCTTGCCTTCTCTAGACATCCTAAAAAAGATAGACACAAACAGTCCCCACAAACACACAACTTAATCCCTACACAGACACACAGGAAGGGAATAACTTGGGGAACTAGGCCTGACTAAAACTTTAAACTGAAAACTATTATAAAAGTTTAAAAGGAAGGGAATAGGGTGGGCTGTAACTAAGTACAGGCTAATCTAACACTAAAGGGAAAAAATAAACCCCTAACTGATCTTTTTCTTCTTTAACAAGAAAAAACTTACCTCAGCTGGCAAAGGAGACCTCTTTCGCTAAGCGAGCTGGTAAAAGGAGTTCTCGAGCTAAAGCAAGTGCCGAGTCGGAGCCGAGGATCGGCTCCGAACCCATCCAGCAAGAATGAAGGCGAGATTGACAACTTAACATTAATTAAATATAGGATTTTTAACACTAAGTAACCTAACCACACACACTTTAAGGAGATTTATATATAAAAGGTAATCAAAACCACTTATCTGAGCAGGAGCTCGTAACCTAGCTGCTGAGTCTAAGCGCGGCAAACTAGATCTGAGGTCAGTCAGGGTTAGCAGGGGGTTATGGGTAAGGGGAGGAGCTAGGAGCTCGGATTTATTAGCTGTGAAATAAGTTGCCGGCTCGGATCTGAGATCGGATCCG
Organism: Protopterus annectens; assembly: GCF_019279795.1. Classification (NCBI taxonomy): domain Eukaryota; kingdom Metazoa; phylum Chordata; order Ceratodontiformes; family Protopteridae; genus Protopterus; species Protopterus annectens. The sequence goes on from NC_056745.1 coordinate 694,360,248, forward strand.
ATACCCAAAGGTTGCTGACAAATGAAGTTCCTACTTCAGATGCTTATTTTTCCACTCCTGCAGAACCCTTGGGCTGAATGCGTGGCATACAGAACAAGAGTCCTGCAGGTGCACTGCGCCTAAGCAATAGACGCAAGAAGTGTGCCCATCTGTCAGAGACATTTTCTGACAGCATGAGTCACACTTCTTGAATCCAGACACTTTGGATTCTTTAGTCATATCTAGCTTACACTGAAAGGTTTTTGGCCAAAGGCCCAACAGCAAAAATCTACAAACACTAACCTAACCAAAAACTCAATAACTACAGTCAATAAGTTTTTTTTTTTTTTTTAAATAGGAAGCCTCTAACTTAAACGGCTACCTATGAAGTAAAAGAGAAAGACTAAAATTAAAATGCTACTATAAGTAGAGATAGGAAAAAAGGAAGGGGGGAAGGGAAGAACTCCCTAACTTAAACGAGTTCTAAGGGAGAAATACAATAACACTAAAACTACAACAAACTAATTAACGACAATGTGGAAAAGTCTAAACTATCAAAAAAGGAACACTAATTTGCTACAAAAATATTATAATAAACTTACACGAGCCTGAGCCAGTAACAATGAACCTCGCAGCTGAAGCGGCAAATGAGATCTGGGTAGCTAGCATTAGGCATCATGGGATAAGGGGTAGCCTTGAGCAAGTAAACAGCTCTCGAGCTATAGAAGATGGCCGAGTCAAAGCCGAGGGTCGGCTCCAATCCCAACAAGCAAGAAATGAAGGCAAGATAGACAACTTAACATCAATAATATCACGGACTGCTGGGGAGATACTGGAAAGCCTGGCTAAGGTTGGAAGTGGAGTAACCAAGCGGAGAGTTTGAAGGGATTGGTGTAACCCACCTGACTGGTGAATCAGAAGATCTGGAACCAGGTCCAGAATCCACGGTTGATCCAAAAGGTAGAGGTGTAGGAACGGGAACCATATTTGTCGAGGCCAATATGGGGCAATGAGGATCATTTTGCAGCCCAACGATTTTGCATTCCGCATGAGTCTTGAAATTAGGGGAAAAGGGGGAAAAGCGTAAAGGAGTCCCTGAGGCCAATCGTGGATTACAGCATCTCTGGGTATATGACCTGGAAGAGTAGGGAGAAGTAGCTGCTGCATTTGTTGTTGAGAGGAGTAGCAAATAGTTTGCAGCAAGGCTGTCCCCATTTGCGGAAGATAAGATCCACAACTTCCTGATTCAGAGACCACTCATGAGGCATGAGGATAGCTCTGCTGAGCCTGTCCATTATAACGTTGGATTTCCAGGGATGTGCATTGCTATCAGAAAATGTTGAGAGGAAATCGCCCATTGCCACAGTCTGAGTGCTTCTCAACACAAGGGGTAAGACCTGGTCCTGCCCTGTTTGTTGATGTACCATACCACCGACATGTTGTCCGTTTGGACTGCAATGGTCCTGGAAGGAAGAGAGTCTTGAAGGGCTTGCAAAGCTAGGAGAACCGCTCTCATTTCTAGGACATTGATATGCAGATAGTACTCGTGAGGCTGCCAAGTGCCTTGGACTGTCCGGTCTAGATAATGCCCCCCACCCTATCAGGGAGGCGTCCATGGTCACTGTGGCTACCAGAGGGGGTTGTATGAAAGCTCTGCCCTGAATTACTAGTGTGGAGACCATCCACCAAGAAAGGTGCCTTTTGCATGTTTCTGTGATCAGGATCATGTGAATCATGGGTAGTTCCTGAAAAGACCACTACGTGAAAAGAAGCCACTGAAGGATTCTCATGTGGCAACGTGCTAATGGGACAAGAAGAATGGCAGCTGCCATGGAGCCTAGAGCTTGGAGGACATGTCTGACTTGAACCCTTTTGCTCTGCATTAGAATTAACACTTGTTGACGAATAATGGAAACTATTTCCTGTGGTAATCTTGCAAACATTTCTTTTGTGTTTAATTCTGCTCCTATCTATGTAATAGACTGACAGGCAACAAGGCAGATTTTTCAAAATTTACTGTAATGCCTAGTTGAGTGCACGATGTGATTGTATAATCCCGTGCCTCTAAGAGTTGATGCCTGGTGGTAGCAGTCAGGAGCCAGTTGTCTAGATAGGGAAACACCTGGAATCCTTGACGCCTCAGGTGAGCCGTGACTACTGCCTTACACTTGGTGAATACCCTGGGGACAGAGCTGAGACCAAAGGGCAGAGCTCTGAACTGGTAATGACTGGCCCCTACCCAAAAGCGAAGAAATCTCCTGGAGAGTCTGTCCATCTTGATATGGTAGTACGCGTCCTGAAGATCTATCGAGCACATCCAATTGTCCTGACCCAGAAAAGGGAGAATGGACTGCAGTGTCACCATCTGGAACTTTTCTTTTTGTACAGATTTGTTCAATCTGCTGAGATCTAGTATTGGTCTCCAGTCCCCTGTCTTTTTTGGTAAGAATCTTGAGTAAGTTCCGGATCCTAGTTGGTCTGCGGGGACTTCTTGAATGGCTCGTTTTTCTAGCAGTCTTGAAACTTCTGTGACTGCTTGATCCCTTAGATTGGGTGGGACATCTGGGATGGACTTTTTCGATTCTATGGAGCATTGATTGAAGGGAATTTTGTAACTTCCAGATATGATGGATAGTACCCATCTGTCTCGTTATATTTTGCCAGGCTTTTCGGTACAGCGAAAGTCTTCCCCCGACTGCCTCCAGAGGTGAGCAGTCGGGCAACCCTTCAGGGATGCTGGAAGGGTTTGGCAAAGAAAGTTTCTCTGTCACCCTGGTTTTGCGGTACCCCTCCGCCACGAGGGCGGCGCCTGTTATTGTTGTTTCCCCCTCTTCCCCTTGGGAAATATCACCACATGTGTCAGGCAAGGGTCCCTGGGATTTTCAGAACCACATCTTTCCGCTCTTCTGACCCTTGGGATAAGGTCTGGAAGGAGTGGAAAAAAGGACTCCCATGACGGAGAGAGTCTTGCCTTCCTGCTCACACCTGGTCCACGTGTCTTTCACCTGAGGCCCAAAGAGAAAGGAGCCATCAAAGGGAGTAATGGTGAAGGACACTCTAAAGGGTTCCGCAAACTGACAGAGCCGCATCCAACCATGTCTCCTGAGAGCTGCACTTGTCCCTGCGGCTCTGCTCACTCCATCGGCTGCATAGGAAATCAGCCTCATGGTGGAGTTAACTATGGAATTGAGTCGCAAGCTGAGACGCTACTTTGGCTGGTGCTCCCTCAGCTGTAGGATCTTGAAGGGTATCTCCAAGCTCTTTCAGGAGATCCCTTTGAAGATGTGTAAAATGGCATAGATAATTCAGGGACCTCATTGAAAAGGTCGCTGAAGCAATCATTCACTTTCTATATCTGTCCATCGTCCGAGACTCTTAGTTCTGAGGATGAAGAGGTCTCTGCTAACTCTTTCTTGTTGGCTGCTGCTACCACCATGGCATCAACAGGCACACCTTTGGAAAGGAATTGCTTGTCCTGGGGGGCTGTAATAAATTTGTTTGATCTCCTCGGAGTAGGTTCTACAGAATCTGTAACTGACCAAGCCTTTCGAGCCACTACAGACATGGGTAGATCGAAAGGAGGAGATACCCAGGAGGTGGAAGGTCGGGAACCAAATGCGTCCAGGTATACAGACTCGTCCTCGGTAGGGGCTAGGGAAGTCCAGTCCCTCCTCTGTCTAAGCATTTCAAGGATGTCCGAAAAGGAAATATCTTCAGAGGGAAACATTGGGGACCCTTCCGATTCATCCATGTCTGTATCTGAAGTGACAAGCTCAGGGGAGTCTATGTGCTTCCTCTTGCACTTCTTCTGGGGTGGCTCCTCCGAGTGTTCAGGGGAGGCTTTGGAAGAAGAGGGATCACCCAATGGGGTGTCCTGGGGCATAGGTTCCCTACGCTTGGGGTCTGAAGGAGGAGTAGAGGTTGGCACAGACACCATGGCAGGAGGAGCCAATGGAGCTGGCAGTAGAGCTGTCTCAGGGGACAGCACACTCCGCATGACCTCAAAGGCGTCCCGACCTCTAGGCAGAGAAAGCTCTGGCTCCGAAGAAACAGGAGTCTTTCTCCATGTCAGGGGTGACGGCTCTGAGGCCGATGTTGGAGCCGAGCTCACCTGCGCCAAAGCTCCCTGAGGGAGAATAGGGTCAGACAAGGGTCTAATGCCACCCCCCTCGGAGCCGACGAGAGACCCTCGGTGCCCAGATCCCTCAATAGAAGGTACAATCGAGGTAATCAGAGCCGACGTTGGAACCAAAGGAGAGATGATGATCAGCGCCGACGGTTCTACTACCTGCAGATCCATGGTCTTCGGCTCCGAGCCAAATGTAGTCGGAGGAGGAATAGAAATAGAGGAGGTTGGAGCCGATACCTGTTGAGGTGGGCTGGACAGAATTTTTGCCAGTGCCTGTGACTTAAGCAACCTACTTACTACTCTCTCCACATCATGATCTGATAATCTAGAGGATCGAGAGGAGTGGGAAGAATGATGGCTACGTTCACTCTGTAACAAAGGTGACTGAGGTGCCGAGTGGATGGACTCTAAGGATGGAAACCTCAGTTTCTTATGGCTCCGAGACGGCTCCGAAGTAGCAGATGGAGCTGACGGAGGAGTTGTCTTGTTAGTGCCAGCCGGAACCGACATACTTGGTTGGTCAAGTAAAGGATTTGGCTCTGAAGGTGGAGCCGACGGCTTGACAGACTTAGGGGATTTCACTGGCTGAGTACTTTCAGCTGGAGAATCCTGAGGCTTCAATAATCCCGAAGGATTAATTTGTTTTTGTGCTCCTGCAGGACCCTTGGACTAAAAGCGTGATATACAGAACAGGAGTCCTGCAGGTGAACACCGCCCAGACAATATACACAACTAGTGTGCCCATCTGTCAGAGACATTTTCTGACAGCATGAGTCACACTTTTTGAAGCAAGATACCTTGGTATCTTTAGACATTATAGTAACAACAACCACAACAACAATAATGAAAAGCTATACTACAAAAAACAAGAACAAATAGACTTTTTTTTTTTTTTTACAGTTAAGGAATAGAAGGAAAGCCTCTAATTTAAATGGCTATCCTGGGGGGGGGGGGGGGGGCTCTCTAATTTAAACGAGTTCAAGGGAACAGAAGGCCTGAGAGTTATGGAGCAACAGCCAACAAAGCTAAAATACACAAGAACGCAATAGGGGATAAAGGAATATTATCTAGACAAAAAATAGACAAATACTTGACAAACTTTCAAGAATAAACAACAATATATAATAGAAAAAAGATTATACTAAGCCTGAGCCAGTAAGGAAGCAACCTCGCAGCTGAAGCGGCAAACAAGATCTGGGTAGCTGACACTGGAGATTCTGGGATAAGGGGTAGCATCGAGCCAGTAAACAGCTCTCGAGCTATAGAAGATGGTCGAGTCAGAGCCGAGGTTCAGCTCCGAACCCCAAACAGCAAGAACGAAGATGAGATGGACAACTTAACATGGAGAGTTATGATTGCCGCCATCGAGCCTAGGGCCCTCAATGCAGATTCCGCTGTCGGGAAATAAGAATGGTAAATTAGGGAGACGTGCATCCTGAGGTGTTGAACTCTCTCCAAGGTCAGGAACACTTTGGCCTGGAGTGTGTCTATCCTGGCACCAATGTAGTCTATCACCTGTACAGGCTCTAGTAGAGATTTGGATGTGTTGATTGTGATACCCAAACTCAGGGCAAGTGTCAGAAAGTAGTCCCTGGTTTGGGAAAGTAGACACTTGGTGGGAGCAGTGAAGAGCCAATCGTCCAGGTATGGATAGACCTGAATCCCCTGAAGCCTCAGGTGAGGCACTACCACTGCCATCACTTTGGTAAACACCCTGGGGGCTGTGGTGAGACCAAAGGGTAGAGCTTGAAATTGGTAATGATTGGCCCCTAGCCAGAAGTGGAGGAACCTCCTGGAGCTTCTGTGCATCTTTATGTGACAGTAAGCATCCTGGAGATCTAAGGAGCACATCCAGTCGCTCTCTTGTAGGTACGGCATGATGGACTGTAGAGTGACCATCCGGAACTTTTCTTTGGCCACTGACAGGTTCAGGATGGAGAGGTCCAGAATGGGCCTTAGGCCCCCTGTTTTCTTTGGCACCAAAAATAACCTTGAGTAGAAGCCCGATCCAGACTTATCTGGGGGGACGGTTTCGATGGTTCATTTTTCTTGCAGCTTCGAAATTTCCTGTACTGCTGCCTCCCTTTATGGGTGGAACATCCGGGAGGTGTTTCGGAGGGGCTGGAGAACCCATAAAGGGGATAGGATATCCTCTGGATATGATTTTCAGCATCCAGCGGTCCATTGTTATGGACTCCCAAGCCGCTGGGTGCAAGGACAATTGTCCCCCGACTGCCTCCAGAGTACAGCAGTCGGGCAACCCCACAGGATTGCTGCCCAGGTCTGTCCGAGAAAGGTTCTCGAGACCCGAAGTTTTGTGGACCCCCTCGGCCTCTGGGCCGGCATCCATTCTGACCCCCTCTGCCTCTGGGGGAAGAAGAGCCCCGAGTGTCCTGTGAATACTAAGACTTGCAGAACCACATCTTCTTTTGCCCTCTCTGGTTCCGGGAAAAAGACCTTTCAGGGTTAGAGACGCGGATCCCGATGGCAGACAGTGTCTTCCCATCCTTCTCACTCTGGACTAGCGCATCCTTAACGGTCTTACCGAACAGAGTCGAGCCGTCAAAAGGGGCATTAGCGAAGGACGCCTTAAAGGGTTCGGTAAATTGGCACAACCTGAGCCAGGCGTTATGCCTCATGGACACGCCGGACCCAGCTGCCCTAGCCGCTCCTTCCATTGCATGGGAGAGGAGTCGCATGGACGTATTCAATACTGCTCTCAAAGTGGCCATTTTCACGGAGAAAAAAGCCTTGTCCTCCTGCGACATGAACTCAGGTGGAGACTTCTCCAGCTCCTTCACCAGGTCGAGTTGGAGTCTCGTGACATGGACCAAGTAGTTCAGCACCCTTATAGAAAAGGTAGCTGAAGCATACACCCACTTCCCTAGTCAGTCCATCATCCGAGACTCTCGGTCAGCAGGGTGGACCAAGGAACTTTCCTGAGATAGTTCCCTTTTAGTGGCTGCTGCAACCACCATGGCATCCACAGGGGAGCCCTTGTTCCAGGAAGGCCTGTCTATAGGGGAACTCAAAACCTTATTGGGGCACTTGGGGATCAACTACATGGTATCAGGTTCCTTCCGCGCCCATGAAGTGATCAAATCCACTAAAGGATCCATGGGGGGGCAGATGTAGACAGGCCTGTGCCGAAGGCCTTCAGAAACACAGACTCATCAGATGAGGCTTGGGGGTAGACCAACCTCCCTGCTAACGCAGGATCCCCATGATGTCTCCAAAGGAGACATCATCGGGAGGTGACCTTGGGGAGCTCTCCCCCTCATCTAAGTCTGTGTCCTTGGTCAGGGACTCAGGGGAGTCCAAGTGCCTCCTCTTACACGTATGCTTGGAAGGCACATCTCCCGTGGGGCTCTCCAGAGAGTGCTCGCAAGCCATCTGCTCCTCTGGGGAAACCGTCTGGAGCCCTTCGAGCACGGGCTGTCCCTCTGGTGAGATGATGGGGACTGTAGACAGAGCCGAGGGGGTCTGGGTGGAGTCCGAGGGGGCCTCAATCCAATGGAGAGAACCTGTTCTACCACATCGAACGCTGAAGGAGAGCGGACCTCCTGTGAAGCCAATAAGGAGGCCGGTCTCCCCAGATCTGATGTGTGAATCGGAGCCAGACCCGAAGTGGCCAGAGCGCCGAGAGGGGGAACCTGGACCGACAATTTTGGAGCCGATGGAAAAGATTCCACTCCCTCGGATCCGAGCCCCAGGCTCCGGCTCCGAGAACGGCTCGGATCCGAGATCTCTGAAGCTGAAAGTCAGATCCGGGAAGGAGTAATAGGCTGAAAAAAGGAAGTGAGCTGCCCCCTCCTGAGCGAGAGGGGGCTGGCAAGACCCCCATCTAGATCTGTGTACAGATGAAGCACCTCATCATCTTATCCAGATCCATGTCCGAGAGAGACCGGGTGGACCGAGACAAGGCCACAGACTCTGACCAGGCAGGTCGGGGAGCTGAGGACCAGGAGACTGAGCAAGCCTCCTCCAGCTCCGGGGAGATCCTCGGAGATCGGAACCGGGGGGAGTCACGGATTCGAGCGGATTTAATGAGTGACGCGAGGTCCGGAGACCACTTCCTCTTCTCTTTCGGCCTCGACTCTCTCTCTCCCACCCTCTACCCCTTCTCTGCTCTGCTACCACAGGTTTAGAAGTGGGAAGTTGAGTCCCAATCTGTGAGGGAGGGGAGGCCAGAGGCAGAGAAGCGGGGGAGGCAGCTATGGCAGTCACCGTGACTGAAGTCGAGGACAAGGAGGGAGGATCAGTGGCAGGAAGAAGCCCCTTGAAGGCCAACTTGGCCTTTCTGTCTTTCAACGCCTGGAGGTTGAACCCCGCACAAATGGCACAGTCAACATTAAGGTGGGCCACACCTAAACACAGTACACACAGAGTGTGGCCATCCGCTGGGGAGAGCTTACGGCTACACTCTGTGCAGCGCTTAAAAATAAGCTTTTCAGCCATCCTAGGAAAGAAAAGGCAAAATCTTTCCACTGAAACTTTAACACACACCCACTCACCACACAATAAACTGATTAGAAAAGGGGGGAGTGGTACACAGAGACAAACTACACTGCCTAACAACTACTAAAAGCCTACACACAACACCAAAGTGATGGGAGGGGAGAAAGGCTACCTACGCTAAGCTAAAACGGCTAACAAAAACAAAAATTAGTAACTTACAATACAAAATGAGATCTGGGGTTGGAAGACAAGAGAGGTGGATTATGGGTAAGGGGAGGAGTCTGGAGTTCAGAGCTGATGCTTGTAATCTTTGCCGGCTTGGATCTGACACAGATCTGTATTCCCACAGATTGAAGATCGAATGAAGTAAATTACTTCAGATCACATCCAATCATCCTTTCGCAACAGTGGCAAAATAGACTGAACTGTGACCATGTGGAACTTCAAGTGTTTTACAAATCGATTTAGATTGCTGAGATCCAAAACTGGTCTTAAGTTCACTGACATCTTTGGTACTAAAAAAATCTCAAGTAGGTTCTGGATCCTTGCTGGTCTGGGGGGTACTGCTTAGATGACCCTTTTTCTATGCAGTTTTTCCTATTTCTATGGCTGCTGCTTTCCTCTGACTGGATGGAATGTCGGGATTTCTTTTGTCTGCTGTGGTGGTAGAAGGGAAAATGGTATGTAATAACATCTGGATATTATACTCTGCCCTCAGGTGTCTTTGATAATGGCTGTCTAAGCTTCTAGGTGCAGATGCCTCCAGAGTGCAGCAGTCAGGCAACCCTTCAGGGGTGCTGAAAGGGCTTCACAGAAAAAGAACCTCTGACACTCTGATGTTCAGGCCACCTCTAGCAAGGGGGCAATGTCTTCTATTACAGTTATTCCCCCTCTGCACAGGGGGATCTGTCTCCATAGGAGTCATGATAAGAACCTTGCATCTTTCAGAACCACATCTTTCTGCCTCCTCTCTGGTTCTGGCAGAAAGTCCTTTAAGGGGTAGAGAAACAGATTCCAATGGCAGATAATGCCTTCTCATCCTCTTCACTTCTTTAGAGAGAGTGGACTTCACCTTAGGGCCAAACAAGGTGGACCCATCAAAAGGAGCATTGATGAATGAAGTCCTGAAGGGCTTTGCAATGTTGCAAAGGAACATGCAGACATACATTCTTACAGCAATTCCTAAACTTGTGGGTCTCAAAGCTCCCCTAAGGCATTAGAAATCAGTCTCATGGAAGCATCTGATAGGGACTGGAGGGTGTCTAGTTGTGAGGAAATTATCTTCTTGTCCTCTACAGACATGGCCCCTGGAAAGCTCCTTGATCAATTCCCTCTGAAATCTTGTAACGTGTGTCAAGTAATTCAGAAACCTGAGGGCAAAGGTCAATGAAGCACATATAAGCTTCCCAAATCTGTCCAACTCCCTGAACTCTCTGTTAGAGGGATGGACAGAAGAACTCTGTTTTGTGAGTTCTTTCTTGGTGGCTACTGCAACCACCATAGCATTCACTGATGGATCCTTGTTCCAATAAGCCCTATCCTTTGGTGCAACAAGGCATATGTCTGGTCTTTTTGGGAATAGGCTCTGTGATATCTGGATCCTTTCAAGCCCAACAGGAGATGAGGTCTCCCATCTCGTCCACTGGGGGACTACCCAAGACATAGCTGAGACAGCTCCAAAAGCCTTCAGAAACATCAGCTCCACCTGAATAGGGGTGTCAGGAGATGGACCACCTTTTGCCTCAAAACTTTAAGTATTTCACCAAAAGAGACATCCTCAGAGGGTGATCAGGGAGACATTTCCCCAATATCAAAGTCAGCGTCTTTGGTTTGGTTAAAGACTCCTGTAGGTTGACTAAGTGCCTTCGTCTACTCAGAGGCGAGCTCTGCTTAACATACAAGGCCATGTCAAACCCAGAGCTGTTGGACATGCTACACTTAAAGAAATCCCAATCCCTCAAAGCTACACGCTCCAGGGATCTAAACCTTGTCATCACAATAAACAAAACATGCTGGAGGGATAGGTTCCTGACCCAGAGACTCCCCAGACTCTGGAATATATTGCCCATACATGTCAAGCAGAGTGCCTCTTTGGACCTCTTCAAGAGGAACCTTGACAATTGGATGGGAGAAAGGAAATTCACCCCAGGGATCACGTCAGTCGCCCTGCTAGACAGGGGTCCAGGAAAGTAAATAATGTGGGAAGAAATAGCCAGGGAATTGTTATGGCTAGGCTTGTATAGGCCTTAGGGCTGATAGCCTAGTACCAACCTATGAATCTTTCACAAGCAAGCTTCTGAGGGGGCTCTCCGGTGGGAGGTTATGGGGAGGATTCAGAAGTGCCAGCAGAGTCCTGAATGAGGACTGTCTCCAGACTTGACAGGACCAGCTGTCCCAATGGGACAGGATGAAAAGATCCAGTATCCACAGTAGACAGTTGAGGAGGGGGTGGACCCAAGGAGTGGAAAGGATGTCTTGTCCACAGAGGCAGAAAACACTCTCTCCACTACCTCAAAAGCAGAAGCCATGAAGGAACCAAGTCCTGGCCTGATAAGATCTGATGACACCTGCTCAGGAAGAAAGCAAATTTCCCAGGGCTCCCACCATGACACGGGGGTCAGAGTCGAGCTGTCCAATGCCATTAGGTAACAAGAAAGGCAAGAAAAGGGCTCAAGGCCAAATGACTACAACTGAAAAGATAAGGCAGTGATATAAATTTATACCTTGAAATTTTTTTTCTTTTTAATAGAAAAACAGGGAGGAATGAAAAGAGGAGAAAAAAGAAAAATGACCAAGATAAGTAGTAATGTACTTATCTAACTCACGAACTGCTTGAACTGTTGGTGACCACGTCCAAATGCTGAGGTGGCAAATAAGATCTGGGGAAACTAAGAAGAAGACAGGATTATGGGTAAAGGGTGGAGGTTGAGTTATGAAGCCTAAAGTCTTACAAAGTGTCTGAAGCCAGATCCGAGGTTGGATCCAAGACCCATCTGTTGAGGAATGGAAATAAAAGGCAACATCAGCTCTGATGTCTCCACCAAGTGATTTCCCTTTTCACAAATCCTAGAACTGGGATTTGAAAAGACAATAGGTGCTGATGCTGGGACCAAAGAGCTTTCTGTTACCACTATATCTTTCTTGTGGAGTCTTGCATGAGGTATCATGAGAATCATGAAAGCCATGAGACCCAAAATCCTGAGGTATTTCCTTACAGTGACAGAAATCTTGAGTGGAAAACCCCTGTAACAGATATAAACATAGATCTATTTTTCCTGCGGAAAAAAAGCTATTTGTACTGAGTTGTTTAGCAGGCACCCTAGAAACACAATCTTGTATGATGGAGTAAAAAAATACTTTTTTAGAGTTCTCTGTACAGGAGATCTCTAACTTGGACAATTGGATAGGGAACAGGAAATTCATTCCTGGTTTGGGACCTACATCGCTAATGGACACAGGCAGCCTGTAAATGGTTCATCTCCCAGGCCTCTGTTTGTAAATGTTTCAAACCCCCAAGCCCTTGCTTGTCAGAGATGTTAGATACATGGCTAGACTTAAAAAGGCCCTTATGGTTGTTAGCCTAGTAGACACCTATGAACCTATGAAAGATCCATGACACTTTAAGAAAGATGCTGCAAAGATAAGCAAGTTGTCTAAATATGGAAAAATGTGGATATTTTGTATCCTGCAATGGGCTATAACAGGAGCTAGATACTTTGTGAACCCTCTTGGAGTAGTGGATAGCCCAAAGGGTAAGACAGAGAACTGATAATGTGATCCAGACAAACAAAATCCTTAAAAAATGCCTGAAATATGGCTGAATAGGAATGTGGTGCTACACCTCTTTAAAATCCTAGGTTACTAAAAAACTCAAAGGAGGAAGAAGGGGTATCATGTTGTGAAGTGAAAGTATTTTGAACTTGGGCAATATCACAAACTGATTCAGAAAAGAAAGATCCAGAACTGGACTCCAGAAACTTTCTTTCTTTGTCACTAAAAACATTCTTCAGTAAAATCCCTTCCCTAACTAGAGAAGTGGAATAGCTTCTATTACTCAGTGAATCAGTATATGATGTAGGTCAGGAGGAAACAAAAGGGTATGGTCTGGCAGATGTAGAGGAATCCCCTGTAAGGGAGCAATTTCCTGACACCATCATTTGCACTCTAGATGGATCACATTCAAGACAAATTTGTCTGGCACAATCCATTGTCTAAGAAAGAAATGGAGATTCAGATTTTTGAGAAGGGATAAGAGATTGCCAGGGTGCGTGGAGGGGAACAAGGTCCCTTATATAGTCATTCTGACTTTTTGATTGCCGTTTGTTCTGCAGAGTTCCTCCTTTCTTTTAGGTTCATAGGTGTTTACTAGGCTAATGACCACAAGTGCCTTTTTAAGCCTAGCCAAGCATTCCAAATCTCTGACAAGTTCTGATACCCTTGATAAGTGTAAGCATGGGCCTGGGAGAGGAACCTTTTACAGGTTACCTGTCTGCATTAGGGAGACAGGTGCCAAACCAGGGATGAATTTCTGGTTCCCCATCTAATTGTCCAAGTTGCACTTGAATTGGGTAAGGGAGGAACTCTGCTTCACATGGATGGGGAGCCTGTTCCATAGACGGGGTAGTCTCTGGAATACATACCTATCTGTCCAGCAGGTCCTTTTTATATCACAGGCAAGATATAAGTCTTTAGAATGGGCAATTCTGGTACTGTTTGTTTTTTGGATATGCAGGAAGTCCATCAAAGTGGGGTCTGACAATGCCCTGTATGCCAGGCATACATCTCCCCTCAAAAGCCTGTAGGACACAGAATACAGGGACAGGGCCTTGAGACGGTCTGCATAGGACATATTACTTACACCCTGTATTCTTTTAGTGAGGAACCTCTGTGGACGTTCCAATTGCTGGATATGCCTGGTTAGGTACATACCAAAGGATGCATTGTACTCAATGATACGTCTGATGAATGCCAAATACAGTGGAAGAATGACTTCCTTGGACTTAGATGCCATATTTTTGTTTATAAGTTGCACAACACAGAATGATTTCCTCACCACTGTAGACACATGAAGATCAAAGGCTAGATTACAATTTATATGTGTCCCTAAGTCCCTGACTACTGGGTCAACTCTAAGGGGTGTGCTGTCAATATGATAGTTACCAGGGATGGATGACTTCCCAAAGGATACTATTATGCATTTCTTGGCATTTAGTTTTAATCCATAGTTCTGACACCAGTTATTTGTCTGTGTCAGCCCCTCCTGGAGAACATTTGTGCCCCTCCTGGAGAACATTTGTGTCAGTGTGAGATTCAATGACAGCTCGTAATTAGCAATCATCTGCAAATTTAGTCATCCAGAGACCAATAAGAAATAAACCAGGTGGAAACCACCACCATGTAAAAACAAGGTCTATTTATTACAAGACTAAAATAACAAGCACTTTCACGTGTATCCTAAAACACGCTTCATCAGGTTTGACTAAAACTTTCAACTGAAGCACTTTTATACATATCTCCAAAGCTGTCAATTTGCATAATTAGCAATCAGAATCAATATGATTAAACAATTAGAACAATGATTGAAAGTTTGGATTAACCCTTATGGCACAAGATAAAAATTCAATGCTTAAAACGAAAAACAGCACCAATCTATATTATGCTGACATAAAGAAAAAAAAAAAGAATACAAATATATTAATAAACGATCACCTCATATTTATACTATATAACGTAAAGGTGCTTAACAATAGATATACAAAATAATAAAATGATAAATATTATAAGACCTAATGAATAAGAACATGAATCGGTAGAACCATTGGTCCACACTGGTCAATGTTCACTTGCCATTAGAACAGGCTTGATGCTGACAGACTGATTCAAGCCCGGCTCGAGATGGACTTTCAACCTCAAAATCCATCTCAATTCAACCGTTTCTAGATAGTTCATTACATCACCTCCTCTATTATTTATACCTATGATTTGTAAAACCCTGTAAAGCTGTGGTCAGAACACATGGCTACATGCTTAGCCAAAGCATTGCATGTATTCATCTTCCTGATGTCATATATATGATTATACATTCTGTCTCTCAACCTACGAGACATCATGCCTACGTAAAATGTTGTACATGCTGTGCAGGTAGCCAAATATATAAGATTAGTGCTATCACATGTAGCATAAAAACGCGGTTTAAAAATATAACTAAAATGAGGGTGGTAAAAGCAAATTTCACCATTTATATATTTACACATATTGCATTTATTGCACGGAAAAGTACCGTGCCTTAATGTTTGCCTATCTATACTACTAATAAGAGAATTAGTTTTGTCAACACATAATAATCTCTTCAAATTTTTGCTATTCCTGTGTCTGAAACAAGGCATCGTTCCTAATAATTGAGAACACATATTGTCTGTGAGTAATATGCCCCAATTCTTTCTTATGATGTCAGTGATAAATCTAATGTCACTTGTATATCTCGTAGTAAAGAATACCCTATTATATCTACGATGGGTAATGTAATTAGACCTAGTACCAGATTGCTCTGAAAAATCGGTGTTCCACATCGCTGGCCGTGATGGCCGATACTGAACAGCCCAAACTATGCAGTGTAGATGTCGTATAACCTCTATCATGAAACAATCCTTCCATGTAGTTTAGCTGTAACTTTCTGTCATGGGGACTCATGCATAGTCTAGAGATTCTTTTAAACTGGCTCTTAACAATGTTCGGAAACACCAAACGTGGGTGCATGCTATTAAAATGTAATATAGCATTCCTCCAACAAGGTTTGCTATAGAGATTAGTAGAAAGGGAACCTCCTAGATCTTTAAAAATTGCTATGTCAAGAAAATGTAACTGATATTGAGACACTTCTATAGTGAACCTTAAAAAATCAGTAGTAGATTCTAGATAACTGACCATATCATATAACAGATCTTGGCTACCTTCCCATACAATCAGAACATCATCAACAAAACGTCTGTAAAGTAAAACATGTTGGAAAAAGATGCTGTTAAACAAATGTGTACGCTCCCAATAATACATGACCAGATTCGCATATGAATTAGCACATGGGGTGCCCATAGCTACACCCCATGTTGGTGCATAAATATCATTATGGTACATGAACACATTGTTATTCAAGATTAAACCAAGAAGAGTGCAAATAACCAGCTGCGTATTACTGTCAAGGGCACCTAAAACAAGTAGGCTCTCTCTTATAGCCTCTATCCCATATTCATTGGGGATGATAGTGAATAAACTCTTAACATCAAGAGAAACTAAAATGACAGATGAAGACAGATTTTTATTGTTCACTAAACTATCTAAGTCATTCAATAACTGATATGTATCTTTCAAAATTGTAGGAACACTCCTAGCTAAAGGCCCTAGAACTGATTCCAAATAATGTGAAATGTGTTCGGTAACCCATCAAGCCCCTGACACTATTGGTCATAGAGGTGGAGGGATAGTACCCTTATGTATTTTAGGAAGACCCTTAATTAGTGGTATCTTGGGAAACTCAATCAAGAGGTACTCATAGAGCTCTCTATTGATCTGTCTGCACATTAAAAGATCATATAATGAATCATGAACATTTCTTATAATGCTATCAACCACATGCTGTGATATTATTCTATATGTTTCATCATCCTTCAACAAATCCAGCATCATTCCATTATACATAAGGGTATCTAAAAGCACTACCCCTCCACCTTTATTAGCTGACTGTATAGTTATGTTAGCGTTACGAGATAATTCATGAAGAGAGTACCATTCATCAGTATTCAAATTATGATATACTCTCCTCGGAGCAACATTAGAGAAATATTGATAAAACTCTCGTTCACACACAGACACAAAACAGTCCACCTTGTGAGGAAGAACTGGCGAAAAAGAACTTTTACGTATAAATTGTCTCTCTCTATCAGTCTCTCCTGTCTTATCAAACAGTAATTTCAAAGATAGATTCCGGGCAAAGAGACGTAAGTCAGTCAGTACTTCAATAAGATTACTGGCTTGTGCAGAGATAAAAGAAAGGCCTCTGTTCAAAAGAGTCACTTCACTGGAGGTAAGCGTGTGACTCAAGAGGTTAAAAATAAGCATACTCAATTTCTGTTCCTTCTCCTTACCTCCACAGCTTCTCCGGAGAACTTCCTCTTGCGTCTCCCTCTGCTGCTGGATCTTGCTTGCTGTCTGATGCGGTACTGCATCGGTAATTGTAAAAAAACATTATTATTGCTCCCTAGTACTTTCTTTGGTTTGCCGCCAAGTTTATTTGAAACAAGCTGTTCCTCCATGGCTGGTTGATTAGGAGGAGGAGTGTCCAATAATTGCGAACTTCCCATTGGTTGACTATGTTTCGCTGATGTAACGTCTGTAGCAATCAGACGTTCCATCACTTCTCCTGTAAAATTTAAAGGTGTAGTTGCTGCAAAAGTTGGTAATTCATTATCAGTATCTGGGGAATGGCCGGAACCGTGTTTGGTCATTGCGTTGAGAATAAATTCTCGGCCACACAAAGACATTACCAGATAAAATATCATGATAGTCTCTCTGTAATTTCTTATACTTAGTCTGTTGTAGTTTATCACTGTATGCCATTATTTGCATATACATATAGTCAATCTTCCTCTCATATATCTCACCCTTGAAGCGCTCACATAGATCTCTATGCAGATTCTCTATTTTGGTTTTGAGCTCATTCTCAATCGGTGTGAAATAACTAATTAGAAGTCTCATATACTGACTGCTCAAATCAAGGTTCAACTGTTCCCATTGTTTTAATAACTCTGGGTGGCTGTCACCATAAGTGGGCATGCACAACACCCGCATGCCTCTAGGTACAATCTGAAAATGGAGACTTGCCTCCATATGTCTCCTTTGCCATATCAACCTGTACAACTTGTACAAGCCATTTTCTAGTTCTCTTAGACAATTATAAAACTCACCAAGATTCTCCACAGTACCTGTAGTAGATGGAGTAGTTGTAGGAAGATGTAAATCCATGCCTAATAACGGATTAGCATTCTGCTGAAGAATATGGCTCCACTTACTTCCAGGGCTCTTAGATCCAGGATTATAATCAAGTTCTATTGCTGGAGTATCCATCGTGTGTAGGTGGCAAAAACCAACAAGTACAGAAACAACAATAAATATATAAATAAGGAATGCCACCATCCAAAGGTTTCCACAAGAAGGCAAAAGTCCAATAAGAAATAAACCAGGTAGAAACCACCACAATGAAAAACAAGACTAAAATAACAAGCGCTTTCACGTGTATCCAAAAACACGCTTCATCAGGTTTGACTAAAACTTTCAACTGAAGCACTTTTATACATATCTCCAAAGCTGTCAATATGCATAATTAGCAATCAGAATCAATATGATTAAACAATTAGAACAATGACTGAAAGTTTGGATTAACCCTTATGGCACAAGATAAAAATTCAATGCTTAAAACGAAAAACAGCACAATCTATATTATGCTGACATAAAGAAAAAAAAGAATACAAATATATTAATAAACGATCACCTCATATTTGTACTATATCATCCAGAGACCACTGACATTGGCCTTGACTTCTGAGAAGTAAATGCCAAAAAGGAGCGGTCCAAGGATTGATCCCTGAGGGACTCCACTTGTGACTGGCCTCTTTGTAGAGGTGGATTCCCCAATTCTAGCTTCCTGGGTCCTGTCTGTGAGCCAGTTGGCTATCCACCGGGTGACATACGGGTTTGTACCTAACCTCTTTAGTTTGTCAACAATGCCCAAGTTGGGTATTGCGTCAAATGCCTTGGCTAGGTCAAGGTGGCTCTATATCACGAGATCGAAACCTTAGGTAGTCGAATACCTAAAGGTCGATCTCTAAATATCGAAATGTAAAAATCGCGAATGGCCGTTTCCACACGGGGAAACAAGTAATTTGACTATTACATGGATTTTCCCTTTTTTGCCCCCCACCTGATTTCTGTCTAAACTTTTTTTTTTTTTTTTTTTTAGTTTGGCCAATGGCATCATTTCCCTGTGTGGAAATGGCCGTTCTCAATATTTACATTTCGATATTTAGTGATCGACCTTTAGGTATTCGACTACCTAAGGTTTCAATCTCGTAATATAGACCCAGTCAAGGTAGGCACTGTGAATGATTTTGCCCTCATCTATTGCTTTGTTGACCTTCTCAACGAATTCCACCAGGTTGAGTAGGCATGATCTGCCCTTGACAAAACCAAACTGGGTTGGGTCCAGTGTCTGGAGGTTTACTATATCTCTACTGATGATCTCCATTACAATTCTTTCCATCGGTTTACATACAATAATACTAGTGAGACATATGGGTCTGTAGTTTCCAGAGTCTGTAGATGGCCCACCTTTGTGCAGAGGGATGACTGTAGCCTTTCTCCATTCATGAGGCACAAAGCCTGTGTGGAGGCTATAGTTAAATAGTAATTCCAGAGGACCTGATAGGTCATGTTTCATGCTACGTAGAAGGCATCCTGGGATATTGTCTGGACCCATTAATGCAGTGTTCTTGGTGTTAGAGAGAGCATTAAGGACCTGTCCTCTAGTGATACTAGGGGGAGTTATATTTGATGATATTTCCTGAGGGAAGGTTGAGGGGGAAAGGGGGGGAGGGGTTGGAGCTGAATTTATCAGCTAGAAGGTTTGCTATACCTTCTTGCTCAGTATAGGTGGCTCAATTTACAATGAACTCTGCACACAATTGTGTATTGCCTTTGAGGTTTTGGACATAGCTAAATAATGCTTTGTGGCTGTTCTTGGCCTTGGAGGCCAAACTTACCTCAAATGTGGCTTTGGTAGACGTTAATTGTCTTCTGAGTTGTCTGTTTAGTTTGATGAGAGTGATTTTATACTTCTGGGTGCTGCATCTCCTAATTTTTGACACGGTGTCTTCCTTCTGTTATACATCTGATTGATTCTGTGATTCCACTAGGGTGGCTTGTTTTTTGAGTTAGTCCTGTACTTCTTCCTGGTGGGTACAGCTGCCTCTATGCAGGTATTAACATGCTTGTACAGGGTTTCTGTGAACAGTTCTGCATAGGCAGAAGTATTCCCAGGGTTTATAGGGGCTTGAAATTTTGCCAGGCTCTCACTTAATAGCAGGAGGTTAGCCTTAGAATAGTTCCTGAATATTTCCAGTTGAGCTGGGATCCAGGTTTTATTTTACTTCAAAGGAGATCATTTTGTGGTCTGACCTTACCAGGGAAGTCGTTATAGTAGGGGGTGTGCAGCACTCTCCCATATTAGTGAGGACCAGATCCAGTATGGTTGCACCCCTGGAACTTTCCTGCCTTTGCAATGTCAGCTAAACAGCATTCTACTGAGACTGTTTATTTTGTTTCTTATTTATTTATTTTATTTATTTTTATTTATTTTACATTTGTTAACCGGGATAGTCCGACTGGATATATGTCCATTTTCAGCGGAGGCCCGGGGAGAAAAGCGCCAAAAAAAACAGCAACATAAACATAAACAAATGACAAAAACAATGTACAAAAGTATTGGGTTGCTTGAAGAAGTGAGGAAAAACATTTTAGAACATGGAGTCAGAAGTTGACATTACTAATATTGTCATAAGAACCACAAGCTAACATCGTTAGTAAGTGAGAGTGAAATGTATTAGTTAGAAGGAGAGAATTATGGCTAATATATTGTGTAAAGTGAGGATTAGCCAGGCTTGGTACAGTAGCAGGACCTTTTTGACCCCAGGTGTAGTTTGAGCTTGGCTTTGAAGTGATTTAGGGAAGAAATTGAGGTAATCTCAGGGGGTAAAAGGTTACAGGTTCTACCTAGGGAGTTGGACAGGAGAGAGTCACCGGCTAGGTTATTAGTTTTGTAAGTCTGGATGAGGACTTTGTTGGAAGAACGTAGTGGCCGTGGATTGTTATACAGGGTGACTAGGTGTTTGAGTGAAGGGATGTTTTCAGGGGTGTATATGATTTTGTGAGTTATGATCAGTTGGTTGTATAGCACTAGACTAGGAAGTTCGAGCCAACCGAGCTGAGTTAGATTGATGCAGTGATATGTTCTAAAAGGGAGCCCAGTGGCAAATCTGGCAATGTGATTGTACCAGGTAGTAAGTTTATTTAGATTGGACTTATTGTTATTTAGAAGAAGAGGGGATGCGTACAGGAGAGTAGAGAGAAGATGAGAACGGGCAATGGCTACCTTGGCTATGGGAGTTAGAAAGTTCTTTAATCTGTACAGTGGACCTAGATTTTTATTAATGGTTTTGATCAATTGGTTAACATGTAGGTCAAACTTTAAGTGGTTGTCAATAGTGACACTTAGATGGGTTAGGAGAGATAATTGTGCCATCTTTGGATTTGATTGTGAAGGTTATGGGGAGGGACTTTTGTGTTGGTAGGAATATAAGCATTTTAGTCTTTTTGGGGTTTAGAATCAGGCGGTGGTTGGATAGCCAGTTTTCTATCGTGTTAAAGGTTGTTTGGGTACTTAGCTGTAACTCTGTAGGGGATGTAGCTGAGCAAATTAGTGTTGAGTCGTCTGCATATTGGATGCAGTTAACTTTAGGAATGGCAATGTGAAGATCATTGATGAAGATGGAGAATAACAAAGGACCTAGTATGGACCCTTGTGGAACACCCAGGTTGTTTGGTAATAGGGTGGAAAGTTTAGAGTGCCAGAGTACGGCTTGTTGTCTACCACTTAGGTAGGAATCAAACCACTGAAGTGATTTTAGATCTAGACAGAGTGATTTTAGGGAGTGGATTAATAGTTGGTGATCCACCATATCAAAAGCTTTGGACAGGTCCAGGAATAGGGCTGAAGAGATATGGTTGTTATTACGATGAAAGTTAATGGTGTTAGAGAAGGCTAATAGGGCTGTAGTGGTGCTGTGGTGAGGTCTGAAGCCGTGTTGAGTGTCTGCCAGGAGATGGTTGTTTATTAAGTGGTGCATGAACTGTTTTTGGATAAATTTTTCCATTATTTTGGCTAGGGGAGAGAGTATGGCTATTGGCCTATAGTTGGATAGTTCAGTAAAGCCTCCCCCTTTATGGAGAGGGATGATATAAGATATTTTCCAGATATTAGGAATATTAGCTTCTATTAATGTGCGATTTATAAGTACTGAGATTGGATAGGCAATGGTATCAGAAGATTTTTGTAGGTATTCAGCTGGAAGTTGGTCAGCTGTGAGTGTGGTAGGTTTTAGTTTTCTGAGTAAGGTGTGGATAAATGATGTAGCAATTGGTTGGAAGCTAAATAGTGGAAGATTTTTAGAGGTGGAGCTGTTTGGGCTGTAGGGGCTAGGGGGCAAGTTGCTAGCTAGGGTGTGGATAGTCTCGGTGAAGAAGCAATTAAAACTGTCTGCAACTACTTCTAAGGGTTTATCGATGAGGGCCTCAGGTAGAGGGGTAGTCGTTTTGCCAGTGTGTATTAGATTGTTTAGTCCATCCCAGAACTTTTGAGGGTTATTTTGGTTAGAGGATTGTAGATTACTGTAGTATTGTTTTCTGTCAAGTAGTGTAAGTTTTTTAGTTTCATTCCTAAGTTGCCTGTATTCAATTTGATCCTGAGGGAGTTTAGTAGTTCGCCATAAAGCCCAAGCTTTGTCTCTTGAGTTTAATTTTAAGCCTGGTCTCTTTTGAGAGCCATGGTGCAGTTTTTGGCTTGTTTTTTTTAGAGCGGATGGGTGCATGAGAGTCAAGAATCTCAAGGAATTTTTTGTTAAAGTACAATACTGCATCTTCTAAGGGGAGGCGTTTTAGCATAGACCAATTGCAGGATTTTAGTTCTAGTTGGAATTTGGTTAAATCAAAATTTTTTTTATTTCTGACATGTCTTAGTAGAGGTTGGTTGGGGTTGCATACTTTCTGCTTGATTATATATGTGAGATGGTGATCACTTAGACTATCAGAGAGGGTACCATATGTATACAGGTTGGGGTGACTGTTAATGAGTACCCAATCAAGTATTGGCAAAACTGTATGAGTGAGCAGAAAATCCCTTGGAAAATGCAGAGGAGGGGTCTGAAAAAAAAGAGATATTCTCTGAATCAGCTTACCTCTCTCTATACACATTTTGCTAACCTCTGCAACAGAGTCCAAAAACTAAATCTTTAGCCAAAGAAGAATTCATAATTTCATTTTTGATATCTTCTGGGAAGTTCTTAGAAAACAGCCAGGCAAACCTCCTCAAAACAGTACCAGTGGCAACAGCGCTGTAAGCAATATGTAGCGTCATAAGCATACTTCAAATAATGAGTAGTAACCTGAGAAATAGAAGAAAAGTACAGTTGTGCACACTTACCATAAATGTAGATGTTCGAGTGTATTCACTGTTGCAGTCATTACATCTGGGTTATCTGCTTGCAGGTAGCCCTCAGTCGGCCTGATTAACAGAGTCTTGGGTCCTGCGTCAGTGGCTGTCCCTTCTTCCATGACGTCAGGTCATCATCAGGGGTATTAAACCTGCAGCCGACGCCATTACATCAGCTTTTCTTGCTCCAGATGTCAGGTGCCCCCCTAATGGGAAGCATTTAAATATAAAAGTACAAAGATATACCTCCAACAAAAAAGCAAATACACCAAAAAGGCTTTTAAGCATAGTAAAGGAAAGTAGAGGTATAGCCAAAAGAAGTTAGGGGGATGGAGGGAGGGTAACCAGGACTGCAACAGTGAATACACTTGAACATCTACATTTATGGTAAGTGTACACAACTGTACTATGTTCTTCATGTTTCACTGTTGCAGTCATTACATTTGGGTAGATTCCCAAAGCTATGGTTGGGAGGAGGAATTTAGAAAGCATTAGGGCCAGCTATAAGGCCCTGCAAGACTGCAGTGGCAAAGCCAGCTCTGGATTTAGAGAAAATTGGCAAATGATAATGCTTGGTGAAAGTATGTACAGAACTCCAGGTAGCAGTTTCTAGGAAGTCCCTGGTAGGGACACCTCTGAAAAAGGTTGTAGAGGTAGATGCAGCCCTGGTGGAGTGAGGTCTGATCCCATGGGGATAGGTTTTCCATGGTGCTTATAGCAGAAATTAATGCAATGGCTTATCCATTTAGAAATGGTTTGCTTTGGAATAGCCTTCCCCTCTGCCCCTGCAGCAAATGCCACCAGCAGTTGTTCAGATTTCCTTTGAGGTTTAGTCCTGTCCAAGTAGAATCTAAGTTGTCTGTGCACATCTAAGGAATGCAGTATCCGTTCCCCTTTATTCTGTGGATTGGGAAAGAAGGTTGGCAAATGAATGGACTGATTAAGAGCCACATTGGATACCACTTTGGGCATGAAGGATGGATTGGTTTTGTGGGACACCCTGTCCGCATGAAAGATGACGAAAGGCTGCACTGCCATAAGGGCCTGTAATTCAGATATTCTTCTAGCTGAAGTGATTGCTAAAAGGAAAACTGTTTTCCAAGAAAGAAATTTTAAGTCTGCAGTAGCAGCTGGTTTGAAAGGAGGTAGAGTGAGTTTTTCCAAGACAAAGTTAAGGTCCCAGGCTGCGGCTGGGGCTCTCCTGGGTGATCTCAAAATTTTGGCCCCTCTGAGGAACTGCTTGAGCAGTGGATGAGAGAAGAGGGGAGGTTCTGTGTTATAATGAGCTGAAATGGCTGAGGCATGGATTTTAATGGAGGAAAAAGACAGGCCCTTGTGAAGCATCTCAGTTAAGTATTGTAAAATGATATCCATCACAGGTTTGCTGAGAGATGGTAAAGGAAAGATTAAATAATTAGCCAGGCTGCAAGGTTTAGTGTTAGAAGCTGAGGGTGCAGAATCTGGTTCTCCTGCTGAGACAGCAGGAAGGAGTCTGAGGCAGGTGCCATGGAGATAACCATGACACACTGCACAGGAGGGGGTACCTGTGTTGGCACGGCCAGTCTGGAGCAATCAAAATCATCCTTGGTTTGTCATGTTTGATTTTAGTAGTACTTTAGAGAGCAGAGGCAGAGGGGGGAAGGCATAGATTTATAGGTTTTTCCAACTGAGGGACACAGCATCCACTTTCCAGGCTTGCTTGTGGGGAGTCCTTGTGCATAATGTGTCCAATTGGTAGTTCTGGGGAGAGGCAAACAGTTCTATATCTGGGCTCCCCTATTTTCTTGTCAACATGTTGAAAATCCTTGGTTCCAGTTTCCACTCGTGTGGGTCCATGAGGTTTCTACTTAGTCCATCTGCCAGTGTATTTAATTTTCCTGGCAGGAATTCAGCTTCCAGATGCACTTGGCAGCTCAAGGCTGTGTTCCACAATGCCATGGCTAGTCTGCAGAGGGGGTAAGAATGTGTACCCCCTTGCTTGTTTATGTACCACATAACAGTGGTGTTGTCCGTCTTTACCATTAGTTGTCCTGGAAGAATGTGGTCCTTGAAGGCTGTCAGAGCATTCTGTATAGCTAACATTTCTTTTTGACTGATATACAGGTGCATTTGACTTGGGTTCCATTTGCCCTGAATGCACTTCCCTGCCAGGTGTGCCCCCCATGCATAGTCTGATGCATCTGTTGTTAGGGTTTGGGTGACAGGGGGTGGTGAGAAAGGTAGTCCCTTGTTTTGGTGGCAGGCCTCTGCCCACCAAAGGAAATCTAAGCGTAGGCAAGGTATGATAGGAATCATTGTTTCTAGTTCTTGAGAATGTTGACACCATAGGCTTTTTAGATACCACTGTAGTTTCCTCATATGCACTCTTGCATATGGAATTAGAAGAATGCAGGAGGTCATGAACCCCAAGGCTTGCAGTATTTGTCTTGCAGATAGCAGGATTTTTGTGGCCACTTGTTTGAAGTAGGTTGTCAAATGAATTTGTTTCTCTGGCGTGAGATAAGCCATCTGGGAAGTTGTACTCAAGCTTGCTCCCAGGAATATAATTTGTTGACAGGGTACCAGGTGTGATTTTTTTTCGTTTATGGTGTACCCCAGACAAGTTAGAACCATTTGTACAAAGGCCAGATGATTCAAAAGTATGTCCTGGCTTTCTGCCTGAATTAGACAACCATCCAGGTATGGGGATATTTGAATATTTCTTTGCCTACAAAATGCAATAACTGGAGCTAGGCACTTTGTGAATACCCTGGGTGCAGTAGATAAGCCAAAGGGCAGTGCAGAGAACTGATAGTGCATGTTGCCTGCTTTGAAGAGTAGGTATCTTCTGCAAGATTCCCTGATTGGGATGTGCAGGTATGCTTCTTTTAAATCTAGTGTTGCCAGCCAGGCATCTTTGCCTAGCATAGGAAGTAATTGGTGAAGACTCAGCATCTTGAATTTTTGAATCTCCAAAAAGGTGTTTAGAGTAGACAGGTCCAGGATAGGATGCCATGAATTGTCTTTTATGGGTACCAGGAAAAGTCTCGAGTAGAAACCTTGTCTCTTTTCCTCTTCTGGTACCAGGTGAATAGCCTCCATGCTTAAGAGAGAAAGTACTTGTTTTTGGGCCTCTGCCCACTGATTTGGGGGTAGGTCCAGCCACCCGCTTGGTGTAGGCAATGTGTGGAAGTGAAATCTGTATCCCTGGGACACTATATTTAAAATCCATTTGCCCTGGGTAATGATTTCCCAATTCTTTGCATGAAGAGCAATCTTTCCCCCCAAAGGGGCAGTCACTAGATAAATGCTTGGAAATTTTAAAAGGAAGTTATTGAGACAGTTTGCCATGGGGGGGGGGGTCTTATTACTCACAGATTTGGAAGTGGAGGCTCCCCCACTGCTTAGTTTTGTGTGTCCCCCTGGGACTGAACCCTGGGGTTTTTGCTGTGTCTGGGTTTGGCTTGAGAAGACCTGGAAGGGGCTGGAAAGGACCAATTCTTAGAGGGCCAGTGCCTACTAAATCTATGAGGCTTGTTTGTTTGTTTCTTTTGGCTTTTCCTGGTTAGGGGTCGCCACAGCGGAACTCCGGTCCGCTAATGATTGGCAGTGTATTTTTACGTACCGGGTTACCAGCCCTGACGCACAACCTTCAACGAAGGCACGCCCCATTCACGTATGCCTCCACACAGAAAACGCTCTAGCTGAGAATCGAACGTAAACTTGTAAAAACTCTTTAACAGTTTGCATATATTTAGCTTTATTTTCCATCTTTTTAAGAACATCCTCAGCTTTGTTACCGAACAGGCGGTCCTGATTTAAAGGAGCATCCAACAACTTAGCTTTAACATGATCAGGCAAAGATTGCTCCGTAATCCAAGCATGCCTTCTGAGCACAGACCCAGTAACAGCAGCCCTGCAAGAGGCTTCTAATGAATCAAAACCACATTGCAAAGTATGTTTTCCAACTTGTTCAGCAGAATGCATTAAATCCTGTAATTCTTTATTTTCAACACAATCAGGAATCAACATAATTTTCTGTTTAAGCAGTCCAATAACATGTTGCTGATACTTTAACATATAAAACTGGCAGTTTAAAGGCCTAATGGCCAAGGTTGCAGAAGTGTAAACCTTCTTACCCCATCTATCCAGCGCCCTGGAGTCTCTATCAGAAGGGGTAGGATTTTTAGCAGTAGAAGCCTTAATGCCCTTGGGCCTCTGTGAAATAGTCTCTGGATCTGCAATAGGATTTTTAAAAAGGAACTTGTGGGACTCAGGGACTCTGTAGTATCTGTCAGGTTTTCTGGGAGCAGGAGGCAGGGAATCAGGGGCCAAACTAGATTCTGAAAAAGCATCATCAACAATGTCTAGTACAGGAGGAATAGCTAAAGGCCTATGCTGAGGTAGGAGAAGGAAATCCCTAAGCCTCTTTTTTGAATCAGAAAAATCCTGGCTTTCCCAGTGGAAATGCTCCCTTAGAGTATGTAAGGTTTCCCCAAAAGAAAAATCCTCAGGAGGGGAAGCAGAGGGAATGGAGTCCTCTGCATCAGAATCTTCATAAGTAGATAAGGGAAATACAGATCATCAGAAGAATCAGAAAAAAACAGAATCCTGATCAGAAGATTCATAATCAACTTCGGTCCTAGGCCTCTTAGAAGGGGAGGGTTGGCTACCCTGATAAGAGTTATTAGATCTTCTGTCATTCTTATCATTTGTTTTTTAGGCATAGAGGCCTGAGCATGTGGCCCGGGCATTGTTTTTTTAGGCACGGATCAAGATTTAGGCCTACGTAAAGAAGGAGGCGTCAGTTTAATATGCAAGTCCTGCACAGCGGCTCCAGACCCATCCAAGGTAGAGACATCCGTGGGTTCCATAGCTGAAGCATCTCGCGGCATACCGGATTCTGAATGGGTCTCAGTAGAGGCCTCCTAATCAGAAGTAGCGGGTATCAGGGACTGCGAAAGCACCTCAATGAGTACCGGCGAACTGGCGACTGGCTTAGGAGAAGCGTTGTTGGCAGTTTTGGACCTCGGTGGCCTGTCTCTGTCTTTATCTTTGTGTTTTTTCAGAATCCCGGTCGTTGGATGGCTAACCAACGACATTTCTGGATAATTAAACCGAGAACCAAATTTAGAGGTGAAAATATACCGACGACGGATAGTGCGCTGATTAAATAAAGCACAAAACCAACAGCAAAGTACGTTGTGGTCAGGGCCTAGGCAAGGAATACAGTACAAATGAAACTCCTTATGAGGTATTTGCTTTCCACAAGTACTGCAATTATTACCATTTACTGACATCGGTAAGGAGCAAGAAAAAGTTTCCCCAACGAGGTACTTAGCTTTAGTTGAAGACTTCGGTTCTGAAACTCGAAAATGAAAATTGCAGGAGTCGGCCGACCGACACTTGCGAACTGCTTCTGCTTCGGGCACCGCATGGCAAGAAAGACTGGGGTAATGGCATCAGCTGAATGTTTTATACCCCTGACGACCTGACGTCATGGAAGAAGGGACAGCAACCGACGCAGGACCCAAGACTTTGTTAATCAGTCCAACTGAGGGCTACCTGCAAGCAGATAACCCAAATGTAATGACTGCAACAGTGAAACACGAAGAACATCTAAACTACACAAAGCAGATTTTTACCCACAAGAGGAAACTGCAGCCAAAACACTACTCCTACTTTCTCATTTAGTCAGTACAAAGTTTAACATATAAGCCTAACAATTCAGAATTCGAAAAATCAAAGATACAGAAGCATATACCGTTTCCCCAAAGTTATCAACACCTTTGCCATCCTCGTCAAAGGAAGGTTCAGAATTAACAAGATGCTTGGCAGCAAATGGATTAAATTAAAGTTATGTACTCACCATAACAAGGCATCTGTGTTGTCCCTCAGAGGTAGAGGAGGGAGTTCCAATGGAAGAGGCTGGCCTTGTGGCAGGGAGGTCTACAAAATTAGAACTTCCGAGATTCCTTTCTTTATAGACCCTTTCAGCACTTCTGAAGTGTTGTCTGACTGTTTGCCTCTGGCGGCAGTCAGGATACTCTTGTCCTTGCACCCAGATGCCTGGGCTTCTATAACAAAAGATTCCTGGGTGCTAAAATTAATATCCAGAGGTTACTTTATGCCATTTTTTCCAAACCCCCCCCCCCAAAAAGAAACAAGCTTCCTCATGTTCCACCAAGTCAAAGAGAAGCTGAAGCTCAAGAAATTCCGAAGCTGTTAGACAAAAGAATCATCCAGAAGGTCCCATCAGACCAGAGAGGATTCAGAACTTACTTGAGGTTCTTTTTAGTGCCAGAAAAGACAAGGGACCTGAAACCAATTTTGGATCTCAGCAACCTGAACCAATTTGTGGAGAAGTCAAAGTTCCTTCTACCTCTTTTACACAAGGACGATTGGATGCGCTCAATCGATCTTCAGGATGCATACTATCATATAAAAATAGACAAATGATCCAGAAGACATTTGTGCTTTCATCTGGGAGCCAGTCACTATCAAGTCACAGCCCTGACTTTTGGATTCACTTCAGCTCCCAGAGCTTTTACCAAATGTATGGCAATGGTAGCAGCTCACTTGAGACTGGAAGGATTCTGGGTGTTTGCATTCTTAGATGATTGGCTCCTCACCTCTCCAATCAAGCACCTTCTAGAACAGACCAGGGACTATTTACTTCAAATTTAGAAATTCTTTAGAAATTGCAGTCAACATGCCCAAATCAAAGCTTCTACTGGTTCAGACCCTGGAGTTCAATGGGCTCATCTGAATACTATAAGTCAGATTGCCTCCCTACCTCCACACTGTGTGCCCACACTCAAGTCCTAGGTTCAACAAGTCATCTCTCATCCTGCTCCTCCTGCCAGGCTAGTTCTGCAGGCATGGGGTCCATGGCAGCATCTATAGTTTTAGTACCCTTAGCATGTTACTATATGCATGTTCTGCAATGGACTCTAGCTGTTCACTGGTCTACTCTTCGACAGCCTCTTTCTTATCCAGTCAAACTCACTCAGATATACAGAGACTGTCTTCAATGGTGGATCCATTTGAACGAGACTCCCATCACTCGCCTCTTTGGTTTGTCTCCCCCCCGTAGCCACAGTAACTACGGATGCCTCCCAACTGAGGTGGGGGGCATTTTTTGGGAAGGCTAGTCCAAGGTATGTGGTTCTTCCAAGAGACCTATATGTCCAAGAGATGAGAGCAGTCCTTCTCCTGCTGCAGGCCTTTCAAGATGTTCTCCCTCTAAGGACCATTGCGATTCAAACTAACAACATGTCTGTAGTCTGGTATATCAACAAACAAGGCATAAGTCAATCTTACCCCTATGCTGTGAAGCTATGAGAGTGTGGCAATGGGTGATCTCTTCCAACTGCTTTCTAGTGGCAATGCACACTGTGGGGAAATTCAATGCACTAGTGGACATACTCAGCAGGTCCATTTTGATGCTGCAAAAGTGGAGGTCTCTCAATCAATCAGTGGCTGAGGAAATTTTCCATCACTGGGTTCAAACCTGCTGCGTCCTCTTTGCCTCTGTCCACCACAACAAGTGCAGTGGTTATTTTACCCTGATCCCCTCCCCAGGGGGAGTCATTGACAGATGTTCCTAGTCCACATTTGGCCCTCGGGTCTCCTTTACACTTATCCCCCAGAGCCCCTAATTCCAAAGTTCTTACAGAATGCCAGCCTGTTGAAAAGCTCAGCTAACCTCATTACCCCCTTCTGGCCTCACCAAGTGTTGTGCTCCCTTCCTTTGGTCTCATCTTCTTTATCCTCCCTGGATACTGGAACCCAGTCCAGATCTCCTGTCACTTCCCTCAGGGATAAAAACATCACAATATTCCAGCCCTCAAATTAACCGCATGGTTTTTCCAATTCTGTTGATAGCTAGACAGCCCAGGCTCTCTTCCTCAGTTCGTAATATTCTTTTGTCATCGCAGAAATATTCCACTAAGAGGATTTACAAGAGCAAATAGAAATGATTTTCAATTTGGGTCTTGAAAAATGACATTTAGATTCCTTTACTGCCACTACGTCTTCTATTTTAGAGTTTTTAGCTTCTCTTTTTAAATAAGGTGCTAGCTTCTCCACAGTCAAAGTACAGTTGGCAGCCATATCAAACTTTTACTCAGGAGACAATGCTTCTTCCCTAGCTGCTTCCAAATTATGTAAGGCCTTCCTGAAGGGTACCTTCCCACTCAGACTTCCAGTGAAAGATTCGTCAACCCTAGGACTTGACAGTAGTACTGAAAAGTTTGGTTATCTTACGAACCAGTCCTTCTTTCCTACCAAAAATGGCTTCAGAATCAAATATAAAACAAATCATTAACCTAACAGTCTTCTTTTCAAAATTTTCAAACAAAGGAGAGTGCATGCTGCATCTTTTGGATGTGCATAGAGAATCAGAAAAACAGACCAGCTGTTTACCTCTTTTTCACCAAGTCAGCTGGGTTGTCCAATTTCTAAAATTACACCGGCCAAATGGATAACTGACTGCATTTCCTGGATTTACTCTCAGAAAGGCCTCTCCCTACCAAAACCACCTGAGACCCATTCAACTAGATCCATAGCCACCTTATCTGCCTTCTGCTCTACAACTTCCATTGATAATATCTGTGCAGCAGCCACACGGTCTAATGCTCATACGTTTATTACTCATTATAAATTGAACATAATTTCCAGAAACAGAGCTGCCTTTGGTTCAGCAGTTCTTCGGAATATCCTTCTATGAGGGCCACCCATGATTTACATAGCTGGGGACTCTGTCCCATACATTGAGGAAGAATAAAAAGGACAACATCAGATATAAAATGTTACATACACACCATGACTAGGCATCTGTGTTGTCCATTTTAATTCTTCCTCAACTCCCCTCCTTCCTTCCCTCTTCCTGTCATTTTCTGGAGTGACCTGATGGATATTTTTTTTTGGGAACCTATAGATCCAGGTTTGAGCTCTGCTCTAATTTTCTACTCTATACTGAAATCTTTGTGGCAGCAGATTCAACCTGAGGTATGGGATAGACTAGGGCATTATGGGTAGAGGGAGTAGCTCGAGAGTTGGATCTGAAGTCTGTAGAATGCAGCCAAGTCGGATCTGAGGATCGGATCCGTAACTCATACATTCAGGAAGAATGAAAAGGACGACATCAGATCTAAAGCAATAGCTGCTCAGTCAATTCCTTGATTAGTGCATAAAGCCTTGAAAGAATGAGGAACATTGTACATTCTCTAGGCTTTCTTAGGGTTGGCTTTCAAGGAAACAGGCTGGGACAAACTCATCCTCCATTGCTGACAGCACTGCTGGTGAGTGGGTGAGGGTTCTGGAATTTCCAGTTGTAGCAAGTCATATTTTCTAAGGGGCTGAGAAACTACAGTCTTCTTCCACTGAAAACAATGATTCATTCTGGAAATAGTTTCAGACAGGGACTTTCAAATACCGCATGATCCTCAGATTTGAATGAGAAACCGGAGGAGAAAAGACTGCATAATTCCCTTCACATTTTTCTAAAGATTCCAAATTTTGAACCTTGTCAAGAAAAGAAGAATACCTTTTTCTTTTATAAGAAACCACCTTACAAGAAGGGTCAAGAGCCTGCATAAGACCCTGAACCAACCCAATAAATTATTCCTGTCCAGAGAAACTGAAACAGGAGAAGATAAATGTTTAGTTTTCTGTCTATTTTTAACAGGAAATTTTGGGCAAACAGACCTAGTATTGCCAGCAATAGCTTAGGAACTACATTCTGGCTAAGTACAGGCACATTCCCTGCCCCTACTCCTATGACTGGCAAGAGTGGTTCTCCCTTGCTCAATAAGGGGACTTCAACAGCCAAGAAGGATATGCTAACCACCACTCCATGATGGATATATGGACAATACCAGAGAGACCAAAAGAAAAAGATGAGTGGTCTGAGGAACTGGCTTTGGTGACAGCAGAGTCACCCTCTTGTGGCTGTTGCAAATTACCAGCCTGCTGTTTAGTTATCTTTTTCTTTTTGTGGCTGGAAGAATATCCAACCAAGGGACTGGTAATTTTTTCTATTGTCAAGCTGAAAAAGGTGTTTGTTTCCTATGGAAACGTAAAACAATAATCAGTAAAAAAGGAAAGTAGCGAAAAGGAACACCTCCCCCCAAAAAAACACAGTGAAAAGGACTTTAAACACTTTCCCCAGTCTCGATAAGTACAATAAACACAAATTCTCCACAGAAAAAGCATTTAAGCAACTTTAAACATCTTTTTTTCACCACAAAAGTAAAAAAAGTGGGCTCCTATTTAAAAGTACATAAAAGTCATAAGACGGTAAAGGAAAGTACTTCCTAGTTTAAAAATACTTGTCTTTCATAAAAAGTAACTTTAAGTTTCCACAAAAGGAATTTATATATCTGGCAATGGAGCAGCGTTAGTTGACCGCTGATCCTCAAAAGCCAGCAGAAGAGTGCTCTTCTCGGCTGCAAGAAAGCTTTGAAGGGCTTGGTGTCCAAACCTGTCTTTTAATCAGCTCAGCTCAAGTTGAAGAATGGTATGGGGCATGGAAAATGTCCTGAAGCTTGGAAGCTGGCCGGCTGTTATAAACTATGCAGGATATAACGCATATAGTTTAGGATACTAACTGCAGCAGTGATCAAGATAAATAACATCACAAAATACAAAATCTATCTTATTAAACAGGCATAGTAGATTACTGTCTTTTTTGTGGTGTAGGTAGATAACATTGTAACCATACATGTACTGCAAAACACAAATACTAAAATTTTACAGATACTCACCTTTGAGGTCCCTATGCTGGCAATGACCATCTTCTCCCATCCCCTGACAGGGACGGATGAACATGGGCTTCAGGGACATAATGGCAGTATACTGGATTCCTAGATAAGCACACAGTAGCAGTATAACAATCTTCCAGGAACACTCCATCATTCACATAGCTTCAGAGATATGGATGTGCGGTTTTCACCTCTTCTTCTAACAAAGATGAAAGAGTTTCTTCAATCTATGCGAAGGAAAACAAGGACAACACTGACCCTCACTGCAAAGCATCCAGGGAATTATTCTAATTTCACATAAAAAGTAACAACCAATTCAGAGACTTATATTTAAAACAATCTGTATTGCAATTACATCATTGTATACTAAAGATCTAGCAGTAAAGATAACAAGACTGCCTCTTAAGAAATCTTGACTTGAGTGGCATAGAATGCTGAAGGGCTATGTGCCTTAACTCATTTTCAAGCTGGACAATTATGTCTACCTAAGAGGACAATCAATTTCCATAAATTACCTTGGTACTGATGATGAACAAGAGTGAAATCAACTGCTTCTGGACTGTGCTCCTCTTCCTTGGTGGTGTATCTTTTTTTCTTTAAATTATCTTTATATTTGCTTAGGGAATGATTAGCAGGTGCAGGAGACGGAAGAGGAAAACAGACAGATCGAGTAAGATTGCATTACATTTGATCGATATACATAAGAAATATCAATATATATTTAAAAAATTATTTTTAATGGTAAATGGATACGCTGATTGTGTTTATATTGTGGTGCTGCACATTCTAGTATTTTGTAATCCATTTTACAGTAATGAGCTCAGATAAAAAATTATGAATGAAAAACCATATTATATTTAAGTTCAAACTATTTGCCTTCAGTAACCACTAATCTTCTTGCAGGTCAACTACAAATACATTGACTAGATTCTATTTTACTTTATAGACAACATTTGTTTATCTATAAACTTGCTTGGATGATGCAATCCAGAGTATACTTTAAAGACAGACAGGGAGAGACCGAAATGTAATAATAAATGTTTGAATGATGACTGCAATAGTAGCCTTAGCTATATGGTGGTTATATCCTGCCAAGGATATAACAACTGGCAAAATTCCAAAGCTTCAGGACTCTTTCCACACACTGAAACCATCAGGCAGTTTGAGCTGAGAGGCATAAAACACAGGTTTGTGTATCAAGCACTTCAGAGCTTTCAAGCCAACTGAGAGAGGGAGGTTGAGCCCTGAGAGAACATAACT
Source organism: Protopterus annectens (assembly GCF_019279795.1). Taxonomy (NCBI): domain Eukaryota; kingdom Metazoa; phylum Chordata; order Ceratodontiformes; family Protopteridae; genus Protopterus; species Protopterus annectens. Next base: position 694,395,130 of record NC_056745.1, read on the forward strand.
AGGAGTGAAAACATAGACATACATGTACACACACCCTGGCAAATACAAAAAAAACAAAAAGGGGGAAGGAAAGAGGAATGGCTACTGCAGTAGTGATCATACAAACATCTACTTCTTCTTCTTCTTCCTTTTCCCGGTTAGGGTCGCCACAGCGGATCACCTGTCCACTCATGATTGGCAGTGGAGTTTTATTTTGTCGAGTTGCCAGCTTGGTGCCCAACTTTCCACAGAAGGCACACACATGCACGCTAGGGCCAATTTAGAGTGTCCAATCCACCTACAGCATGTCTTTGGAATGTGGGAGGAAACTGGAGCACCCGGCGGAAACCCACGCGACCACAGGGAGGACATGCAGACTCCACACAGAAGGCAACCCAGCCGAGGATCGAACCAGAGAACCTCTTGCTGTGAGGTGGCAATGCTAACTGCTGCACCACCGTGGCCGCCCCCATACAAACATCTACTGTTTCGGTAAATTTACTTACACATGACATGTGTACTAAGTTCATCATACTGATCACTGGTGCAGCAACTTTATCTATATGGGTAGATTACCGTAGCTTACAACATTTGGGAGGTAGAAGGGGAAGGGTCCAAGAGCCCCTGAGGAATGGTCCTAGCAAAGGCTGATCTAAACCTGGAGAAGGAATCAAGCTTGTAGTGCTTTGTACAATTATGTATAGAGGACCAAGGTTAGCAACTCAAGAATTTAACCATTTCCAAAAAGCCATAGATGAAGCCAAGGCCCTGGTACAGTGGACCTTGACCCTACCAGGAATAGTTGTGTTATGGTGAGAATAGCAAAAGTTAATAGCCCATGGCAACCATTTGGAAATTTCTTCTATTTTCCTTCACAAAAAATGAACAAGTGATCCAAACATCTGAAAGATTTAGTTCTGTCAAAATAGTACCTGAGTTGACTGTGGACATCCAAGGTGTGAAGTGTCCTTTCTTCCTCATTTTTAAGTTTAGGAAAGGAAATGGGGAGATAGACTGTTTGACAAAGTAAGCTCAGACACCACTTTAGGCATAAAAGATGGATTAGTTCTCAAAGAAACCCGGTTTCTGTGGATAATGAGATAGGGTTGACTTGCCATAAGAGCTTGCAACTCGGATACTCCTTTTGCAGAGGTCAGAACAATCAGTAAAACAGTTTTCCATGTTACGAACCTCAGGTTGGCCAGATAAGCTGGTTCAAATGGAGCTAGTATTAACTTCTCTAACACAAAATTTAGATCCCAAGAACAGGATACTGGCTTTCTTGGAGACCTCTTATGCAAAACCCTTTCAAAAACATTTTGACCTCTGACTGCACTGAAAGAGAAGGATCCAATGAGAGACATGCTGAAATGGCTGATAAATGAACTTTGATGGAGGAGTAAGAAAGACCATAGTATAATAACTAGCCTTGAATAGGTGCTGGTTATGTTTCTGGCACAAACTAGAAAACCTTTTCTATTTGCTAGTAACAGGCTTTCTTGCCTCCATTAGTATCTGATGCACATCCTCAGCAAACAAGTGCCTAAAAAGAATTAAGGCTCTATCATCTAAGCAGTCAGCTGAAGTTGATTGGGGACGGGGTTTTTAAAGATTCTTGTTCTTGCCATTCTGTAAGGAAGCTTATGGTAATTGCCCTTAGCCATTTCCAGAAGAAGGGAGAACCAGTGTTGTATGTGATAGAAGGGGAGTCAACACAATGATCTTTGAGGATTCCTTCTGAATATTTAGAACTACTCTGGATATCAGTGGAAAAGGTAGAAAAGCATGCAGAAACAGTCCGGTCCAAGGAAAGGAAAAGGCATCTGCCTTCCAGGCTATCTTGCATGGCGTCTGGAGCAGAATTTTGCCAGCTGATTGTGCAGAGAAGAGGCAAAGAGGCCTACTTAAGGAATGCCCCATAGATGGATCAAATCTTGGAAGACCTCCTGATCTAATTTCCATTCATGAGTGTCTATCCTTGTCAGCTTGTCTGCTACACAATTCTGCACTGACAAAATGCAGTATGCCCCTAGAGAGAGAGAGAGAGACTGTGCTGTGAAGCTATATCCCAAGCTATGATGGCTAGTCTGCAATAGCATGAAGAGGTCGAGAGGAACAAAAATGATTCAGAGAGTTCAGTGCCTTGATCAGGGCAAACACCTATTTTACATTTATGTGATAATGTCTTTCCTTGGTGTCCCATACACCTTGCACTTTTATCCCTTCTGAAATAGCTCCCCAAGCAAACTCCAAAGAGTCTGTGGTGGCTGACTGCTTTAGAGCACGGAGTGGGGAAGGGATGGGGGTGAGTGATCTGTATTTAGGGAAATTTGCTTTCGCCACCAAATGTTTTCTCTTCTGACAAACCCCAGAACTGGAATTTGAAAGGATAATGGGTATTGGTGCTCGGACCAAAGAAACTTTAAATACTATTGTATCTTTCTCATGTGGAGTCTTGCCAGGGGTATCATTAAAAATCATAGATGCTATGAGACCCAAAACATGAGGTACTGCCTCACAGTGACCAAAGACTGAGTAGAAAACTCAGAAATAGAACTAGATATAGATCTATTTTTTTTTCCTGTGGAAGAAGAGCTCTTTGAACTGAAGCATCAAACAGACACCCAAGGAACACAATTCTGTGTAAAGTAATCACAAAAGACTTCTTCATGAAATCCCTCCTTCTGTAAGATATTTCTTACCTCAGTGAGATATTCCTGACACTTTGAAAACAACTCTGCAAAGATAAGCAGATTGTCTAAATATGCAAACATATGGACAGCCTGTAGCCTGCGAAGAAATATAACTTGAACTAGACACTCCTGGTACAGTGGACAGTCATGGTAGGGAACTGATAATATGAACCAGACTCGTAAAACCTTAAGAATCACCTTAAGTCTGGATGAATTGTGATGTGATGTTAGGCATCTTTTAAATCAAGTGTTACCAGGAAACATAAATGAAGAAGAAAGGGCAACAAACTGTGAAGAGACAGCATTTTGAACTTGGGCACTATCCCAAACAAGTTTAAATAAGAAAGATCCAGAACTGGTCGCCACACATTTTTTTTCTTTGGCATTAAAAACATTGAATAAAAACCTTTCCCAACCTGGGAAAGAGGAACTGGCTCTATCACTCTCTGAGACAGCAAGTGTTGAAGGACAAGGGAAATAGAGGAGTCTGGTCTGGTTGGTGAGGAATTAACTGCTGGAAAGAAGGAATTTCCTCCCACTGCCATCTATAACCTTGACGTATGATCTTCAGAACCCAACTGTCTGAAACTATCTATTACCAAAGAGAAAATGGAGATTCAGACATTCTGACTTTCTGGAATGGAAAAGGAGCTGCCAAAGTGTGGTGGAGGGAATGACAAGGTCCCTTAAATAGTTAGTTCAGATTTGTTTGACTATCCCTGGTATTGGGGGGTTCCTGCATTCTTTTTGGAATCCCCCTGCTATTTCTTATTAAACATGTTTACACACATTTTGCTGAGACTGTTTATTTTGTTTCTTGCCAAAATTGGATGAAAGATTAAAGAATCCCTTAGAAAATGTGGAAAAGAAGGGCTGAAAAATCTCAAAGAGTCCCTGCATCACCTTACCCTTTTCATCACACTTTTTGATAATCTGTGCAGCAGAGGGACACAAAACTAAATATCCAAATGAGAATTAAAGATCTCATTCTTCATATCATCTGGGAGGTTCTGGGAATGCAGCCAAGCAAACCCCTTCAAAACAGTACCAGTGGCCATAGCCCTAGAAGACTATCAATACAATCATATATACACTGTAACAAATGAGTTGTGATCTGCAAAATGGAAGAAATTAAACCATTTAAAGTAGATTTTTTCCCCCACAAGACAATAAAAGAAGTTATGTACTCACCATAACATTCCATCTGTGTTGTCCGTTTTCATTCTTCCTCAACTGTTGGGTTCGGATCAGAACCTTGGATCCAACTCGGCCATTACTAAAGCTTGTGGCAAACAAAAAAGCTCTTGAGCTTCTCCTTTACTCATAATGCACCAAGCCCTAACATATCTCATATCTTGTTTGCTGATTTTTCCAGAAGTAGTATCTATTAACATGCAGCGGTGGTAAGGCAGTAGCGTTGTTACCTCACAGCAAGAGGTTCTCCCGTTCGATTCTCGGCTTGGCTTGGGAGTGCCTTCTGTGTGGAGTCTGCATGTCCTCCCCGCATTTGGGTAGTATTACAGATAAAAACATAATTGTCTGTGAACATCCAATAAATGCAACATATACTCAACTTTGTTTGCAAATTTAGGAAAGAATGCTGGGAAATTAATGGACTGATTGACACTGGATTCTGACACCACCTTGGGAAGGAAGGATGCATTGGTTCGTAATGTAACCCTATCCTTACGAAAAATCAAGTATGGAGGTTTTGAAGACAAGACTTGAAGTTCTGAAATTCTTTTAGCTGAGGTAATGGCTAGTAGAAAGACAGTTTTCCAAGTGAGAAACTTAAGGTCACATTTAGCTGCTGGTCTAAAGGAAGAATGTATTAATGCTTGCAGTTTCAAGTTCAGATCTCATGGTCCAAAGGGAGAATGTATTAATGCTTGCAGTTTCAAGTTCAGATCTCATGGGGGAGTAGGGTATTTAAACGGTGGTCTCAAAAGTAGAGTGTCTCTCAAGAATGCTTTGCAAAGTTTACAAGAGGTCACAGAAGAGCCTTCAAATCTAATATGAAAATTAGATATTGCTGCTAACTGAACCTTAGCAGTAGAGGAGCTTGCCCCCTCTTTAAAGAGTAAAGCTAAAAATTTGAGTATATTATATACTGGAGCTGAAAATGGATCAACATGATTTTGGTGTGCCCAGTAAACAAATCTTTTCCATTTACTTGTATAGCGTTTTTGTGTCGAAGGTTTATGGGAAGATAAAATGATATAGCAGACAGAGGAAGAGAGCATTGGTTTTCTGGCTATGAATGGAATTGGAGAAACCAGGCTGTATGCTTGAGGTTTAAGATGTCTGAGTGAATCATGCCTGTTGGGTGTAACAGGAGGTGTGGAATCGGATCCAGAATTCAAGGCTGGTGAAGTAGATAAGGCCATAGGACATGAAACCGAGGCCAGTAAGGTGCAATGAGCATGACTTTACTCTTCAACCTGGCAGCTTTCTGTAGACATTTTGGAACTAATGGAATTGGCGGGTAGGCATAAAGCAGACCGGGAGACCAATCCTGAAGTAGAACATCCCTTAGTGATTTCTCCGGTGGAGGGAATAGAGCAAAGTAGCTGCTGCATTTGTTGTTTAGGGGAGAAGCACAACAAGACTGCAGCAAGGCTGGCCCCACTGATGAAAGATCATTTCTAGGTTCATAGGTTCATACTAGGCTATCTGCCCAAGGGCATTTATAAGCCTAGCCCATAGTTATGTGGCTTTCGCCACCCCTTTAGTTTGAATAAAAACTATGCCTATCATTTTTCTGTGCCTCTGTCAAGCAGTGACACTGAAGTAATCCCTGGGGTATATCTGCGATCTCCCATCCATTGGTCAAGATTCCTCTTGAACAAGGCCAGCGAGGTGCTCTGCCTCACATGTACCGGGATTTTGTTCCACAGCATAGGGAGTCTCTGGGTGATGAATCTGTCCCTCCAGCACGTTCTATTTATAACCGTGTCAAGGTTTAAGTCTCCGCCCTTGTGGTTCTGAGGGATCTAGATTTTTGAGGTGAAGCATATTCATCAAATCTGGGTTTGACATGGCCTTATATGTCAGGCACAGGTCACCTCTGAGCAAGCGGTATGAGACTGAATAAAGCTGGAGTTCTTTCAGTCGGGCAGCATAAGACATATTTTTGAGACCCTTTATCCTTTTGGTGAGGAACTTTTGGGGCCTTTCAAGCTGCATCAGGTGTCTGGTCAGATACATTCGAATGGGGCATTGTACTCAATCATAGGTCTAATGAGTGATGAGTACAGGGGACGATGACCTCCCTTGATCTAGATGTGAATCCCTTCATGATCAGGTGGGCGATATAGAAGGTTTTCCTAACTACTTTAGCAACATGAGTGTCAAAGCGAAGACTACTGTCAACTTGGGTCCCCAGATCCCTGATGACTTTTTCTGTGCTCAGTGGATTGTCACCTATATGGTAGCTAGGGGTAACCTTGTTTTTCCCGAAGGGTATGACTATGCATTTTTGGCGTTTAACTTCAGGCCATGGCTCTGGCACCAGTTATCCGTTTCTGTGAGGCCCTTCTGGAGGATATCTGTGTCAGATGTGTTTTCGACTATGGCCCAGTTTGCAGTCATCTGCAAACTTTGTCAGCCATAACCCTCCTGTGTTTGCTTGTACTTCAGAAAAGTAGATGCCGAACAAGAGTGGACCCAGGACTGAGCCCTGTGGGACACCACTTGTGACAGGCTTTGAGTCTGACATGGCTCCAGCAACTCTGACCCTGTGGGTTCTGTCGCTAGCCAGTTTGCAACCCATCTTGTGATGTATGGGTTTACATTCAAGCTGATGAGTTTTTCGATGATACCTGAGTGGGGTATTGTGTCGAAGGCCTTTGCCAGGTCGAGGTAGGCTGTATGGACTGCCTTTCCCTCATCAATGGCCTTGGTGACTGTCTCGAAAAGTCAACCAAGTTTAAGAGGCAGGATCTGCCTTTGACAAAGCCAAACTGGGTTGGATCCAAAGTCTGCAAGTTCCTATGTCTTTATTTATGAGTTCCATTATGATCCTCTCCATGGCTTTGCAGATAAGGCTTGTCAAGCTAATGGGGCGGTAATTTCCAGGGTCTGTGGAGGCACCGCCCTTATGAAGTGGGACCACAGTCGCCGTGCGCCACTCCTTGGGTACGTATCCAGAGGTGAGGCTAAGATTAAACAGCTGTCCTAACTGTGGGTTTAATTCCTCGTTGAGTTCATGAAGCACACAGCCGGGGACACCATCCGGTCCCATGGATGCTGTGTTTTTTGCCTTAGTGAGGGCAGTTCTCACCTGGGCGTTGGAGATGTTTGGGGGGCTACAATCCTCTGGAATAGATATCTCTCCTTTTGGGGGGAAGGGGGGGGAGAAGTTTGCACTGAACCTGTCAGCCAGTATGTTAGCAATGTGTGTAGGTTCAGTAATTTTCACATCATTTTGAACTAATTCTGAGCATATCTGGGAGTTTCCTCCTAGGTTTCTAACATAGCTAAAGAAGGCCTTATGATTGTCTTTAGAGTCCTTGGCGATTTTTCTCTCAAAATTTGCCTTGGATAACTTTCTGACTTTCTGTCACTTTCTTGTTGAGAGACCACTCATGAGGTAGAAGAATGGACCTGCTGAATTTGTCTGCTATCACACTGGACTTCCCCAGAATGCACATTGCTATGAGAAACCAGTTGGATGAGATCACCCTTTGTCACACTCTGAGTGCTTCTAAACTCAAGGGATATGATTTGGTCCCTCCATCTTTGTTGATGTACCAAACTACTGACATATTGTCTGTTTGATTAGCAATTGTCCCTAAAGGGAGAGCACTCTGGAGGTCCTGCAATGCTAAGAGCAAGCACTGTTCTCATCTCTAGGACATTTACATGCAAGTTGGCCTCTTTGAGGGAACAAGTGCCTTGGACTGTTTTCCCCAGAAAGTGCCCGCAACTGGGAAGTGTTCATGGTCACTATGGCCTTAAGCTGAGGGGGGATGAATGGACTGCCCTGTGGAACCTGATCTTGATTCAATCCACCACCTGAGATTTCTCTTGCATGCCTGAGTGATTCTTATTTGTGCTGACATGTGTTGGTAAAGAATTGACCACTGTGTTGCTAACAACCACTGAATAATTATCATATGAAATCTGGCTAGAGGTACTAAGTTTATTGCCACTGAAAACGATCCTAGAGCTTGAAGGACCGAGCAGACTGAAATCTTGGTACTTCAAATTATTTTTCTGACCTGTAATCTGACAGTTTGTACTTCTGAGAGAGGAAGAGAAGCTATCACTGACTTCATTTTGAAAACTGCTCCTATGAATTCCAAAATTTAAGTTTGTTTTAGATGAGACTTGTAATTTATGGATGAGAGCAAATCGGGAGCACCTGATTTCTTGCCCTTATTAACAGATGCCTGGTTAGGGCAGTAATAAGCCAGTTATCTAGATATGGAAACACCTGGAATCCCTGCAGTCTCAAGTGAGCTGCTATTACTACCATACAGTTGGCAAACACCCTGGGGGCTGTGGTGAGGCCAGAGGGCAGAGCTCTGAAGTGGTAGTGACTGGCTGCCAGCTGAAAGTGTAAATACTTTCTGGATTGTCTGTTTATCTTTATGTGATAGCACGCATCCTGAAGGTCTACTGAGGATGTCCAGTCATCTTTGCACAGAAAAGGGAGAATGGACTGAAGAGTGACATCCAAAACTTTGTGTATCAAACTGACTTCTTCAAGTTGCTGAGATCCAAAATAGGTCTCCAGTCCCCTGTTTTCTTTGGAACTAAAAAGAATCATGAATACATTCAGGACTTTATCTGGTCTGGAGGGACCTCTTGGACGACTCTTTCTTCTAGCAGCTTTTGTATTTGTATTACTGCTTCTTTCTTCTGACTAGGTTGAACATCGGGAATTTTTCGTAGAGTTGGGGGTGGAAGGGAAAAGGGTATTATATAACCTCAGGAAATAATCCTCTGCACCCAGGTATCTTTTGTTATGTCTAGCCAGGCTCTCAGGTGCAAGGATAGTCAACTACCGATTGCCTCCAGAGGTGGACATTTGGGTTTCCATTCAGGAGCACTGGTAGGGTCTGTAAGAGAAAGAATCTCTGGACCCCTGGTTTTGTGGGCCTTCTCTGCCACGGGGGCATCGTTGTCCATTAGAGTTCCACCCTCTGCCCCTAGCGGAACTTTCTCCATGTGAGTCCTGGAAAGGACCCTGAGACTTCCTGAACCACATCTTTTGACCACTTCTTTGATCCCTAGAAAAGGATCTTTGATGGGATGGAAAACATATGCCCACTGCAGAAAGGATCTTTCCATCCTTCCCACACCTGGATAATGTGCCCTTCATTTTAGGGCCAAACAAAGAAGTGGCTTCAAAAGGAGCACTGACAAACTAGGACTTGAAAGGGTCCTCAAGATCACATAGACACATCCAGGCATGCCTCCTACTGGATATACCTGAACCCACTGCACTTGAGGTGACTTTAGCTGCATGTGAAATAAGCCTCATGGATATATTTGAGATAGTCTGGAGGGTAGCCAACTGATAAGCCACTTATGATTGGGCCTCAACAATCCCTGAAAGGGAAGTTGAAATTTCTTTGAACAAATCCCTTTGCAACCTAGTAAAATGCGCCAAATAGTTCAGTGACCTAAGAGCAAAGGTCACTGAAATGTAGACATGTTTCCCAAACCTGTCTACTGCCCTAGACTCCCTGTTAGGAAAATGAGCAGAGCAACTCTGTTCAGTAGATTCCACCTTGGTGGCCACCACTACAACCATGGCATCCACAGGTACCCCTTTTGCCCAAAATTCCTTCCCTGCAGAAGGATCTAAAATCCTATATGGCCTTTTGGGTATTGGTTCAACTGCATCAGGCTCCTTCCATGCCTGCCAAGAGACCAAATCAATGAGCTCACTGGTAAGCACCAAAGGCCTTCAGGAATACTAGCTCCTCAGGTGAGGGGTTGCTGCAGGTCCAACAACCTCTCTGTTTTAGGATCTTAAGGATGTCTCCAAATGAGACATCTTCTGGAGGTGATCGTGGGGACCCTTCACCCTCATCAAAGTCTATATCCTCAGTGATTGACTCTTGTGGAAAGTCCAAGTGCCTCATCTTGCACTTTCTCTTCCTAGGGACTTCCTTGGTGGGATGTTCCAGGAAAGTTTCAGAACAGACTATGAAACCATGCTGGGTAGACTGGAGGTCTTGAGCTCTCTTTCCCTGTGGATGATGAGGCTCCAACTGCAGAGACATCTGGCAGTTAGAGTGAAGATCTGAGGGGGTTGACTCCATCAATCCCGTCAGAGTAGAAAACACCCTCTTCACAACCTTGAAGGGAGACTGCCCTGGATAAAGAGAAGACTTCAGCACCAAGAAGGCAGACTTCTGGACCACTGTCTCCTCCCACCCCGAAAGCAATCTCTCCGAGGAGGAAGTCACTGCCAAGTTATCCAATGCCGAAGCACTAAGGCACAGGCACAGCTCCAAGACCTTCTGAGTTGATCCCAGGGCCTTGGATCTGAGAAGGAAGCTTCAACTCTGAGAGTCCTTTGGATCCGAAGATGTCAGAATGAGGGTACAGAGAGCTAGCCTCTGATTCAACGATAGGGCTATCTTCTGATGCAAGCCAGACAGACATGGAAGGCTCAGATCCAGGGACTCTGGAGCAACCAAAGGGATCAGAGAAGGAGTCTAAGATGGTGGTGTGGTGGAACGATGGACCGTCAGACCCGAAGTGGTTGGAGCTGATAAGACACCCATCTGAATCTGCACCGAGAGAAACTTCCTCATCATCCTATTCAAATCTTTTTCAGTCAAACTTCTGTATGAATGAGACGAGGCTAGGGATGGTGACTTAGTATGGTGCCTTTCCATAAAGGAAGATGGGATCCTGGAAGGAAATGGATCAACAGATGGAGAATAACGAGTCCTAGGCAATACAATAGGATCCGACACAGTTGGCTCCGAATATTTTTTGGTTGGCTCTGAGGACATCAGATCCGTAAACCTCTTTTTCTTTGGATTCGAGGGGAAGAGGTTTGAGACATCCTCAAATCTGAATTAGTCCTCTTCCTGGACATCTCCAAGGATAGAGTTGAGGAAGCAGAAGCAACAGGAGATTTCACTTCCTTGTACTTAAGCTTGGGGGACTAAGCCCCTGCAACAGCTTCTCTGAAAGATGAAGGCAAAAAGAAGTTATGTCTTACTATAACATTCCATCTGTGTTGTCAATCTTCCCATATCCTTGTATGTGGGTTCGGTTCCGTAACTTGAAACCAACTTACACATTATTCCACCTTGTGCCTTCCAAAAACTCTCGAGCTCAGCACGTATGTTTTGGTGGGAGGATTTGAAATTCTGTATTATCGTTTAGTAAGTCACATGATTTAAAAACAGGCTTTTTAAATGACTGTGTGTGCGCAGGTTCCAGCCACAGCCAAAGTGGTTTGTGTTTTACTTGTCTTTGGTTTTCTTAATTTAAGTTTAGTTTATGGCTCCCATGGCGGCCAAGGAAGGAACAATGACACAGTCTCTTTTCAGTCCACCTACCAGTAATGAGGAGCTGAGTGATAAAGTCAGAAATCTAACCCTCCTTTTACAAGAACTAACACAACGGGTAGAAGGTTTAACCCAGTGTGTTAATAGTTTGCAAATTCAACCACAGCAGACTATCATTCACTAGCCTATTAATCATGTTAGAGAAGTAAACTCGGACTTCCATACAAATCAATGGAGTGAGTTTTCTGGAAATATGGAACTTAATCCCTTCCTAACAGGGAGACAATTGGATGAATTATTATTTATTCCAGGTGGAACCCCCATAACCCAACCTACAATTTAGGAAAACAACAGATCCCAACGAGGTATGTTTTAAACAAGGGAGAAGTCCCAAATGTCTAGGGTCATGAGGGCCTTAATAATGTAACAGAGTAACCACAGACTACATTTCAGTACCAGGTTGACCCTCAAGTTTTAAATGATTGGTTGAAATGCTGCTTCAGTTTTAACACTGAACTACCAATTACACCTATAGATGAGAAGGGATTAAGCTATATGCTGGATGAGTTTGAGTACAAACTGATGAAATATAGTAAACCCCAATTGGAGAATACATATTTTTTTTGAATGTCTTAAGAACAAACAAGTTCCTAGAGGCGTGCAATCATGGAAATAATCCAATGGCCTCGAGGAGAATTCTGCACTACATTGGGAATTATTACAACCTTTTGACTAACAGGGTTGCAAACTTCTTCAGATATTTATAAAACATAATACAAGGCAAATAGAATCTCTAACTAATGAGCTATCCAACTTGGATAACATCATAAGGAGGGACAAAGGTTATGGGGCATTTAAAGATGAACATCAGAGAATATTTAACAATATGGACCAACTCTTGAACAAATTAAGGAACAATAAAAGTAAGAAGATTTATAAAGATAAAAAAAGAGTACACTAACAGGGCAGCATATCCTAAACCAACCACGTCACAGAAATGGGGGACAAAATAAAAATAAAATCAGTTTGGTGAAGTGAGCAGTAACCAGCAAAATGTGCAGGAAGAGGAGAGTAGTCATTGTGAAACACTCCGGGCTGAACAGCCCATATGAACTCCAAAGTATAACCAGGAGAACTACCCCCCTCTGAGATGTTCGTATATGATAAAGGAGAAAACTCAGAGGGATTTAAGGAACAGTCAACAGAGCAACCAACCCCATGGGCAGGATTTTTACACACCCTCCAGGAGGAACCAACAAGAAAATCCAAATCAGACACAGCTGAATTTTACCATCTGATCGAAGGGCAATCAGAGGAACTGGAGAAATTGGTGACCGAACTAAGAGACAATTTAGGAAGAAGCTCACCAGTACTTTTGGAAAATGAGTTTCCCAGGGTAGTCAAAAATTATGAGGGGGACTTTAAAGTGTATAATTTTTCTAATACACAGATTGTGGAGACATTAAGTAAAGGACTTACTTTTGTACCTTCAAGGAATGCTAGTTTGGCTAATAATATTATTGATTTGAAGTTATTTATGAAAAAGCTAAACTTCAAAATGATTTTTGAAGGGACTTTACCATCTAGAACTGTAAGTACTAATACTACTAATATTTCTAGTACATTCAATCCACCCCTCCATCCGACTTTATTGTTATATGAAAAAATTTTGTGAATTAGACTTAAAGGAAATGTTTTACATGACAAAGGAGATTTTCACATGACAATTTGAGTAAACAGGGCCATGTGAATATAGACTTTTTGAAACAACAAAAGATTAGAATAATGAAACCAGATAAGGGGGTGGGTTGGTTATAATGGACACACAAGATTATTCTGCTAGAATTAATAGTATTTTACAAATGGATATTTACACTCCTGTCTCGATAAACAAGGTAAATGGAGCATATAGATGGGTGAGCTCGCAGACTGAGAACATGTTTATCGAAAGAAGGATAGATATTGAGGTCTATATCTATTTGAATATGGTCACTCCATTAACACCGGTTATTTTGGAGTCCCCAAAATCCATATAAATATGCCCACCCCCATGAGTCTCACAGTGGACACTAGACAGTCAATAACATAATCATGTGCAAAGTTCCTAGACTCTATACTTAATGAGGAAATGCAAATTTGTAAAGACTCTTGGTCTTTTTTAAAAGCCAGTGATCAGTTGGATTTTGAACAGAATTTTATTTTTCTTACAAGTGACGTGAAATATTTGTATACATCAATACCACAGAATATAGGGGTCGAATGGGTGACAGAATTTTTGAGTGTGAAGAAAATACCCCAAGAGTTTATTAACTTGCACGAAGAGCTATTGGAACTCATAATTAATTTTTTTTTTGAAGGACAGTATTACTTCCAAAAAACTAGAGTAGCGATGGGATCATCATGCAGGGCAACTTTTGCCAACATGGTAATGGTCCTATGTGAGCATAAATTTATTTTTCAGGAGAATGAGATTAACAACGTGATACATTTTTACACCCATTACCTTGACAACATTTTTATTTTATGGAAGGGTGAGGAGGAGAAAATTAGCAGGTTTATTGATTATATAAATAAAACTATGAGCTTTCTATCATTTACATATGAAGTAAATACAGAAGTAGTAGCTTATTTGGATGTCTTATTAACTAAAGATAGGGTCAACAGTATATATATTTCTAAAATTTTCAGGAAGATTACATACTCTAATAGCTTCCTCCATTTTTCTAGTATGCACTCATATTACCAGAAGAAATCAGTTGTAAAGGGCCAGGTAGTAAGAACTGCAAGAATGGTCTCACTCGTGGATGATTTTTTTGGAGGAATGTGACAATTTAATGGGTATGTCCATGAGGAGAGGATACCCAAGGGAATTTCTTATCAATATAATTGAGGAAGCAAAAGTAAAGAGGTACAGGTGCTATTACCAATACAGCCACGCAGTTAAACTTGAGTTGCACTAATATTAGGGTAGAAACCCACTTTATTACTACATTTAATACACAGGTCAACAAAATAAGGAAAAAATTGTGGAAAATGGGGTCCTATTAAATGAGGACAATACTATCAGGGACAAAATGGGTACTAGACCTAAAATGGTTTTCCGCAGGAATATTAATTTTAGGAACATTTTTGAAAGCCTTTATTGTGAAGGGATTAGAACCTTAGGGATGAAAAAAATGTGGCTTTTGTCCATATTGCAAACTGATAGGTACTAGGGAAATGTCCCAGATTAGGGGTAAACAATATAAACTGAAAGGTACTTTTAATTGTGAGTCCAAAGGAGTTGTCTGTTTAGCTTTCTGTCAGAAGTGCCCATGTTTTTACGTGGGCAAAACTGACCAGAAAGTAAAAGAACATATTTATGAACATGAATATGCTATAAGAAAGGAAAGAATGAACAATGCTTTCGCAAAGCATGTAAGGAATAATTAGGGGCATATGTTTAAGAACATGATCGTTGATAGTGTGCATGTTAGTGTGGCGGGGGGGCAAAGACATTGATTTTAGAACGTAAGGAACTGTTCTGGGAAACTTATTACAAGGTAATTCTTGGCCGAGACTGAATGAACTGACATCGATTAACTTTGTTTTGAAAATGAAATCTCTATTGAAGTAGGATTTTCTAAAGAGAAATGTACGTATATGTATAATATATAATTCTTTTACATTAGGTAATGCTTTTTCTATTAGGAATGGGTTAACATATGTGTTTTTATTTGTTTATTGATGCTGAAATATTTTAGAGTTCTTCATTACTGAAGTGCAGTAAATACATTTTGCTTGGAGAGTCTGAAATGTCTGCATTATCGTTTAATAAGTCACATGATTTAAAAACAGGCTTTTAAAATGACTGGTTGGTAGTTTGTTGTTATCTGATGAAGTTCAAATAATATTTGGATGGAATTGTTTATTGAATAAAATTTTTTGATTTTACTTGTGAGCGCAGGTTCCAGCCAAAGCCAAAGTGATTCATGTTTTATTAGTTTGTGTTTTACTCGTTTTTGGTTTCTGAACTGATAATGACTGGCTCCTAGCTGGAAACGCAGAAATCTTCTGGAGCGTTTGTCTGCTTCTATGTGATAATGCACAGCCTGAAGATCTACCAAGCACATCCAATCGTCTTTCCCTAAGAAAGGGAGAATAGACTGAACCGTGACCATCCAAAATTTGGTATTTTGAACTGACTTGTTCAAAGCACTGAGATCCAGAATTGGTCTCCAGTCCCCCGTTTTCTCTGGCACTAAAAAGAATCTTGACTAAACTCCAGACCCTATTTGGTCTGGTGAGACTGTTTGGATGGCACTTTTATCGAGCAGTTTTTGAATTTCTAATACTGCCGCATCCCTGTGACTGGGTGGAACATCCAGGGTTTTTTTCGGTTGTTTGAACAGGTTGGAGAAGGGACTATGGTAACTTCTGCGTATGATCCTCTGCACCCAATTGTCCATTGTTATGGTTAGCCAGGCAGGTAGGTGCAGGGAAAGTTGACCCCTGACTGCCTCCAGAGGATGGCAATCGGGCCTCCATTCAAGAGCACTGATAGACATTTCCAGGGAACAAATCCCTGGAACCCTGATTTTGTGGGCCACCTCTGCCTCTAGCATGGCGTCTTCCACTGTAAACCCCCCTTCCAATGTAAACCCCCCCCCCCGCAAAATAGCTGCTGCATTTTGTGTTTGTTGGCATTGCAAAGAGGTCGCAGCAAGGCTGGCCCCATCTGTGGAATATCCTTTCTGCCATTTCTTGTTTCAGGGACCACTGGTGAGGCAATAGAACTGCTCTGCTCAATTTGTCTGCTATCACAATGGACTTCCCTGGGATGTGCATTGCTATCAGAAAACGCTGGGTGGAAGTTGCCCACTGCCATACTCTCAGGGCCTCTTGACATAGGGAGCAAGATCTGGTTCCTCCCTGTTTGTTTATATACCAGACCACTGACATGTTCTCCGTCTGAATTGCAATAGTCCCTAGAGGAAGGGAGTCTTGAAAGGACTGCAACACTAGAAGTACCACTCTCATCTCTAGGACACTGATATACAGGTGAGCCTCGTGTTCCTTCTAAGTGCCTTGGGCTGTTCATCCCTGATAATACGCCCCCACCCTATCAGGGAGGTGTCCGTCGTTACAGTGGCAATGGGAGTGGGTAGAACAAAGGGGAGACCTATTGTTACTTGTTGAGATGTCAGCCACCAGTGAAGGTTATTCTTGCATGAGTTCATTATCACAATTTGATGTGACATTGGAAGTTCTTGAAAGGACCATTGAATGAACAGAAGCCATTGCAGTATACGCATATGCATTTGACCTAAAGGAATCACAATGACTGCTGCCGCCATTATCCCCAATAATTTGAGCACCATTGAAGCTGGGGCTTTTTCTTTTGATAAAAGATTCAGGACTTGTTTTCGTAGAACACAAACCCTTTCTGGTGGAAGTTCTACAGTCATGGAAATGGTATCTATATATGCTCCTATAAAAATGGTACATTTGGATGCCGACAAGGCAAATTTTTCTGACTTTATGGTAATCCCCAACTGACTGTAGAGGTTTAAGGTTGTGTCCCTTGTTTGCATGAGTTGATGCCTGATAGTGGTGGTGAGGAGCTAGTCAACTAGGTACGGAAACACTTGGAGTCCTAAACGTCTCAGGTGAGCTGTGACTACTGCCATGCATTTGGTGAACACTCTATGGGCTGTAGTGAGATCAAAGGGCAGAGCTCGAAACTGGTAGTGACTGGCTCCCAGCCGAAAGCGCAGATGATCTCTGGATGGTCTGGTCATTTTGATGTGGTAGTACACATCCTGGAGATCTATCCAGCTCTTTTCTGAGAAAGGGAAGTATTGACTGTAGCGTGACCATCTGGAACTTTATCTTTTTGACAGATTTGTTTAGCCTGCTGAGATCCAAAATGGGTCTCCAGTCCCCTGGTTTCTTTGAATCTGAAAAGAACCTTGAAAAAGTTCCGGATTCTCTCTGGTCTGCCGGGACTGGTTGGATGACTCTTTTTTCTAGCAACCTTTGAATCTCTATGGTTGCTTGTTCCCTGTGACTGGGTGGAATGTCCGGGATTTTCCTTATAAGAGGGGGGGGGGTGTCAGAGGGAATGAAGTATCCTCTGGATATGATGCTTTGTACCCAGCGATCTTTTGTTATTTTTTGCCAGGTGTCTGGGTACAAAGATAAGTGCCCCCCGACAGCCTCCAGAGATGGACAGGTGGGCCTCCTTTCAGGAGCACTGATAGGGCTTTCCAAAGAACTGATCTCTGTCACCCTGATTCTGCAGACCCCCTCTGCCACATGGAAGGCGTCTTCCATTATTACCCCCCTCCTCTGCCTCTAGAGGGGGGCTTCACCATGAGTGTCCTGGAAAGCTCCTCGAGTTTTACAGAACCACATCTTCCCTCCCTTCTGACCTTTGGGGTAAGGTCTGGTAGGAGTGGAAAAATGGACTCCACTGGCAGAGTCTTTCCATCCTGCTCAGTCCTGGTAAGTGTTTCCTTCACTTTGGGTCCAAAAAGGGGTGAGCCATCGAAAGGGGTGTTAACAAAGGATGACTTAAAAGGCTCCACAAAGGAACATAAGTGCATTCAAGAATGTCTGCTAAGAGCAATTCCTGTACCCGCTGCCCTGCTCGTTCCATCAGCTATGTACGAGATCAGACGCATGGAAGAGTTTACAAGAAAATTTGGGGTAGCAAGCTTGGAAGTTACTTAATCTGAAACTCCTGCAGCTACTGGGGTATAGTTTATGTGCTTGAAGCCTGAGAATACAGAATACGATATTCTCGACACGAGTACACCGAAAGCGCAAAACATCGAAAAAGTAAACGGAAATCTCCGTAGGTGGAGATTTTCGTTTACTTCAATGTAGTGTGATCCTGGAGTTGTTATATTTAAGTAGTGGGGGGTGTGGGGGGTGCAGGGGGGCTTGCCCCCCTGCCTACACTAGTTTAAATTTTTTTTTTGTGTATTTTTTTTTTTTTGGACTTCGACTGTTTAATAGTTTGATGCATATTAGTTTGATCCATATGCATTTGAGCTATTAAACTTTCGAGGTCCTAAAGTAGACCCATTTACTGCACCCTGTACAGTATCTCGCAGCTCCTTAAGGAGATATCTGTGCAGTCTAGTAAAATGCATGAGACAGTTCAGGGATCGAAGAGCAAAGGCCACTGAACTAAACATGCGCTTTCCATATCTGTCCATGATCCTAGAATCCCGGTTAGGAGGATGAACAGATATAGAAGTCTCTGACAACTCCTTCTTGGTGGCTGCCACCACCACCATAGCATCAACGGGTACTCCTTTGCTTAGGAAAGCCTTGTCTTGGAGGAAAGTCATAAATTTGTTAGGCCTCCGAGGGACAAGTTCCATGGTATCTGGGGGCTCCCATGCCTTTTGATAGATGAGTTCTGTCAGCTCATCAAAAGGCGGAGACACCCATGAGGTGGAGGGTTAACATCCGAAAACCTTCAGGAGAACTGACTCATCATCAGTAGGGTTAATGGGCTTCCAGCCACCCCTCTGTTTGAGAATTTCCAAGATATATCCGAAAGAGATATCGTCAGAGGGGACCGTGGGGACCCTTTTGACTCATTTAGGACCCTTTTGACTCATTTAAGTCAGTATAGGGCCAACGGGGCGACCTGAGGCTCTGGGTCTCTACGCTTTTGAGGGACCAGTGAAGCAGAGGTAGACACAGGTGCTTTGGGGGAGGAGGTTGCTGGTTCTGATTATGTGGGTGCCTGGGGGGACAACACTCTCCTCATGGCATCAAAAGCCCCCCTGGCTCCGATGCAAAGAAACACCTGGATCCGAAGAAGCAGGTGATCTCTCTGGCACAAAAGCAGTGGGATTTGAGCCAGAGGAAGGTGCCGAGCTCAGTCTCACTGAAGCCCCGAGAGGTAAAGTTGGAACCAAGAAGTCAGTTCAGATATCCTCCCCAGACCCGACCAGCAAGTGTCGGCTCCTAGACTCCAAGGTCAGCACCGAGGAAGTCACAGTAGTCAAAATCGACAGACTTGGAGCAGGTGTCGGCTCCGGTGGTTCCACGATCATGAGTTCCGAACACTCTGGCTCCAAAACCTCAAGTCGGATCGGAGGAGGAACAGAAGTAACAGACTGGGTGTCAGTTGGGCCCGAAGCCCCAAGGGTCAGCCACGACAAAATTTTTGCTAGTGCCGGCATCTGTAGAAGCCTCTGCACCACACGATCCACATCCTTATCAGAGATTCTTAAGAACCAAGAAGAAGCTATGGAAGAAGCCACTGATTGTAAAATAGGTGACTTAAGGGTAGGAAAAAATGGGGACTAGCTCCTACCAACAAGCGCAGCCATCGACTACAAAGCTTGTGGCGCCGAGGTAGATGGTCTGTCTGATTTTTTTGGAGTCGATGAGCTTTTCTTCAGCTCCAATCCAGAAGAATAAGTCTTTAAAGATTCTGAATGCCTATCTTGGGTATTGTCCTTATCTAATGAGTCCTGAAAAGCGGACTTTACCAGTCCTCTCGCAATCAGTTTACTTTTTCTCTCTTGCAGCACTCTAGTATTGAACAAGTGGCATACGGATCAATTTTCCTGGAGGTGAACCTCCCCCAACCAATATACACAGTCAGAGTGTCCATCAGTGATGGAAATCTGTCCACACTTAGGGTATTTTCTGAAACCAGATTTTGATTTTTCCTGGGACATGTCTACAATTCTACAAAAAAACAATATCCACACTGTAACTATCTAAGAACAACACATCAGTCTACAAATACTATGAAACAACTATTAAAGCCTTCTAATTTAAACAGGCTATAATACCGAGGAAGAAACAGCCATAAATAAAAAAACAGGCTCACAAAAACAAGAATTAAGCCTTTTTAGAATACAGGCAATCAAACTAACTCTAACAACAAACACATAGTTAATAGTAAGACAGAAATTTAAACTGTAGCAATTGCTATAAGCTAAGAACTATGAACAGGTTAAATATAAAGCCTTAGAAGAAAAGGGAAAGGGAGTTAAACTAGGCCTAATAAAAAACGGCCACAAAGGAGAGAAGGAGAAAGGCACACTATTTGTAATTCTCTTAACTAACTAACTTGGTTAAACTAACAGCTACTATACAGAAGAGGAACTTGTCGAAAAATGTACTAAAACTTGAAAAATACTTATATTCACTGGCCAGAGCTGGTGAAACACCCGATCTGTTGCAGCAGCAAACGAGATGTAGGGGAAGCACCAGTACATCATGGGATAGGGAGTAGGCCATGAGTTGGTTGAGGACCTCGAGCTTTTGCATTTGGCCGAGTTGGAGCCGAGGATCGGCTCCGAACCCATCAGTGAGAATGAAGGCGAAATAGAGCAACTTCACATTCAGGGTTCCAGAGAGTCACTGTAATGGTAAAGGAAAAAGTGGGGTACTGGCAATGGTACAGAAGATTACCAAATCGGTAAGAGGAAAGGAAAGAGGCTACCATCGATGGTATATCAAGGGAGGAAAGACACACCCATTAAGTTAAGAACAAGGAGCTGGGTAACTAACAAAGTGCTAAGGAAGTAGTTGTAAGGAAAAAGAGTACGAAAAAATGGTAAATAGCACTTAGAAATGTAAGAAATTGCTAGCTTGAGAGCTGAGCTGAGAGGAATGCATCTTGCACTTGAAGCAGCAAACTAGATCTGAGGTAGTCTTGAGAGGAGCATTATGGGTAGTGCTAAACTCGAGAGTTTTTGGAAGAAGTGAGCTGGAATAACGGCCAAGTCAGTTGCAAGCTATGGAACCAAACCCACAGTCAAGGATTACGTGAAGATTGACAACAGTAGATCAAACCTTTCAGTATTAATTTGTTCTTTCTGACCACTAAAGCATGGGGACTAAAATTGTGGAAGATAGAACAGTCTTTTTGTAAGTGCTGTGGACCTAAACAATAAATGCAAAGATTGCGGGCATCCGAAAAGGCAACTTGTGCTCACACTGTGAATACATTTTGAAGTCAGAAGGGCCCTTCTCAGCCATTCTACAAACAAAAAATAATAAAGCAGATAGAATTTTTTTTTTTTTTTAGTATGGAACAAAAAGAGGAAAGGTGCTATCAGCAATGGTAATTAAGAATACACTAACATTTAAAAGAAACAAAGGGACAGATACTAACAATGGTATTTACAGAAAAGTGCAAGGGTAAGGAGTTAATAGAAACTAGACAAATAAAGTAGAAAAGGCAGAGTATAAAGTTTTGAAAAACAAATTCTAACATCTGAAAATTTGTGATGAAGCTCAAGAGTTATGGTTGACCAAGTCCTTTTGTGAAAAGCAGCAAACAAGATCTGGGTTTGTTAGGGGTTTGTGCATAATGGGTAAAGGAGAAGCTCAAGAGCTTTTTTGGTTACCACTAGCTTTAGTAAGAGCCAAGTTGGAGCTGAGGTTCTGATCAGAATCCAATAGCTGAAAATAGAATGAAAACTGAAAGCATCAGATCTGCAGGCAAAAACACTCCTCATAAGTTCAGAATAAACTTTAACATGAGTCTGACAATTCAAAATTCTTTAAATAAAAGTAGCAGAGGCATATAGTCCCCCCATATTTATCAATAATTTTAAAATCCTTGTCAGAAAGAGTAACACTGGAATTAACCACATTTATTAGCAGCACTAGGATTAACAAAAGCTTAGATGCTGGGTCAGGTTTGGGCTGAATATATAAAAACTTAAAAGACAGGAATTTTATACATCCTGCTTTTTTAAGGGCAGCAGGCTATCAGGAAAAATGCAGGCAGTGACACATACATCCTCCAAAGTTGTCAGACCTGGAGGAATGGGTGAAGGCTCTGGAAATTCCTTCTGTAACAGTTCATCGTATTTTTCTGAAGGAGTGAGAAACCTGAGTTCTCCCACTGAAAACAATAGAACATTCCGGAAATAATCTCAAGAGGAAGAGAAACACCCAAAGGGAGAATCAGAAACATAGCTCTTCTCTGGGTCTGAATCAGAAATATGAGGAGAAAACACAGTATATGTCCCTCATCTTCCTATCCAGATTCAAAACCTTAAAGCATTTCAGAAAAAGAAGTATCTCCCTTTCTTTTACCAGAAACCACGTTCAATAGTCTGAATTAAACCCTGAGCCAGACCCAGTAAATTACTCCAATCCAAAGAAATTTGAGGAGGGGTAGATGCATGTTTAATTTTCTATTTCTTTTTGACAGGAAAATGGGATCAATAGTGTTACTAATGGCAATAGCAGCTTCGCCAAGGATAGGCACGACATTCTCTCTAAACATGGAAGTCTTCCCTTTTTGCGCTACCATGCCCACTGAGGGGACTCCAACAGCCACAGAGGACTTCGCTAGCCCCTGTCCATAACAGCTATAAGTGCAACACCAGAGGGATATGGGGTAAATGAGTGGTCTGAGGAAACAGCTTTGGCCATAGCACAGTCGTCAACCTGTGACTCAGATAAAATGCTAGCCTATTGTAATAGCAAATGCTGTTTAATTAACTTTTTCTTTTTGGGGCTAGAAGAAGGACCGACTGTGGGACATATACACTGTTTCATGGGCAAGATTAAACAGTGCCTCTTTCTCAGGGAAAACAAGGAGCATACGCCAGTAAAAATTTAAAGTTGCTATAAGTCACTTTTTTTCTCATATAAGTAAAGTAAATAAGACTTTAATACACTTTGTCAATCCCAAAAGTAAAAGAAACACAATTTCTTTCCCTATAGAAAAACAGTTTACAACTTTTAACTACTTTTACAATTGACAAAAAATGTGTGCTCCACTTTAAAAGTAAAGTTAAGTCTCATGACAGTCCCTTAAAACACAAATTCCTAGAAAAAAGAAACTTTCCTAACAATGAAAATACAACAAAACACTATTTTTAAATGTGGAAGTTTTTTTCCTAAATGGAACTTACTCAACAGGAAAGGAACAGCACAAGACAACCATCGATCCTTGAAAGCCTGCTAAGGAGTCCTCTTAGGTAGCAGGAAAGCTCTGAAGGGTTTGGAGCTCAAACCTGTGTTTTAGGCAGCCCAACTCAAGTAGACTAAAGGTTTGAGCATGTTGAAGGCAACCTGAAGCTTTGGAAGCCAGAAGGTTGTTACATCCTTGTCAGGATATAGGCCTCGTATAACTAAGGATAGCGCAGCAGTGATCAATTGATGAATATCATACAGGGAGCTTCTCAAGCTCTGATTAATTTATGTAGGTTTTCTTCAGGCAAAGCGCACCTGGATACAATTCTTTACTGATATATCCTATACAACTTTTCTGGCCCCTCTAATTCATTTATAATCTAGAAAAGGCATTTTCCTTTTACAAAGTAAAAAAAATATATAATGTTTTGATCAAGTTAATACCATATGATATGCACAGTGACATAACTACATAAAGAAATATTGCAGATCTGGAAGTTGTATGAGCATGCAGAGCTTCAGTGCTCTTTCTTTTCTTTTCTGTTCTTTTTTTTTTGCCATCAATTAAACTGAACCCAAGAACAAAGAAGCTGAACTGTTGCAAGAATTATAACATTATAAAAGAATACAATACTCTGCGTCAGGGAGAAGTTGTACATGAACTGTATACAACTTATAATTACTGTTGTGAAAAAGATTAAAAAACCTAATCCTGGCATTAAGAAAATTGTTCTTCATTTGATCACTGCTGCAGTATTCCTCACTTAATTATGGGACATATCCTGCCAAGGATATCTATCGTATGTCTAGACGGTCTGCAAAAGCTTAGGCACTTTCCTCTTGCACCATCCATCCATCTTATGCTTGAGACTGTGTGCCAGTACTTAAAGGATGCATGAGCATGAAAATCCTCATGACCTTCTTGCCACCAATCCAATGAAGAACTTGTTAGCTTCGCAGTATGTTTATCTTATGGTCAGCTACAGCTACAATTGCTTGTTGGCAGAAAAATACCCCACTGGGGACCATTCCTCCTTACTATTGTATTTATGTGAGAAAAAAGAAGGTATGTACTCACTTTAACATTCCATCTGTGCTGTCCATTTTCATTCTTCCTCAACAACTAGGTTGGGATTGGACTCAGCTATTTTTTACAGCTTGTGGCCACTAGAACTGTCAAGCTCCCCAATTACCCATAATGCTCTATTCCCTAACATACCTCAGATCTTGTTTGTTGGTTTATAGTTTTAAAAGGAATATTAGCACCCTGGTGAGAGATGCCAATATCTGGAGCTCAGTAGCAGGAACACTGGATCCCTTGTTACCTCTTGATCTTCTAGAAGATATTGGTGCAAGGCAGGGGGTTAGTGAGAGGGGAACTGAGGAAAAATGAAAATCGACAACAGAGATGGAACGTTATCAACTTTCATTCATTCCTCAACAATTGGAAGAGAGGCCCCAGCTGCCTGAAACACAGGGAGGTCACTATAGAAGAATATTCCTGAGAAGTGCTATGCCAAATACTGCTCTTCCCCTCGAGACCAGATCCAACTTGTAATGCCTAATAAAAGCATGAGGATTAGCCCAAGTTGCAGACGCACAGACATTGTGCATGGAGGTGCTGGATAAAAATACTGATGATGTTGCCATGGACCTTGTTAAATGGGCTCTCAATGGTTTAGGCAAGGATAGGCCCAATTTGTTACAGACAAATGATATGCAATCAGTCAGCCATCTGGCTAAAGTTACTTTTGTAACTGACTTGCCTGATTTAAATTCCGCAAAGGAAACAAACAATTTGTCTGTGTTTCTGAAATGTTTTCTCTATGTAAATAAAAACATAATTGCCTGTACATGTCCAACAGATGTACCGTATTCACCTTGGTTTGTGAAATTTAGAAAGAAAACTGGAAGATTAATAAACTGATGTTGGATTCTGACAGCACCTTAGGAAGAAAGGAATGACTGGTTCACAGTGATACCCTTTCTTTATGAAATATTAAATAAGGAGGTCTAGAAGACAAAGCTTGAAATTCTGAAAGTCTTCAAGCAGAGGTAAAAAGTTAGTTTTCTAGGTTAAAATTTTTAATTCACATTTTCCTGCTGGTTCAAAAGGAGAATGAACCAAGCTTTGTAGTACTAAAGTTAAGTCGCATCTCTTAAAAAAAGCCTTACAAAGTTTTGAGGAAGCCAAGAAGAAATTTTCAACTCCTATATTGAAAATTAGAAATGGCAGCTCCTTGAACTTTAAAAGTTGAGGAACTGTCCCCTTCAATAAAGATTGTTCCTAGAAATTCAAGAACTTTAAGTACTGGAGCTGAAAAGGGTCAATATCTATTTGCTGCACCCAAAAGACAAATCTTTTCCATTTACATTTGTAAATTTTCCTAGTGGAAGCTTTATGGGAAGACAAAAGTATATGACGGACAGAGGGAGAGCCTGGGTTGTCTAGCTATCAATGGAAGTGGAGAAAGAATGCAGTCAGTTTTAGATTTGAGATGTCCAGGTGAATCATGTCTAGAATTGGATTCAGAATCCATGGAAGGTAAACCAGATGAGGCCAAAGAAAGGGGAAACAAATCTGTTGAGGCAAATAAGGGGCAATGTGGATCACTCTGCTCTTCAACTGAGAAGCTTTCTGAAGAAATTTACGGATTAACAGGGTTGAGGCTATGCATAGAGGAGATTGGGAGGCCAACTGTAAAGGAGAGCATCTCTTGCTGATTCCTCAGGGCAAAGAACCTGTAGCATTCGTTGTTGTGGGGAAATGCAAAAAGGTTACAGCATGGGTGGCCCCATTGCTGAAATATCTTTTCCGCAATTTTCATGTTGAGAGACCACTCATGAGATAACAAAATAAACCTGTTCAACTTGTCTGCTATCATGATGGATTTCCCCAGAATGTGCACTGCTATCAGAAATCGAGTGGATGAGATTGCCCACTGCCACATTCTTCGAGTCTCTTGATACAAGGGGTAAGATCTGGTCCCTCCTTGTTTGATGATGTACCAAACCATGGACATATTGTCTGTCTGAATTGCAACTGTCCCGAAAGGGAGAGAGTCCTGAAAAGCCAGCAGCACTAACAGCACTGCTCTCATTTACAGATCACTGATATGCAAGTTGGCCTCTTTGGGGGAACCACATACTTTGGATTGTCTTTCCTAAGACATGATTCCTCACCCAATTTGGGAAGTGTCAGTGGTCACAATGGCCTTAGGCTGAGGAAAAATGAAGAGATGGCCTTGTAGAACCTGATCTTAGTGACTCCACCATCTGAAGTATTTTTGCGTGCCTGGGTAATTTTGATCTGGGTAGACACAGGCTGGTGTAGAATGTACTACTGAGTCGCTAATGTCCACTGAAGAATTTACATATGGTATCTTGTTAGGGAACTAGAACTATCACCACAGACATTGATCACAAGGCTTGCAGAATCAGTCGGGTCTAAAGTGAGGAATTTGAATTATCTTTCTGACTTGAAATTGGATAATCTGCACCATTGGAAAAGGAAGGGGGGGTTGTCACTGATACTGTGTCGAATAAGGCTCATATGAATGCTAGCATTTGAGAGGGTTCTAACTGAGATTTGTTGAGACTGATGGTAATTCCCAGAAGACAGCAAGTCTAGAGTACATAACCTCAAGCTCTTATCAGCAGATGCCTGGTCAGAGCGGTTATGAGCCAGTTGTCCAAGTATGGAAATACCCAGAATCCCTGCTGTCTCAAGTACATTTAGTGAACACCCTGGGGGTTATGATGAGGCCAAAGGGCAGTGCTCTGAATTGGTAATGACTGGATCCCACCAGGAAGCATACATATCTCCTGGATCATCTGTTCATTTTATGTGACAGTATGGATCCTGAAGATCTGCTGAGCACATCCAGTTGTCCTTGTGCAAGAAAGGCAAAATGGACTGAACTATGACATGACTGACTTGTTCAGAAAGCTTTTGTCTCCAGTCCCCTGTTTTCTTTGGCACTAAAGAGGAGCTTGAGTAAGTTCTGGATTCTCTCAGGTCTGGTGGTACCTTTTGGATGACTCTTTTTTTCTAGCAGCTTTTTTTTTATTTCTAGAGCTGCTGCTTTCCTCTAACTGGGTGGAACATAGGGAAACTACTGTGAGGATGGGGGTGGAAGGGAAAAGGGAATTACATAACCTCTGGAAATAATCCTCTGCACCCAGGTATCTTTTGTGATATCTAGCCAATATCTCTGGTGCAGGGATAAATGACCTCTGCTTGCCTCCAGAGGAGGATAACTGGGCCTCCATTCAGGAGTGTTGTTAGGGCCTGTCAGCGAACACGTCTCTAGACCCTTGGTTTTGCTGGTCACATCTGCCGTGTGGGCGATGTCTTCAATTACCGTTCCCCCCTCTGCCTCTGGGGAACCATCTTCATGTGGATCTTGGAAAGGACCTTGAGATTTCTTGAACCATATTTTCCATCCCCCACACTGGTTCCTACAGAAGGTCCTTTGAGAGGTCAAAAATGTACTCCTACAGCAAAGAGAGAGTCTTTCCATCTTTTTCACACCTGAAGAATGTGTCCTTTACTTTGGGCCCAAATAAGGAAGCTCTGTCAAAGGGAGCATTGATGAAAAAAGACTTGAAGTGCTCCACAAAATCATGTAAGAGCATCCAGGCATGCCTCCTTATTGAGATGCCTGAACCCGCTTGCCCTTGAGGTACTCTCAGCTGCATGAAGATAAGCCTCACTGAGAAATTTGAAATGGACTGAAGGGTTGCCAACTGCGAGGCTACTGAAGCTTGTGTCTCTGCAGTAGTGGTCTCTGAAACAGTATTTGACAGTTCTTTTATCAAATCTCATTGCAACCTAGTGAAATGTGCCAAATAGTTCAGCGACCTAACAGCAAAAGTCACTGAAGCATAGAAACGCTTCCCAAATCTGTCCAAAGCCTTTCTGTTAGGGGGATGGAAAGTGGAATTTTGTTCCGCAAGATCCTTCTTAGTGGCTGCCATCATGATCATGGCAAGTACTGGTACTGCCTTGCTCCAGAATTCCCTTCCTGTCGGTGGTGCCAGAATAAGGTCAATATGGTCTGGTCTCTTGGGGATAGGTTCAACTGCATCAGCTTTCTTCAGTGCCCACTGACAGATCAAATCACTGAGCTCATCAATGGGTGGAGTTATGCAGGAGGTAGATGGCCAAATCCAAATTCCTCCAGAGAAGGATTTTGGGAGGACCAACCACGCCACTGTTTAGGATCTCTAGACTATCTCCAAATGAAATGTTCTCGGGTGGTAATCTAGGGGATACTTCCCCTTTGTCGAAATCGGTGTCTGCTGTGATAGATTCCACTTTTTCTTCCTGGGTACTTTCTTCATAGGATGTTTTGGGGAAGTGTCGTAAGAAATGGTGATACTCTGTTGGGTAGCCTGGAGAGGTTGGACTGGCTGTCTCTGTGGAGTCAAATGTCAAGTCTCAAGGCACAGAGACACATGAGATACTGAAAGAATATCCTAGTGGGGAGAGATTGTCTGTCCCGCTGAAGCACAGAACACTCTCTCCACTACCTCAAAGGCAAACCATCCAAGGCAGAAGGAAGCCAATGGAGCTGAGAAGCCATGCTTCCACTCCATTGGTTCTGTCTGCCCAGAAGGCAATCCACCAAAGGCAGCAGTCAGAGCTGAGTTGTCCAAAGCCGAGGGTCTGAGGGGCAGAGACAGCTCTAAAAATTTTATTGCCGACTCCAACATCTTGAATCTGACCAGGGTGTTACTGATCTGAGAGCCATTCAGCTCCGAACTCATCAGAGCCAGGACATTCAGAGAAACCCTCAGATTCAAGGACACAACCATCCTTGGATCCAATCCAGACAGTCTCAGTAAACTTGAATCCAAGGACTCCGAAACAAAGTGTCAAATTGGAGAAGGAGCCGATACTAAAGGGGTAGTGCTGGCCAAGACTTCCTGACCTGAAGGGGTAAGGAGCTGGGAGAACCCCCATCTGTATCTGAGCCAAGAGGAACTTCCTCATCATTCTATTCACATTGGCTTCGGTGAAACTCCTGGAAGAACAAGATGAAGCAACTGATGGTGATTTGGAATGCCGTCTCTCTAGGAAGAGAGATAGGACCCTAGACACCACTGGGTCTATGGAGAGAGACTATCAGGTCTGAGGGAGTGATTTAGGATCCGACATACTCAGATCCAAGGACATTTTAGGGGATACTGTCGAAGTCTTTGAGCTAGAAGGCTTCGAATCTGACCTGAATTTCTTTTGTGGCAGCTTCACTGTGGACAGAGTCGAAGACCCTGGCTTCTTTAGGGACTTCATTATAGCATCCTTGGAAGTGATCTTAGGGTTTGAACCCCAGAAATGACTTCCCTAAAATGAAGTAGGAAGAAGTCCCTTTAGAATCAGCTTATTTTTATGGTCTGCTATTGCTTGCAGATTAAAGCTTTTGCAAGTACTGCATTCTACATTAAGATGCTCCAGGCCTAAACAACAAATGTAAAGATCATGAGTGCCCAAACAAGGTGGCATATGGCTACACTTTCGACTTTTCTAGATTTTTTGAATCCTTTTTCTGACATTTTGAAAAAAAAAAAACAGAGATAGCAAGAATTCTTTTTACATATATAGAAAGGGCAAGGAGGAAATAAAAAAGTGCCACCAACGGTGTAACAGGAAAAAGTTACAGAAAAGAGAAGTGCTAAATTTTAATAAAGATATTAAAAGAAAAAAAAATCTGGTATTCAAAAAAATACACTAAGTGTACAAAGAGAGAAACGGGAAAAAAGAAAAAAATGTTCAAATAAAAGTTATCTTTAAATTCACTCGAAAGCAAAGCTGACCATGTCTAGTCAAAAAAAGTGGCAAACAAGGTCTGAAGTATGTTAGGGATTGGTGCATTATGGGTAGGGAGAAGTTCAAGAGTTTCAGTTGGCCATGAGCTATAGTACTGGTCGAGTTGGATCTGAGGTTCAGATCTAAACCTAATGATTGTGGAATGAATGAAAACACAACATCAGATCCAATGTTAAGGATTCCTGACATCTATGAAAAGACCATGCAAAGATAAGTAAGTCATCCCGATAAGGAAAAATGTGATTGTCATTCAGTCTGCATTGTGCTATGATTGGAACTAGATACTTTGTAAGCACCCTTGGAGCAGTAGATAATCCAAAGAGTAATGCAGAGTACTGATAGTGTAATCCGGAGGGAGAAAAATCTGAGAAATTTCCTGAAGTCTTTGGCTATGGGAATGTGACGGCATGCTTTTAGGTCAAATGCTACCATAAAGCTTCCATGGACAATGACAAACAGCCTCTGAAGAGTCAACATCTAGACCTTTGGAACTTCCAAAAGATCTGGAAATGGTTTCAAATAATACTCTTTCTTTGGTTAACAGAAATGTTCTGGAATAGGAGCCTTTGCCCCTTTGATTTCCTGGCACTGATCCTATGACTGCTACGGTGAATAAGTAATGAAGATCATGCGGAAATAATTCTGTTTGATTAAGAGAGTGGAGAAGAACTCCCCTAAAATTAGGTTTTTGTATCCAGTGCCAGCTTTATCCCTCCTGATTCACCTTTAACAACCATGAGACTGTCACAGACTGTTGCCAAAGGGGAATGTACAGAGCCAGTTGTTGGGACATGTTTTGTGAGTTAAGTGCAGAAGGTGAGAGAAAGGGAGGAAAAATGCTGACTGACATAATCATTCTGAAGTTGTAGACTGTCCCTTTTTTTTTGGGGGTTCTTATTTTGTATTGTTCACCTCCTGCCATCCATTACTGTTTCCCTGTTTGACCTAAGAAAGCATGTACTGTTTGTTCTATTTCTTAGGCATGATAAATGAAAGAGGGGGGATTTCCAAGGTGGCTGCATATTGAGTAACAGCTTAACTCTAAGCTGTCCCAGTGTGAAAAGAGAAGCTCAGCAGAGAAGGCCAGTAGACTTGTGCTTATGGGTAAATTCCAGTAACTGGCTAGTAAGTGTACTGCCTAGATTTTTATTTATTTAACATTTGTTTATCAAGAAAGTCCAACTTGGAACAAAGCCAGTTTGCAGTGGAGGCTTGGAGAGAAATGCTCCAGACGCATGTCTTTGTAACGTGGGAGGAAATCAGAGTAAACCCACAGAAACACAGGTAGGACATGCAGGTTCTGCACAGAAGGCACTCCAGCTGAAAATCGAGCTGTGAGGTGACAATACTACTACTGCACCAGTGCACTGTCCTGTATGCCAGGAAAAAAGAAACACAGAACACCTGGAAAAAATCAGCTACAAAAAATGAGGAAAAACATTGACTGGGGTAAGTTCTACAGCTGTTCAGCAAAAAGCAATGCAACTTCCAGACATGACTTCCCGTAACCTACAGGAAGATGTATGACAACTGCACACAGATCTGATTAAAATAAATTAAATACTGATAGACTATATCAACACAAACAAAAAAAGGCTGGAAAAAATGGAAAAAGCTTTAAAGACATATTCAGATGAGGTGATAAAGCTGCAAAAATCAGAGGCTGAAATGAAGAAAAGGCTGGCTGAATGAGACCTTTCAGGAGGAAATGTTTCAAAAAATAATAGAATTAATGGACAAAGCATGTAGGGAAAACCTGAGTTTTTCAGCTATATCAGAGAAGCTGGAAGGAACAGACTGCATTAATTTTGGGAAAGCACAAATAAGCAACTAGAATGGTATTCCACACAAGGGCTTGTTATTTGAAAGGGTACATCATGTGCATGCTATAATGCTGGCTATGAGAAAGCAACCTAGACCTTTAATAGTAAAAAGACAATCTTACCAACATAATTTGACAAAACTGTAGCAGAAGGACAAAATACTAAAAGTGGGAGACAGCAGAGTGTTTGTGGAGGATTATTATTCATTGTACACCAGGCAGACGAGGAGTAAATTCATTCCACTATTCAGTTAATGTTGAGAAGCAGGTGTGAAATTCAAATGGCTGTACCCAGCTGTCTTCAAGGTACTCTTCCCTGGAGGGAGAAAATCATTTTTTGATGAAGTACAAGCTACAGAGGAAATACAAAAGTTTGTCCAAGAAAAAGTGAGCTGTGAAACAAGAGATTCTGTTTCTTGTTTTTTCTAGTAATAAAGACCACAGAGAGACTGTACCTGTGAAACCTTTTCCACTGTTTCAAAGGAAAATGTTGGAGAGAAGGAAGGGAGCATGAGAGCTGAGTCGAAGAATTGAGAGTATGTTGGAAATGAAGCAGAGACAGGATATGGGAAATAGATATGATCAATAATAAAACCAGCAACTTAATGTAGGATTACAAAGCAGTAATTATATTTGTGAAATATGACAGAACAAGGAAATCTGGAAATACTGGACTTTTTTTCAGTTTTATTTGGACTTGTGGGGGACTCTAAAGTATATGCTCCACTTCATGGCATAAATGTTCAGAAACATGCTTTGTGGAGAGGGGGAGAGAGGGGAGAAAGTAACTGTAAGTAAAGAAAAACAGAAGTTATGTATTTACCATAACATTCCATGTATGTTGTCTATCTTTGCCTTCATTCTTACCAAGTTGGGTTCGGATCCGATCCTCAGATCCATCTTGGCCTTTATATTCAAGCTCGGGGTCTTCTGCCAGCTCGTGGCTAAACCCTATCCCGGCATGCATTATAACCTTCCCTAGATCTTGTTTGCTCTTATATAGAGTGAGTCATAGAAAAAAGACCAGGGTCAATAGAAGAAGGTCAGAGATTTAGTTCCTCTAATT
This sequence comes from Protopterus annectens, assembly GCF_019279795.1. Taxonomy (NCBI): domain Eukaryota; kingdom Metazoa; phylum Chordata; order Ceratodontiformes; family Protopteridae; genus Protopterus; species Protopterus annectens. The sequence continues at coordinate 694,427,903 of NC_056745.1, forward strand.
GTATAGACTCGGCCTTTCAGGAATCAGAAGGGTAGGGGTGAAGGAGGGTGGGATGTAAGAATGAAGGTGAAGATGGACAACACACATGGAATGTTATGGTGAGTACATAACTTCGTTATGTTATGTCATCCTATCTCACCTTCATTCTTACCAGGTTGGTGCAGTGTCCCTAGCACATATCATCTTGGATGGCTCGAGGGAGAATATTCCTCAGAATCGTAGACCCAAAAGAGGTCCTATTCCTGGAGGCCAAATCATCTATGTAATGACTGATAAAGGTATGTGGTGTTGCCCATGTTGCTGCTGCACAAATAGTATCAATTGGTAATCTAGCAAGAAATGCTGAAGAGGTTGCAATGGCTCTTGTTGAGTGGCCTTTAACTCTTCCTGGAAGATCCTTATTCCGAGACTTATAGATAAAAGTTATGCAATCTGAAAGCCATTTTGAAAGTGTAACCTTGGAGATGGGAGAACCTTTCTTTGAATCTGAATATAAAATAAAAAGTTGGTCAGATGTTTGGAAATTCTTAGTTCTGTGTAAATAAAAATGTAATTGTCTATGCACATCTAGTTGATATATTCTGTCTTATTCTCATAATTAGGGAAGAAAACTTACAGCTCTATTGTTTGGTTCAGATTTGACTCTGAAGATACTTTGGGTAAAAAGGAAGGATTTGTTCGTAAGGACACCCTGTCCTTATGGAAAAGCAAGTATGGGGGTTTTATAGATAAGGCTTGCAACTCTTGATACTCTTCTAGCAGAAGTGATTGCTACTAACAGGATTGTTTTCCAGGTTAAAAATTTGAGTTTGCAAGATGATGCTGGTTCAAAAGGGGGAATATTAAACGAGATAAGACAAAATTTAAGTCCCATGTTGTTGGAGGGTCTTTGATAGGCAGTCTTAACATCAAGGTACCTCTATGAAAGGCTTTGCATAGCCTATGAGATATAATGTTTGAGCCTGATTCACCAAGATAGAAATTGGATATAGCTGCTAGTTGAACTCTAATGGTAGCTGCAGCTGCACCCTCATTGAAAAGTTTTGCTAGGAATTCTAAAATGGAATCAACTTGGGCAGAAAAGGGATCAATGTGGTTATGAGAGGCCCATAAGGAGAATATTTTCCACTTGCTCTTATGTATCTTTCTTGTTGATGCCTTACGAGAAGAAATTAGGATATGCTTAACTGAAGAAGATAGATTTGGAAACCTGGCTATAGTTGGAATCGGAGCAGCCAAGCTGTCAGTTTGAGGGTCTGAAGGGATGGGTGGAGCATTCCTGACACATGAGTCAGAAGGTCTGGAACCGGGTCCAGAATCCAAGGCTCCTCCTGAACATGAGGCCACAGGTAGAAGAATCAGATTTGATGAGGCCAGTATGGGGCAATGAGTATCATGTCCCTTCCCAAGCAATTGGCTTTCTGAAGTACTTTGGGAATTAATAGGAAAGGAGGAAAAGCACAGAGGAGATACGAGGGCCAATTGTGAACAAGTGCATCCCTTGGTGACTCCCGTGGAGGGGGGATAAGGGCAAAGTAGCTGCTGCATTTGGCATTCATGGATGTCACTAAAAGGATGCAGCATGGCTGGCCCCATTTGTGGAAAACCTTTTCTGCTATATCTTGTTTCAGGACCACTCGTGTGGCATCAGAATCACTCTGCTTAGTTTGCCCTCTATCACGTTGAATTTCCCCAGGATGTGCGTTGCTATCAGAAAACGTTGGGAGGAGGTTGCCCACTGCCATACTCTTAGGCCCTCTCGACAAAGGGGATAAGATGTGGTTCCTCCTTGTTTGTTTATGTACCACACAACTGACATGTTGTTTGTCTGTATTGCAATAGCTCCCAGCAAAAGAGAGTCTTGGAATGCTTGTAACACTAGAAGCACCGCTCTCATCTCTAGGACATTCATGTGCAAGTGAGCCTCGTGATCCTGCCAGGTGTCTTTCCCAGATAATGCCGCCCCTCCATCTAAGAGGCATCTGTGGTTACTGTGGATAGTGGTTGAGGGAGAACAAATGGTCGACCTAGAGTTACTTAAGTGGAGTAAAGCCACCAATGAATGTCCTTCTTGCAAGTTTCTGTTATTAATATCTTGGGAGACATTGGTAGGTCTTGCATGGACCACTGAGTGGATAGCAACCACTGTAGAATTCTCATGTGCAAATGTGCTAGTGGGATCACAATTACTGCTGCTGCCATGATTCCCAGGAATTTTAGAACTATCTTTGCTTGTACTTTCTTCTTTGCTAGAAGGTATGAAACTTGGTGACTTAGAACTTGAATTCTTTCTGGGGGGAGTCTGGCTGTCATGTTTGGTAAGACTAATTCTGCTCCTATGAAAACCACATTCTGAGAAGGCTGTAAGGCAGATTTTTCGTAGTTTATTGTAATGCCTAGGTGACAGCAAAGTTGTAAGGTTGTGTCGCTTGCTTGTATTAGTAGATGCCTGGAAGTGGTGGTTAAAAGCCAGTCATCTAAGTATGGAAACACCCGGAATCCTATACGTCTCAAGACAGCCCCGACTACTGCCATATATTTGGTGAACACTCTGAGGGCTGTTGTGAGGCCAAAGGGCACAGCTCAATACTGGTAATGACTGGTTCTCAGCCAAAATCGCAGATGTCTCCTGGATTGCCTGTCCATTTTTATGTGGTAGTATGCATCCTGGAGATCGACAGAGGACATCCAATTGTCTTTTCCCAGGAATGGGAGTACTGATTGCAGTGTCACCATCCGGTACGTGGTCTTTTTTAGTGATTTGTTTAGAATGCTGAGACCCAGAATTGGTCTCCAGTCCCGTTTTCTTTGGAACTAAAAGGAATCTTGAGTAAGTTCTGGATCCTATTTGGTCTGCTGGGACTGTGTGGATAACTCTTTTGTCTAGCAACTTTTGAATTTCTACAGTTGCTTGTTCCTTTTGACTGGGTGGAACATCCAGAAACTTTTTCAGCTTTAGAATGGGAAGGGAAAAAGAGTATGATGTAATCCCTGGATATGGTGCTTTGTACCCATATGTCTTTTGTTATTCATTGCCAGGTTTCTGGGTACAAAGATAAGATGCCCCCGACTGCCTCCAGAGATGAATAAATGGGTCTCCCTTCAGGAAGACTGAAAGGGCTTGCCAAAGAAAGAATCTCTGTCACCCTGATTCTGCTGGCCCCCTCTGCCACGTGGTTGGCGTCTTCCATTACTACTTCCCCCTCTGCTCCTGGAAGAAGATTCACCACATGTGTCTTGGAAAGATCTCTGAGACTTTCGGAACCGCATTTTGCCACTTCCTTTCTGACCTTTGGGATAAGTTCTGGTAGGCATGGAAAAACAGACTCCTACAGCAGACAGAGTCTTTCCTTCCTGCTCACACCTGGTTAGTGTGTCCTTGACTTTGGGCCCGAACAAAGATGAGCCATCGAACGGGGCATTCACAAAGGAAGATTTAAAGGGCTCCGCAAAGTCACACAAGTACATCCAAGAATGTTTCCTTAAGGAAATTCCAGAACCAGCTGCTCTACTTGCTCCATCCACTGTATAAGAGATGAGTCTCACGGAGGCATTGACAATTGAGTTTAAGGTACAGAGCTGAGAGGACACTATATCTGAGACCCCTTCCACTACTGAACCTTGGAGGGCATCTCCTAGCTCTTTCAGGAGGTCTCTCTGCCACCTAGTAAAGTGAGTAAAGTAATTCAGCGATCTGAGGGAAAATGTTGCTGAAGAAAAAATGCGTTTTCCATATCTGTCCATTGTCCGAAACTCCTTGTTCGGTGGATGGACTGAAAAAGATGTCTCTGAGAAACTAAGTCCATAAGTTCATTGAAAGATGGAGACACCCAAGAAGTGGAAGGGTGAGATTCTAAAGCCTTCGGGTAGACAAGACTCCTCAGCAGAAGGGTTGGTGGACTTCCAGCTGCCTGTCTGTTTTAACATTTCTAGGATGTCTCCAAAGGAGACATCATCAGGAGACGACTGTGGGGACCCTTCTGTTTCATCAAGGTCCATAATGGAAGTGATGGACTCCTCTGGGGAGTCAAGATGCTTCCTCTTGCATAACCTGTTCTGAGGGAGTACTCTGGGGAGGTTTCAGAAGAATGGGGGGTACCCTGTGAGGCATCCTGAGGTCTAGGATCTCTGCGTCCCTGTGGATGCAGGGGTATAGAGGTGGACACTGGGGTCTTTGGGGGAAGAACATCTGGAGATGACAGCGGAGCTGTCTGTGGAGACAGTACTCTCCTCATAACCTCAAAAGCCCCCCATCCCTGGTCCAAGGAAATCCCTGGATCGGAAGAAACCGAGGGACCCCCCCTGGAACCAAAGATGATGGGCCCAAGGCCGAGGTAGGAGCCGAACTCAACCGCACCTAGGCCCCAAGAGGCATAGTCAGATCTGACAACTGTCTGATCCGACTCGCCTTCATGGACCTGAATGGAGAGCGTCGGCTCCTAGACTCCTTGAGTTCTGATGGAGCAGAGGAAGTTGGAGCTATGGACGGATCTGCAGATCCCATAGTAGGTCTCGGATCCAAGGTTTCCGCTACAATCAGCTCTGGATCTTCTGACTCCGAAGCCAGGGGTTGGATCGGAGGAGGAACTGGAATAGAAAAGGTGGATGTGGTAGGATCCAAAGCCGTGTGGGTTGGATCCAATAATAATTTGGCCAGCGCCGGAGTCCCCAGCAGCCTCTGTACCAACGTGATCCACATCATCATCAGAAATACTACTGGAAGACCGAGTCAAGAGGGTGGGGGACTTGGACCTTTGTTATATGGGTGATCTAAGAGGGGGGGAGAACGGCTTCAAGGTAGGAGACCAGCTCTGTATTTCAAACTCAATTGGCACTGAGATAGACGGTGTTGGAGATGTAGATTTCTCGGATCTGATAAGCTTCAGATCTGGAGAGGATATTTTTGCCAATTTTTTTGATCGTTCAGAAAAGGAAGAGGAGGAGGATCTCTTCCTGGACTTCTCAGATTTATCAGACTTGTCAGATTTAGTTGTTGAAAACATATCCTTTTTAGAAAAACTCGGACCTTCTTCTAAAGCCTCTGAGAAGGTGGTTTTCAATAATCCTTTTAATATCAATTTGTTTTTCTCTCCAGGAGTGCTCTTTGATTGAAAGCATGACAAATTGAGCAAGACTGCTGGAGATGGATGGCCCCAAGACTTAAGGGCATCTTTTTACCACAGGCTTCACATTTTTTAAAGCCTAAAGGTTTCAAATCCTTACTAGACATCTTGAACAGCAAAAAACAAGGAAGTAACAAGTCACAACAGAATAGAATAGAGCTTCTTTTTTTTTTTACTAGAACCTATAAACTAAAAGGCACAGCTCTCTAACTTAAACGGGCTATGCCCAGGAGAGAGAAAATAAAGGGTATGGAAAACCCTCTAACTTAAAACAAGCTAAAAATAAAACAGTTCTCTAAAATGAACTGTTTTTAAAGCATTAGGAAGGAAATAAAGAAATCTGGGAAGGGATAACAAGGCCAAAACAGAAAATGATGGCCAACAGCCAAAAACACAGCCACAAAAAATGGAAAAAGGATTACACACTAAGCAATAACCTCAACAAGTTAAATAACCAGCCCAAAAATTAACTTTGCTAATGTTGGAACAACAATAAAATAAATACTTAGCCAGAGCTAGTAGAACAAGCACCGGATGTTGTTTAGTGGCAAACAAGATCTGGGGAAGGTTATAATGCATGCTGGTACAGGATTTAGCCACGAGCTGGCAGAAGACCTCGAGCTTGAATATAAAGGCCGAGATGGATCCGAGGATTGGATCCAAACCCAACCTGGTAAGAATAAAGGTGAGATAGGACAACATCACATTATTTTTCTTCACTTTTTTTAATAGTTCTGTTTTGTTGTGTATGGTTTTCTTTGCATGCTATATAGTAAAGTTTTCTCAGTTATTTTTAAGTATAATGGGGAATGTAAATAGGTGCTGCTGTTCTTTTTTTACCTTTCTTTCTCCCCTCTCTCTTTCTTCTTGTTCAGTTTTAAGAAATGTATGCACTGCACTGTAAAAAAAAAGCCTGGTTAAAAGAATATGACAAAAGAAAAATGAATGTGCTTTTTCTCATTCTTGTGTGGGGAATGAATGGATTAAGAACCTTTGATTGATATAATAACAAGTTTTAAGAGAAAGCAAGTAAATGAAAAATAATATTGAATATTATGAGGCTTTTTCTAGCAAGTGATTGTATTCTTACTAGCAATTCTGTATCTGGCCCTCCTGTCTCCATGGAAACAACCTGATAAAGAGAAATTGACTGCCTGGTTCTCATGTCTCCATGGAGACAATTTAATAATGAGAAATTGGCTGTCTGATTCTCATGTCTCCCTGTTGCCCTAGAGACCGTCTGACAAAGAAAATTTGGTTACAGTCTGGTGGAGAGTGATTGGCTGGAGAAAAAAAAAAAAAAAGAAAAGAGAAACTGGCTAGGAGATAATGTTCTCTGAAAGCATTCAGTGGTTTTCCCAGCTGGGAGAGCTATAAAGATAAGACAAAACGGTTAGCACTTAGTAGAAGGACAGGCTGCAACATGCATCTTAGCATGGATAACATTTATTTTGGGTTAATTCAAGTTTGTGAGCATGCCTGTCAGTTTGGGACATTTGTTCCTATTAGGAAGGTAAAACTTCAATATTTGAAGATGCACATAGTTTTGTGTGTTAGTATTAAATTATAGGTTTTAGGGAGTATTGCGGTTTGTTTGTTTGTTTTTTTCTTTTTTTTGGGGGGGGGGGCTTTCAAGAAAAAAAGAGTTATGTACTTACCATAACTTGGCATCTGTGTTATCCTGTGTCATTATTCCTCAGAGAAGGGTCTTGGATCCGACATCGGATCTGAGCTGACCACTTAGCACAGACAGATCCAAGGCTCAAGCTCCTCCCTCTCCCAAAATCCCTTGTTGCCCTCTAACCCTCAGACTGAATTTGTTAACAAAGCCAGAAAAGCTAATTATCAAAAATAGAAAAGGGAAATAAGTCCTAACCACAACTCCCCAACTTCCTCAGAATATCCAACAAGAAAGGGGGTGGCAGGAGGGAAATGTGAGGAATAATGGCATAGGATAACACAGATGCCAAGTTATGGTAAATACATAACTCTTTATCTGATGTTAACCATGTCATTATTCCACACAAAAGGGTCAAAGTCCCCAGCTACCACACATATTTGGAGGCCTCAAGGAAGGACATGCCAGAGCACTGTGGAACCAAAGGAAGCCCTGCTCCTGGAAACCAAATCCAGTTTGCAATAAGATATAAAGGTGTGAGGATTAGACCAAGTGGCAGCACAAATGTCATCAATAGAGAGTTTGGCCATGAACGCTTAGGAAGTAGCTATGGACCTAATAGAATGAGCCCTGATTCTTCCTGGAACCTCAAGATGCCTATTGTGGTAGACAGTAGAAATGCAGCTAGAGATCCATTTAGAAATAGTCATCTTTGAAACTGGGAGGCTACATTTGTTCAGAGAAAAAGCCACAAACCGCTGATCTGATTTGCGACACCCTTTGGTCCTATGTAGATAAAAACGTAATTGCCTGTGTATGTCTAAAGTATGTAGAATGTACTCTCCTTTGTTGGAATAACTAGGAAAGAACACTGGCAACTGAGTATGTTGGTTTAGTTTACATTCAGAGGCAACCTTGGGCAAAAAAATAGAAGTTATGTTCTTACCATAACGTTCCATGTTAGTTGTCTTCTTCTCGCCTTCTTCTTGCTGGATGGGTTCGGAGCCGATCTCGGCTCCGACTCGGCCACTCTAAAGCTCGAGAGTTGGTTCCACCGGCTCGAGGCTCCCCTTATATCCCACAATGCTAGGCGAGAGTTACCTCAGATCTCGTTTGTAAGCTAACCCCAGCTTAAGATAGTAACAGTATAAAACAGAAGAACTATAACAGAGACCACCTCTAACAACAGGGAGAAGAAGGGTGACCTACATCCTGAAACAAGAAATATGCATAATAGCATATAGCTAAGAAAGAGGTGGTAGAAAGAGAGGTCACGATCACAACTCCTCTAGGTCTGTCCAGGCCAGGGGGAAGGAGGGTGGGACGCAAGAAGAAGGCTCGAAGAAGACAACTAACATGGAACGTTATGGTAAGAACATAACTTCTATATGTTAAGTTGTCTATCTCGCCTTCATTCTTGCTGGATGGGACCGCGTCCCTAGCACCTTGTCCCGGCTGGCCTAACGGAACAGACTCCTGAGAACAGTGGAACCAAAATTAGCTCTATGCCTAGAAGCTAAATCCAACTTATAATGGGAAATAAAAGTGTGAGGAGTAGCCCAAGTAGCCGCTGCACAAATGGTGTCAATAGGCACTCTGTCTTGGAAGGCTAGAGAAGTAGCCAAAGCTCTGGTGGAATGGGCTTTAGGCTTATTAGGCAGTTTTTTGTGTCTAATCTCATAAACAAGGGTAATCAGAGATGTTAGCCATCTGGATAAAGATACCTTTGAAACTGGAAGTCCCTTTCTGCTTTCCGCATAGGAGACAAACAGCTGATCAGATTTTCTGAATTGTTTCGTCCTGTCCAAGTAGTACCTTAATTGACGATGAACATCCAGACAGTGTAATTTTTGTTCAGACCTATTTGAATACTCCGGAAAAAAGACAGGGAGGTCAATGCACTGGTTTAGATTTGATGTTGAAACCACCTTAGGCAAAAAGGATGGGTTGGTTCGTAAGGAAACTCTGTCCTTATGGAACACAAGGTAAGGAGAACGACAACTGAGTGCTTGAAGTTCTGAAATTCTTCTAGCTGATGTGATAGCCACCAGAAAGAGAGTTTTCCATGATAATAACTTTAAGGAACATAAAGCTGCAGGTTCGAAAGGGGAAAGAATCAACGAAGCAAGAACTAAATTTAGGTCCCAAGGAGAAGGAGGATTTCTTACAGGAGGTCTGAGCAGAAAAACTCCTTTCAAAAAGGCTTTGCAGAGTTTGTGGGACATTAGGGCGGATTCAGAAATACCCACATGGAAATTAGAAATAGCTGCCAATTGAACCTTAAGAGTAGATGGAGATGAACCTGCATGGAAGAGTTCAGCAAGAAAATCGAGGACTAGTTGGATGGAAGCGGTGAAAGGATCTATGTCCTTTCCTTGTGCCCAATATGAAAATCGTTTCCACTTACTCAAATAAATCTTTCGAGTGGAAGATTTATGGGAAGCTATCAAAATATCTCTAACAGAGTGAGATAATTGAGGAAGCCTGGCTACGGTTGGAAGTGGAGGAACCAAGCAGTGAGGTTCAGAGAGGGAGGGAGCGATGAAACTGACCCGACTGATGGATCAAGAGATCTGGAACTAGGTCCAGATTCCACGGTCGCTCAAAAGAAATCGATGCAGAAAGGGGAACCACACTTGTCGAGGCCAGTAAGGAGCAATGAGGATCAATGAGGCCTTCTGAGCGATAGCTTTCTGTATTACTTGAGAGATCAGTGGGAAAGGAGGAAATGCATACAGAAGTCCCGGGCCAAACTTGGACTAGCGTCCCTGCTGGGTTGGCCTGGTAAAGGGAATAGAGTGAAGTATTCTCTGCACTTGCTGTTTTGGGGAGTAGCAAAAAGATCGCAGCAAGGCTGACCCCACTTGAGAAGTATCTCTCTCACTACAGAGTCTTTCAGAGACCACTCGTGAGGCATGAGTATAGCTCTGCTCAACTTGTCCGCAATGTGATTGGACTTCCCGGGGATGTGCGTTGCTATCAGAAAACGCTGAGAAGAAATCGCCCATTGCCACAGTCTGAGTGCTTCTCGACACAGGGGTATGATCTGGTTCCGCCTTGTTTGTTGATGTACCACACTACAGACATATTGTCTGTCTGGATTGCAATCGCTCCCAAGGGAAGAGAGTGTTGAAGGGCTTGCAACGCTAAAAGCACTGCTCTCATCTCCAGAACATTTATGTGCAAGTGGCATTCGTTTGGTTGCCATGTGCCCTGGACTGTCCTGCCCTGATAATGCCCCCCCCACCCGATCAGGGAGGCATCCGTTGTCAGAGTAGCAACCGGAGGAGGTGGAACAAATGGTCTCCCCAACAGGAGCTGGGGGGAAGACATCCACCACATGAGATGCTTTTGCACGCTTGCGTGATCATAATGGTGTGAGACATTGGAAGTTCCTGGTATGACCATTGAGAAAAGAGCATCCACTGAAGGATCCGCATGTGGTATCTGGCCAATGGAAGGAGGCGTATGGCGCTGCCATGATTCCCAACACCTTTAGAACTAACCTGGCTTTGGCTCTGTTGTTGTTGAGAAGTAGTGATACCAATTTTTGAATGTCTGATATCCTTTGGTTCGTTAGTGTTGCAGACATGTTTACAGTATCTAATTTTGCGCCTATGTAGGTAATAGTACGACAAGGCGACAAAACAGACTTTTCGCAATTTATTGAGATACCCAGTTTTGACAGACGAAAAGTGTAATCTCTGGCCATCAGAAGGAGATGCTTGGTGGGAGCTGTGAGGAGCCAGTCGTCCAAATATGGAAACACCTGGAATCCTTGTCGTCTCAGGTGAGAAGCTACCACTGCCATGCATTTGGTAAACACCGGGGCAGTGGTGAGACCAAAGGGCAGGGCCCTGAATTGAAAATAACTGGTTCCCAGCCTGAAGCGGAGGAATCTTCTGGAGCGCCTGTTCATTTTATGTGATAGTACGCGTCCTGAAGGTCTATAGAGCACATCCAGTTTCCTTTTCCCAACAGGGGAAGAATGGATTGCAGCGTGACCATCCGAAATCTTGTTTTCTTGACCGATCTGTTCAAGATACTGAGATCCAAAATTGGTCTCCAGTCCCCTGTTTTCTTTGGAACTAAAAGAACCTTGAGTAGATTCCGGATCCTAGTTGGTCTGCTGGCACTGGCTGAATAGCTCTTTTTGCAAGCAGTTTTGAAATTTCCAAAGCTGCTATATCCCTTTGAGCGGGTGGAACATCTGGAAGGGATTTTTTTGACTGACTTGGAGAACGAAGAAAGGGAATAGAATAACCTTCGGAAATGATGGACTGTACCCATTTGTCTTGTGTCAAGGATAGCCAGGCTTCTGGGTACAGTGACAATCTTCCCCCGACTGCCTCCGAAGATGGGCAGTCGGGCAACACCTCAGGGATGCTGAAAGGGCTTATCGGAAGACGTTTCTCGATTGCCCTGGTTCTGCGGACCCCCTCTGCCTCTAGGGCGACGTCTACCATTGTTGTTCCCCCCTCTGCCTCTGGCGGGGAACCGACTCTGTGCGTCAGGCGAAGTCCCTTGAGATTGTTTACGGAACCACATCTTTCCCCCCTTCTGGCCTTTGGGGTAAGGCCTAGAAGGAGTGGAAAAACGGACTCCGACGGCAGAAAGGGTCTTGCCATCCGTCTCGCACCTAGTCAGGGTTTCTTTCACTTGTGGACCAAAAAGGGATGATCCATCAAAAGGGGAGTTTGTGAAAGACGTCTTGAAAGGTTCCGCAAAATTGCATAGCCGCATCCAGGCGTGCCTACGTAAGGCTACCCCTGTTCCAGCGGCTCTGCTCGCTCCATCGGCCGCATAAGAGAGGAGGCGCATGGAGGAGTTGGAAATAGAATTAAGGATAGCCAGCTGCGTGTTCATTTTTTCTTGGAAACCCGCAGCTGTAGGGTCCTTAAGCATTTCACTCGCTTCTTTGATCAAGTCCCTTTGAAGACGAGTGAAATGGCACAGGTAATTCAGCGAACGCATAGTAAATGTCGCTGAGGAGAACATCCGCTTCCCGTACCTATCCATGGACCTAGATTCCTTGTTAGGTGGATGGACAGGCACCGAAGGATCAGCTAGTTCCTTCTTTGTGGCGGCAGCTACCACCATAGCATCCACAGAGACTCCTTTTGATAAAAATTCCTTGTCTGCTGGAGCTGTGATGAATTTGGAGGGTCTCCTGGGAGTGGGGTCCACTGAATCAGGAGCCGTCCATGCCTTTTTAGCAACCACCTGCATGAGGGGGTCGAAAGGGGGGGACACCCAGGAGGTGGAAGGACGAGAGCCAAACGCCTCAAGGTACACAGATTCGTCCTCCGAAGGGTTGAGGGCTGGCCAATTTCCCCTCTGTTTAAGGATCTCCAGAATGTCTGCAAAAGAGACATCTTCAGAAGGGGAACGGGGGGAACCCTCAGAATCATCCAGATCTGTGTCGGACGTGATAGACTCAGGTGAGTCAATGTGCTTCCTCTTGCACTTCCTCTTCCGAGGGGGCTCTTCTGCCAAATCAGGAGAGGCCTCGGAAGAGGATGAAATCCCCACAGGGGGCTCCTGAGGAGTTGGCTCTCTGCGGTCCGGGATGAGGGAGTGAGTCGACTTACCCTGAGGCAGCATAGAGGGAGGGGCTGACGGAGCCGACTGTGGAGTAGAGCCAGGCTCTAACACACTCCGCATGACCTCGAAAGCACCCCTGTCAGGCAGAGCCAGAGGTCCCCGCTCCGAGGAGCTAAAGACCCCCCTCGGCACCGACAGTGATGGCTCTGAGGCCGATGTCGGAGCCGAACTCACCAGCGCCGAAGCACCGAGAGGGAGAGGGGGGTCGGACAAGGGTCCGATGCCACTCACCCCCTCGGAGCCGACGAGGGAAGTCCGGCGCCGAGATTCCTCCATGGAAGAAAACGGAGCCGACGACGGAGCCGAAGACAATTGTCTCGGCTCCGAGGTGACCACAGTCTCGGTTCCGACGACCCGCCCGAGCTCAAGAGAGTCGAAGGAGGAAGGAGTTGATGGACCGGGACAGGCACCGACTGATGAGTCGGGCTCTGAAGCATCTGGGCTAGTGCCTCAGACTTGAGTAGTCGACTCACCACCCTCTGAAGGTCATGATCAGACAACCTCGATGACCTAGAGGAATGAGACCTTTGGCTCCGTTCAGACAGCAGGGGAGAACCTGGAGCCGAATGAACGGAGCCAAGAGAAGGTGACCTAGACCTCTTTCTGGTTGTCGGCTCAAGATCTTGTCGGAGCCGACACGGGTACCTCGATAACCTCGGCTCCGGCCGGAGCCGAGGGAGCCACAGAAACTGTGGACTGAGTCTTATCGGCTCCAGCCGGAGCCGATAAAGGCAAAGGTTGAACAACCTGAGGTCTCGGCTCAGAAGCCGGAGCCGAAGACCTCGATGCCTTGGAGGGCTTCCCTGTTGAGACAGACAGGGAATCCTCAGGCTTCAACAAGCCTCTCAAAATGAGCTTGTTTTTCTTTCCTGCAGGACCCTGGGGCTGAAGCCATGGCAGACAGCACAGGAGTCCTGCAGGTGCAAAGGCCCCAGACAATAGACACAAGAAGTGTGAGCGTCTGTCAGAGACATTTTCTGACAGCACGCATCACACTTCTTGAATCCGGAGACCTTTGCTTCTTTAGACATAGCCTAACTGGTGAACACAAACACACACTCAAACACACCAGTTATACCCTGTCAAAAAACACAATTATAGTAAAAGTATACTAAAAATAAGTACAATAAGCAGTAGTACACTACACAAACACTCCCTAGGGAAGGGAAGGCCTAAGGCCCAAGGGAAGAACTAAAAGTTCTTTGACAGGAAACGGGAAGAAAATAGGGTCGGGGATAGAGTTTAATAAACTACACTAAATTAGGAATAATTAAACTAAAAAAAGGGGAAACAAGAGTAACTTTTTATACAAAAAGTTAAAACTTACCAGGAACCGGTAGAATAACCAACCTCGAAGCTGTAGCGGCAAACGAGATCTGAGGTAACTCTCGCCTAGCATTGTGGGATATAAGGGGAGCCTCGAGCCGGTGGAACCAACTCTCGAGCTTTAGAGTGGCCGAGTCGGAGCCGAGATCGGCTCCGAACCCATCCAGCAAGAATGAAGGCGAGATAGACAACTTAACATCAGGGATTAATACTAAGAGATAGATCACATATGGAAAGAGCTTGCAATTTGGAAACCCTCCTAGCCAAAGTCATGCCAACCAGGAAGGCTGTTTTCCATGACAAGAATTTGAAATCACATTAACTGGCAGGTTCAAAAGGACTCTTAGTCAGTGACTGCAGCACTAAGGTTAATTCCCAAGGAGGCAAGGGATCCTTAACGGGCAGTTTTAAAAAGGAAAACACCCTTCATGAATGCTTGCAAAGTCTGGAAGAAAACGTAGGCTCAAAATTTTCATGAAAATTAGAAATTGCCTCCAACTGGAGCTTAACAGTAGAGAAACTTGCCCCTGCCTGGGAAAGTGAGGACAAGAACAAAAGGATATCTGAAACAGAGGCAGAAAAGGGATCCAGATTTCTGTTCTTAGCCCATATAGAAAACATTTTTCATTTACTATTATAAACCTTTCTAGTGGAGGGTTTCCTGGCAGGCTAGGAATATATGCCTGATGGGGGACACCAGCCTGGACTGTTTCTAGATCACTGCAATTGGAGAAACCCTGCAGTTAGATGAAAGGTCAGAAGACTTGGAAGAGGGAGCCCCGAAAGATGGGAGATCAGATCCTGAAGAGGATCCAGTACCCAGGGAGGATACTTTAGATGAGATCTAATGAAGGGGAACCACAGTTGATGAGGACAGAAAGGGGCAATGAGGATCAGGGATATCCTCAGGTGCTGAGCTTTCTGCAAAACCTTGGAAATAAGAGGGACAGGAGGATAAGTGTAAAGGAGACCTGGAGGCCAATTGTAGACTACAGCATCCCTCAGTGACTCCCCAGGTGTGGGGATCAGGGCAAAGTACATGCTGTATTTGTGGTTGGTTGGGGGAGGCAAAGAGGTTGCAGTACAGCTGACCCCTGTGGCCGAAAATCTGCTTTGCCAGCGAGGGATTGAGGGGCCACTCATGAAGACTCAAGATGGATCTGCTGAGTTTGTCAGCCAACACGCTGGAGTCCCAGGTATATGTGTTGAAAGAAGAAAGCACCTAAAGGATTTCACCCATTCCCACACTCTCATGGCCTCTCGGCACAGTGGGTAAGACTGTGTTCCCCCCTGTTTGTTGACATACCAGATCACTGCCATGTTGTCTGTCTGAATTGCAATCGTCCCCAGGGGGAGGCAGTCCTGAAAGGTTTGCAATGTTAGTAGGACTGCTCTCATCTCTAGGACAGTTATGTGCAATTTGGTCTCAACATGGGGACCATGTGCCTTGGACAGTTCTCCCCTGGAAATGCGCCCTCATCTCAACAGCGAAGCTTCTGTGGTCACAGTGGCCTTGGGCAAAGGGAGAGAAAAGGGCCTGCCTAGGATGAGATCCTGCAACTGAAGCCACCAAAGAAGGTGCCCTGTGCACACAGGTGTCAGTTTTATGGATATGGACATGGGTTGAGACAGAGCAAACAATTGGACCACCAGGGCCAACTGTAAAACCCACATGTGATACCTTGCTAGGGGAAAAAAGCTGAATGGCCTCAACCATGAATCCTAGGGTCCAAAGAATCAAGTGAACCAGGGGATGGAAAAGATCTAAGATTTCCATGACCTGCTTCAGGATCAACTGAACTCTGCATAGATGCAATATTGAAATCTCTGAAACAGAGTCTAACTGGGCTCCTATGAACTCCAACTTTTGTGTGTGGACCAGATTAGATTTCAAAAGATTGACAGTAATACCCAACAGACTGAAAAGGAGAAGAACACAATAGATGGCTTGTGACAGTTGATGGCTCGAGGGTGCTGTGAGGAGCCAATCATCGAGGTATGGAAATACCTGAAATCCCTGCAGTCGCAGGTGAGACGCTACCATTGTCAAACATTTGGTAATGACATGGGGGGCTGTAGTGAGTCCAAAGGGTAGGGCTCTGAATTGGTATTGATTGGCTCCTAACTGGAAGTGAAGCTGTCTCCTGGAGCATCTGTCTACCTTAATGTGATAATACGCGTCCTGGAGATGCATTTAGCACATCCAGTTGTCCTTGCATAAGAGAGGCAGAATGGACCGAACAGTGACCATCCAGAACTTGAATTTTTTGACCGATAGATTTAGCTCGCTGAAATCCAAAACAGAATGCAGGTCCCCAGTCTTTTTTGGAACTAAAAAGAAGTGAGAATAAGTTCAGGATCCTATTTGTCCTGCTGGGACCTCTTGGATGACTCCTTTTTGAAGATGTTGTTGAACTTCCTTGAAGGTCAACTCCCTCTGATGATGTGGAAAGTTGGGGAGGTATCTTCGTATAAGAGGGGGTTCCAAAAAGGGAATGAAATAACCCCTGAAAACGATGTTTAACAGCCACTGATCAGAGGTAATGTTTGTCCAGGCTATTGGGTGAAGGGAAATATGACTCCTGACTGCCTCAAGGGAGGAACAGTTGGGCAACACCTCAGAAGCGCTGAAAGGGCTGCTCAGAGAGAGGTTCCCTTCAGCCCTGATTTTGCGGTCCCCTCTGCCTCTAGGACAGTGTCTGCCACTGAATCCTCTTCCCCGCCTCTAGAAAAGGAATTATCAAGAGCATCCTGGAATGAAGACTGTGACTTCTGGAACCACATCTTCCTAGTTCCTCGTTGGGTCTTGGCGAAGGACTTCTGAGGAAGAGAAAATTTGATCCCAACCGTGAACAAAGTCTTCCCTTCCTGCTCACTATGGGTCAAACTGTCCTTCACAGCTGGTCCAAACAGAGTGGACCCATCAAAGGAGGTGTTGGGAAAAGACACTTTGAAGGGTTCCACAAACCCACACAGTCATAACCAAACATGCCCCCTTATAGCTATACTGGTACCTGCCGCTCGAGAAGTAGCTTCCACAGCACTGGAAATTATTGTCATTGAGGAATCAGTGAGGGATGTCAGAGTAGAAAGCTTAGGAGACACATTCTTGAGGCCCTCTGTTGGCAATAACTCTGTAAGGGAAGTGGTGAGTTCTTTGACTACGTCACTTTGGAGGCAGGTAAAGTGTTTCAAGCAATTAACTTCCCTCAGTCCAAAGGTAGCTGAGGTGTACACACTCTTCCCATGCTGGTCACTGCCTGAGACTCCCTGTTCAGGGGTTGGACCATGGAGCTCTGCTCTGTCAGCTCCTCCTTGGTGGCAGCGGCAACCACGATGGCATCAACTGAAACTCCTTTGCTCCAGAAGGGGCAGTCCACAGGGGGCTAAGGAATTTATTGCCTCATTTGGGAACCGGCTCCACAGTGTTGGGCTCCTTTCAGGCCCTGCTAGTAATAAGATCAACCGACTTATCGACAGGGGGATAACCAGGAAGTAGATGGGCCCATCCTGAATGCTTCAGAAACACAGACTCTTCCAAGGACGGGGGTTGAGGAAACCACCCGCTCTTCTGGTTCAAGATCTCAAAGATGTCCCCAAAGGAGACATCATCATGGCGGAGATCTGGGGGATCCATCTCCTTCATCAAGGTTAGTGTCCTCAGTGAGGGACTATGAAGGTGAGTCCAAGTGCCATCTCTTGCACTTTCTCTTATGAGGTACCTCCTCCGTGGGAACTCTGGGGAGGACTCAGAATAGGGGTGGACCCCGTGCGGGGAAGAAACCCCCTGAAGGCTATTACGGGAGGGCTGACCCTAGACAGGATGGATGTCTCACCATCTAAGGCAGAGAGGGGCAGGGATGGACCTGGAGGGACGGGAGATGTAGCTCCATTCCTGGAGAAGGTCCTCTCTGCCACCCGGAAGGCTGATAGGCTAGAAGCAGGCTTGTCCCCAACCCCAGAGGGCAAAGTCCCCCGGAGAGGAGGGACAAGCCCTGATATAGCACCACAGCCCTTGGATGATACCAGACCAGAGCTATCAAGGGCCGAAGGCCCCAGGGGAAGGGATCAAAAAACCCGGACCCGACCCTGTCCCCATGGAGCTTTCTCTGACCACTCTGGCACAGGGCCCACTCCAATCCGAGGGTAGAGGAACAGACCAGACCAGGGACCCTGACGGGGTTGAGAAAAAAGGAATACTAAACCCCATCGGGATCTGAACGCAGGTATCCGGGTCCCGAGATTCCAAAGCCCCTTGGGTTGGAACTGGACAGGCACCCCTAGCTGGACAAGCTGGAGATGTCAGAAGCCCCAGCTCTATCTGGGCTTTGAGAAAGCTCATCATCCTGTCCATATCGGATGGCAACAGACTCCTGGCATTCTGGAGGAAGTGGAAGAGTGGGCAGACTTAGCTGGAGACCCTGAGGATCTATGTTGGGGATCTGGAGTTCGGCTCCGGAGCCTAGGAGCTGACTGGAACAACTGACTAGACTAACTAGATGAAGCTACATCTTCAATAACTATGGATGGATTTGACAGCCTAGCAGAAGGAGCTACTGGATCTGATGAACTGGTTGGATCTGAAGCTGGCCTAGCCTTGACCGGATCTGAGGGCTTCTGATCTGAGAAGGCCTTGGAACTGGCAGAAAATTCCACAAACCTCGGATCCGAGGTAGCCCAGACTGGGGTTGGATCTGAGGATCTAGGATCTGACAACCTCGGCTTTTTAGAAGCCACTGGAGGCATGGAAGGGATCTTCCTTTTGGGACCAAAAGAGGAAGCCTTAGAGGGGCAAAAGGACCCCCCCCCTTGCACCATACCCTTTAACAGAAGATTGTTGCGGCACTCCTCCAAAGCCCTGGGGCTGAATACGGAACAAACATCACATTAAACCTCCAGGTGAGGAACTCCTAAACAATACAGGCACTCCTCACTTGAGACAGAATTAGGCATCTTCCGACCACGAGGATCACTTTTTAAAACCAGAGGGCTTTTCAGACATAATTTAAAACACAACAAATAACACTAAAAGGGGCACTAACAGCAAAAAGGGCACCAAAACCGGATAACAGACCAACAGGGGAAGCTACAGCACTCAAAAACTAGCAAATCTATGGGAGGGAAGGTAAACTACTATCAGTAATTACACTACAGAGACTAAACCAATGAAGACTAGCTAAGCTAATATAACAAATTCAAGATAAAGTATAGTACTTAGCTGAAGCAAGAGCCAAATGGATCACAGCTGTAGCAAACTTGTGGCAAATACGATTTGGGGGTTAGAGGGCAGCAGGGGATTATGGAAGAGGGAGGAGCTTGAGCCTTGGATCTGTGCTAAGATGTCGGATCCAAGACCTTTCTGTGAGGAATAATGACATGGATAACATCAGATCAAAAAGTTTTTTCAGATGTGACATAGGCTCAAATGGATATGACAAGAAACAACTATATAAAAGTTCAACCTGCCAAACAGTGTATGCATGTAACACAAAAGCTGGAACAAGACATTTTACAAAAAAGGGGTTATTCATAAAAGGTGAGAATAATAACTTTTTAATACAATGGCACCTTCTGTAATGTCTTTAAATGTCAGTGGTCTCACAGATAAATACAAAAAAGAAAGAAGAGTGAACTATATTAAAAATGTAGAGTGCAAACAGCTATGTTACAAGAGACACACTTGGAAAGAACTGAACATGTGAATTTGATAAAGAAAGGATTTCAGGATGGTTATTCAGCAGATTATTTGGGACAAAGGAATAGAGAAGCCGTTATATTAATTGCAAGAGGAGCTCCAATAGTGATAGAAGTGGATAAAAAAGATAATAATGGCATGTTTGTAGTGCTAAGGGGCTACTGGAAAGTGAGGAGGATTACACTGGCATGTATTTATATTCCACCTAAAACTGCTAAAATGGAGCTTAAGAAATTCTAGGAGAAATAATCAGTTTTCAGGAAGGAATATTACTTATAGGTGGGGACTGGAATTTGATTTGCAGCAGTTAAGATATGTCTGGGGGGTCCAGAAGGAAAAGTATAACACAGAACGGTAGATTTTTGAAGAAATTTATGAAAACATTTGGCATGTAAGATGTGAATTCAGTAACAGGGGTTTGCAGTCAATTTACATATTATTCCCCAAAATATAAAAACTGGGCTACGCTACACAGAATTTACATTTCACAGGAACATGTGCATTTAATTGAAGGTCTTGATACCCACCCAATAACTATTTCAGATCATGCGCCAATAATAACTAAAATAAAACCACAGGGTAATGAAATAAAAATGAGACACTGGTGCTTTCCCACCTATCTGTTGAAGAGAGAGGAATTTAAGGAATGGGTAGTGGAGATTATTCAGGAGCTATTTAAGAAGATAGAAATTACTTCTGAAAATATAGCTAGGGAGTGGGATAAAATCATGGTGGAGTTTAAAAATAGGGTGGAAATAAAAAAAAGGGAGCTATGGTTAAGAAGTAACAAGAATTATTTAGAGGGACTAACAAATGTAAATTTATTGCTGAATAGGCGGAATCTCACAGAAAAAGAAGTTATGTACTTACCATAACGTTCCAGCTGAGTTGTTGTTCTTCATTTGTCTTCAACCTGTGGGTTCCTAGATCTGTCTCGGATCCGGCTCAGCCACATATCCAGCATCTGATCCGAGTTCAAAGCTCGTCCCCTTACCTATAATGTCCCTGTCTCCTTCCTCCCTTCAGATAGAGTTTGCTGTCCAATCTAGTATTCTCACCCGAACCAAAAAAAAACTTGTCCCTACCAGAATCCATGAAGAAGGAGAAGGATAACAGGCACCCTGAGAGTGACCACCTCCTGTACACACAGGACCACCAAACAGTGTACACAAGGCAGGGGGAAGGAGGGAAGGATGGCTGAAGACAAATTAAGAACAACAACTCAGATGGAAAGTTATGCTGAGACATAACTTCTTTATCTGAAGCTGTTGTCTTCATTTGGCCTTCAACCTGTGGGACAGAGTCCCCAGCTACTAAACACCTGGGAAGCCCTCATGGAAGGATAGTCTGCAGCACAGTAGAGCCAAAGGATGCCCTGTTCCTGTATATGATGTCCAACTTATAATGTGAGATGAAGGTATGAGATGAGGGCCAAGTAGCTGCAGAATAAATATCACCTAACAAAACTCTGGACCAAAAGGCCTCTGAAGTAACCATAGATCTGGTGGAATGTGCCATCACATGACCTGGTGGGGAAATCCCTCTGTCAGAATATGCCCAAATGATACACTTGGAAGTCCAAAGGGAAACAGTGACCTTGGATATTGGTTCCCCTAAAAAGAGTTTACAGTAGGAACTGAAAAGTTGGTCGGATTTATGAAAGGTTTTAGTCCTGTGGATGTAGAAATGTAATTGTCTGTGCACATCCAATAAATGCAATTTGTATTCTCCCTTATTTTGAAAATTTGGAAAGAAGACTGGCAGATTAATCACCTGATTAATATTGTCCTCCAAAGCTACTTTAGGGAGAAAGGATGGATTATTACGCAAGGACACCCTGTCCTTATGAAAAATCATATAAGGGGCTTTGACCGACAATGCCTGAAGTTCCGAATCTCTCCTGGCAGAAGTAATAGCAACCAAGAATGCAGTCTTCCAGGACAGAAACTGCAGATCCACCGAGGCTGCAGGTTCAAAGAGGGATGAAACTAAGGCCTGTACTACTAACATAAGATTGCACAGTGGCAGAGGGTCCTTCACTGTGGGTCGAAGAAGAAAGGTACCTTTGAGGAAGGCCTTGCAAAGCTTTGAAGATGCTAAGGAAATCATATTATCCCCCACATGAAAATTAGAAATTGCAGCAAGTTGAACTTTGACCATGGAAAAATTGGCACCATGCTGAAAGATTCCAGTTTAAAATTCCAGCTGACTATCAGGGGAACTGCAGCAGCCAAGCGGTGAGCTTCAGACTGCCCAGGTCTGGATGGGGAATCCCTGAAGGATGAGAAATGAGATCCAGAACCGGATCCAACATCCATGGTGGAGCCACCAGATGAGACCACAGAGAGGGAAAACAGACTTGGAGAAGTCAGAATGAGGCAATAAGGATCACTAGTCTCCCTAGCCTGCGATCTTTCTGTAAGAATTTTGGTATTAAGGGAAGAGGAAGATAAGCATACAGAAGACTGGGGGGCCAAGCATGAATCAGAGCATCTCTGGAGGCCTCCCCTGGTTGGGGGGGTTCACAGCAAAGAACTCGCTGCATTTCACGTTGGAAGAAGGGGCGAAGAGATCATAGCAAGGCTGACCCCACTTGAGAAATTAGAAGTTATGTCCTTACCATAACGTTCCATGTGGAGTGTTCATCTCACCTTTGTTCTTACACCTGGGTTCGGAGCCGATCCTCGGCTCCGTGTCGGCCGCTTGGCAAGCTCTGCATCGAGAAGAAGCTCGAGACCAACCTAACTCCCACAATCCCCCTCTGCCTTTACCTCAGATCTAGTTTGCAAGCAAACCAGAAATCAACAGAGAGAATAACACATTCATGTCAAGAAGAACATAACTGAAAAGAAACATATACATATAAATATATATACATATATACACAACTACTGCGTAAGGCAGAAGCAGGAGAAACCAAACCGGACACCAAATTGGACGTTCTTCCTGAGGGTGGGAGGGTGGGAATGTAAGAACAAAGGCGAGATGAACACTCCACATGGAACGTTATGGTAAGGACATAACTTCTAAATGTGAGAGTGTTCAATCTCGCCGTTTGTTCTTACACCTGGGTAGCGTCCCTAGCTCCATGTTCCTGAGGAACTCACGGGAGAACGTTCTTGAGCACAGTGGAACCAAAGGTTGCCCTGTCCCTAGAAACCCTGTCTACCTTGTAATGAGAAATGAATATATGTGGTTTAGACCAAGTGGCAGCTGCACAAATAGTGTCTAATGGTAGGCGAGCTGCATGAGCCAGGGATGTAGATACCGATCTTGTAGAGTGCCCCTTGGGTTTGACAGGTAAAGTTTGTTCCGAAGCAGCATAAACAAAAATAATGCAATCAGTTAGCCATTTGGAAAGGGTTCGTTTAGTAACTGCTATACCTTTCCTGCTGTCTGCAAAGGCTACAAAAAGTTGATCTGTTTTCCTGTGATCCTTTGTTCTATCCAAGTAAAATCTAAGTTGTCTATGAACATCCAACTTGTGTAACATATATTCCAACTTATTGGAGTGGTTTTTGAAAAAGGTAGGGAGCTCAATGGATTGATTAATGTTATTAACGGAGCAAACTTTGGGGAGAAAGGACGGATTAGTGCGAAGAGATACTCTATCAGAGTGAAAGATCAAATAAGGGTGTTTAATAGAAAGAGCCTGAAGCTCTGACACCCGTCTGGCCGATGTAATGGCCACCAAAAAGAGGGTCTTCCAGGACAAATATTTCAAGGGACAAGAAGAGGCTGGTTCAAACGGTGGTAGCATCAACTTAGATAATAAAAGGTTCAAGTTCCAAGGTGATGTAGGAGTTCTAACTGGTGGTCTAATATGGAAAGATCCTTTCAGAAAGGCCTTACAAAGTCTGTGAGCCATAATAGGAGCCCCACATTCTTCCACATGAAAGTTGGAAATAGCAGCTAATTGTACTCTCAACGTGGCAGGGGAAGCTCCTTGGTGGAACAATTCGGTCAAAAACTCCAAGATCTTATTTGAAGGAGCTATAACAGGGTCCAATTGCTGTGTATTTGCCCAGTGAACAAAACGCTTCCATTTACTAGTGTAAGTCTTCGTAGTGGAAGCTTTATGAGAAGCCACTAGTATATTCTGAACTGCAGGTGAAAGAAGATCAGACCTGGCTAAGTAGGGAAGCGGAGCAGCCAAGCTGCTAGTCTGAGTGAAAGTAGCGAGGGGTGGGGAGCCCCTGACGAGTGGGTCAGTAGATCCGGCTCCGGGTCCAGGATCCAGGGTTTCCGAATGCGGTGTGCCAGAAGAAAGGGAAACCAGATTTGACGAGGCCAGAATGGGGCAATGAGGATAATCGTCCTTTGCAGGTTGTTGGCTTTCTGCAGAAACTTTGCAATCAGAGGAAAGGGAGGAAAGGCGTAAAGGAGACCTGGGGGCCAATCGTGAACCAGAGCGTCCCTGGGGACTTCCCCTGGAGGGGGTAATAGGGCAAAATAGCTCCTGCATTTGGCGTTCATTGGAGACACCAAAAAGGTCGCAGGAAGGCTGGCCCCATTTGCGAAAAATCTCTTCAACTGACTGTTTGAGGGACCACTCGTGAGGCAACAGGATTGCTCTGCTCAACCTGTCGGCTATGACGTTGGATGACCCCGGGATGTGCGTTGCTATCAGAAAGCAACCCGTGGACTCCGCCCATTGCCAGATTCTCATGGCCTCTCTGCATAGCTGATAAGACTTGGTTCCCCCTTGTTTGTTTATGTACCAGACTACGGACATGTTGTCCGTCTGAACTGCAATAGTCCCTAGAGGAAGAAGGGGAGCAAAGTGTTGCAACGCTAGAAACACTGCCCTCAACTCTAGAACATTGATGTGCAGATTGTACTCTAAATCGGTCCATTCGCCTTGGACTGTCTGTCCCTGAAAGATGCCCCCCCACCCTATCAGGGAAGCGTCCGTGGTCACCGTAGCTGTCGGCGTGGGTAGCACAAATGGTCTTCCGCTGGAAAGGTTGCAAGTCCAGAGCCACCAGGCTAGGTGTGATTTGCATGTCTTTGTGATTAGAATTTCGTGTGTCAGAGGTAGCTGTTGGAACGACCATTGTGCAAACAGTAGCCATTGTAGAACTCTCATGTGCCGTCTTCCCAAAGGTATCGCAATGAGAGACGCTGCCATGAGACCCAAAACCTTTAGAACCAGCTTTGCCGGAGATTTTCTGGATGACAGAAGAAGAGATATGTGGCTTTGTAGTGAGGCTATCCTTTCTGGAGGAAGTTTTAGAATTAAACAGCGCGTATCCAATTCTGCTCCTATGAATGAGATATGCTGTGATGGCTGTAGTAAAGATTTTTCGAAATTTACGGAAATTCCGAGATGAACACAAAGCTGTAGTGTGTAATCCCTGGCCTGAATCAGTTGACGCTGGGTGGTGGCAGAAAGGAGCCAGTCGTCCAGATACGGAAACACCTGGAATCCCAGGCGTCTCAAGTGAGACGCTACCACTGCCATGCATTTGGTGAAAACCCTGGGGGCTGAGGTCAGACCAAAGGGCAGGGCTCGAAACTGAAAGTGACTGGCTCCCAGCCGGAAGCGCAAGTGATCCCTGGACGCCCTGGCCATTTTGATGTGGTAGTATGCGTCCTTCAGATCTATTGAGCACATCCAGTCGTCCTTCTGTAAAAATGGAAGGATCGATTGAAGCGTGACCATCCGGAACTTTTCTTTCTTGACAAAGGTATTGAGATTGCTTAGGTCCAGAATTGGCCTCCAGTCCCCTGTCTTTTTTGGAACTAAAAAGAACCTTGAGTAAGTTCCGAATCCTCTTTGGTCCGCTGGGACTGGTTGGATTACTCTTTTTTCTAGCAGCTTTGAAATTTCTATAGCTGCAGGGCCTCGCAGATGGGGCGGCACATCTGGGAGTCTTTTCTGCAGAATTGGGGGCAATAGGAAGGGTATTCTGTAGCCTCTGGTAACAACGCTTTTTACCCAATTGTCTGATGTAAGACTTTGCCAGGCCTGAGGGTATAAAGCTAAGCGACCCCCGACTGCCTCCAGAGCAGGACAGTCGGGCCTCCTTTCAGGAGTGCTGGAAAGGTTTCCCAGGGGGTGTATCCCTGTCACCTTGGTTTTGCGGACCCCCTCTGCCGCCAGGGTGGCGTCTTCCACCTCTGCCCCCTCCTCTGCCTCTAGAGGGGGCATCACCCTGTGTGCCTGGGAAAGAGCCTTGGGGTTTTCGAAACCACATTTTCCCACCACGTTGCCCTTTGGGGTACGGTCTGGATGGGGTGGAAAAACGGACTCCAACAGCAGACAGAGTCCTTCCCTCTTGCTCACACCGGGTAAGGGTCTCCTTTACTTTGGGGCCAAAGAGAGTGGCACCATCAAATGGGGCGTTAGTAAAGGAAGACTTGAAGGCTTCCGCAAATGAACATAAGCGCATCCAGGATTGTCTACGAAGAGCAATCGCTGAAGCTGCTGCCCTACTCGATCCTTCGGCTGCGTATGATATCAGCCTCATGGACGAGTTTGCAATAGATGTGAGGGTATTGAGATGTGCTGTAACCTTCTCTGAAACAGCAGCATCTGTAGTACCCTGGAGGGTATCTCCCAACTCTTTGATTAGATCCCTCTGTAGCCGTGTGAAGTGGGTCAAGTACTTCAGGGATCGCATAGAAAAAGCCGCTGAACAAAAAATGCGCTTCCCATACCTGTCCATAGTCCTAGAATCTCTGTTAGGTGGATGGACAGAAGAGGAAGATTTAGACATCTCCTTTTTCGTGGCCGCTGCCACCACCATAGCGTCCACTGGCACTCCCTTTGTCAAATAAGCCTTATCTTGGGGGGGCAGTAATATATTTGTTAGGCTTTCTAGGGACTGGCTCCACCGTGTCAGGTGTCTCCCACGCCCTTCGAGCAATCAGCTCCATTAACTCATCGAAGGGCGGAGTGACCCAGGAGGAGGAAGGGAGAGCACCGAATGCCTTCAGCAAAACTGACTCATCCTCAGAAGGGGGAAGGGTTTGCCAATCACCTCTCTGCTTTAGGATCTCCAGGATGTCAGAAAAAGAGACATCCTCTGAGGGTGACTTTGGGGACCATTCTGACTCATCCAAGTCAGTGTCCGATGTCAATGATTCTTGTGGAGAATCTAAGTGTCTCCTCTTACACAATCTTTTCCTCGGAACTTCCTCGGGGGGGGCATCCGAAGAAGCCTCCGAGGAAGAGGGGGCACCCTCCAGGGGTGGCTGAGGCACTGGTGCTCGATGCTTAGATGTAGCCATGGGTGCAGTGGAGGATAACGGTCCTTTATGGGAAGGAGAAGCTATTTCTGCTGACGTGGTTGTCTGAGTAGACAACACCTTCCTCATGAGATCGAAGGCCCCCGGGTCCCGAGTCGAGGTATCTCCCGGTTCCGAGGAAAATCGGAAGAATTCCCGAGACAGGCACCGAAGGCATCGACCCCGAGGACGGAGCAGAGTCGATCCGAGCCGAGGCTCCGAGAGGGAGCGTCGGAACCGAAACATCGGTTCGACTCTCAGTCCCGGACCCAAGGATGGATCTTCGGCTCTGAGACTCCGGTACCGGATCTGACGGAGTCGAGGTGAACGGAGCTGACCGAGAAAAAGTCGGTTCTGGCACCGAGGGCTCCACAATCACCAGATCAGCCTCTCCCGGCTCCGAAGACTGGATAGGCCTCGGAGGAGGAACAGGTGGAGATAAGGGAAGGCCTTCGAGTCTCGACAACAACTGGGAGGAGACAGAGATGAGTTTGGATAAGGCCGTATTCTCCATTAATTTCTGCACCACGCGGTCTACATCGGTGTCGGAGAGGGGCCTGGAAGAACGCGTCGAAGGAATCGAAGATGGAGCCGACCTCAACAGTGCCGGGGGAGGGAGCTCCGTCACCGGTTCCAAGACTCGAGGCTCGGAAACTGACAACAGTTCAACACTCGGCCCCGAAGTCTGTGGAACCGGTGATCGAACTTTGACTGAAGAGCTCGGAGCCGATGACCTGGGCTCCGACGTCTTCGATTCCTTCGAGGATCTGGATGTCTGGTCTGATGCATCCAGAGCCTCTTGAAAAGCAGGCTTCAAAAGTCCCCTATCCATAAGTTTCCTGCGCCTATCTGTCATGACCCTTCCACTGAAAGAATGACATATTGAGCAGTCTTCTTGCAGATGGAGAGGGCCAAGTCAGTAGACGCAGGAACTATGATTGTCAGTCACAGACATCTTCTGCCCACATTGGCAGCGTTTAAAACCAGACTTAGCTTTCTCAGACATGTCACAAAGTTAAGTACAGCAAACAGTGAAACAGCCAAAATTATGTCCAGTCCAGTAAATTTGTCTATTCCAGAAAAATTATTGTCAAATCCTGTAAATTAGTCAATCCAGCTAAAGGGTGGGGTAGGCCCCGAGGGAAAACTCTAATAAAGTATATAAAAATTATATACGGAACCGAGAAACCCTCGATACACTACTCACACACGCACACAGTCACTTAAAGAACAATTCTTTGCAAAAAAAATAGAAGAAATATAAGAAAAATAATTCATCTTAGCTTGAGGTGGCCCGAGCTCATCAAATCTGATGCGAACGTTGCAGCGGCAAACTAGATCTGAGGTAAAGGCAGAGGGGGATTGTGGGAGTTAGGTTGGTCTCGAGCTTCTTCTCGATGCAGAGCTTGCCAAGCGGCCGACACGGAGCCAAGGATCGGCTCCGAACCCAGGTGTAAGAACAAACGGCGAGATTGAACACTCTCACATGATCTGCTTTGCTACTGAAGGATTCAGAGACCACTTGTAAGGCATCAGAACAGATCTGCTGACCCTGTCCACTAGAATGTTGAACCTTCCCGGAATGAACATTGCCACCAGATGGTCGGTGGAGATCACCCACTCCCATACTCTCATGGCTTTGTGACATAGGGGATAAGATCTGGTCCCTCCCCTGCTTTTTGATGTACCAGACCACCGACATATTGTCTGTCTGGATAGCAATTGTTCCTGAGGGAAGATGGGCATGGAGAGCCTGCAACGCTAGAAGCACCGCCCTCATCTCCAGGACGTTGATATGCAATCTGGTCTCGTAAGGGGACCACATACCTTGAACTGCCCTTCCCGAGCAGTGCCCCCCCCACCCTAGCTGGGAGGCGTCCGTAGTCACTGTGCCTGTGGGGAAAGGTGGAAGAAAGGGACAACCCTGAACAAGGTCTGAGGAATGAATCTACCACAGAACAGAGTCCCTACACACTCAAGAGATTTGGACAGGGTGAGTTAATGGAAGATCTAACAAGGACCATTGTACTGCAAGGATCCACTGAAGAACCTGCATGTGAAAATGTGCCAAAGGCAGGAGACTGAGCGTGGCTGCCATGGACCCCAACACCATTAATAGTATTTCCACTGTCAGAGACTGAGTTTGAAGAATACAAAGAACATGTAGCTTCAGAGTGTATATCCTGTCCGGAGTAAAAAAAACTTTGGTCTGAATTGTGTCTAATCAAGCTCCAGTGAAGTCTAATATTTGGCCTGGAGCCAGAGATGATTTGTTGAGATTGATGGTAATGCCTAACCTCTGCGCTAGGAGGAGAAAAGAATCCCTCGCTTGACAAAGTTGATGCATGGAAGGGGCAGCAAGGAGCCAATCATCCAGGTAGGGGAAGACCTGTCTGCCCCAGCGTCTCAGGTGAGCTGCTACTACTGACATCACTTTGATAAACACCCCGGGGGCTGGGGTGAGTCCAAAGGGGAACACTCTGAACTGGTAATGATTGGCTCCTAACCGGAAGCGGAGAAACCTCCGAGAGTGCCTGTCCATCTTGATGTGATAGTACGCATCCTGGAGGTTGATCGAGCACATCCAATCATTCTCCTGCAGGAAGGGCAGGATAGACTGACTGGTGACCATCTAGAACTTCATCTTGGCTACTGACAGGTTCAAGGTGGGGAGATCCAAAATGGGTCTTAAGTCCCCCGTTTTCTTTGGCACCACTGCCTAATCTGGAATGGTCCAGGGGGACGGGCTGGATGACTAGCTTTCTTAGCAGCTTTGCGATTTCCAGTGCTGCATCCTCCCTGTGCATGGGTAGAACATGCTGGAGGTGTTTGGGCAGTGGACGTGGCTCGAGAAAGGGGATTGAATAGCCTCTGGATATAATTTGCAACATCCAATGATCTTTTGTGATGAACTCCCACTCCGTTAGGTGTAGTGAGAGACGGCCCCCGACTGCCTCCAGAGATGAGCAGCCGGGCAACCCTTCAGGGTTGCTGGGCGGGTCTCTCTGAAAAAGGATCTCAAGATCCATAATTTCTCAGATCCCCTCTGCCTCTAGGGTGGCATCTATCAAATCCCCCTCTGCCCTGGAGGAAAGTGAATCCTGAGTGTCTCGGGGAAAAACTCTGAGATTTCTGGAATCACATGTTCTTGGTCCCTCGCTGATTCCTAGAGAAGGATCGCTGAAGGGCCAAAACATGGATCCCAATGTTAGACAGAGTCTTCACGTCCTTCTCATTCTGAACTAAGGTGTCACTTACCGACTTCGCAAAAAGGGAGGAACCGTCGTATGAGGCACTGGTAAATGATGCCTTAAAGGGTTCTGAGAATGCACAGAGGCAGAGCCAGGTGTGTCGCCTGATGGCAATGCCTGCATCGGCAGCTCTAGTGTCTCCCTTAGTCGCATGGGAGAGGAGATGCATAGAAGTGTTCCCAACTGATTTTAGGGTTGCCATACGAGAGGAAAAAACGTTCTTGCTCTTCGCCAACATGGACGAAGGGGTTGACTCAGTGATCTCCATCACCAGGTCTCGCTGCAGCTGAATCACATGTGCCATGTAATTCAGCACCCATACAGAGAAGGTCACGGAAGCATACACCCACTTCCTGAAATGGTCCATCGTCCTTGACTCTTGGTCAGGAGTGTGGAAGGTAGAAGCCCTCCTGATCGAGCTTCTTTTTAGTGGCAGCTGCCACCACCATGGCATCAACTAGGTATCTCTTATTCCAATGAAATCTGTCTGAAGTGGGGATCAAAACCTTGTCCGGGCATTTGGGAATGGGCTTCACCGTGTCTGGTTCCTTTCATGCCAGAGATGTAATGAGATCCACTAAGGGATCCATGGAAGAGGACACTCAGGAAGTTGAGGATCATGTGCCAAATGCCTCCAGGAACACCGATTCGTCTGAGGTAGGTTTTTGGGCAGACCACCCCCCCAAGGTGGTGAAGGAGTTCCATGATGTTTCCAAATGAGACATCCTCGAGGAGTGACCGGGGGAGGAAAGTACAGTTGTGTACACTTACCATAAATGTAGATGTTCGAGTGTATTCACTGTTGTAGTCATTACATTTGGGTACTCTGCTGGCAGGTTGCCCTCAGTCGGCCTGATTAACAAAGTCTTGGGTCCTGCGTTGGTTGCTGTCCCTTCTTCCATGACGTCAGGTCGTCAGGGGTATAAAACATGCAGCTGACGTCATTACATTAGTTCTTCTTGCCCCAGATGTCAGGTGCCCCCCAAATGGGGAGCAAAAAATATAAATATATATATATATATATATATATATATATATATATATATATATATATATATATATATATATATATATGGGTCTAGGTTAGAAGATCGACAGCCGACATCACCGACAACGGATTAGCGGGCGCCAGATGATCGACACTCGGAAGACCGACGCTACGGATGAAAACGCCGACGCCAGGGATAGTGACTTGGAGAGAAGGCTGTGTGAGTATGCGGTGGTGACGGACGTTAGGGTGCGAGTAAGGTAAGTGTGGATAGTGACAGTCTGTGGGGATAGGGGTGGGTTAAGTGAGTTAGGGTTAGGTGCGGTTAGGTAAGTGCGGTAGTGGTATTTTTGGGTTAGGGCGGGTTAAGTGAGTCAGGGTTAGGGCGGGTTAGGTAAGTGCGGTAGTGGCAGTTTTTGGGTTAGGGCGGGTTAAGTGAGTTAGGGTTAGGCGGTTATGTAAGTGTGTAGTGGTATTTTTGGGTTAGTGGGTTAAGTGAGTTAGGGTTAGGCGGGTTAGCTGAGTGTGCGATAGTGACGGACCTTAGGGTAAGGGTTTGGGTTAGGGTTGTACATAGTTGTGTGTGTGAGGTTTAGTGTGGGTTTGTGAGGATTTTGGTATGCTTGTGTTCTGTGTGTGGTTTTTGGATAAGGGGATGTGTTTTTTTAGTTGATTGTTGTTATTGTGGTGTGTGCAGTGTATGGGGTTTCGTGTTTGTGGACCGTCGGTTACTTGTTTGTCGGGCATGTGAGGTGTCGTGTTTATGGTTTGTCGATAATGTGGTGTCGATGTTTCTGTTGTCGGTGAAAGTGGCTGTCGATCTTATGACCTAGAACCATATGTATATATAATAAAAAACACAAAACATATACCTCCCAACAAAAGCAAATACACCAAAAAGGCTTTTAAATATAGTAACAGAAATGAGAGGTATAGTTAGAGAAAAAACAGGGGGCTGGAGGGAGTAATAGGACTGCAACAGTGAATACACTCGAACATCTACATTTATGGTACGTGTACACAACTGTACTATGTTCTTCATGTTTCACTGTTGCAGTCATTACATTTGGGTAGAATCCCAACGCTATGGTTGGGAGGATGGATTTATACAGCTTTAGGAGCAGCTATAAGGCCTTGCAGGACAGCAGTGGCAAAGCCTGCTCTAGATTTAGAGAAGAGAGGTAAATGATAATGTTTGGTGAACGTATGTACTGAGCTCCAGGTAGCAGCTTCTAGAATGTCACTGGTAAGAACCCCTCTGAGAAAGGTTGCAGAAGTAGATGCAGCCCTGGTGGAATGAGATCTGATCCCCTTGGGGAAAGGTTTACCATAGTGCGTATAGCAGAAACTAATACAATGGCTTATCCATTTGGAAATAGTCTGCTTTGAAATAGCCTTTCCCTCTGCCCCTGCAGCAAATGCCACCAGTAATTGTTCAGATTTTCTGAGAGATTTTGTCCTGTTTAAGTAGAATCTTAATTGTCTGTGCACGTCCAATGAATGCAGAATCCGCTCACCCTTGTTCTGTGTATTTGGGAAGAAAGTTGGCAGATGAATGGTCTGATTAAGGGCCACACTATATACCACTTTAGGCACAAAAGGATGGATTGGTCCTGAGGGCCACCCTATCCAGGTAAAAAATAATGAAAGGCTCCACTGCCATAAGAGCCTGTAGTTCTGAAATCTTTCTAGCTGAAGTGACTGCTAAAAGAAAAGCTGTTTTCCGAGAAAGTAATTTTAGGTCTGCAGTAGCAGCTGGATCAAAAGGAGGTAGAGTGAGTTTTTCCAAAACAAAATTGAGGTCCCATGCAGGGGTTGGTGCTCTCCTGGGAGGTCTTACATTTTTGGCCCCTCTGAGATACTGCTTTAGCAGAGGATGAGAAAAGACGGGAGGCTCTGTGTTGTAATGAGCTGAAATAGCAGAGGCATGGATTTTTATGGAAGAAAAAGATAGGCCCTTGTGAAGCATCTCAGTTAAGTATTGCA
This sequence comes from Protopterus annectens, assembly GCF_019279795.1. Lineage (NCBI taxonomy): Eukaryota > Metazoa > Chordata > Ceratodontiformes > Protopteridae > Protopterus > Protopterus annectens. The sequence goes on from NC_056745.1 coordinate 694,460,727, forward strand.
GAATCTGAGGAATACTGGGCATTGCTGTGCTTATTCTTTGTGCTTGGTTCCAGGCACAGAATCTTTTCTATTTGTCAGCATAATATTTTCTAGTACTAGGCCTTCTAGCCTCCAAAATGACATCCATCACAGATTTGCTGAGAGATGTAACTGGTGAAGTTAGTTGATTAAACTCACCAAACACTCCGAAGCCCAAGTCTCAATTCCACTAAGAATATAAAGTCCAACTCGATGTAAATGAAAAAATACAAATTATTTTTAAGCGGTTAAAACCATATCCTTTTTGTCGGCTAACAGTCCGACTTCTTCAGAAAGAACAAACAAGCAAACAGTGCCTCCCCTTCATTGAGAACATTCAAACAGTTCACTAATTGAGAATAGCAAGTCACATGACTGAACCTCATCTGAATTAAAGTCCCAGCACTGACAAAAGCACTAGGGGAACAATGAACAACTAAATGCTCATGTAATAATAATACAATACCAAGATGTTATAACCATATTACATGCAAAACAGATTGCCAGATAAAACTGTGTGTACATACACACTTGACAAATCTAGGACATGTAAATAAATAAAAGTTTTAATTTTAATCATAAAAATTGAATATTTAAAAAAAAATTTTAACCATAAAAATCAGACAGCTGTGTAAACCCCCAATACCAAGTTTGTAAACTGAAATTTTTTTTTTTTAAGATTTTAAAGATAGAACTCACTGCCTGTTGTTAAAATGGCCCGCGGGGCCAGATAGTCTCACACCAGAAAGGTGGAAAAAAAACCTTCTCCTTTGGGAATCTGAATTAAGACAGCTGTGTTCATAAGCTATAAAAAATAATATTGTTACCGTTTCACCAGATGTATGCATATCCTAACTTGAAACTATTATCCTGTGGCCATAACAAGCTGTCAATGTAGCTAAAGAACATTGCATTGTAACTCTTCCTGATACTACTACTCCGGTGTAAGTATAAATAACAAACTCAGGGGTGTAGTTGGTCACTGCCAACCTCCACTCTATTCCATTCTATTGAACCCGCTTCCGAGAAACTAGTGCCCCCGAACCCTCTCCACTGTCGCCAGACTGACTAGATGACACTGAATAGTGTCTACTACAAGAACATAGTCCGGCAAGAAGTGGACCAAACTGGCAACACTGTACGATACTTGGAGCCAGTACCTACTGCCCCCTCCTTCCGTATATTTCCTTACTGAGTCCTATAAACCCGCCTAAGCGTGTAATCTGGGCTTTTATGTTAGCCGTGTATTGGGAACTTGAATCCTACTACTAAATAAAAGTTAAAATATAATAACTAAGGTGACATGACCAGGTAAAGGCTCAAATGATGTTTGTAATTTAAAATAATAATAAAGGGTGACTATTAGTAACAAGGAAATATGAAAGTCATGTAGAAACCCCTCCAGTATGGAATGATTTTGCTACAGGTCATCTCTTGAGCCTCTTTAACTTCAGTAAGCAAGCCAGGTTCAAAGAACCATTTAGGCCAGGCACATGACATGCATCCAGCCTTAACTGCCACCACAGTTCCCTACTTTCTAAATACAAGGGAGTGTGGCCTCCCCTAGGGTTGGAACTAACCTGGTCAATAATAAGAAGTTATGTACCTATCATAATGTTCCATGTTAGTTGTCTTCTTCTCGCCTTCTTTCTTGCTGGTTGGGTTCGGAGCCGATCCTCGGCTCCGACTCGGCCATCTTCTAAAGCTTGAGAGCTATTTACTGGCTCGAGGCCTCCCCATATCCCACAGTGCCTGGCGCTAGATCCCCAGATCTCATTTGGTAGACCTAACTACAGACAAATATAAGGACACCTGTCCTAACAGCATATGTTTAGCTACAGAGCTAAAATTTTGAGGGAACAAACCAGATAAGACCCAGCCAGCTAAAAGGAACTCAGAGGGCAACTCTTCTCGGTCTATTAGGATAGGGGGACGGAGGGTGGGACGCAAGAAAGAAGGCGAGAAGACAACTAACATGGAACGTTATGGTAGGTACATAACTTCTTAATGTTAAGTTGTCTATCTCGTCTTCATTCTTGCTGGTTGGGACAGTGTCCCTAGCACCTCAGTCCTGGGTGGCTCATCGGAACAGAATCTTCAGCACAGTGGAACCAAAATCAGCTCTGCTCCTAGAGGCCACATCCAACTTATAATGAGAAATAAATGTATGGGGAGTGGCCCATGTAGCTGCTGCACAAATGGCTTCCATTGGTAATCTTGCCTTAAAAGCTACAGAAGTAGCTAAAGCCCTAGTAGAGTGGCCTTTTGGTTTAGCAGGGAGCTGTTTGTTCCTCATTTGATAAATCAAAGTAATAATAGAAGTCAACCACCTAGATAGAGTTACTTTAGACACTGGTAGACCATGTTTACCTTCAGCATAGGACAGGAAGAGCTGATCTGATTTTCTAATTTGTTTAGTCCTATGCAAGTAGAAACGTAATTGTCTATGAACATCCAACTGATGTAATTTATGTTCAGCTTTGTTGGAATAATTTAGGAAGAAGACCGAAGATCAATGGACTGATTCAGATTACTCTCAGAAGGTACCTTAGGAAGGAAGGAGGGATTAGTCCTGAGCGAAACTGTCATTATGGAAAACTAAATAAGGAGGGTGAACACAAAGGGCCTGGAGTTCGGAAACTCTTCTGGCTGAGGTAATTGCCACAAGAAAGAGGATTTTCCAAGAAAGAAACTTTAAGGAACATGAAGTTGCGGGTTCAAAGGGGGGCAATATTAGGGAAGCTAAGATCAAATTAAGATCCCACGGAGGCGGGGGATCTCTTACTGGGGGCCTGAGCAAAGTAGTCCCTTTGAGAAAAGCTTTGCAAAGTTTATGGGACATGATACTAGTTTCAGATAGGCCTGTATGAAAATTTGAAATTGCGGCTAACTGAATTCTAATGGTGGCAAAAGTGGACCCAGCCTGAAAAAGGTCCGCTAAGAAATCTAAAACGTGGTGGACCGGGGCTGAAAAGGGGATCTATGTTTTTAGACTCTACTCAGCAAGAGAAACGTTTCCACTTACTAACATAAATTTTTCTGGTGGTAGATTTGTGCGAAGATAAGATGATTTCACGCACCGATTGGGAAATGTCCGGAAGCCTGGCTAAGGTTGGAAGTGGAGCAACCAAGCAGTGAGGTTGAGAGACTGCAGGGATTGGTGCAGCCCGCCTGACTGATGGATCAGGAGGTCGGGTCCAGGGTCCAGGGCTGCTCCAGGAGGTGATGGTGCAGGAATGGAAACCAAATTTGTCGAGGCCAGTAAGGGGCAATGAGGATCATCTTGTTTCCCAGCGCGGTAACTTTCTGTATTAGTTTGGGAATCAGGGGAAATGGGGGGAATGCATAAAGAAGTCCCTGAGGCCAATCGTGGATTAGAGCGTCTCTGGGAGGGCATCCGGGAAGAGGGAGGAGAGAAAAGAAACTGTTGCATTTGCTGTTGAAGGGGGTGGCGAAAAGGTCGCAGCAAGGCTGACCCCATTTGAGGAAGATTTGGTCCGCCACTGTTTGATTGAGAGACCACTCGTGAGGCATGAGAATTGCTCTGCTCAGCCTGTCCGCTATAACGTTGGACTTCCCAGGGATGTGCGTTGCTATCAGAAACCGCTGGGAAGAGATCGCCCATTGCTAGAGTCTGAGTGCTTCTCGACATAGGGGGTAGGACTTGGTTCCGCCCTGCTTGTTGATGTACCACACTACCGACATATTGTCTGTCTGAATTACAATGGTCCCGGTGGGAAGAGAGTTCTGAAGAGTTTGCAACGCTAAAAGTACAGCTCTCATCTCCAAGACATTGATATGCAGATGGTACTTGTGGGGTTGCCATGTGCCTTGGATTGTTCTGCCTGAAAGTGCCCCCCCACCCGATCAGGGAGGCATCCGTGGTCACCGTGGCTACTGAAGGAGGAAGAACAAATGGTCTGCCTTGGGGTACTGACGGGGAAACCATCCACCAAGCAAGCTGGTCTTTGCATGTCTGTGTAATCATAATCATGTGAGACATTGGAAGTTGTAGAAATGACCATTGGGTAAAAAGCAACCACTGAAGAATCCTCATATGAAAACGAGCCAGGGGGACTAGTATGATCACTGCTGCCATGAAGCCCAATGTCTTTAGGACGAATCTGGCCTGAATTTTCTTGCATCCTAATAACACCTGTACATGTCGGCGAATATCTAATACTCTGTTTAACGGAAGTCTCGCTGACATGTCTTTTGTACTTAAACTTGCGCCTATAAAGGTTATAGAAAAAAAAAAACAAGTAATCTCCGTGGTATCCCCGAAGTCTCAAAACAACCCACTAAAGTGTAGTGGGTCTAAAAACAAAACAGTGTAAGAAACTTCTCTGTGTGGAAGATTTTCAGTCCATATATTTCTAGTTAATCACTGCATATTAATCAGATCAGACAATAGTAGTAGAAGTGACGTAAACTCGTCAAGTCAAAAAGTAATAATAGAAAATATATAATTCTACAGTATTACTAAGTATTCGAAAGTAATCCAAGCAAGGCAGGCAGTCTGTTTCCAGATGAAAACCTTTATTAAGTACACAGACTGCAGACTGCCTGCCTTGCTTGGATTACTTTCGAATACTTAGTAATACTGCAGAATTATATATTTTCTATTATTACTTTTTGACTTGACGAGTTTACATTCGCTACCTCTACTACTATTGTCTGATCTGATCAATATACAGTGATTAACTAGAAATATATGGACTGAAAATTTTCCACACAGAGAAGTTTCTTACACTGTTTTATAAAGGTTATAGACTGACAAGGCGACAATGCAGACTTTTCGAAATTTATTGTGATACCTAGCTTGGAGCAAGTTTGGATGGTCTAGTTCCTGGCTCATAGCAGCTGATGTCTGGTGGTAGCAGTAAGGAGCCAGTCATCTAGATAGGAAAACACCTGGAATCCTTGCGGTCTCAGGTGAGAGGTAACTATTGCCATACATTTGGTGAACACCCTGGGGGCTGTGGTGAGACCAAAGGGCAGAGCTCGGAACTGATAATGACTGGCTCCCAGCCGGAAGCAGAGGAATCTTCTGGAGTGCCTGTCCATTTTGATATGGTAGTACGCATCTTGAAGATCTATGGAGCACATCCAATTGTCCTGACCCAAAAAGGGTAGAATGGACTGAAGCGTGACCATCCGGAACTTCGTTCTTTGTACAGACCTGTTTAGTCTGCTGAGATCCAAAATGGGTCTCCAGTCCCCTGTTTTTTTTGGTACCAAAAAGAACCTTGAGTAAATTCCAGATCCTTGCTGGTCTGCTGGGACTCATTGGATGGCTCTTTTTTGTAGCAGTTTTGAGATCTCTTGAGCTGCTTGTTCCCTTAGACTGGGTTAAACATCTGGAAGGGATCTGTTTGACCTTAAGGGGTATGAACAAAGGGAATTCTGTAACCTCCGGATATGATAGACTGCACCCATCTGTCTTGAGTTATGTCTTGCCAGGCTTTTGGGTACAGTAATAATCTTCCCCCGACTGACTCCGAAGGCGGGCAGCCTCTTAGGGATGCTGGAAGGGCTTGTCAGAGAAGGAATCTCTGCTGCCCTGATTTTGCGGGCCCCTTCTGCCTCGAGGGCGGCATCTATTGTTGTTCCCTCCTATGCCCCTGGAGGGAAACTCACCATGTGTGTCAGGCACGGCTCCCTGGGATTTCCGGAACCACATTTTGCCACTTTTTTGACCTTTGGGGTACGGTCTAGAAGGAGTGGAAAAACGGACTCCCACAGCAGAGAGAGAGTCTTGCCTTCCTGCTCACACCTGGTAAGGGTATCCTTCACCTGTGGTCCAAAAAGAGCAGAACCATCAAAAGGGGTATTGGTGAAAGACACCTTAAAGGGGTCCGCAAAGTTACATAACCACATCCAAGCGTGCCTTCTCAAGGCCACACCTGTGCCTGCGGCTCTACTCGCCCCATCGGCCGCATAAGAAATGAGCCGCATGGAGGAGTTCACTATCAAATTAAGAGTCGCCAGCTGGGAAGTAATCTTATCCTGGGCCCCCGCAGCTGATGGATCTTGAAGGGTATCTCATAGCTCCTTAAGGAGATCCCTTTGAAGGCATGTAATATGGCACAAATAGTTCAGCGACTGCATGGAAATGGTCGCTGAGGAAAACATCCGCTTCCCGTATCTGTCCATCGTCCTAGACTCCTTATTAGGGGGATGGACAGACAAAGAAGTCTCAGCCAACTCCTTTTTCGTGGCCCCTGCTACCACCATAGCATCAACAGGGACACCCTTTGTCAAAAATTGTTTGTCTTGTGGTGCTGTGATGAATTTTGTGGGCCTTCGGGGAGTTGGTTCCACTGTGTCTGGGGCTGACCATGCCTTTCGAGCCACCACTGCCATCAGTGGATCGAAAGGCGGAGACACCCAGGAGGTGGAGGGGTGAGAACCAAATGCGTCCAGATATACTGACTCATCCTCAGAAGGGTTAAGGGTAGTCCAGTTCCCCCTCTGCCTAAGCATCTCAAGGATGTCTGAGAAGGAGACATCTTCAGAGGGGGACCTCGGGGACCCTTCCGAATCCTCTAAGTCGGTATCCGAAGTGACAGACTCAGGGGAGTCAACATGCTTCCTCTTACATTTCCTCTTTCGAGAGGGCTCCTCTGAATGATCAGGGGAGGCCTCGGAAGAGAAGGCCGCGCCCACTGGGGTGACCTGGAGTGCTTGTTCTCCTCGCTTGGGGTCTGGAGGAGGGGCAGAGGCAGATGCAGGCACCATGGGGGGAGGAGCCGAAGAGGCTGATCGTGGGGCTGACTGAGGGGCCAGCACACTCCTCATGACCTCAAAGGCACCCTTTCCTGGCAGAGAAGAAGGCTCAGGCTCCGAAGAGACCGGAACCCTCCCCGGCACCGAGAGGGATGGCTCCGAGGTCGATGTAGGAGATGAGCTCACCTGTGCCAAAGCTCTGAGAGGGAGAACGGGGTCTGACAAGGGTCCGATGCCACTCGCCCCCTCGGAACCGATGAGGGAGTCCCGGAGCCTAGATCCCTCCAAGGACAGCGCCATGGAAGTGATCGGAGCCGAAGGAACCGAAAGGGTAGGTATCGGCACCGACGGTTCCACGATCCGAACCCCAACCAGCTCCGACTCCGAACTCAAGGGGTGAGTTGAAGGAGAAACTACTGTAGAGACGGGCAGAGCCGAACCCTGATTGGGGGGGGGGGGGCTGGATACCATTTTAGCCAGGGCCTGCGATTTCAGAAGTCTGCTCACCACTCTCTCCAAGTCATGGTCAGACAGTCTCGAAGACAGAGAAGAGTGAGATCGGTGACTTCGCTCCGACTGTAACAAAGGCGACCCCGGAGCCGAGCGAATCAACTCTAGGGATGGGGACCTAGAACGCTTTCAGCTCCCTGAAGGTTCCGACACCAGTATTGGAGCCGACTGAGAGGCAGGTACTTTGGTTCCAGCAGGAACCGAAGTCGAAGCAGATGCCACACCCCACGACGGCTCCGAGCTGGGAGCTGACGGCTTTGATGGCTTGGAGGGTTTCCCTGGCTGAGTCTTAGCAGGTGACCCTTCAGGTTTTAGTAATCCTCTAAGGATTAACTTATTCCTACGCTCCTGCAGGACACTTGGACTAAAGGCATGACACACCGAACAAGAGTCCTGCAGGTGTAGGGTGCCCAAGCAGTAGACACAAGAAGTGTGACCATCTGTCAGAGACATTTTCTGACAGCATGAGTCACACTTCTTGAATCCCGATACCTTAGTATCTTTGGACATCCTGTAAAAAGAGAGGGGGGAGGAGAAAACTCTCTAACAGTAAAAATGAGTTTTCTAAGGGGATGGGATAGATTTAAAGCTACACAGAGACAAAAAGTACTAAACTACTATAATAAGAACTAAACGCTAACTATTTATATGAAAAATTTTTATATAAAACCTATCAAAAGACAAAAATACGGCCTGAGCCAGCAAAAGCAACCTCGTAGCAGAAGCGGCAAACGAGATCTCGGGATCTAGCTCCAGGCATTGTGGGATATGGGGAGGCCTCAAGCCAGTAAATAGCTCTCGAGCTTTAGAAGATGGCCGAGTCGGAGCTGAGGATCGGCTCCGAACTCAAACAGCAAGAATGAAGGCGAGATAGACAACTTAACATCACTAAATGTGAAGCTGTGGCCTAAGTTTTCCATGACATGTTTGGCTAGAGCATTCTCCATTTTGCCTTTTCTGATGGCATACATGTGTTCATATATACGATCTTGTAATCTTCTGTCTGTCTTGCCTATATAAAAAGCGGGACAGCAGACACACTGGGCTAAGTATACTACCTGTGTACTATTACAGTTGAATTTGCCTGCCAAGTGGAAGACTACCTCATTGGTGGAAAACCTTGACCCTGCTTTTATGTATCCACTTTTCTGCCCTTGCTTCATAGGAATCCCCGGTAGTGTGCTCGCATGTAAGTACTATCTGGTATTGTTTTGTTTGTGATTCTTATTGCTGATTTTGTTTCACGCATGGTCTGTTTTTTTATACATATTTTAAGTTGATAACAGCTTTATACAGTCACTTATTTCCTGGACCTATAGCTTTTTTGCTTTACTCTACTTGTCCTGCAAATGAGCATTTTTCTTATGACAGTATAGAATTATACTCACAGCATATTGTGGCTTAAAGTAACAGGTACAATGCTGCTTTATTCACTAATGTGAATATTATTGCCTGCTATCTGTAATTTTAGATCAGTAACCCATTTGGGAATTAGAAAATGAAGTTATGTTCTTATCATAACGTTCCATCTATGTTGTCGATCTTCATTCATTCTTGACTGGTGGGTTCGGTTCCGATCCCTTGGAACCGGCTCGACTGTTATACAAAGCTCATGTCAGCCAAAAATTCTTGAGCTAAGGCTCTACCCATACTGCCTTTCTTCCCATTACTTCAGATCAAGTTTGCCTATCAGTTGAGAAAATATGGAAGCCCTGTCTGAGGAACAATCCTATGAAACCCCAGGACTAGCTCTGAACCTCTAGGAGTCTCCAGGAGGGGGCAGGAGGGTGGGATGTCAAGAATGAATGAAGACTGACAACAAAGATGGAACGTTATGGTAAGAACATAACTTCTTTATCTGATGTTGCCAATCTTCATTCATTCTTGACTGATGGGACAGAGTACCCAGCTACGTTAGATCCTGAACGGCCCTGAGGAAGAATATTCCTGAGGACCATACAGCCAAAGGATACTCTTCCCCTGGAGACCATGACTAATTTGTAATGAGTGATAAAGGTATATGGGATAGTCCAAGTTGCAGCTGTGCATATGTGTTCCATAGAAGCTCTAGAATGGAAGACTGCTGAAGTGGAAACAAATCTTGTAGAATGAGCTCTAACATTTGTTGGTAGATTGAGTTTATTCTGGTTGTATATAAAGGTAATGCAGTCTTTTAACCATTTTGACAAGGTGAGCTTTGATACCAGTTTGCACACTATGGTACCTGAGAAGGACAGAAATAGTTGGTCTGATTTTCAAGAGGATTTTGTTCTGTCCAAGTAAAAATGTAATTGTCTGTGGATGTCGAACATATGCAAGCAGTACTCTCCTTTGTTTGAAAAGTTTGGAAAGAAGACTGGTAAGTCTATGGTCTGGTTGATATTGGATTCTGATACAACTTTAGGAAGGAAGGAGGAATTGGTTCTGAGTGATTGTTTGTTTGTGTCTTTCGGCTTTTCCCGGTTAGGGGTCGCCACAGCGGAACTCTGGTCCGCTAATGATTGGTAGTGGATTTTTACGTACCGGGTTACCAGCCCTGACGCACAACCTTCAACGAAGGCACGCCCCATTCACATATGCCTCCACACAGAAGACGCTCTAGCTGAGAATCGAACTGGACAACGTCTTGCTATAAGGCGACAACGCTACCGCAGCACCACCACCACAGTGTTGAATTGATTCTGAGTGATAAAGATGATATATGGATGATTCACACACAAAGCCTGTAACTCTGAAATTCTCCTAGCAGATGTGATAGCTACTAGGAAGTAGGTCTTCCAAGATAAAAATGTGATGTCACAAGTGGCTGCTGGCCCGAAGGGCTGATGAACTAGGCATTGTAAGACTAAGGTCAAATCCCAAGGCGCTACCAGATCTTTGAAAGGGGGTTTTAAATGCTGAGCGCCTTTAAGAAAAACTTTGCATAGACGAAACATCAGTGAATGATCATCAAAACCATTATGAAAATTTGAAATGGCAGCTAGATGAACCTTAATTGTAGACATCGAAGCTCCCAATTGAAATAAGCTGGCTAAGTATTCCAGGACCTGCTGAGAAAGGCGCAATGCCATTTGTATATGTACAAATTGAGAATCTTTTACATTTGTTTAGGTACATTTTTCTGGTGGACAGTTTATGGGAAGCCAGAAGTATCTTTTGCACTGGGGAGAACAAGTTGTTCTGCATGGCAATTACTGTATTTGGAGAAACCAAGTCACCAGTTTGAGATGTTGAAGGTTGGGATGCACCAAGCCCCGTGGGAGAGACAGCTTGTCCAGAGTTGGACCCAGAGTCCAAGTGGGATGAACCAGGTGAGACCAAAGAAAGGGAAACCAGACTTGACGGGCCAGTAAGGTGCAATGAGAATCACTTTGCTTCGCAACCACTGTGCTTTTCTCAGAAACTGGGGAATTAGTGGAATTGGGGGAAAGACATACAGAAGTCCTGGGGCCAATCGTGAAGAAATGCATCTCTCGGGGGTTTCTTGCAAGGGGGAATTAGGGCAAAGCAACTGCTGCATTTGTGGTTTATGGGAGAGGTGAACAAATCGCAGCAAAGGTGACCCCATCGATGAAAAATCCTCGTCACTACATTGGGACTGAAAGACCACTTGTGAGGCAGAAGGATACACCTGCTCAGTTTGTCCGCAATCACGCTGGAGTTCCCTGGGATATGCATTGCTATCAGAAAGTGCTTGAAGGCGATTGCCCATTACCAAACTCTTAGGGCTTCCCAACACAGGGGGTAGGATCTGGTTCCTCCTGTTTGTTGATATACCAGACTATGGACATGTTGTTTGACTGGATAGCAATTGTCCCTGAAGGAAGAGCAGACCGAAATGCTTGCAACGCTAAAAGCACTGCTCTCAGTTCCAGGACACTGATGTGCAAATTGGCCTCTTGAGGGGACCAAGATCCTTGGACAGTCTTCCCCAGAAAACACCCCCCCCCCCATCCTATCTGGGAAGTATCCTTTGTCACTACAGCCTTGGGCTGAGAGGGGGAAAAAGGACAACTCCATAAATTGTCTTCTGGCTTCATCCATCAAGATAAATCCTTTTCGCAGCAATTTGTTATCAAGACTGGATGGGACATGGGGTGTGTTAGAAGTGACCATTGCGATGCCAGGAGCCACTGAAGCAGCCTCATGTGATACCTCGCTAGGGGAACTTTTAGTTATGTACTCACCATAACTTCAGATGTTTGGGATCCATCTCGCCTACATTCTGACTGATGGGTTCGGAGCCGATCCTCGGCTCCGACTCGGCACGCTTATGCCAAAGAACGAAGTCTCTTATTGGCTGAGCTTACTATATCCCAGGATGCACCACTACCAGTCCCCCAGATCTAGTTTGTCCGCATACATGCACACACGCATGCACTGCTTATATAACATTGACAGATGATACAAGATAAAACAGTAGAACTCAAACCGTTCAATCTCTTCTGATCTCCAAGGCAGGGCGAAGGAGGGTGGGTATTAGGAATGTAGGCGAGATGGATCCCAAACATCTGAAGTTATGGTGAGTACATAACTAAAAGATGTTATGTGATCCTATCTCGCCTACATTCTGACTGATGGGACAGCATCCCTAGCACCTAAATCCTGGGTGGCTCACTGGAAAACACTCCTGAGTACCGTGGAACCAAATGATGCTCGCCCTTTAGATGCCACATCCAATTTATAGTGGGAAATGAAAGTGTGCGGGTTGGACCAAGTAGCCGCAGCACAAATCTCAGAAATAGCGAGCTTGGAATGGAATGTAATAGAGGTAGCCATAGCTCTAGTAGAGTGAGCTTTGACAGAAGTTGTAAGTTGTTTATTTGAAGAGGAATAAGCCTGAGTTATGCAATCTCTGATCCATTTGGCAATAGTAGCTTTAGTGATGGTTTTACCCAGTTTATTATCTGAAAAGGACACAAACAATTGATCTGTTTTTCGAATTTGTTGAGTCCTATCTAGATAGAAGCGCAATTGCCTGTGAACATCCAGTGCATGGAAGGTGTATTCCGCTTTGTTTGAAAATTTTGGAAAGAAAACTGGTAGCTCCAAAGACTGTTGGAGACAGAGATTGGAACAAACTTTTGGGACAAAAGATGGATTAGGCCTAAGTGATACTCTATCCTTGTGAAAAATCAAGTACGGTGGTTTGATAGATAGGGCTTGAAGTTCTGAAACTCTTCTTGCAGAGGTAATTGCAATTAAGAAGGCAGTTTTCCAAGACAGATATTTCAAATCACATGTAGCAGCCGGTTCAAAGGGGGAAGATGTTAAGGCACGAAGTACCAAATCAAGATCCCACGGAGGCGCAGGATGGAAAACTGGGGTCTTAAAAGCACAGCACCTTTCATGAAAGTTTTACATAATCTGCTGCTCATCAACGGTGGGTCTATGGAATCGTGAAATTTGGAGATAGCTGCTAGTTGGACTTTAATAGTAGAGACTGAAGATCCTTGATTAAACAAGGATGTTAAAAATTTCAAGACCTCTGGTATCGGGCAGTAATAGGGTCTAAGCCTCTGAGTTGAGCCCAGATAGCAAACCTCTTCCACTTACTGTGATACAATTTCTTAGTGGTGGGTTTGTGGGCTGAAGATAAAATGTGAATAACTTCCGGGTCCAAGGTGTGATTTCTGACTAAAGTCGGAAGAGGAGGAGCCAAGCTGTTAATTTCAAAGTGTGAAGGGACTGGTGCTGTTGTCCCGACTGATGAACCAGAAGGTCCGGAATTAGATCCAAGAACCAAGGACCGTCCAGGGTATATTTCTGTAGGTAGGGGAACCATACCTGACGAGGCCAGTATGGGGCAATTAGAATCATTGTGGACCCCAATTGGGAAGCTTTCTGGATGACTTTGGGGAGGAGTGGAATCGGAGGGAAAGCATAAAGCAGTCCTGTTGGCCAAGGTTGGACTAGAGCATCCGTAGATGTCTCCCCTTGACGCGGGGTCAAGGAAAAGAACCTTTTGCACTTCGTGTTTCGTGGTGTTGCAAACAGGTCGCAGCACGGAGTCCCCACCTTTTGAAAATCTGAGCTGCTACTGTTTCGTTCAGAGACCACTCGTGAGGAGAGAGAATAGTCCTGCTCAGTCTGTCTGCTAATACACTGGATTTTCCTGGAATGTGGGTCGCTACCAGGAAGCGCTTGGTAGCCACTGCCCATTCCCACACCCTCATGGCCTCTCTGCAAAGGGGATAAGATCTGGTCCCTCCCTGTTTGTTTAGATACCAGACCACCGACATGTTGTCTGTGTGGATGGCGATAATGCCTTGAGGGAGAAACTTGTGGAGGGCTTGTAGGGACAGAAGTACAGCCCTCATTTCCAACACATTGATATGGAGAAATGTTTTGTTTGGAAGCCAAGAACCTTGAACTGACCTGCCCAGACAATGCCCCCCCCCACCCCGTCTGGGAGGCATCCGTTGTCAAGGTGGCCACCGGAGGGGGTATAACAAAGGGTCTTCCCTGATTCAGATTGGATGGCAGAAGCCACCAGCGGAGGTCCCGTTTGCACGTTTCTGTAATCAGTATGTGATGATTGAGGGGGAGATCCTGAAAAGACCATTGTGTCGATAATAGCCACTGGAGAATCCTCATGTGCAACCTTGCCAGAGGAACTAGGAGAACCGTGGCAGACATTGAACCTAAAAGTTGCAGGACCATCCTGGCTGGGGCTTTGGATCTTAGAAGCAGGGCTCGGACTTGATCTTGTAATGTTTGTATCCTTTCGGTAGGAAGGAAGATTCGCATTAATTTTGAGTCTATCTCTGCTCCTATGAATCTTATGCGCTGAGAAGGCAGCAAGACAGACTTTGACCAGTTGAATGTAATTCCCAGGGAAGCACCCAGGAAGATGGTGGCTTGTAGGTTCTCTAGTAGTAGATGCCTGGTGGTGGCAGTCAGGAGCCAGTCATCCAGATAGGGAAACACTTGGAATCCGAGACTCCTCAGGTGAGCAGTCACTACTGCCAAACACTTGGTGAACACCCTGGGGCTGTGGTGAGACCAAAGGGCAGTGCACAAAATTGGAAATGACTGTCTCCCAGGCTGAAGCGCAGATACCTCCTGGACGCCTGATGTATCGGTATGTGATAATAGGCGTCCTTGAGCTCTATGGAGCACATCCAAACATCTTTCTCCAACAATGGGAGAATGGATTGTAAAGTGACCATTCGGAATTTGGACTTCATGACGGACTGGTTTAGTTTGCTGAGATCCAAAATGGGTCTCAGGTCCCCTGTCTTTTTTGGCACTAAAGAACCTTGAGTAATTTCCGGATCCGATCTGGTCTGTGGGGACCGGTTGGATGACTCCTTTTTCTAGCAGCTTTGAAGCTTCTACGGCTGCAATTTCCCTTTGACTGGGTGGTGGGTCCGGGATTTTTTTGGACGGTGGGGGTGGGCGTGTGAAGGGAATGGTGTAACCTCCGGCAATAATCCGAAGCACCCAGCTGTCCTGAGTAATAGACTCCCAGGCTTTTAGGTGCTTGAACGGCACCCGACTGGCTCCGGAGCAGCACAGCCGGGCAATCCCTCATGGAGTGTGGGAGGCTGAAGAGCCACGAAAGGACTCGCGGTCTCCAGTGTTGCGGGGGCCTCTGCCGCCTCTGGGACGGCGTCTCCCAGAAAAATTTCCCCTCCTCTGCCTCTGGAAGGGGAATCTTCCTGCTGTTGAGGAAAGAATTTCTGTGATTTGGAACCACATCTTCCCTCCTCTTTTAGCCTTGGGATAAGGCCGAAAGGGAGTGGAAAATCGTGCTCCTACGGCAGATAAAGTCTTTCCCTCCTGCTCACAGCGGGTAAGAGTGTCTTTTACCTTGGGTCCAAACAAAGAGGACCCATCAAAGGGAGCGTCGGCAAAGGAAGACTTGAAGGCCTCCGCGAAATGACACAAACGGAGCCAGGCTTGTCTTCGTAGAGCCACGCATGTGCCTGCCGCTCTGCCCGCCCCTTCGGCCGCAATGAAATGAGCCTCATGGACGAGTTAGAAATCGAGGTAAGGATAGCCAACTGAGAGCTAACCGACTGGGCTAGCTGCTCAGGTAGGTTACCTGAGAGGGAGTCTGAGAGCTCCTTGACCAGATCCCTCTGTAGTCTGGTGAAATGTGCCAAATAATTCAGGGACCTCAGAGTAAAGGCCGCTGAACTCAGGGTGCGCTTCCCGTACCGGTCCATGCTCCTAGACTCCTTATTAGGAGGATGGACGGACGTTGAAGCCTCTGCCACGTCCTGCTGGGTAACAGATGCCACCACCATGGCATCTACAGCCACGCCTTTCGTTAAGAACTCCTTCTCGGGTGGGGCAGACAAAAATTTGTTAGGGCGAGAAGGCACTGGTTCCACAGTATCTGGATGTTCCCACGCCCTCCGACAAACCAAATCCAGGAGCTCGTCGAAGGGCGGAGATCCCAGGAGGCGGAGGGCTGAGCCCCGAAGGCCTTGAGGAACACCGACTCATCAGCGGAGGGGGGTTTGGAATTCCAGCCGCCTCGTTGCTTGAGGATCTCTAGAATGTCTGTAAATGAGACATCATCCGAGGACGACTTTGGGGACCCCTCCGCATCATCAAGATCAGTGTCCGATGTAAGAGACTCATCGGGGGAGTCTACGTGCTTCCTCTTGCACGATCTCTTCCTTGGGGGCTCCTCCAAAGACAACTCCGAAAGACCCTCAGGAGGAGGGGAACCCCCAGTGGGGGTAACCTCAGGCCCCGGGGCTCTGCTGCCTAGAGACAGGGGAACTGCCAAAGACCCAGTCTCCATGCCCAGGGAAGGTGCCGGTAAAGCCGTAGAGATGGCCAAAGAAGATTTGGCCAAGGCACTCCTCATAGCTCTGAAGGCCGGACCCCCAGAATCCTGGGAGGGTCCAGTCTCCGGAGCCATGATAGCAGACGGAAGTCCCGCGGCCGAAGCACCAAGAGGGAGGCTTGGAACCGACTGCATTGGTCCCGAAACGTCACCCCCGGGCCCTGCCGAAGAAGTCCGTGTGCTAAACTCCGACCCGAAGGCTGGGGTTGGAGTAAGGGTCGGAGCCGACCCTAGGATCTCCACTGGCTCCACCAGCACCTGCTCCGACGGAGCCGAAGCGGTCGGAGGAGGAATGGCAATGGAATGGGCTATCTGCTCCGAAGCCAATTGGGTCGGAGCCGAAACAAATTTCTGAAAGACTGGGGACTGGAAAAGCCTTTGCAGTACACTGTCTATGTCCGAATCTGACATCCTTGATGACCTGGAAGAGACCGAACGGGTCCGAGTAGGCCTCTCCAACGGCTCCAAGGGACTAGGGGACCGGCTCCGAATCGACTCGATAATTATCGGCGCCGAAGGAGTGTCCAAACCAATTTCCATTGGTGCGAAGGGCTTCGCCGAGGAGGAAGTGTCTGGCGGACAACCTTCATCGGCTCCAAGATCAGTGGAGCCGATGAAGGTGACCTGCCTCGAGGCCCCAGCCGCCGGCTCTGAACCCAGAGGAGTCGAGGCTGGAGGCATCGAGGCAGACCGTTCCGCCCTCGGCTCCGAAGTCCATGGAGCCGAAGGAGAAGCCTGCCTATGTCTTTTGGTGGTCGGTTCCGACGGGCTGGTCGGAGCCGATGCCCTTTTCTTCTTTGCAGGAGAAGGAGAGGAAGCTAATGCCTCTTCAAATGAGGGTTTAATAAGGCCTTTTAAAATAAGTTTATTTTTCCTCTCTTGGAGGACCCTCGAGGAAAACGCGTGGCACACGCTACAGGACTCCTGCAAATGTTTGGCGCCCAAACAGTACACACAGAGAGAATGGTCATCTGTTATTGACATTTTGAAACTGCACTTAGTGCACTTCTTAAAACCTGAAGGCCTAGGAGCCTGTGACATTATGGCAACCAATCTAGTGAACAGCAAAACAAAACACACTAACTATCACAGAAAAAATTCTTTTTTTTTTTTTAAACCAAAGACTGTCACAATAGAAAAATAACTAAAAGGATCCAAGAACCCTAAAATAAAACGGGACTTGAATGACAACTGACTGACAGGGAAGGCCCTTCAGCTCAAAGGGGACCTCTAGTCAGAAAACACGCAATCACCACACAAAACTTTTACAAAAATATCCACTCATACACAAAAACACAAGATAGCCGTTAAAACAGCTTTTGTTGAAATTTTAGGAAATCCCTGACAGGAAAGTAAGTGAAAAAAACACTACTTAGCTCAGCCAAGCACGAGACCACGTCTTTGCTTGTTAGCGGCAAACGAGATCTGGGGGACTGGTAGTGGTGCATCCTGGGATATAGTAAGCTCAGCCAATAAGAGACTTCGTTCTTTGGCATAAGCGTGCCGAGTCGGAGCCGAGGATCGGCTCTGAACCCATCAGTCAGAATGTAGGCGAGATAGGATCACATAACATCTAATGCTATTGTTGCTGCCATGGATCTGAGACGTAGTACCAGACGAGTAGGTACTTTGTCTTGGGAGAGGATTATTTGTAGTTGGGATCTTAGCTTTAACAACCTGTGATGAGGAAGATATTTAGTCTTGCTTTGAAAAATTCCAGATCCTGCGTGGGAGACAGTTGTGATTTTTCTTTGTTGACTGAAATGCCTAAAATTTCGGCAAGATGTAGAGCAAAGTCTATAGGGCAAAGCAGTAGATGCCTGGAGTGGGGCGGTGAGGAGCCAGTCATCTAGATATGGAAACACATGGAATCCCTGTAGTCTCAAAAGAGCTTCTATGACTGCCATGCATTTGGTGAACACCCTGAGGATTGTGGTGAGGCCTAAGGGCAGTGCTCAAAACTGGTAATGACTGGCTCCTAGCAGGAAGCGGAGATATCTTCTGGAACACTTGTCCATCTTTATGTGGCAATACGCATCCTGAAGACCTATAGAGCACATTCAATCATTCTTCTCTAGAAAGGGAAGGATCGACAGAACCGTGACCATCTGGAATTTTGTCTGTTGCACAAATTTGTTCAATAGGCTGAGATCCAAGATTGGCCTTCAATCCCCTGTCTTTTTTGGCACTAAAAAGAATCTTGAGTAGAATCTGGATCCTATCTGGTCTGGTGGGATTGTTTGGATGACTCGTTTTTGAAGCAGCTTTTGAACTTCTAGTGCTGCTAGATCCCTCTGACTGGGTGGAACATTGGGGATTCGCCTTTAGGGTTTGAGGAAAAGATTGAAGAGAATGCGGTAACCTCTGGTAATTATTGTCTGCACCCAGGAATCTGATGTTGTGAGCCAGGCTGAATGGTGCAGAGAAAACCTTCCCCTGACTGCTTCCAGAGGTAAGCAATCGGGCTTCCACTCAGGAGTGCTGGTAGGGTTGTCCAGAAAAGGAACCTCTGGAGCACTGGTTATGTGGACCCCCTCCACCATGGGAGAGGCATCTTCAAGACGAGTCTCCCTTCTGCCCCAGGGGGAATACTCTCCATATGTGTCCCAAAAAGAACCTTTGGTCTTCTTGAACCACATTTTTTTACTCCTCTGATTCCTGCAGTAAGGTTGTTGTGCAGTGGAAAAGCACACACCCACAGCAGAAAGGGTCTTCCCGTCCTTTTCACACCTGGCTAACATGTCTCTGACCTTTGGGCCAAACAATGAAGCAGCATCAACAGAAGCGTTGACAAAGGAAGACTTGAAGGGGTCCGCAAAAATCACACAAACACATCCAGGCGTGGCGGCTAATGGCAACACCTGTACCCGCTGCTCTAGATGCCCATTTGGCTGTATGGGCAATAAGCCGCAGAGATGAATTTGAGATCGACTCCAGGGTGGCAAGCTGAGAGGCAACCTTATCTTGAACCTTGTTACACACTGCCCCTGCTAGAGTGTCTGAAAGCTGAGTTATCAGATCCCCTTGGAGTCTAGTGAAGTGCGCCAAAAGTTCAAGGGCCGAAAAACAAAGGTTGATAAAGCAAAGACCCACTTCACAAATTTGTCCATCTCGGTTAGGAGGATGGACAGTTGAACTCGCTTTGGCATCCACTGCTAGAACCTTAGACCAATGTGGCTAATCCTCTGGGGCTGAAAGAATCCTATCCAGTCTCCAGGGAATAGGCTCTATGGTGTCAGGAGCCTTTCACGCTCACGGTATGATCAATTTGATTAGATCGTCAGTGGATAGGGTCACCCAAGAAGTATATGGACGGGCACGAAAAGCTTGCAAGAAAACAGATTCCTCAGAAGATGGGTTTGAGGACTTCCAATCATCCCTCTGTTTTAATATTTCTAGGATGCCTCCTAAGATGACATCTTCAGGGGGTGACCATGGGGAACCTTCCCCTTCATCATAATCCATACCCTCAGTGACTGATTCTTCTGGAGAATCCATGTGCTTCCTCTTGCAAGTTCTCTTATGGGATGGCTCCTCAGAGGGAAGCATTGAGGAGGACTCTGAAGGGGGGGACCCTGAACTAGGGCATCTTGCAGCTCTTGTGCCCACTGTCCAGACGTAGCAGATTCTGGCATCTGCGAACCACAGGTAAAAAAAATATGGCACTCTGAAAGGGATGGAACCAACTGGGAGCCTGCTGAGGCTAAAGCTCTCTCCAAAATCTGGAAGGCAGGCCCACCCAAAGAGGGATGGGAGACCGGAACCAAGAAAGACAACCATGGAATTGGGCTCACACATAGCTCCAATGAGCTGCCTCCCACAGTAGGAGCTGAGAAAGGACTTGAAACTACCATGGTCCCAAGAGCCACAGACGATGCCATAGAAACAACTGGAGCCAGTCTAAAGATCTCGGAACCAACAGCCCAGCCTCAGTCCCGTGGGTGCAATGGTTCCAAAGGAGCCGAAGACCACAGAGTAGATTCTGGCAATGAGGTGAGATCCACCATCGGCACCAAGGCAGTTGGCACTGGGAGAGTCAAAGCAATGGGCTCCAAGACCTGGGAGGAAGTTGAAGGAGGAATATATGTAGGAGTTCTTGGAGAGTAAGCCTTGGCTCTGGGAGGGAGGTTTGTGAGGGCACAGGAAGGCATCTGGCTGCCAAAAGTTGGTCAGCTAATCTAACTACATCCAATTCTGATAGACTCCTGGAGGAACAGAATGACATTCCTGAAGGGGACTCTGGTCTATCCACAAAGGGACTCAGCTGCTGACCCAAGAAGGGGTCTATTGAAGGGCAATATCTACTCTGGGGAATATTTAAAACATCGACCATCAGCATCATGGTCTGTTTTACAGAAGTAGAAGATGGAACCGAATGGGTAGATGTAACTATTTTCAGTGCCGGAGAGGTCGTCGGCGCTGAAGTCATGGGTGGTGCCGAAGTGGTTTGAGTTGGTTCAGTAGTTGACGGCACCGATGCTGATTTTGTTGTCTTCTGTGCCAGAACAGAAGATAGTGATGTTTTAGGTATTTTTGCCTTTGGTTCCGAAGAGACTGTCGGATCCTGGAATTTTTGAGATTTTGTGTCATGTACCTTCAGAGAAAACAGTACCGGATGGCTCCATTTTTTTGCCTCAGTCTTTGGAGATTTTGAAGTCTCCGCCTCAGATACAGCTTCACCAAAAGGACACTTCAACAAGCCTTTCAGAATTGATTTATTTCACCTCTCTGCAAGAGTTTGGGCACTAAAGCCTTTACAGATATCACAAGGAATTTCCACGTGAGGGACACCTAGACAGTAGATGCAAGAAAGATGCCCATCAGAGTTGGGCAGCTTTCTGCCACAGCCCTTGCACTATTTAAACCCGGAGGTCCCTTTTTGTTTCTCTGACATGTTGTCCACTTAGTGACACACAACACACACAACACGCACACACACACACAGACACACACACAGACACACACACACACACACACACACACACACACACACACACACACACACACACACACACTCACTCACTCATAGAAAAGGGAAGAAAGGTTATTAAAGGAGGTCAATTAAATATATATATATATATATATATATATATATATATATATATATATATATATATATATATATATATATATATATATATAGGGCATATAGTAAAGGATATACTAACTACGGTATATGAAGAATAACCCAAACATGTAAGGGAAAGGAAAGAGAAGCAGAAGAAAAAATACTAATGATGGTATTAAGAATTACCAACGATAAGAGGGAAGAAGAGGCCTGTTACCAACAATGGTAAAAGAGAATTACAGTTAGGTAAAAAAGGGGGTAAAAACTCCAAAAAGAAAAAGGGTCACTCACTCAAAAAGGTATCAAATGACACTAACTAGTAATGGAATTAAAGATTCCAAAACTATTATAATAAGAACAAGAAGAAGTTTTTGGCACTTAGCTGAGAGCATCGGCTGACGCATCCAATATTCTAAGCAGCAAATGAGATCTGAGGTAATGGGAAGAGAGGCAGTATGGGTAGAGCCTTAGCCCGAGTGTTTTTGGCTGGCACAAGCTTTGTATAACAGCCAAGTCAGTTTCGAGGGATCGAAACTGAACCTATTAGTCAAGAATGAATGAAGATTGATAACATCAGATCAGAACTTACTGTAACCTCCGAGGGATACAAGCGACTCTGTGTTTCTGTATAATATCACTGTTGTTATCCCTGACTTTTAGTGGAGATTGCTAAATTGTGTGTAGCATTTTAATGGTTACTGTGTTTCTGTAGAATACCACTGTTGTTATTCCTGTTAGTGGAGAATGCTAAATTGTGTGTAGCATCTTAGTAGTTACTGTGTTTCTCTAGAATACCACTGTTGTTATTCCTGACTTTTAGTAGAGAATGCTAAAATGTGTGTAGCAACTTAGTGGTTACTGTTTTCTCTTCATAACCTTTATAACAATACATAACAGTGTAGTGTATGTTATAATAGCTTGGTATCAACTGCAGTTACCTTTTTTTCCTCTGCTTTCCTTACATTTTATGTTGCTCATAGAATTATGTTTTTTCTTACAAGGTATGCTGCCCCTTCCCTGCATCCTCTATCTTAGTTACTTGGTATTCAGAGTGTTTTAAAACTTTAGACCTAATATTTACTTTCTTTTACTTTTTATTTACAGTTCCCTCAACAAAAGTTTTATTCTGTGTCCTGACCAACTCCCAACCAAAGGCTGTCTGGTTGCCCTGCACTGTGAGACCCTGCATGGTGGAATGCTAAAGTGCTTTCAGCTAAACTAGTGTATGTTAGAGTTGTATTTAATCTGTCCTCTAAACTGAAAACATTTTGTTATAGCCTTTTACTGTAAGTGTGCACAATACTGCCCCCACCCCCATTGTGTTCTCTACCTATTGTACTCCTAGGTCAATTACTTAAAACTAATTTCTTTCTCTTAGAAAATGTTTACCTATGTACCTGCAGCCCAAACTTGTATTGTTTTTTCCTATAGAAGTGGTGGTCCTTTTCACCACACTGTACTTGCACAAGATTTCTACTTATTAGGTACTGTGATGCACTGACCTGGAATTGACTGAGCTTGGTTTTCCTGATTGTTTTTTTTTTTTTTTTTGGAAGCTGGTCTGGTCCATTTTTTTCTGGCTCATCTTGCTCTATTCGCCCTCGCTGTGCTTGAGTTTACTCCTTTCCCCTACCCTACCCCCATTCACACCCACCCCTGACACCATTTCCTTTATAGCTAAACCTGCTTTGCCCCGCCTTCACACTAGCCAATAGACCTACCCTCTCCTCAACTCATACCCCAAATCACCATTAAATGTAACACCCACTCCCCACCCCTCCTGAGCCTTACCTGCTTTTAACTCTTTCAGTCACTCACTTTATAAAACTCCTTCAGTCAATCCTGATTTTTTCTACTAACCTTAAATAAATTGTTACCCTTTAATTAATTCTGAGCTGAAACTAAATCGTGGCTATACCTTTCAAAACTCTATTTCTCTCCCTTCTATTTCTAATTCTTTTCTCAGCTCTAACCACTTACCATACTCCTCACCTGCTTACCACCCCATCTCCCACACTCTCTTATCCCACTACCCACCATACAAATAACTATTCCACACCTATTGCCCCCTCTATCTTTAACCATACCACTATATTTCACAAGTTCAAAGTATTGCACATACCAAATGCCCAACCTCTCATCAAAACAAAGCATCAATTCCTTTGCAAATATTTCTTTGTACAAATACTTCAAAGCACAATACTACTTTATCTGGTGATATTCACCCCAACCCAGGCCCTTGCCAACAGCACTCTAACCATACATATACAGCACACCCCCTATCCAACTACCTAAAAAATAATTAATTATGATCACAAGCCTCTAAAAGTCTTTTTTGTTAATGAATATACAAAGCATTGTCAATAAAAGTACCCTCCTTCAAGCTTGGATTTCTCAGTATAACCCAGATATACTTGCCCTATCTGAGTCATGGCTAAAACCTCATATTACATACTGCAAACTTCTCCCCCTGGTTATAATATTGTTCAACTGGATAGAAGTAAAAAAAAAGGGGTGGAGGAGTAACTATACTCTACTCTGCAGCTCTATCTCTCCCCCCTCTCAATATCTATCCCTGAGTTTTTTTCTGCCAAAATACTTATAGCAATCTGTAACCTAAATCAACACAAAAAACTGTCATTGCAGCAATCTTCATACCCCCAGGTAAAAACATTCTCATACTCGAACAGTTTCTTTCTTGGATTTATATATCCATTCACTAAGAAACCATCATCCTTCGGGATATGAATATTGACTGGAACCTTGTTAATACTGCATCCCCTAACTACTCTATAAACCTTTATGGCTTTACCCAGCTGATCACCTCACCCATGCACCAGCAAAAAAATTCCCAGAATGGCTCTGTCATCATCTAGATATTAGTATCCAACCCCCCAGTGCTATCATAACCCTTCCACCCTACCTAGCTCCCTTAGTGACCACCTCCCTACCTCAGTAGTAAGACACTCTCCCAATCTTAACAAGAGCCACCAACACAAAGAGTCTCATAACCTTAAAATCTACAACCCTGTCACCCTAAACAAATTACTGTCTACTGTAAACTGGTTATTCCTACACACATTACCCCTTAATGAGGCTGTCCAAAGCTTCAACAATATATTCCTAGAAACCCTTAACACCCTGGCTCCCAGTAGAAAAAAATAGGCTAAAATGTAATTATGCACCATGGCTAAACCAGGCAACTCGATCACTTATGAACAAGAGAGACAGTGCCTGGAGAGCATGGAAAAAAAATAACAACTCAACTTTCCACCTGAACGTATATAAACAGCTTCGCAACCAAACAAAAAGGCAAGGCCTATTAGACAAAAAAAATTGTCAAAAATCTCTGAGCAACCCACATTCCAACCCGAATAAATTCTGGCACTCAATAAACAAATTATTATCTCCAGGGAACCCCACTTCACCAAACCCATTCCCTAACAAACCTTCTAGTGACATTGCAACCCTACTTAACTTTTTCATTAAAACAATAGAAAAGCTTATTACACCAGAAACTCTTGATATTAAGACTTCACCTCCCACCTCATCTCTCGCCTCGTTTTCCCTAGCATCTGTAGCAACTTCTTTCATCAGATCACTTCTTAAACTCAATCCCTGTTCCCCATCAGCCAACAAACTCCCTCCATTATTTCTCTAACATGCAGCTGAATCCATAGCATACCCTGTATCTATAGTTATCAATAGATCCATGCAAGAAAATACAGTACCAGATATCTGGAAAAAAATCTTCATAATACTCCTCCACAAGAGAAGAAATTCTACAGACCCTCAAATTACAGGCCTATTGCCATATTGTCCCCCTTATTCAAGATACTGGTAAAATGTATACATAGACAAATACTAAACCACCTCTTACAGGAAAACCTAATTACAGCCACACAGCATGGTTTCTGACCCTAGCACAGTACAACCACTGCCCTCCTATCTTTCACACACAACATTTCTCAAGTCAGAGATAATAATAAACTTGTATCAGCTCTATTCCTTGACCTATCTAAAGCATTTGATGCCATTTTCCATCTCATCCTTCTAAGCAAACTTTACAACCTACAACTCTCTTCCTCCACTACCTCCTGGTTTAACAGCTACCTCTCAAACAGATATCAGTCTGTCAGATGGCAAACATCCTTCTCTCCTTTTCATCTTGGTAAGACTGAGGTTCTCCAGGGTTCTATCCTGGGCCCCCTACTTTTTAATATATTTACAAATAACCTCCATGTCTCCTACCCCCACTCTACCTTAATACAGTACGTAGATGATTCCACAACTTTTAACATCTCTGACAATATACAGAATCTCTACACTGTTAATAAACAATCTCTGCACCAGGTAGAACAAAGGCTAACTGAAAACAACCTGCTTCTCACCCCCCCAAAACGCAAGCTTCTCCTTTTCCATCCAAAAAAAAACTCAATCCAGCTGAAGACAACTTCACCATCTCATCCTTAGATAATACAATTATAAACACCAACTCAAACACCAAATTGCTTGCTGTTACTATAGACCAATTAAAATTCAACCTACATATCTTAAACTGTATCAAAAAGTCCAATCAAAAACTAGGTCTTCTATATAGCAACAACAAATATATACATAACAAATCTAGACCTATGCTGGCTCAAACATTTATTCTACCATCCCTGCTGTATGCTGCTCCCATACTTAACCTCCAAAATAAGCTCTTAACTAAACTAGAAACCACCTATAACAAGATAGCCAGATTCGCAGCCAGTAATAGCTACAAATCCCATTACTGCATATCCCTGAAAAGCTTAAGATGGCCTGAGCTGCCCCACATGCTTCATATATCACAACTACAAATTGCACACAGCATCCTAAATAGCCCCAAACTCCTGCCCTACCTTTACATCCATAATTACACCCTACACAGCCAAACGTGATCTCAGAAGCACACAACAAAACCTTCTGCAAGTGACCAAGCCAAACAAAAATATTGGAAAAATACTTTACAGTCATTCAATTTCATACTCATGGAACAAACTTCCATTGTCCCTTCGCTCCACTGCCAAAAAGTGGCAAATTCAAAAAGCAACTAAAAATTAATTTCCAACATGCATGGATGTGTACTTGTCAGGAAATTACCTAATTAAATTTTCTTCTACTCTAAATTAACATATCTGCCTGGTATCTACCTAAACTGCCTACATATATCACTCTCTCCGCAGTTAGTACTTATGCTATTAAATACATCTTGGTTGTACTATGTCATGATGCTACTCTGAATTTTTTTTTATTTTAAGCATTGCTATATTCCTTGTAAATAACTTAATGCTAACCAAATTTCTCAACCATATTGTTACTGCATTTTCAAAATACTGTACTTTTGCCTTGTATATATTCGTATTGTATATTTCTCCGTTTTTGCATTGTTAAGTATCTTACAACTTGAATTGTTATGTTTTTCTTATTTTTTAATTACTCTCCTGGAGTTTTTCGCCTCAGGTCTCCCTCTGAAAAAAAGCTCTCTGGGCCCAGTCGGACTGACCTGGTTAACAAATGTAAAAATAAAATAAATAAAAAATAAGATATCTTCCAAGCCTGCTGCGCAATCAATTTAATTAGATCATCAGCAGGTGGAGAGATCCAAGAGGTAGTTGACTGCCATGGAAATCCTCCAGGTATACTGATTCCTCTGAGGAAGGTTGATTGGAAGTCCAGCCACCCTTCTGCTTCAGGATCTCTAGTATGTCTCCAAAAGACCAAAGTAAAATCAGCTTTCCAGATGGTAAAACATAAATAGAAAAACACCATAGCCATTGGAAATGGCATCCACCAAGGGAGTTCACCAAATAAAATATTAGGCCATCAAGTTGGTAAAATATAAATCCAAAAACAGTTTATTTTCCACATAAAACAAAAAGCACTTTCGTCCCTGCACACATACACAATGGGACTTCATCAGAACACTTGGCTATACTTAATCTATCCTTTTATACAAATCTAAGCTATTCATCCATAATTCAATTAAGCCATCAGTAATATAAATTATTATTATGAATTATGGATGAATAGCTTAGATTTGTACAAAAGGATAGATTAAGTATAGTTAAGTGCGCTGATGAAGAGCTATTGTGTATGTGCGCTTGACGTTTTAAGTGGAAAATAAACTATTTTTGGATTTATATTTTACCAAATTGGTGGCCTAATATTTGATTTGGTGAACTCCCTTGGTGGAGGCCATTTCCAGTGGTTGTGGTATGTCTCCAAAAGAAACATCTTCTGGGGGTGACTTTGGGGAACCTTCACCTACATCGAAAGCAGTATCTTCTGTGTAAGACTCTTCAGGGGAGTCCAAGTGCTTCCTCTTGCACTTTCTGTTCAGGGGTACCTCCTCAGTGGGATGAGTCGGAGAGGTGTCTGAAGAGGACATGACCACGGTGGTTGAATCCTGAGGTTTCTGTGCTTGCTGTCCCAGGGTGGAGGCCGGAGGTAGCTCTGGGTGAGTAGAAGGACAGGGATGTTGATCCAACGAGAATGGTATCAACTGTTAGCCCACAGTGGACAAGGCCCTCTTCATGGCCTGGAAAGCAATCACCCCGTAGAGGAATGGGAGCCCGGAACTGAGACAGACTCTCTTGGAACCGTGGTCTCATGCCGCACTGAGGAAGCCACATCCAAATCCAAAGCCTGAGTCAAACTCACGTGTGCCGATGCCCTGTGCAGCATAGATTGCTCCAACATCAGAGTGGATCCATGCTCTGCCAGAGATGAAGATCTAACCAGGATTGTCGGAGCCGGGAACTCCAAAGGCTCAGTTGAAGTCAGAGAAGGAACACAAACCGGTGAAGAGACAGGTATGGTTCCAGAGCCAGGGAGGTTAGGAAATGATGAAGTGGCTAATCCTCCCGCCTCCAGGAGCTGGTCCACCAACCTCAAAACATCAGATTCTGTGACGCTGTTGGTGAAATGGACCAAAGAGATCAATGGTGATCTGGGTATTTCCAAGAAGAGACTTGGAGGTCAGTTTGAAAAAGGGCCTAATGATGGTGAGTATCTTGTGTGCGGCCTGTCTTTAAATGAAAACTCCTTTGATTCAGAAAAAAATGGAACTGAGGTGTGAGGATGCACCAAAATAATTTCTTCCATAACAGTTGTGGGTGCCGAAATCATCACTGCAGAGACCGGCAATGAGGCTGGAAGCAGTTTATCAACAGATTTTGCTGATACTGTTGGAACCAGAGAAGTTTTAGTCATTTTAACTGGTGGCGCCAATGAGACTGTTGGAACCAAATGGCTCCGCTTCTTGGATCCTTCATGTTTAGATGAAGAGGAAGAAGGGGAGCTAACATCAGTCTTAGATTTGGTAGACACAGATATGGAGTTGTTGAAGCTAGATTTAATAAGGCCCTTTAAAATCAGTTTTTTTTAATTTCCATAAGAACCCGGTGACTGAAGCCGTGACAAAAAGCACAGTCTTCTTGAAGGTGCACCAGGCCCAAACAGTAGGCACATACAGAGTGCCCATTAGAATTTGGTAATTTCCAATCACACCTCTGGCATATCTTGAAGCCAGAAGCACTATTAGCCTTCTCAGCCATGTCAGAAGAGACACACACACACAAACACACAGTCAGAAAGAAGGAAAGATAAGTTAAAGATTAAGTATTTGTTTTTAAAGATAGCTAAGAAAGAAATGCCCCAATAATGGTACAGAAGGTTTACTGTGCAGTAGAAAAGCATCAACACTGGTACTAACAGTTTGCCATAAAGGTAAAGAGAGTGAAAAGAGGGGAACTACCAGTGATGGTATTTAGAAGAAAAACACTACTTGTGTAAAAGAAAGAGCCTACAGAGGAGCTGGGTAAGCAAAATATAGATAAGGGGAAACTAACAAAGGTTTTTAAAGAAAAAACACTTACAGTTTTGATGAAATAAGTCTGCTCGAGAGCTAACAGGAAAAATTTGTCTGGCACAAAGGCGGCAAAAGAGGGATCTGAGGTAATCCTGAGAGGAACATTATGGGTAAAGCTAAGCTTAAGAGATTTTGGAAGGTGCAAGCTGGAATTAATAGCTTAGTCGGTTCCAAGATACAGAACTGAACCCACAGTCAAGGATTAAGTGAAGACTGACAACATAAGATCTATAATTCAAATTGGAAAGGGTTGATAATGAAACTGGGGCAAGCTCAAGAAACAAGGAGAAACTGGGATTTTGGATGCAGGCCTTTAAGAAGAATAACAATAATCATACAGAATATTATATCTGTGACACTGCCAGCTCAGCTATCTGAAATCTGTAAATAATTCTATGTCATTTGTGAATATTGATATGATTTCTACAGAAATGTATGTTATGTACTGAGCTTCAAGTATGTAACCACAGGATACTCTGCTAGAACACAGAAGATTAACGTACAAAACTGGAACATAGAAGATTAACTTACAAAAAAATAAGTTGAAATTAAGTGCTTTACAATGTGCTATAAAAGTTAGTTTCAGTGCAGCAAGCTGACACAATGTCTAGAGCTATGTTTTTCTATTGTCTTGAAAATAAAGTAATCACTAGCTTAAAAATGTAAAGTGTTTTATTGCTTTATGACTTCCTAGCAGCTGCACATCTGAGAGATATGTATTTACACAGAGATGTTAAGTTTCTGTTTAGCCTGGGAACTGAAGTCAGGTGATAAACAGTGATGTCATCCAAGCTAACCCAGCAGTAATCTTTGATATTAATTAAAGAACTCTCTCAGAGAGAGAGACTGTGCATTTTGTATTTTGTCTTTGACCTGGAATCATCCACTCATCATCACATCTGCACTTGCTTGTAAGTAAAATTCAGGGAATCGTATCTTTTTTAGATATAGAAAAGAATATAGTAAAGAATAGTTTAGATGTTTTCTGTATTTATTTGAGACTGTCCTGCAATGTTGTTTTAAAATATTTCTTGTGATTCTGAACTGTGAAGTAACTGTGTTTTATTATTTATTATTAAATATATTTAAACCTATCTTTGTGGCTGATATTTGTGAGACATATTTAAGCTCTCAGAGTACTTGCATATGCATTTGGTGACACTGTACAGGCCACTCCTAAATAGCCTTGCAAGTCTTGGTCAACATTATCATTTGGATAATAGGAACATTACACAGTAGAATTGGGCACCCTTTGTAAGGGCCTTATAGTAGCTGATATGTAGGGATTAGTGGCAGTCATAACTACCTTAATGTCTGGACAGAGGGGGGGGGCATAGCTATTAAACCTGTGCCAGCCCTCCCCAGGAGTGTCTGTGTATTTGTATATAAATCAAATGTCAAAGTGTGTGTGTGTGTGTGTGTGTGTGTGTGTGTGTGTGTGTGTGTGTGTGTGTGTGTGTGTGTGTCAGCTACATGGGCAGGGACACAAAGCGCTGGTTGGACAGAGAGGGTGCTGGAGGTCTTGGCTTGACCACTCAGCTGAGATCTTAACCCTATAGCTGTGCCAGTGGGGAGTATTATTGTGTATCTGGAGAAAGAGGGAGAAACCAGCCCCAGACTGACTGGGGTCTGTGTGCTCTTAAAGGAAATTGTACTTTACTGTGTGTGTACTTGTCATCCTCTCATTGTGTATGTACCTCACTGTTGTCAGCAGTGAGGACTGAGGCTCCTTGATTACTGGCCCAGTGCAGGGGTGTCACATATTAATTGAACAGTGGTGGGATATCCACATCACATATTAATTAGCTGGCATAACCACATCACATGCTAACTAGCTTGTAGTGGTGTGGATACTGAATTCCTGTAGCCTGTGTACATTGGTCACCAAAGGTGTTTGTACACTCAATCAGCCACGCAGTGAACATTCAGAGTTCATATCACAATTGTTTGATTTGTTTTTTAAGCTTAGTCAGGGAGAGCAGGCAAGCGTGTCAGCAGGGGAATATGGCAAGCTGACAAGGAGCCAGTGGGTTGAGATGTGCTAGGCTAAAGGACTGGTGCATGCCAACCAGACTAAAGCAGAAATGATTGCAGCTTTAGTCACAGCTGCATCACATGATAGCAACCAGGAGGACAATCAGAGTGGCCTTGGAAATGTACAACTCTCAAAAGAAAAGAAGTTATGTCTTACCATAACGTTCCATCTGTGTTGTTGATCTTTGTTCATTCATTACTAATGGGTTATCAGTTCCGTCCTCGGAACTGAGCTGGCCTCATACCAAGCTCGCATCAGCCAAAAACTCTCGAGCCAAGATCCTATCCAGAATTATGTGCTCCCTGTTACCTCAGATGGAGTCTGCAAGTTGATAGACAAAAGTAAAGGCTACCTCTGGTCATAACAGACCTACAATAAAGGAGTATATGAGATCAACCAGGAACCTCGGAGGGGGACGGAGAGTGGGGAGTAATGAACAAAGATCAACAACACAGAATGGAATGTTATGGTAAGACATAACTTCTTTATCTGATGTTGTTTAATCGTCGTTCATTCCTTACTGATGGAACAGAGTCCCCAGCTACCTGTATCCCTGGGTGGCCCTCATGGGGCCAAAAGAAGCTCTACCTCTGGAGGCCAAATCCAATTTGCAATGAAGGATAAAAGTATGAGGTTTGGCCCAAGTTGCAGCCGAGCAAATATCATTGAGGGAAGCCCTAGCATGAAAAGCTGCTGAAGTTGCCATAAACCTTGTAGAATGGGCTTTCACTCTGTTAGGCAAGGTGATATTATTCTTGTTGTAGATAAAGGTAATGCAGTTTCTCAAGCATGACACCAATGTAACTTTTGAGACAGGATGACCTAGCCTTGGTCCAGAAAAGGCCAGAAATAGTTGGTCTGATTTAAGGGGAGATTTTGTTCTGTCCAGATAAAATCGTATTTGCCAATGAACATCCAGGGAGTGCAGGCAATACTCTCCCTTGTTAGAATGGTTAGGGAAAAAATACTGGCAGGTCAATAGACTGGTTGATAGACCGCTGTGGCACCACTTTCGCTAAAAAAGAAGAATTAGTTCTCAGTGATACTCTATCCTTATGGAAAATATGGTAGGGACGTTTGATGCCTAAGGCTTGAAGTTCTGACAAACATCTGGCCAATGTGATTGCAACCAGAAACAAAGTTTTCCAAGAGAGGTACGTTAAATCACATGAAAACACAGGTTCAAAGGGGGGAGCTGTTAGGGCTTGTAGAATCAAGGCCAAATCCCAAGGTTGTACTGCTTCTCTAAAGGGAGGTTTTAGGTGAAAAACACCCTTCAAGAAAGTCCTACAGAGTGTATGTGACATGAGTGAAGAATCCTGAAAACCAATGTGGAAATTTGAAATGGCAGCTAAATGAAAAAATGAACACAAATAGTAGAGGCTTACACCCCAAATTGGAAAAGGTGTGATAAGTAATCAAAAACCACTGAAACTGGGGCTGACAAGGGGTGTAATTGTTTATTCGCTGGCCATAATGAAAACCTTTTCCATTTGCTGAGACAGATTAGTCTGGTGGACGATTTATGAGATGCAGTAAGAATATTGCGCACTGGAGATGAGAGGTTATCCTGCCTGGCAATCATAGAAAGTGGAGAAACCATGCAGTCAACTTCAGGGTTGTTAGATTGGGGTGAGTCAGACCCTGCAGATGGGAGTTCAACGTTGGGGAAGGATTGAGGATCCATGGTCGATCTAGCAGGTGAGGCCAGAGGAAGGGGAACCAAACTTGTCGAGGCCAATATGGAGCAATGAGGATCACTTTGCTTTTCAACTGCCGTGCTTTCTTCAGAAATTGGAAGATGAGGGGAAGAGGAGGATAAGCATAAAGCAGACCTGAAGGCCAAGCATGGACTAGAGCGTCTCTCTGTGACTGTCCCCGAGGGGGAATCAGGGCAAAATAGGTGCTGCACTTGTAGTTGGTTGGGGAGGCAAACAGGTCACAGCAAGGCTGGCCCCAGCAGTTGAAAATTCTATCACAGGATTGAGGGACCATTCATGAGGTTGTAGAATACACCTGCTCAACTTGTCCGCTATCAAGTTGGAGCTCCCAGGAATATGCATAGCAGTTAGAAGATGGTTGGAAGCTATCGCCCATTGTCATATTCTCAAGGCCTCTCAGCATAATGGATAAGATGTGGTGCCCCCTTGCTTGCTGATGTACCAGACCGCTGACATGTTGTCTGACTGGATCGCAATAGCCCCTGACAGAAGGATAGAGTGGAATGCTTGCAACGCTAATAGCACCTCCCTCAGTTTCAGGACATTGATATGCAAAATGGCCTCTGTCTCCGACCAGGTGCCTTGGACTGAGTTTCCCTGACATAGACACCCCCACCCCATCAGGGAGGCATCTGTGGTCACTGTGGCTTTCAGCTGATGGGGGCTGAAGGGGCAAGACCATTGTTGGGGGTTTTGAGACGTCCAACACAGCAAATCTTGCTTGCATCTCTCAGTTACACTTATCTGAAAGGACAAAGGGTGTTGTAGAGGGTACCACTGAGTGAGAAGCAACCACTGGAGAAGTCTCATGTGGAATCTGGCCAGAGGAACAATGGTGATCGAGGCTGCCATTGACCCCAAGAGTTGGAGTATGGACCGAGCAGAAGATTTGTGGTGACAGAGTAGCGGTTGAACCTGTTGTCTTATTCTTTGAAGTCTGTGATCCGGAAGAGATGCTGTGCAATTCCTCATGTCCAACAGAACCCCGATGATTTCTAAAGACTGTGATGGGGTCGTGTTGGATTTCTCCCAGTTTATAGTGATTCTCAGGCATTGTGCTGTGAGAAGAGTGTAGTCTAGGTCTTCTTCCAATAGATGCTTGGTGAGGGTGGTGAGGAGCCAGTCATCTAGGTATGAAATGCCTGGAATCCTTGAAGTCGCAGGTGAGCGATGACCACTGCCATGCATTTGGTGAACACTCTGGGGGCTGTAGAGAGACCGAAGGGCAGTGTTCGAAATTGGTAGTGACTGGCTCCTATGCAGAAGCGGAGGTATTTTCTTGAATACTTGTCCATTTTTATATGGTAATACGCATCTTGAAGATCTACAGAGTACATCCAATTGTCTTCTTCCAGAAGAGGAAGGATAGACTGAACCATGACCATTCGGAATTTCTCTGCATTTACAAATTTGTTCAGTGTGCTGAGATCCAGAATCGGTCTCTAGTCTCCTGTCTTTTTTGGCACCAAAAACAACCTTGAGAAAAAAAACGGATCCTATCTGGTTTGGGGGTATTGCTTGGATGACTTTTTTTGTAGCAGCTCTTGGATTGGATGACTTTTTTTTTGGATTTCGTGCGCTGCTGCTTCCCTTTTATTGGGTGGGACATTCTGTAAGTCTCTGGATGTGGTTGGACAGAGATGGAAGGGATGCAATGGCCTCTGGATATTATCCATTATACCCAAGAATCAGTGGTTATGTTTTGCTAGGCAGTAGAGTACAAGGAAAAACGACCCCCAACCACGTCCAGAGGTGAGCAGTCGGGTAACGCTTCAGGAGCACTGGTAGGGTTGCCCAGAAAAAGAATATCTGGAACCCTGGTTTTAAGGATCGCCCCTGCCCCGAAAGGGGTGTCTTCCATTGGAGTTTCCCCCTCTGCCTCTAGGGGAGAACTTGGGACGTGCGTCACGGAAACAGCCCTGTGATTTTCTGTGCCACATTTTCCCACTCCTCTGATTTCTGGAGTAGAATCGTTGAGGAGTGGCTTGTCGGACACCAAATGGCAGATAGGGTCTTGCCATCTTGTTCGCACCTTGCCAGCATATCTTTAACTTTAGGGCCAAACAAAGAAGAGGCCTTGATGGGGGCATTCATAAAGGAAGCCTTAAAGGAGTCTGCAAAGTTGGAAAGGCGCATCCAGGTATGTTGTCACGTGACTATACCTGTGCCTGCCACTCTAGCCGCTCCTTCCGTTGCGTGTGAAGGCACATGGAGGAATTGGATATGGATTCCAGGGTTGCTATCTGAGAAGCTACATTGTCATGGACCTCATCAGAAACAGCTCCTGCCAATGTTTCAGAGAGTGGGTTGATAAGGTCCCTCTGGAGCCTTGTAAAGTGGGCCAAGTAGTTCAAGGACCTTACGGCGAAGGTCGATGAGGCAAACACATGCTTCCAGAATCTGTCTATCACCCTGGACGCCTTGTTGGGTAGATGGACAGTCTGGCTCTCTTCTGCCAAGTCTTTCTTGGTTGCAGCTGCCACCAACATGGCATCTACTGAAAGACCTTTTGAGCAATGGGGATGCTCTACTGGGGAAGATAAAATCTTGTCAGGCCTCTGCGGTATAGCTTCCAGGGTGTCAGGAGCCTTCCATGCACACTGGACTATGAGCTGGACAAGCTCATTGGCCAGCAGGGTAACCCAGGAGGTAGGGGGCCAGGCACAAAAGGCCTGCAGAAATACAAATTCCTCTGACGAAGGGTTGGAGGACTTCCAGTCACCCCTCTGTCTTAGGATCTCAAGGATGTCACCAAAGACACCTCATCAGAGGGTGACCGTGGGGACCCGTCCCCATCATCAAAGTCTGTATCTTTGGTCAAAGACTCCTCAGTGGAGTCCATGTGCTTCCTCCTGCACGAAACCTTGCGAGGGACTTCCTCAGTGGGAAGCTCTGGGGAAGATTGCAAAGAGGGGGTCTCCTGAGGGGGAGAAACCTGAGGCCCTTGTACCCGGTGTCCTGTAGTTGTGGCTTGTGACAGCTGAGCCACAGAAGGGGAAGAGGACTCTGACATGGGGGGTTTGCCAGCAGAGGCAAGCGGCCTCTCCATGGCCTGGAAGGCCGGACCACTCGAAGAGGGATGGGAGCTTGGAACCGAGCACAACAACCTCGGAACCGGGGTCACATCCCACTCCCACGAGCCAACCCCCAGACCAGGCATCTCAAGAGGGCTGTGGAGTGTGAGGGAGGATTCCTGGAGGGTGCCATAGAAAAAATTGACATGGAATCAAGAATTCCCTCCCCCACAGCACAGCCACTAGCCTGAGAAGAGCCCGATGCCCAGTGCACCGAGGGCCACAAGGATGACTCCGGGTCCAAAGTGAGGTCCACTATTGGGTTTGGAGGGAGGGAAGCTGCTGTCAGAGGAAGGGGCTTCGATGCTTGCGTGGAAATTGAAGGAGGAGTGTACGCTGGAGTCTGTGGAAAAATACGGTCACCTGAAACAGGGAACGTAGCTTTAGACAGTTGAGAGAGACCCCTGGCCACAAGCAACTGGTGGATAAGCCGCAACTCATCTTGTTCACTGAGGCTCCTAGCTGACCTCACAAAGAAACCTGAAGGCGATTCTGGCCTTTCCAGAAAAGGGCTGCATTGGGTACCAACAAATGGATCCAAGGAAGGCGAATACTTGGTCCTTGCTAGTTTGCGTGATGCAGAGCCCGGAACCGATGGTGTCTGGACCAAGGAGAATGGTGTTGAGGTTATCTGCGCCGATGAAGGCAGCGCCATAGAAGTCGAAGATGTTTGCACCTTAAAGGGCGGTGTTGTAATTGTCTGCGGTGCCGTCGAGGAAAGTGTCTGCACCGGTAGTAATGACGGTGCCAAAAAGGACCGCACCAAAGAGCATGTTGGTGCCGAAGTTGTCTGTACCGTACAGGACAGTATTGTCAAACTCGGGGCCTTAGGAGTTTGCACCAACGGTGCTGAAGGAGACTGTACCTGCAGAGACGGTGCCAATAAAAGCTGCGACGAAACTGTCAGAGCCGTAAGTGTCTGCACCAGGAACTCCGGTGCCGGTGGCTATAAAGAGGACATAGCTGGAGCAAGAATCAACTGGGGTGGTGCCGAGGCAGGGGCCGAAAGGGCCAGATAGCAGTGCCAGGCTCGAAATGTTTACCTTTTTGTGAGTCGACTCCTTGCGATCTCCAGAGGGAGATGAAGTAAGCAACCTTGAGGAGGAAGAAGAAGAACGCCTCTTACGGGGTTTAGCAGGAGGGGGTGAGCCCTCCGACCCAAAGATAGCCTCACAGAAAGGAGTTTTAAGGAGGCCTTTCAGGATTAACTTGTTCTTTCTTTCACTGAGAGTCCTGGTTGAAAAATTTTTACAAATCCCACATAGGGGATCCACTGAAAGGTGGGAGACATTCAAGCAACAGACACATAAATCATGGCCATCAGAAAGTGGTAACTTATGGCTGGATTCTGTACACTGTTTTAAACCAACACTACTTTTCTTGTCCGACATAATGATGTGGAGAAGAATGACAGTACCAAGGAGTTAAGAAAGCTACCCAGAAGGGTAAGAAGAGAGAAAGGAAGGATTACCAACAATGGTAATGAAGAATTACCTCAAATGTAAGAAAAATGTAATAAAAGGGAAGAAAAACTATAGGGAGAGTCTTAAAATTACAACAGGGTAGGAGTATAAAGATAGTAACTGATTGAAAACTTTTTAAGCACTAACAATATAGAAACTTTCAAAAAATTATTCACTTAGTTGAGATAGAGTGGCTTGACACAGCTGTACAGCAACGTGACAAACGAGATCTGAGGTAACAGGGAGCAGAGCATTCTGGGTAGGATCTTGGCCCAAGAGTTTTTGGCTGACGCAAGCTTGGTATGAGGCCGGCTCGGTTCCGAGGACGGAACCGATAACCCATCAGTAAGGAATGAAAGAAGATTAACAACATCAGATTGGACAGTTCAACCTTTCAGCAGAGGACTTAAAAATCCATCTGGAGTTAGAGAGACTTGAGCTGGAGGCCAAGCGTTTGGAAACAGAGGGAGCAGAGAGACTGACACATCTGGAGGCTGAGGAAAATGAGAAACTACAACATCTAGAGGCTGAGGAAAATGAGCAACTCGATGCCTGGAAGCTGAGGGGAATGAGAGGCAGAGGCAACATGAAAAGGAGATGCTGCCTCTTCACCAGAATCATGGAGGTAATGGGGGAGGGAGTAACCGAACCCCAGAAGCAACAAAGGTCAGTAAAAGTCTTCCACAATTCACAGAGAATAATTTTGATGGTTTCATTCATATGTTTGAGAGGGTATGCAAACAGTATAATGTTGACCAAGTGCTCTGGGTATGGTTCCTGACCCCCTTACTCCATGGTAAAGCTGTAACTACAATTTCTAAACTGATACTCATTTTTTAAATTATAATGTTGTACAGAATTGTGTTTTAGAAAGCTTTAAGTTGACACCTCAAGCTTACAGGAAAAAGTTTCATGAGCATAGGCACAAGGCAGTGTGAATATGTTGCTGAACTAAGCACTTATTTTCATAGGTGGGTGAGTGCATGTCAGGTCACCACTTTTGAAGGGCTGGCTGACCTTTTGATGACAGAACAGGCCCTTAGCAATCTGCCTGAGGACATGAGAATCTAGTTAGCTGACAGACAATGCACTATTGCAAACAAGCTGTGGAAGAAGGGAGACCTATACCTAGAAAGCAGGGCATCATTGCACAGGAAAGGGACACCCAGTGCTGCTCATGGGTCTAAGGGAACCCATGGTGGGCAGCCCAGACTGCCCCAACAGAGTTCACCAGTAGCAGGGGAAGCCACTAGTCCAGGTACACATCCAGGACCCCAGGTTAAATGTTTTAAATGCAACCAGTGCGGCCATGTAGCATATAGATGTCCATGGAGGCAAGGTGGGGAACAAAAGGTGGGAGAGCCAGTAAGGGGAATGACAAAATGCCAACACTATGTTGTCTCAAGACAACAAGGGTACCAAACTACCACAAGAGGTTATATCCTATCTTAGTGGAGGGGAAAGAGGCCACTGCTAAGATAGACACAGCCTCTGACCTAAACATTGTGAAGGCTGCAATGGTTACAGAGGAGCAGAACTTGCTTGGCTAGTCTACTCCAGTCAGAGCTTTAGGAGGGACCCAATTCCAAATACCTTTGGCTGGGGTTCACCTTGACTGGGAGGGTGGAAAAGGAAGCCAGCAAGTAGGTGTGTTTGAGGATATCAAGCCGACACAATGTGACACCAAAAACTTGTAAATGATAAACCGGCTCAGCTCCTCAGACACTGCAAACTTTAATAGACCAAGAGAATGAAAAAACACATCATATTCCTGTACATGTAAACAGATAACTTAGCGCTTTCACCCACATACATAGTCAGGCATCATCAGAGTAAAAGAGTCCTTCATCTTTGTTGCATTTAAAGCTATTAGTTACAGACACACCCCTCTAAGCAACCAACCCCAAGCAATTTGTAAATTAAAGTCACAGTAAAACATTACTCCTATGCTTGTTTGAAAGCACAGTTACTTATAACTACAAAAAATGTTGTTCAACTTAAAACTCAAACATTTAAAAAAAAAATCTACATCTAAAAGGTTAAACTCAAAAGGGATACTAGTGATTATGCTAGTAACCAGGTATACACACATTTTAAGGAATTTAAACGTGCAAATGGTAGCTCTAGTTTTGTGTCTAAAGTTAATACAGCGGGTAATTCCCGACAGGAAATGTACAATGTCGGTGGGCAAATTGTTGATCAGTTTGAGGATGAATCACTGACTGAGACTGAAATTTATCATGACAACGAAGTTTTTTTAGATCCCCACCCCATAAGGCACTCAGAATGCATTCGAGAGCGCAATCAATAACAGGGGAGAGGCAGAGGGCAAAGGCAATACAACAACAAGAGGAGGTGGTCTCGGATGGACAACTGACCACCTTCAATAGTGACACTAAATTACACAACAAGGCTGGGTTACAGCCAATACATTACTTTACTTTTTGTGATAATTTTAGTGACAATTTTTCAACTCTTTTTGTGATAACCAAAGGCAACAAAGTTTTTCCTCTGTCTCAGAACTTGTTTCAGAAATTTCACCAGTGATTTGTTCACATTTGTTAAACAACAGTTTAGAAAGTGTAACAAACACCAAGATTGAGGGGATGAATGCCACGCAGATATTTGAGAGTGACTCATTTGATTTAACTCAACAAACTATTATGACACATTCTTGTAATTTGGTTAAAGTTGACAATGTTAGTGTTTACAACTTCTCTAACTTAGAGTTAACAGATAACTATTTGTCTCTATTCAAGAAGGGGTTTACATTTGTCCCTTCGTTTAGAATTGAAATAGCCAAAATACTGGTTAATTTTAAGATGTATACTAGACAGTTAAACTTGGAAGTATTTTTTCACAAAGAACCTAGCCCAACTATTGACAATGTGATTGGACTAAAGAGGTTGAGTACCTTTATACCTCCTACACACTCATGTATACACATCTTCGAGAAGTTGTGTGAGGCTCAACTTAGAAGAATGTTAAGGGGACCAAGGAGGAAATTGGATAACCTAACACCTGGGGAGAGGTTTTGTCTACAAGAACTAACTACCACTAATTTGTACAGGGTCATGAAACCTGACAAGGGAGGGGGGGGGTGATCATGTCTAACAGACTACTCGAATAAGATGTACAGTCTTTTGAGTGACACAAACACATATGCCAGAGTATCTAGGAATGAAATGTGTATGGCATACACTAAAATTGACTGGCATTTTTAGGAGTGGTTAATGGAGGGGATCATTGATATTAATGAATACCATTATTTGATGGTTGAATTCCCAGTGACCCCCTCCATTTTTGGAATTCCAAAAATTCACAAAAAACAGAATGATCCACCCTTTCACCCAATAGTGTCAGTAAAAGGCTCTAAAACAGAAGCAATGACTTCCTACGTAGATTTTCATTGTAACGGTATTGTTAAAAGTTTGCCACACATCCTGAGGGATTTGTGGCATTGCTTGGAGGTTATAAGACAAAAACAAACCTCTGAACCATTTTTGATGGTGACAATTGATGTTATAAATCTTTTTTCGATCATTCCCCAGGTGCAAGGCCTGGAAATTTTCAGTAGGAGTTTGGACAAACATAGTGGTTTCCATACTGTTAAACGTAGTGTGATACTAGATCTTATGGAAATGGTTTTGTCTAACAATTTTGTTGGATTTGAAGGGGAACTATTTAGACAAGTGGGAGGAGTTGCCATGGGTGCTAGGTGTGCGCCAATCTATGCCAACTTGGTATTGGCGGAATGGGAGATGGAGAAGGTGTTCCCTACTGAGTATATGAAACAGGTAACACTTTATTTGCGTTGCCTTGATGATATACTAATTTTCTGGACAGGGAGTAGGGACGAGATCCACACATTTGTTGATTTTCTTAACAACACTACCCCATTCTTAAAATTCACCTACACTATACATGGGGAAACCTGCAATTATTTGGATATATTGTTATACAAAAATATGCATGATGTTAGCCTAAATTTGAGTATATATCGTAAGAAAACTTATTCTAACAGTTTCTTGCATTTCCAGAGTTGTCATCCCCACTATATCAAGAAGAACTTGGTCAAAGGTCAAATGGTCAGATTATCCAGGCTGATTAGTGAGGATGAACGGCTAAACACTGAGCTGACCAGCTTGACTGCTATGTTTACAGAAAGGGGTTATCCACAAGAAATTTTGTCCAGAGTTAGAAAAGAAATAGAAACTAAGAATTACATCCTTTAAACCTATTTTGCATGGGGGCTTAACGAAGGAATTTCAGGAGGGGAATGAGTTGGCTTTAGAGTCCCATGCACTACACAAAAAACAGGCTATGATTTTGCCATACAATGGACAGGCAGGACAAATTATTAGAATTATTAAGGATGCTTGGCAAAGTTCTTTTGATAGTGATACTATAAGTATATTAGGAAACACCCCAACTTTTACATATAGTAGGGGTAGGAACCTTAAAGAATTGATGGAAGCTGAACCTAATATTGAGACATATAGGAGCTCCAAAATGAGTAAATGCGGAGTTTGCAGTACATGTAAGTTTATTAATAATGGCCCTTATGTGGCAGTTCAAGGCTTCTATAAAACTATCAGGTGTCCTGGATTCTTTAACTGTAATACTAAGATGGTAGTGTACATTGCTACATGTTTGAGCTGTTCTACTTTCTATGTTGGGAAAACAACAAGAAAGTTAAGGCTCAGAATCCTGGAACACTTAAGAGATATCAGGAACAAAAGAACTAACAATGCCTTGTATATGCACAGTCTGAGTTGCCCTAATTTTAAGAGATTTCTGTTTTTTTGTTATAGACAGAATTCCATTTAATGACAAAGGAGGTGACTTAAAAGTTTTACTTGAGATGAGGGAGTGCATCTGGCAGTTGAGGCTGGATGCTCTAGACCTCCAGGCATTAATGATCACATTTCAGTTTCTAGCATTTTAAAGTACAAATCTACATTTGTTTGAAGAATGTTAAGCATTACATTATGATTTTTTTATTTATTATTTTTATTTACTATTTTTATACAAACATGTTTAACATGTAGATTTTTTTTTAATGTTCGTGTTTTAAGTTGAACAACATTTTTTCTAGTTATAAGTAACTGTGCTTTGAAACAAGCACAGGAGTAATGTTTTACTGTGACTTTAATTTACAAATTGCTGTTTGCTTGGGGTTGGTTGCTTAGAGGGGTGTGTCTATAACTAATAGCTTTAAATGCAACAAAGATGAAGGACTCTTTTACTCTGATGATGCCTGACTATGTATGTGGGTGAAAGCGCTAAGTTATTTGTTTACATGTACAGGAATATTACGTGTTTCTTCATTCTCTTGGTCTATTAAAGTTTGCAGTGTCTGAAGAGCTGAGCCGGTTTATCATTTACAAGTGTTTGAGGATATCCTTGCAGATGTCCTGATATGGAATAATTTTTATAATGCAGTACAGTGTGTGCATGCAGTTACACACAGTCAGGCTTGAAGACAAGCATGTTGGCTGGTAACCTGGGGGAGACCCAGAGCAACCACACACATGCAGCCAGGACTGGTGAGGTGGATACTTCAAGGAGGGAGCTACCCTGTAGCAGTGAGACTGAAGGTGAGTCACAGCTGCTTGTGAGTACTGATATTCCCTTGGACAGAGTGACTGCAAGGGCAGAGGTGAGTAGTAGTACCCAGGCGGACAGTGAGGCACCACTGTCAGAGGATACCAGACTTCCTGTGGAAGGGGAGCTGGGAAGGGTTACTAAGAGAGAGCTGAGACTGGCTAAGTTCTGAGACCCTAACATTACAAGGCCTGAGGGAGGTAGCTAGTGAGGCACCTGATTCTCAAGGGAAGGGCAAATCTGTATACTGGGACAAAGGGTTACTGTATAGAGAGTTGAAACCTGGGGGAGGGCTAGAGGGTGAGAGAATGCAGCATTTGATAGTCCCCAGAGCCTGCCATCCAGTACTTCTAGCCATAGCCCATGACATTCCCTTTGCAGGTCATATGGGCATAAAACATACAAAGAGACATATTATGCAGAACTTTTATTGGCCTGGGATTTCCAGAGATGTAACGGTACTGCAGGACCTGTGAGCAGTGCCAAAAGGTAGGCAAGGCAGAAGACAAGGTGAAAGCTCCTTTGATGTCTTTGCCTGTGATTGAAGAGTCATTTCAGAGAGTAGCTATGGATATTGTGGGGCCTCTGAGTACCACAAGTTCCACAGGGAAAAAGTATATCCTAGTGGTAGTAGATTATGCTACCAGATACCCTGAGGCGGTGGCTCTTTTCTCCATTAAGGCAGAAAAGGTGGCAAATGCTTTGTTAGATATTTTCTGCAGGGTAAGTTTCCCAAAAGAAATACTAACTGACAGAGGTGCCAATTCCATGTCAGACCTGATGGCTTGTCTGTGGAAGTACTGTGGGTTGAAGCATCTAAAGACCACCCCTACCATCCCCAGACTAATGGTCTTGTTGAGAAGTTAAACTCTGCACTCAAGATGATGATATGGGGATTTGCAGACCAGTTTAAGAGGGAGTGGGACAAATATTTGTCACATCTGTTGTTTGCATACAGAGATGTGCCCCAGGAATCCACAGGTTTTTCACCCTTTGATTTGCTGTATGGGCATAGGGTTAGGGGACCTCTAGATTTGATTCGTGATGAGTGGGAGGGTGAGTGTGAATCTCACAAGGAGTCTGTTGTGGCACATATCCTAAAGACAGAACCAAGAGAGTGTCTGACCTTTTCGTTTCGGTGGGACAGAAGTTCCAGGGTTTGCCATCGGACACAAGGGAACTATGTCAGAAGTATGAAAGACTACTGGAGAAAGAAACAAAAGTGCATCTTAATATTTTAGGGTTGCAGAAGTACATTGAATTGGACATTGCACCTAAAGGGTTAAGATTTGTAAAAAACCCTAGTACACCTTTTGATATGAACTGTCCCTTGGACAAGCAATTTAAAGACCATTGGTTTAAGTCTGCCCATAAATGTGTTACCGAATGGTTACACATTCTCTTGGAAAGAGATCAATTGAAGCATCAGAGGTTAAAACAAGAACTGGCTACGTTATCACAAACAATAAGTAATTCCACTAATGTCAATAATATGAAAGCCTTTCTGGAGAAAACTAATGAGAGGTTGTTTACTTTGGAGGCTGAATTAATTGAACAAAAGAAAGTTAAGTTAATTCGGGACATCAATGATTATGAGGCGGGACTTGCCTTTTCATACTCCTCCAACCGGAGAGCTGGAAATCGAGGAAAACGTCAGCGCGTAAGGTTTCAAAGCACGCCTTCTTCCTCTTTCATTTCTTCTGGGGAGGAGCATTGTTTGGATGTGAG
Source organism: Protopterus annectens (assembly GCF_019279795.1). Lineage (NCBI taxonomy): Eukaryota > Metazoa > Chordata > Ceratodontiformes > Protopteridae > Protopterus > Protopterus annectens. The sequence continues at coordinate 694,505,383 of NC_056745.1, forward strand.
CGTTGAGTATCCAGAATTACCTCGTCCACAACAACCGGAGGAATTTGTGCAGACATTTCGGAACCAGGGGGGGCTACACCACAATCAACAACAACAGCAGCAGTTACAAAACCGCAACAGGAGCTATGGGACACATGCCGACACTCAGATAGGGGTTACCAGGCAGACTTTCAACAGGGACCAAGGCATGGACAACAATTTAACAAAAGGTTCAGAAAGTAAGGTATGTACTGAACCGAGTATAGTTTTAAATCTGTCTCAATGTATGCTAACAGAAGAACAAATGTCAGTTTTGGCGTTAGGCCTTAAATTTGTACCGACTGTGTTACCTAGGGGACATGTGGTAAAACAAGAAGTTTTTAAGTTTCTCAGAAAAATTAATTTAAAGTATTATTTTTCTAAGGGCTCTCTGGGCCTAAATGATATTTTGAATTCCCCTCTTATGAGTGAATCTAACGATAGCTTCTTTTCTTGTGATGAGATTATAGATAATAGTGACAATGATTCATGTAATGGTTATTGTAGGATTGATGTTTCTTGTATCCCTACTTCCAGTAAATTTATACCACCTTTTATTAATCAACGTATCATTCACTTCAGTTCTATGATAGGATTTGGATGTGAGAATATTTGTGACAGTATAATTTAACAAAAAAGTGAAGTATCTTAGAATCTAACTTTAAAGGAATGGTATGCTTTAAAAAAATTGAGTGATAGGACTGATATAGTTATTAAACCCTCTGATAAGGGTAATAAAATAGTCATCATGAATGCATTACAGTATTATAATATGTGCATGGATCATTTGAATAATGTTGAAGTATATGAGAAATGCAATAAGAATAAATATGAACAAGCAATAGTTGAATATGGGAAATTATTGGATAGAAGTGTTAGATTGGGATATTTCTCAGAGAAGGATGTAAGGGATAAATTGTTTGATTTTAACAGTGAAATAGCTATCTTTTTTTGTCTGCCCAAAGCGCATAAAAGCATGGTTAATCCTCCAGGAAGACCCATTATTTCTGCATGTAATTATTTTTTGCATAATATCGGGTTGGTATTGCATAAAATTTTATTACCCTATGTCATTAAATCTCCTGTTTACATAAGGGATAGTGTTGAATTTTTTAATAGAATTTCTTCTTTGGTATGGAAAAAATATATGTATTGGCTTGTGGTTGACGTCAAGAGCTTATTATACTTCCATTCAACATAAGGATGGTCTGGAAGCAATAAGATTTTTCTTGGGAGATAACCCCTTAACTTGTTTTGTTGCCGACATGATTGATTTTTGTTTAAAGAATAACTATTTTTATTTTGATAATGTATTATACAGACAGAAACAAGGTACAGCAATGGCGGCAGCATTTGCCCCCATGTATGCGAACCTTTTCATGTCTTTTTTTGAAAGTAAATTTTTATTTAATTTGGATTTTGTGAAGAGACATGTGCAATTTTATTTTCGTTACATCGATGATTTGATTTTTATTTGTGAGGGTGGTATAGAGCAAATAGATGAGTTTATGTTAGATTTACATAGGAATCCCTTTGGTCTGGCTTTTGATGGACTTCAGAAGGGCAATAGGGTGGTATATTTGGATCTTATTTTGGAAGGTACAGAACAAGGGAATATTTCGTCCAATATACATAGAAAATGTGTGGACGGTAATCAGTACCTGCATGCATCAAGTTGCCACCCTTTTCATGTGTTAGAAGCTTTACCTTATGGGGAATTGGCTCGTGTCTCTAGATTGTGTAGTGAAGTAAGTAATTTGGAGAAGGAATGGGAGACAACAAGTAAGATGTTTTTACAGAGGGGCTATAGCCCGAATATTTTGAAACAAGCCTTGACGAAATTAAAGAAAGATATAGGTTTAGTGAAGGGTAACCTTTTGTATGGAAGACAGTATCGGTCCCAGTTTAGAAGAGTTCCTGAAGTTAAACAGGATAAAGTAGATGAAATGTATTTTGTTTCGGTATATAATGTGAAAAGTGAGGATATTAAAATTTTGATAGAATATTATTGGAAATATTTGCGAGAAGATAGGGTTCTGGCAAGTATCCTTCCAAACAAACCCCTTTTTTCATATAAAAGGGGTAGGAATTTGAAGGATATGGTGGTACATGGGAAGTTTCAAATTCCGAAAATAGATATACCGAAGATGGTTGTAAGTTTGGGTACGATATGCTGCAATAGATGCAGCATTTGTACAAATATAGTTCAAACATTTGATGAAATAAATGGGGTGAAGTTTATACCAAGGGAGGTTTTTACATGCAGAAGTAAGGGGGCAATATATGCACTTAGATGTCCATGTGAACTATATTATATAGGTGAGACTAAGAGAGAATTCCGGATTAGATTTTTGGAACATGTTAGAGATGTGAAGAATAAGAGGGGGAATAAAATAATTGCAACACATTTTAATGCATTTCATAATGGTGATTGTCTTTGTTAAAAGGCACAGTTTTAGAAAGTGTAAAAAGTTTATGTGGTGATGAAAATGTGTTAAAACAAATTGTTGTATAAGGAAAGTATTTTTATTTTAAAATATAAAACTATGACACCCAATGGTCTTAATAATGAATTTAACTGGAGATGTTTACTTTAATAGGGAATTTTGCTACACAATTATATAATTATATAATTGGTGGGTGTGTGCATCAATTAGATGTTTTATATAAGGATATGTATTTGTACTTTGCATTTTTATATTCCTTGAAGGTGGTAGCACCGAAGCGCTAGAACAATAGAAATAAAAGATTCTGTTTTACGTGGTGGTCTCATTTCACAGTCGGTGAAAAGAAATTCATTTTTTTTGTTGGGGCCAGAGTTGTGTTGCAGTTTAAGAGGGAGTGGGACAAATATTTGTCACATCTGTTGTTTGCATACAGAGATGTGCCCCAGGAATCCACAGGTTTTTCACCCTTTGAGCTGCTGTATGGGCATAGGGTTAGGGAACCTCTAGATTTGATTTGTGATGAGTGGGAGGGTGAGTGTGAATCTCACAAGGAGTCTGTTGTGGCACATATCCTAAACCTCAGGACAAGGCTCAGGGAACTCATGGGCTTGGCCCAGGAGAACCTGGCAGAAGCCCAACAGCAGAAAAAGGTCTAGTATGACAGGAATGCTCAAGCTAGAGAGTATGCTGTAGGGCAACAGGTAATGGTTCTCATTCCTGTCAAACACAACAAGCTGCAGGCAGATTGGGAGGGACCCTACAAAGTGGTAAGGAAGATCAGTGCTGTTAACTACATGGTAGAACTGCTAGGCAGGAGGCAGGGGCACAAATTGTACCATGTTAACACCATGGAACCTTACCATGATAGGGAGAGCCTGATGCTATGTATCTGCAGTAAGAGGCAGGAGAAGTCTGAGGGGGATGTATGGCTACAGGGAGGCAGCCAGCAAAATCTCAAATTACTATGGTGGAGCCTAGGATTACAGGCATATGATAGGACAGTACAGCACTGTACTGCGGTCAGCAATGCCAAGACAGCTGGAATCTCAAGACAGCGAATGGGGTAATGTATTCACAGACAGGCTCATCCCTCTTAAGCAAAATTTCTCAAGGGTCACTTGAAAAACTAGCTTGAGTCTTCGAGGGGGGGGGGGGGGTGTCACAAAAGGAGATCCTGCCAGCCCAGCTATCTGGAATTTTGTAAATAATTTTAGGGCATTTGTGAATATCAACATGATTCATATAAAATGTTTGTTCTACAGATGTATTAGAGCTGTATGTCATATAAGATGGTTTGTACAGACGTGTGCTGAAGAGGTATTTTACAAAGTGCTGTTTGAAATGTACCCACAGTGTACCATACTAGAAAAGAACAGAAATGTATATACACTATTATAACTGTTTAAATGTATATATTTTAACAGGGGGACTGGAACACAAGATGTTACTGCAAAACTTCAGAAAAAAATAGTTGAAATTAAATTACTTTATGGCTGGGTCATAAAAAAGATGTTATCTTTCAGTTTCAGTGCAGCAGGAGACATAATGTCTGTACTAGAGAAGTCTTTTGTATTGTCTTTAAATGTGGAGGAATGTAAATTATTTCACGACTTCCACCATTTACCAAAAGATCTGAGGTCTATGTATTTTCACAGGTGGATACTAAATACTGCTAGCTTTCAGCAGTGGGGGTTTTACCTGGGGTAGAGTCAGATGACAAGAAAGTATGTCATTCTGCAAGTTATCTCAGCAGTAAAATTTGAGATATTAATTTAAGAACTCTCTGACAGAGAGATAGTATTCTGTATTTGTCTTTGACCGGACAACATCAAGATCTACTCACGGCATCTGCCTAAAGTTATCAGGGTACAGTAATTCTCTTAGATACAGTCAGGAATATAGCAAAGCTTAGCTTAAATGTTTTTCTTTATTTATTTGAGACTGTCCTGCAATGTTGTTTTAAATATTTTCTATGATTTTGAACTCTGATGTTACTGTAAATATGTATTTAGCATTGCCTTGTTCTTTTATTGTTTATTATTAGATATATTTAAACCTTTCATTGTGGCTGGACTGTCTAGACATATTTAAGCTCTGAGAGCACTTGCATATTTATTTGGTGACACTGTGTAAGCCACTCCTAACAGCCTTGCTCTTGGTCAAACTATCATTTGTACTGATAGTAAGATTACACACTAAAATTAGACACCTTTGTTAACGGCTTTAAAGTAGGTGATAAGGAGTGACTGGTGGCAGGGGAAACTACCTTATAATCTGGGCAGAAGGGGCATAGCTAGTATACCTGTGCCAGCCTTTCCCACGTGTGTGTGTGTGTGTGTGTGTGTGTGTGTGTGTGTGTGTGTGTGTGTGTGTGTGTGTGTGTGTGTATATATAATTCAAACCTCAAAGAGTGTGTGTCAGCTACTTGGGCAGGGACACAAAAAAGAAGTTATGTCCTTACCATAACGTTCCATGTGGAGTGTTCATCTCGCCTTTGTTCTTACACACGGGTTCGGAGCCGATCCTCGGCTCCGAGTCAGCCGAATCGCAAAGCTCTGAATCTCAGAGAAGCTCGAGACCAGCCCATATCCCACAATCTTCCCTGCCATTACTCAGATTTAGTTTGCAAACAAACCAGACCAAAAGATCCAACACCTCCGGTGCAAGAACTATACACTCTCTCAGACATTCAGAGACACTCTCTCACCATAGCAATAACTAATGGTAGAAACATATATCCCATGATACACTGGACCATATACCCCGGAAGGGGTCAAGACAAGTCGATCAGACTCTAATCCCACCAGTTCTTCCAAACACGTGGGGAGGGGAAAAGAGGGAATGTATGAACACTCCACATGGAACGTTATGGTAAGGACATAACTTCTTTATGTGAGAGTGTTCAATCTCGCCATTTGTTCTTACACACGGGTAGCGTCCCTAGCTCCGTCACCCCGAGTGACTCATGGAAGAAAGTTCCTAAGCACAGTGGAACCAAATGATGTCCTGTCTTTGGAGACTTTGTCCACTCTATAATGAGTGATGAAAGTATGTGGCTTAGACCACGTGGCTGCTGCACAAATAGTGTCCAAAGGCAAGCGAGCTGCATGAGCTAAGGAAGTGGAGATGGATCTGGTAGAATGGGCCTTAGGTTTGGTGGGTAAGGACTGATTTGATTTAGAGTATACAAAGGTTATACAGTCAGCAAGCCATTTAGATAGTGTACGTTTAGTAATTGCCATGCCCTTTTTATTGTCTGCAAATGCGACGAAGAGCTGATCCGTTTTCCTGTAAGCTTTGGTCCTATCCAAATAAAATCTTAATTGCCTGTGAACATCCAACTTGTGCAGCATATACTCCAGTTTGTTAGTATGGTTCTTGAAAAAGGTAGGGGGTTCTATAGACTGGTTAATATTCGTAACTGAACATACTTTTGGAAGGAAAGATGGATTTGTACGCAAAGAGACTCTATCTGGATGGAATATCAAGTAAGGTGGTCTAACCGATAATGCTTGCAACTCTGATACTCTATGAGCTGAAGTCACGGCGACGAGGAACAGCGTCTTCCACGATAAGAACTTTAAGAGACATGACGAAGCAGGTTCAAAGGGTGGCAACATGAGTTGCGACAGTAACAAATTCAAGCTCCATGGAAAGAAAGGTTTTCTGACGGGCGGCCTAAGATGGAAGGTTCCTTTCATAAAGGCCTTACAAAGTCTGTGAGACATAATGGGAGAACCTTCCTCACCAATATGGAAGTTTGATATGGCCGCCAACTGTACTTTTAGTGTGGAAGTAGAAGCTCCTTCGTGAAAGAGGATAGATAAGAATTCTAAAATTTTATGTAGTGGAGCTACCAAGGGGTCTAAGTGTTGGCTAGATGCCCAGTACACAAAGCGTTTCCACTTACTCGTATAGAGTTTAGTAGTGGAAGCTTTATGAGAAGCAACCAGAATGTGTTGAACTGCCGGGGGGAGTAGATCAGACCTGGCTAGGCAGGGAAGCGGAGCAGCCAAGCTGCTAGTTTGAGGGACTGAAGAGACGGGTGAGGAACTCCCGACGAATGGGTCAGTAGATCTGGTACTGGGTCCAGAATCCATGGTTCCTCTATTTGATAGGCTCGAAGAAAGGGGAACCATATTTGCCGAGGCCAGAATGGGGCTATGAGTATTATTGTCCTTTCCAGGTTCCTGGCTTTCTGTAGAAATCTGGGAATCAAAGGAGTAGGTGGAAATGCATATAGGAGACCCGGGGGCCAATCGTGTATCAGTGCGTCCCTGGAGACATCCCCTGGAGGGGGTAGAAGGGCAAAGTAGCTTCTGCATTTTGCATTCAACGGGGAAGCAAACACATCACAGCAAGGCTGGCCCCATTTACGGAAGATCTTTTCCGCCGTCTATGGATTGAGGGACCACTCGTGAGGTAACAGGATGGCTCTGCTCAACCTGTCCGCAATGACGTTGGATGACCCCGTGATGTGCGTTGCTATCAGAAAGCGACCCGTGGACTCTGCCCATTGCCAAATTCTCATGGCCTCTCTGCATAATGGTTAAGACCTGGTTCCCCCTTGCTTGTTTATGTACCAGACCACAGACATGTTGTCTGTCTGTACTGCTACTGTTCCTAGAGGTAAGAGGGCTTGGAAGTGTTGCAACGTCAGGAACACCGCTCTCAGCTCCAGAACATTTATGTGTAGAGTGTACTCCATGTTGGACCATTCTCCTTGGACTGTTCTTCCCTGAAAAAGGCCCCCCCACCCTATCAGGGAAGCGTCCGTGGTTATTGTGGCTGTTGGACTGGGTAGAACAAACGGATGACCCATAGTGAGGTTCTGACTGCACACCCACCATGAGAGGTCCCGTCTGCAAGAGTCTGTTATCATGATCTCGTACACTAGGGGTAGGTGTTGGAATGACCACTGCGCGAAGAGCGAACATTGTAGGATCCTCATGTGTAACCTTCCCATAGGAACTGCGATTAGTAAGGCTGCCATTAGTCCCAAAACTTTCAACACCAGTTTGGCCGGGGCTTTCAAGCTCTCATAAAGAAGATGAACCTGCTGTTTGAGGGTTGACGCCCTTATTGGAGGGAGCTTTAGTAGTGTCGATCGTGTGTTTAGGTCTGCTCCGATGAAGGAAATACACTGTGAGGGCAACAAGCAAGATTTTTCGAAGTTTATTGAAATCCCTAGGTGGGAACAAAGGTTGACTGTGTAGTCTCTGGCTTGCAATAGGCGACGCTCGGTGGTGGCGGTGAGGAGCCAGTCGTCCAGATAGGGAAACACCTGGAATCCTTGTCATCTCAAGTGAGACACAACTACTGCCATGCATTTGGTGAATACCCTGGGGGCTGAGGTGAGTCCAAAGGGCAGAGCTCGAAACTGAAAGTGACTGGCTCCCAGCCGGAAGCGCAGGTGATCTCTGGACGGTTTGGCCATTTTGATGTGGTAGTACGCGTCTTTGAGATCTATAGAGCACATCCAATCATCCTTCTGTAAGAATGGAAGGATCGATTGAAGCGTGACCATCCGGAACTTTTCCTTCTTCACGAAGGTGTTGAGATTGCTGAGATCTAAGATCGGTCACCAGTCTCCTGTCTTTTTTGGAACTAAAAAGAACCTTGAGTAAGTTCCGGATCCTCTTTGGTCTGCCGGGACTGGTTGGATGACTCTGTTTTGGAGCAGCTTTGAAATTTCTACAGCTGCTGGGTTTCGCAGACGGAGTGGCACATCTGGAAACCTTCTTTGTAGAGGTGGAGTTGATATGAAGGGGATTTTGTATCCTCTGGTTATAATGCTTTTTACCCAGGAATCCGAAGTAATATTTAGCCAGGCCAGTGGGTATAAAGCCAAGCGACCCCCGACTGCCTCCAGAGCAGGACGGCCGGGCCTCCCTTCAGGAGTGCTGGAAAGGCTTCCCAGGGACGGAATCCCTGTCGCCTTGGTTATGCGGACCCCCTCTGCCGCAGGGGCGGCGT